>NC_045432.1:19254486-19950736 GCF_902635505.1 Sarcophilus harrisii
CAGAGAGTCCAAAAGCCTTTGATTCCTGAGGGGTTTCAGTGGCCAACAATCTTATCATATCTCAGAGAATCCAATGATGCCTTATGAGTTTAACGTATTATAACAATCTTATGTATCTCAGAGAATAAGCCCAGTTCCTGAGGGTTTCAATTATTACAACAATCTTATCATATCTCAAGGAATAATGATTCTGATAAAGGTTTAACGTATTACAACAATCTTATCATGTCTCAGAGAATCCAATGATTTCCTGAGAGTTTAACAATATTTGTAATCTTATCATGTCTCAGAGAATCCAACCGATTCTGAGAGTTTAACATATCTATTTACAACAATGTCCAACATGTCAAATTAATGATTCTAGGGGAGTTTAACGTATTACAATCTTATCCTTATCTCAGAATCCAATGATTCCTGAGGGTTTCCAGTATTACAAAAAATCTTATCTTATCTCAGAGAATCTAATGATTCCAGAGGGTTTCAATTATTACAAAAATCTTATCATATCTCAGAGAATCCAGCGTTTCTGAGGAGTTTAACTTATATTACAACAATGTCAACATGTCAGAATCAGCCAGTTCCCTGAGGGTTTATACAATATTACAATAATATGGGCATGTGTCAGAAAATCCAATGATTCCTGAGGGGGTTTCAATTATTACCAACAATCTTATCAACTTTATCTCCAAGAATCAATGATTCCTGATGGTTTATTGTGCAACAATCTTATCATGTCAGAGAATCAATGATTCCTGAGAGTTTAACATATTACAACAGTAATAAAGCATGTCAGAGAATCAACAATTCCTAGAGAGTTTTAACATGTTACAACAATCTTATCATATCTCAGAGAAGTCCAATGGGTTCTGAGGGGTTTCAATTATTACAGCAATCTTATCATATCTCAGAGAATCCAATGATTCCTGAGGGGTTCAGTGTTAAGAAATCTTATCCTTGTCTCAGGAGATCAGTTCCTGAGGTTTAACTTTTGTATTACAAAATCATCATCTCAGAATCCCAATGATTTCTAGGGGTTTAACTTATTACCGCTTAATCTTATGTATCTCAGAGAATCCATGATTCCTACAGGGGGTTCAAAGTATTACAACAATCTTATCATATCTGAACTTCCAATGATTCTGAGGGTTCCCAACGTATTACAACAATCTGTCATATCAGAGGACCAATGATTCTGGGAGTTTCAATTATTACAAAATCTTATCATCCCAGAGAATCAATTATTTTCTGAGGAGTTTAACTTATTACAACAATCTTATCATATCTCAGGAATCCAGCCAGTTCACGGGGGTTTCAGTATAACAATCTTATTATATCTCAGAGAATCCAATGATTCTTGAGGAGTTTAGGGTATTACAGCAATCTCATTATGTCTCAGAGGTCAAGATTCTGGGGGTTGTAATGTTATAACAACCTTATCATATCTCAGAATCAATGATTCCTGAGGAGTTTAACATATTACAACAATCTTATCGTAACTCTTAAGTCCAATGATTCTGGGGTTTCAGTATTACAAAATCTTATCACATCTCAGAGAATCAATGATTTCTGAGGGTTGCTTATTACAACAATCTTAGCATATCTCAGAGAATCCAATGATTCCTGAGGAGTTTTAGAGTATTACAACAATGTCAACATGTGTCAGAGAATCCAATGATTCCTGAGGGGTTTCAATTATTACAACAATCTTATCATATCTCAGAGAATCCAATGATTCCTGAGGAGTTTAACGTATTACAAAAATCTTATCACATCTCAGAGAATCCAATGATTTCTGAGGAGTTTAACTTATTACAACAATCTTATCATATCTCAGAGAATCCAATGATTCCTGATGAGTTTAACGTATTACAACAATCTTATCATGTCTCAGAGAATCCAATGATTCCTGAGGAGTTTAACAATATTACAACAGTATATCATGTCTCAGAGAGTCCAATGATTCCTGAGGGAGTTTAGCATGTTACAACAATGTCAACATGTGATGAAATCCAGCAGCCAGTTACAAGGAGTTTACAACATGTTACAACAATCTTATCCTTGCTCAGAGAATCAATGATTCCCTGAGGGGTTTCAATTATTACAAAATCTTGTCATATCTCCAGAGAATCCAATGATTCCAGAGGGTTTCAATTATTTCAAAAATCTTATCTGTATCTCAGAATCAATGATTCCTAGGGGTTTAACAATATTACAACAATGTCAACGTAATGATAAGAGAATCCAATGATTCCTGAGGGGTTTAACGTATTACAACAATGTCAACATGTGTCAGAAAATCCAATGATTCCTGAGGGGTTTCAATTATTGCAACAATCTTATCATATCTCAAAGAATCCAATGATTCCTGATATAGGTTTAACGTATTACAACAATCTTATCAATATACTCCAGAGAATCAATGATTCCTGAGGAGTTTAACATATTACAACAATCTTATCATGCCAGAGTCCACAGTTCAGAGGGGTTTAACGTATTGCAACAATGTCAACATGTGTGTCAGAGAGTCCAGCATTTCCTGGGGGTTTAAAGTATTGCAACAATCTTATCATATCTCAGAATCAGCGATTTCTGAGGAGTTCAGTAATACAACAATCTTATCATGTCTCAGAGAATCCAATGATTCCTGAGGTTCAGATATTACAACAATCTTATCATATCTCAAGAATCAATGATTTCTGAGGTTTAAATATTTATTAATGTCAACATCGAGAATAAAGCGGTTCAAGGGTTTCAATTAATACAAAAATCTTATCATCTCAGGAAAGTCAATGATTCTGAGGGTTTCAATTACAAAATCTTATCCTTATCTCAGAATCAATGATTCCTGAGGGTTTCAATTATTAAAAATCTTATCATGTCTAAGGGGCCAATGATTCTGAGGGTTTAATAATTACAACAATCTTATCCATGTCACCGAGAGGAATAATGATTCCTGAGGGTTTCAATTATTACAAAATCTTATCCATTGGAAATCAATGATTTCTGAGGGTTTAGCAATTCAACAATCTTATCATATCTCAGAGAATCCATTGAGTTCCTGGGGGTTTCAATTATTACCAACAATCTTATTATTATATCTCAGAGAATCAATGATTCTTGAGGGGTTTAAGTATTACAACAATCTCATTAATAATATCAAGAGAATCAAGAATTCCTACTGAGGGTTATAATTATTATAACAACCTTATCATATCTCGAAACCAATATATTCTGAGGGAGTTTAACAATATTACAACAATCTTATCATGTCTCAGAGAATCAATGATTCCTGAGGGTTTCAATGTGCAAATCTTATCACATCTCCAAGTCAATGATTTCTGAGGGTTAACTTATTACAACAATCTTAGCATATCTCAGAGAATCCAATGATTCTGAGGAGTTTTAGAGTATTACAACAACATGTCAACGTAATAAGAATCCAATGATTCCTGAGGGGTTCACTTATATTACAACATCTAATCCTTATCTCAGAAATCAATGATTCCTGAGGGTTTCAGTATTACAACAATCTTATCATATCTCAAAGAGAGTCCAATGATTCCTGATGAGTTTAACGATAATACAACAATATTATCATGTCAGAATTCCAATGATTCCTGAGGGTTTAACATATTACAGCAATCTTTATCATGTCTCCAGAGAATCAGTTCCTGAGGAGTTTAACATGTATTACAACAATGTAACATGTCCAAGAGAATCGGCGATTCCTGAGGTGTTTAACATGTTAACAATCTTATCTTATCTCAGAGAATCCATGATTCCTGGGGGTTTCAATTATTACAAAATCTTATCATATCTCAGAAATACAATGATTTAGGAGTTTCAATTATTACAAGAATACATCATATCTCAGAGAATCAATAGTTCTGAGGAGTTTAACATGTTACAACAATGTCCAGCATGTGTCAGAGAATCTAATGAATTCCTGAGGGGTTTAAGTAACAATGTCAACATGTGTCATAAATTGACGATTTCTATAGGGGTTTCAATTATTACAGCAATCATCATGTCAGAATCCAGCTGATTCCTGGGGGTTTCAATTATTACAACAGTATCTCGCTATCTAAAGTCAATGATTCCTGAGGACTTTAACGTATTACAACAAATCATCATATAGAGGAATCAATCTCGGACTGGGGTTTAACATATTACAACAATCTTATCATGTCTCAGAAATCAATGATTCCTGAGGGTTTAACAACATTACAACAATGTCAACATGTGTCAGAGAATCCGGCGATTCCTGAGGTTTAACATATCTTTAACAATCTTATCATATCTCAGAAGTCCACAATGATTTTGCAAAGGGGTTTTCGAGTATTACAAAAAATCTTGTCATCTCAAGAGGAATCTGATTCCTGAGGGTTTTCAGATATTACAAAAATCTTGTCATGTCTCAGAGAATCAATATTTCACGAGGTTTAACAATATTACAAAGAATGTATCCATCTCAGAGAATCCAATGATTTTCTGAGGGTTTGCTTTTATTACAACAGTCTTATCATATCTCCGGAAATCCCATTATTGATTCCTGAGGGTTCCAGTACAACAATCTTGTCATATCTCAAGAGAATCCAATGATTCCTGAGTTTAACATGTACAACAATCTTATCATATCTAAAATCCAAAGCTGATTCCTGAGGAGTTTAACAATATTACAACAATCTTATCGTAATATAAAGTCAATGATTCCTGAGGAGTTTAACATATTACAAAAATCTTATCACATCTCAGAGAATCCAATGATTTTCTGAGGAGTTTAACTTATTACAACAATCTTATCATATCTCAGAGAAGTCAATGATTCCTGGGGTTTCAGTATTACAACAATCTTATCATATCTCCAGAGAATCCGTGATTCCTGATGGGTTTAACGTATTACAACAATCTTATCATGTCAGAGAATCCACAGCTGAGGGGTTTCAATATTACAACTTAATCTTATCATATCTCAGAGAATCAGCCAGTTCCTGAGGGTTTCAGTATTACAACAATCTTATCCTTAAAAATAAGAGGTCCAACTGATTCCTGATGAGTTTAACATGTTACAACAATTATCGTAATATAAGGAAAGTCCAATGATTCCTGAGGAGTTTAACTATAATACAACAATCTTATCACATGTCTCAAAGGAGAATCCAACCCAGTTAAGGGGAGTTTAACGTATTCTGACAATGTCAACATGTGTCCAAGTCCAATGATTCCTGAGGAGTTTAACGTATTACAACAATCTTATCATATCTCAGAGAATCAATGATTCCTGAGGGGTTTCAATTATTACAACAATCTTATCATCTCCAGAGAATCCGTATTGATTCCCTGAGGGTTCAGTAATACAAAAATCTTATCATATCTCAGAGGAATCAATGATTTCCTGAGGGAGTTTAACAATATTACAAAAATCTTATCACATCTCAGAATCAATGATTTCTGAGGGGTTTAACAATACAACAATCTTATCATATCTCAGAAAGTCAATGATTCCTAAAGTTTCAGTATTACAACAATCATATCATATCTCGAAGTCAATGATTCCTGATGAGTTTAACGTATTACAACAATGTCATATCTAAGAGGAATCCAAGATTCCTGAGGAGTTTAACGTATTTACAACAATCTTATCGTAATACTCGGAAAATCCAATGATTCCTGAGGAGTTTAACGTATTACAAAAATCTTATCACATCTCAGAGAATCCAATGATTTCTGAGGAGTTTAACGTATTACAACAATCTTATCATGTCTCAGAGAATCCAATGATTCCTGAGGGGTTTCAATTATTACAACAATCTTATCATATCTCAGAGAATCCAATGATTCCTGATGAGTTTAACGTATTACAACAATCTTATCATGTCTCAGAGAATCCAATGATTCCTGAGGGGTTTCAATTATTACAACAATCTTATCATATCTCAGGAATCCAATGATTCCTGAGGGGTTTTGATATTACAACAAATATATCATGTCTAAGAAGAAGATCAATGATTCCTGAGGACTTTAACGTATTACAACAATCTTTATCATGTCTCAGAGGAATCAGCCAGTTCCTGAGGGTTTCAGTGTGACAAAATCTTATCACATCCCAGAGAGTCCAATGATTTCTGAGGGGTTTAACTTACAACAGTCTTATCATATCTCAGAGAATCAATGATTTCCTGAGGGGTTTCAGTATTACAACAATCTCTTTATATCTCAGAGAATCCAATGATTCTTGAGGAGTTTAGAGTATTACATCAATCTCATTATGTCTCAGAGAATCCAAAGATTCCTGAGGGGTTGTAATTATTATAACAACCTTATCATATCTCAGAGAATCCAATGATTCCTGAGGAGTTTAACGTATTACAACAATCTTATCATAATATAGAGGTCAATGATTTCACAAGGGAGTTTCAATTATTACAAAAGATACCTCATCTAGAGAATCCAATGATTTCCTGAGGAGTTTAACTTATTACAAAAATCTTATCATATCTCAGAGAATCCAATGATTCCTGAGGAGTTTTAGAGTATTACAACAATGTCAACATGTCAGAATCAATATTCTGAGGGGTTTAACGTATTACAACAATCTAATCATATCTCAGAATCAATACAGATTCCTGAGGGTTTCAATTATTACAACGTCTTATCATGTCTCAGAGAATCAGCCAGTTTCTGATGAGTTTAACATGTTACAACAATCTTACATCATGTCTCAGAATCCAATGATTTCCTGAGGGAGTTTAACATGTTACAGCAATCTTGCATCATGTCTCCAAGTCCAGTGAGTTCCTGAGGGTTTAACGTATTACAACAATGTCAACATGTGTCAGAGAATCCAATGATTCCTGAAGTGTTTAACGTATTACAACAATCTTATCATATCTCAGAGGAATACATGACGTTCCCTGAGGGGTTTTCAGTATTACAAATCTTGTCATATCTCAGAATTTTAATGATTCAGGGTTTCAATTATTACAAAATCTTATCATATCTCAGAAGAATCCAATGATTCCTGAGGGTTTTAACGTATTACAACTTAATGTCAACATGTGTCCAGAGAATCCAATGATTCCTGAGGGTTTAACGTATTACAACAATGTCAACATGTGTCATAAAATCCAATGATTCCTGAGGGGTTTCAATTATTACAACAATCATATCATATCTCAAAGAATCCAGCTGGTTCACAGTGGGTTTAACGTATTGCAACAAATCTTATCATGTCTCCAGAGAGTCAATGATTTCACACAGGAGTTTAACTATATTACAACAATCTTATCGTAATAAGAATCCAATGATTTGCTGAGGTTTAACGTATTACAACAATGTCAACGTAATGATAAGGAGAATCAATGATTTCGGGGGTTTAACAATATTACAACAATCTTATCCTTATCTCAGAGAATCCAATGATTCTTGAGGAGTTTCAATTATTACAAAAATCTTATCATATCTCAGAGAATCCAATGATTCCTGAGGGGTTTCAATTATTACAACAATCTTATCTTATCTCCAGAGAATCAACAGTTCCCTACGATGAGTTTAACGTCTAATACAACAATCTTATCATGTCTCGAATCAATGATTCCTGAGGGGTTTAACGTATTGCAATCTTATCATGTCTCAGAATCCAATGATTCCTGAGGAGTTTAACAATATTACGTAATGTCAACATGTGTCAGAAGTCCGGCAGTTCTGAGGAGTTTAACGTATTACAAAAATCTTATCACATCTCAGAGAATCCAATGATTTCTGAGGAGTTTAACTTATTACAACAATCTTATCATATCTCAGAGAATCAGTTCACGGGGTTTCAATATTACAACAATCTTGTCATGTCAGAATCAGCCGATTCTGATGAGTTTAACAATATTACAACAATCTTATCATATCTAAAGAGAATCCAATGATTCTGAGGTTTAACGTATTACAACAATCTTATCATGTCTCCAAGAATCAATGATTTCCTGAGGGAGTTTAACATCAATGAAAAAATCTTATCACATCCCAGAGAATCCAATGATTTCTGAGGGGTTTAACGTATTACAACAATCTAATCATATCTCAGAGAATCCAATGATTCCTGAGGGGTTTCAATTATTACAACAATCTTATCATATCTCAGAGAATCCAATGATTCCTGATGAGTTTAACGTATTACAACAATCTTATCATGTCTCAGAGAATCCAATGATTCCTGAGGGTTTCATTATTACAACAATGTATCATATCTCAGAGAATCAATGATTCCTGATAAGGTTTAGCGTATTACAACAATCTTATCATGTCTCCAGTCAATGATTCCTGAGGTTTAATATTACAACAATCTTATCATGTCTCAGAGAATCCAATGGTTTCTGAGGAGTTTAACGTATTACAACAATGTCAACATGTGTCAGAGAATCCAATGATTCCTGAGGGGTTTAACGTATTACAACAATCTTATTATATCTCAGAGGAATCCAGCTGATTTCCTGAGGGGTTTCAATTATTAAAAATCTTATCATATCTCAGAGGAATCCAATGATTCCAGAGGAGTTTCAATTATTACAAAAATCTTATCATATCTCAGAGAATCCAATGATTCCTGAGGAGTTTAACGTATTACAACAATGTCAACATGTGTCAGAGAATCCAATGATTCCTGAGGGGTTTAACGTATTACAATAATGTCGACATGTGTCAGAAAATCCAATGATTCCTGAGGGGTTTCAATTATTACAACAATCTTATCATATCTCAAAGAATCCAATGATTCCTGATGAGTTTAACGTATTACAACAATCTTATCATGTCTCAGAGAATCCAATGATTCACAAGGGGTTTAACTTATATTACAACAATCTTATCATGTCTCAGAGAATCCAATGATTCCTGAGGAGTTTAACAATATTACAACAATGTCAACATGTGTCAAAGTCCAATGATTCTGAGGGAGTTTTAACATATTCTTAATCTTATCATATCTCCAGAGAATCAATGATTTCTGAGGGTTTCAGTAATACAAAAATCTTATCATATCTCAGAGAATCCAATGATTCCTGAGGGTTTCAATTATTACAATCTTATCATATCTCAGAGAATCCAATAATTCCTGAGGTTTAACGTATTACAAATATCATCTCAGAGAATCAATAGTTTCTGAGGAGTTTAACTCTTACAACAATCTTATCCTTATCTCAGAATCAGTTCCTGGGGGATTCAGTGTGCAACAATCTTATCATCTCAGACAGTCAATGATTCTGAGGGGTTCCCAACATGCAACAATCTTATATGTCTCAGAAGTCAATGATTCCTGAGGGTTTCAATTATTACCCAAAATCTTATCACATCCCAGAGAATCAATGATTTCTGAGGGGTTAACTTATTACAACAATCTTATCATAACTATCTCAGAATCATTGATTCCTGAGGGTTTCAATATTATAACAATCTTATTATATCTCAGAATCAATGATTCTTGAGGAGTTTAGAGGTATTACACTTAATCTCATTGTGTCTCAGAGAGTCCAAAGATTCCTGAGGGGTTATGTGTGTAACAACCTTATATCTCAGAGAATCCAATGATTCCCTGAGGGTTTAACATATTAACAATCTTATCATGTCTCAGAGGGTAATGATTCCTGAGGAGTTTCAATTAAAAATCTTATCATCTCAGAGAATCAATGATTTCTGAGGAGTTTAACTTGTACAACAATCTTAGCATGTCTCAGAGAAGTCCTGACAATGATTCCTGAGGAGTTTAAATATTACAACAATGTCAAACTTATGTGTCAGAGAATCAATATTGATTCCTGGGGTTCAATTATTACAACAATCTTATCATATCAAGTCAATGATTCCTGAGGGTTTAACGTATTACAAAAAATCTTATCATCTCGGAAGTCAATGATTTCTGAGGGTTTAACTTATTACAACAATCTTATCATGTCTCAGAGGTCAGTTACCTGATGGGTTTAACGTATTACAACAATCTTATCATGTCTCAGAAGAGTCAATGATTCCTGGGGAGTTTAACATATTACCTTAATCTTACATCATGTCTCAGAGTCCAATGATTCCTGAGGAGTTTAACGTATTTTAACAATGTCCAACATGTCGAATCGTACAGTTCCTGAGGGGTTTAACAATATTACAACAATCTTATCATATCTCAGAGAATCCACAATGATTCCTGAGGGTTTCAGTATTACAAAAATCTTGTCATCTCAGAGAATCCAATGATTCCAGAGGGTTTCAATTACAAAAATCTGTCATATCTCAGAGAATCAGCGTGGTTCCTGGGGAGTTTACATGTTAACAGTAATAACGTGTCCAGAGAGTCAATGATTCCTGAGGGGTTTAACATTTATTTAACAATGTCAACATGTGTCAGAAAATCCAATGATTCCTGGGGGTTCCAGTGTTGCAACAATCTTATCATATCTCAAAGATCAATGATTCCTACAGTAGGTTTAACGCTTTATTACAACAATCTTATCATGTCTCAAAGAGAATCAATGATTCCTGAGGGTTTAACATATTGCAACAATCTTATCATGTCTCAGAGAATCCAATGATTCCTGAGGTTTAACATATTAACAATGTCCAACATGTTGTCAGAGAATCCAATGATTCCTGAGAGTTTAACGTATTGCAACAATCTTATGTCATATCTCTGAGGAATCAATGATTCCGGGGTTTCAATTATTACAACAATCTTATCATGTCTCAGAGAATCCAATGATTCCTGAGGGGTTTCAATTATTAACAATCTTGTCATATCTCCAGAGGAGTCAATGATTTCTGAGGGGTTTGGAAATATTACAACTTAATGTCAACATGTGTCCAGAGAATCCAATGATTCCTGAGGGGTTTAACGTGTTAACAATCTAATCATATCTCAGAATCCAATGATTCCTGAGGGTTTCAGTATTACAACAATCTTATCTATATCTCAGAGAATCCAATGATTCTTGAGGGTTGAATGACCTGTTCATTATGTCTCCAGAAGAATCCAAAGATTCCTGAGGGGTTGTAATTATTATAACAACCTTATCATTATCTCAAGAATCAATGATTCTAAGGGTTTAACATATTACAACAATCTTATCTGTCTGAGAGGTCAATGATTCTGAGGGGTTTAAATGCAGCAATCTCATTATGTCTCAGGAATCAATGATTCCTGATGGGTTTCATTATTAACAATCTTGTATATCTCAGAGAATCCAATGATTCTTGAGGGGTTTGAAATATTACAGCAATCATTATTAATATCAGAGGAATCGACTGATTCACCGAGGGATTTCAATTATTACAACAACCTTATCATATCTCAGAGAATCCAACACGATTCCAGAGGGAGTTTGGGTATTACAACTTGGTCTTATCATGTGTCAGAGAGTCAATGATTCCTGAGACTTTAACGTATTTACAACTTAATCTGTCCATATCTCAGAAATCCATTGATTCCTGAGGGGTTTCAATTATTACGCAAATCTTCATTGTAATATAAGAGAGTCAATGATGATTCCTGAGGTTTTCAGTATTACAACAACCTTATCATATCTCAGAGAATCCAATGATTCCTGAGGAGTTTAACGTATTACAACAATCTTATCATGTCTCAGAGAATCCAATGATTCTTGAGGTGTTTATCATATTACAACAATCTTATCATGTCTCAGAGAATCCAATGATTCCTGAGGAGTTTAACATATTACAACAATCTTATCATGTCTGAGAGAATCCAATGATTCCTGAGGAGTTTAACGTATTACAACCAATCTTATCCTTATCTCATAAAGAAAGTCAATGATTCTGAGCAGTTTAACGTATTACAACAATCTTATTATCTCCGAGAATCCAGCCAGTTCCTGAGGAGTTTAACGTATTACAACAGTCTTATCATGTCTCAGAGAATCCAATTATTACTGAGGAGTTTAACGTATTACAACAATCTTATCATATCTCCGAGAATCCAATGATTCCTGAGGAGTTTAACGTATTACAACAATCTTATCATATCTCAGAGAATCCAGTGATTCCTGAGAGGTTTCAATTATTTCAACAATCTTATCATATCTCAGAGAATCCATTGATTTGTGAGGAGTTTAACATATTACAACAATCTTATCATATCTCAGAAAATCCAATGATTCCTGAGCAGTTTTAAGTATTACAAAAATCTTATCATATCTCAGAGAATCCAAAGATTCCTAAGGGGTTTCAATTATTACAACAATCTTATCATATCTCAGAGAATCCAATGATTCCTGAGGGGTTTCAATTATTACAACAATCTTATCATATCTCAGAGAATCCAATGATTCCTGAGGAATTTTAAGAATTACAACAATCTTATCATATCTCAGAGAATCCAATGATTCCTGAGGGGTTTCAATTATTACAACAATCTTATTATATCTCAGAGAATCCAATGATTCTTGGGGTTTAGAAGTATTACTGTGATCTCATTATGTCTCCAGAGTCCAATGGTTCCTGAGGGTTTTCAATGTGCAAAAATCTTATCATGTCTCAGAGAATCAATGATTCCTGAGGAGTTTAACAGCATGTTAACAATGTCAACATGTATCAGAAGTCAATGATTCCTGGACTTTAATATTATAACAATCTTATCATATCTCAGAGAATCCAATGATTCCTGAGGGGTTTGAATTATTACAACAATCTTATTATATCTCAGAGAATCCAATGATTCTTGAGGAGTTTAGAGTATTGCAGCAATCTCATTATGTCTCAGAGAATCCAAAGATTCCTGAGGTGTTTCAATTATTACAACAACCTCATTATATCTCAGAGAATCCAATGATTTCTGAGGAGTTTAACTTATTACAACAATCTTATCATGTCTCAGAGAATCCAATGATTCCTGAGGACTTTAACGTATTACAACAATTTATCATATCTCCGAGTCAATGAGTTCAATATTATTGTCAGAGAATCCAATGATTCCTGAGGGTTTAACGTATTACAACAATCTAATCATATCTCAGAGAATCCAATGATTCCTGGGGGACTTAAAATTATTACAACAATCTTATATCTCAGAGAATCCAATGGTTCTGATGAGTTTCTTACGTGTTAAACAATCTTATCATGTCTCAGAGAATCCAATGATTCCTGAGGAGTTTAACGTATTACAGCAATCTTATCATGTCTCAGAGAATCCAATGATTCCTGAGGAGTTTAACGTATTACAACAATGTCAACATGTGTCAGAGAATCCAATGATTCCTGAGGAGTTTAACGTATTACAAAATCTTATCATATCTCAGAAGGAAGTCAATGATTCCTGAGGGGTTTCAGATATTACAAAAATCTTATCCTTGTCTCAGAATACAATGATTCCAGAGGGTTTCAATTATTACAAAATATCATATCTCAAAGTCAATGATTCTGAGGAGTTTAACGTATTACAACAATGTCAACATGTGTCAGAGAATCCAATGATTCCTGAGGGGTTTAACGTATTACAACAATGTCAACATGTGTCAGAAAATCCAATGATTCCTGAGGGGTTTCAATTATTACAACAATCATATCATATCTCAAAGAATCCAATGATTCCTGATGAGTTTAACGTATTACAACAATCTTATCATGTCTCAGAGAATCCAATGATTCCTGAGGAGTTTAACATATTACAACAATCTTATCATGTCTCAGAGAATCCAATGATTCCTGAGGAGTTTAACGTATTACAACAATGTCAACATGTGTCAGAGAATCAATATTGATTCTGAGGAGTTTAACAATATTACAACAATCTTATCTTATCTCGATCAATGATTCTGAGGGGTTTCAATTATTACAAAAATCTTATCATATCTGAAATCCAATGATTCCATTGAGGGTTTCAGTATATACAAAAATCTTATCATATCTCAGAGAATCCAATGATTCCTGAGGAGTTTAACGTATTACAAAAATCTTATCACATCTCAGAGAATCCAATGATTTCTGAGGAGTTTAACTTATTACAACAATCTTATCATATCTCAGAGAATCCAATGATTCCTGAGGGGTTTCAATTATTACAACAATCTTATCATATCTCAGAGAATCCAATGATTCCTGATGAGTTTAACGTATTACAACAATCTTATCATATCTAAGAGAATCCAATGATTCCTGAGGAGTTTAACGTATTACAACAATCTTATCATGTCTCAGGAATCAATGATTCCTGAGGAGTTTAACGTATTACAAAAATCTTATCACATCTCGAAGTCAATGATTTCCTGGGGGTTTAACTTATTACAACAATCTTATCGCTATCTCAGAATCAGCTGATTCCTGAGGGGTTTTCAATATTACAACAATCTTATCATATCTCAGGAAGTCCAATGATTCCTGATGAGTTTTAACACTTGTTACAACAATCTTGTCATGTCTCAGAGGAATCAGCTGATTCCTGAGGGGTTTCAATTATTACAACAATCAACATCTGTATCTCAGAGAGTCCAATGATTCCTGAGGGGTTTCAGTATTACAACAATCTTATCGTAAGAGGAATCCAATGATTCCTGAGGACTTTTACAACGTATTACAACAATCTTATCCTTCTCAGAAGTCCAATGATTTCTGAGGGTTTCAATTATTACAAAATCTTATCATCCCAGAAGTCAATGATTTCTGAGGAGTTTAACTTATTACAACAATCTTATCATATCTCAGAGAATCCAATGATTCCTGAGGGGTTTCAATTATTACAACAATCTTATTATATCTCAGAGAATCCAATGATTCTTGAGGAGTTTAGGGTATTACAGCAATCTCTTGTTATAATACTCAGAGAATCAAGATTCTGAGGGGTTATGATATTTATAACAACCTTATACATATCTCAGAGAATCAATGATTCTGAGGAGTTTAACATCACCAATCTTATCATGTCTCAGAGAGTCAATGATTCCTGAGGAGTTTCAATATTACAAAAATCTTATCACATCTCAGAGGAATCAATGATTTCTGAGGGTTTAACTTATTACAACAAATGCTTAGCATATCTCAAGTGATTCCTGAGGGTTTTAAATATTACAACAATGTCAACATGTCAGAGGAATCAATGATTTCCTGAGGGTTTAACAATATTACAACAATCAATCATATATAAAGAGAATCCCAGCCAGTTCCTGAGGGGTTTTCAGTATTGCTAACAATCTTATCATATCTCAGAGAATCCAATGATTCCTGATGAGTTTAACGTATTACAACAATTCTTATCATGTCTCAGAGAATCCAATGATTCCTGAGGAGTTTAATATGTTAAACAATCTTATCATGTCTCAGAGGAATCCAATAAGTTCCTGAGGGGTTTATATTACAACAATGTCAACATGTGTCAGAGGTCCAATGATTCCTGAAGTATTTTAACATATTACAACAATCTTATCATATCTCGAATCAATGATTCCTGGGGGTTTCAATTATTACGCAAGTCTTATCATGTCTCCAGAGAATACAATGATTCAGAGGGTTCGAATTATTACAAAAATCTTATCTCATATCTCAGAGAATCAATGATTCCTAATGAGGTTTAACAATATTACAACAATGTCAACATATTATCAGGAGAATCCGGTTCTGGGGGTTTAACATATTACAACAGTAATAAACATGTATGGCCGTCAATGATTCCTGAAGGGGTTTCAGTTATTTACATGACTTCGTCATCATATCTCAAAGAATCAATGATTCCTGATGAGTTAACGTGACACAACAATCTTATCATGTCTCAGAGAATATTATTGATTCTGGGGGTTTAACATATTTAACAATCTTATCTTATCTCTGAAGAATCCAGCTGATTCCTGAGGGAGTTTAACATATTACAACAATGTCCAGCATGTGTCAGAAAGTCAATGGAGATTTCCTGAGGAGTTTAACACTTATTACAACAATCTTGTCATATCTCAGAATCAATAGGACTACGAGGGGTTTCAATTATTACAAAATCTTATCATATCTCCAGAGTCAATGATTCCTGAGGGTTCAGTATTACAAAAGTCTTATCATATACGAGAGAATCAATGATTCCTGAGGGGTTTAACTATTACAAAATCATCACATCTCAGAAGTCAATGATTTCTGAGGAGTTTAACTTATTACAACAGTACTTTATCATCTCAAGAGAGTCAATGATTCCTGAGGGGTTTCAATATTACAACAAACCCTTATCATATCCTGGAGAATCAATGATTCCTGATGGGGTTTTAACATCTACAACAATCTTATCATATCTAAAGAATCCAATGATTCTAGGGGTTTAACGTATTACAAGCTGATACTTGTCATGTCTCAGAGAATCCAATGATTCCTGAGGGGTTTAACGTATTACAAAAATCTTATCATATCAGAGAATCTAATGATTTCTAAAGGTTTAACTTATTACAACGTCTTATCATGTCTCAGAGAGTCCAAAAGCCTTTGATTCCTGAGGGGTTTCAGTGGCCAACAATCTTATCATATCTCAGAGAATCCAATGATTCCTAGTAAGGTTTAACGTATTACAACAATCTTATGTATCTCAGAGAATAAGCCCAGTTCCTGAGGGTTTCAATTATTACAACAATCTTATCATATCTCAAGGAATAATGATTCTGATAAAGGTTTAACGTATTACAACAATCTTATCATGTCTCAAGAGAATCCAATGATTTCCTGAGAGTTTAACAATATTTGTAATCTTATCATGTCTCAGAGAATCCAACCGATTCTGAGAGTTTAACATATCTATTTACAACAATGTCCAACATGTCAAATTAATGATTCTAGGGGAGTTTAACGTATTACAATCTTATCCTTATCTCAGAATCCAATGATTCCTGAGGGTTTCCAGTATTACAAAAAATCTTATCTTATCTCAGAGAATCTAATGATTCCAGAGGGTTTCAATTATTACAAAAATCTTATCATATCTCAGAGAATCCAGCGTTTCTGAGGAGTTTAACTTATATTACAACAATGTCAACATGTCAGAATCAGCCAGTTCCCTGAGGGTTTATACAATATTACAATAATATGGGCATGTGTCAGAAAATCCAATGATTCCTGAGGGGGTTTCAATTATTACCAACAATCTTATCAACTTTATCTCCAAGAATCAATGATTCCTGATGGTTTATTGTGCAACAATCTTATCATGTCAGAGAATCAATGATTCCTGAGAGTTTAACATATTACAACAGTAATAAAGCATGTCAGAGAATCAACAATTCCTAGAGAGTTTTAACATGTTACAACAATCTTATCATATCTCAGAGAAGTCCAATGGGTTCTGAGGGGTTTCAATTATTACAAAAATCTTGTCATATCTCAGAGGTCCAATGATTCCTGAGGGGTTCAGTGTTAAGAAATCTTATCCTTGTCTCAGGAGATCAGTTCCTGAGGTTTAACTTTTGTATTACAAAATCATCATCTCAGAATCCCAATGATTTCTAGGGGTTTAACTTATTACCGCTTAATCTTATGTATCTCAGAGAATCCATGATTCCTACAGGGGGTTCAAAGTATTACAACAATCTTATCATATCTGAACTTCCAATGATTCTGAGGGTTCCCAACGTATTACAACAATCTGTCATATCAGAGGACCAATGATTCTGGGAGTTTCAATTATTACAAAATCTTATCATCCCAGAGAATCAATTATTTTCTGAGGGGTTTAACTTATTACAACAATCTTATCATATCTCAGGAATCCAGCCAGTTCACGGGGGTTTCAGTATAACAATCTTATTATATCTCAGAGAATCCAATGATTCTTGAGGAGTTTAGGGTATTACAGCAATCTCATTATGTCTCAGAGGTCAAGATTCTGGGGGTTGTAATGTTATAACAACCTTATCATATCTCAGAATCAATGATTCCTGAGGAGTTTAACATATTACAACAATCTTATCGTAACTCTTAAGTCCAATGATTCTGGGGTTTCAGTATTACAAAATCTTATCACATCTCAGAGAATCAATGATTTCTGAGGGTTACTTATTACAACAATCTTAGCATATCTCAGAGAATCCAATGATTCCTGAGGAGTTTTAGAGTATTACAACAATGTCAACATGTGTCAGAGAATCCAATGATTCCTGAGGGGTTTCAATTATTACAACAATCTTATCATATCTCAAAGAATCCAATGATTCCTGAGGAGTTTAACAATATTACAAAAGAATCTTATCACATCTCAGAGAATCCAATGATTTCTGAGGGTTTAACTTATTACAACAATCTTATCATATCTCAGAGAATCCAATGATTCCTGATGAGTTTAACGTATTACAACAATCTTATCATGTCTCAGAGGGGTAATGATTCCTGAGGAGTTTAACAATATTACAACAGTATATCATGTCTCAGAGAGTCCAATGATTCCTGAGGGAGTTTAGCATGTTACAACAATGTCAACATGTGATGAAATCCAGCAGCCAGTTACAAGGAGTTTACAACATGTTACAACAATCTTATCCTTGCTCAGAGAATCAATGATTCCCTGAGGGGTTTCAATTATTACAAAATCTTGTCATATCTCCAGAGAATCCAATGATTCCAGAGGGTTTCAATTATTTCAAAAATCTTATCTGTATCTCAGAATCAATGATTCCTAGGGGTTTAACAATATTACAACAATGTCAACGTAATGATAAGAGAATCCAATGATTCCTGAGGGGTTTAACGTATTACAACAATGTCAACATGTGTCAGAAAATCCAATGATTCCTGAGGGGTTTCAATTATTACAACAATCTTATCATATCTCAAGAATCAATGATTCTGATATAGGTTTAACGTATTACAACAATCTTATCAATATACTCCAGAGAATCAATGATTCCTGAGGAGTTTAACATATTACAACAATCTTATCATGCCAGAGTCCACAGTTCAGAGGGGTTTAACGTATTGCAACAATGTCAACATGTGTGTCAGAGAGTCCAGCATTTCCTGGGGGTTTAACGTATTGCAACAATCTTATCATATCTCAGAATCAGCGATTTCTGAGGAGTTCAGTAATACAACAATCTTATCATGTCTCAGAGAATCCAATGATTCCTGAGGTTCAGATATTACAACAATCTTATCATATCTCAAGAATCAATGATTTCTGAGGTTTAAATATTTATTAATGTCAACATCGAGAATAAAGCGGTTCAAGGGTTTCAATTAATACAAAAATCTTATCATCTCAGGAAAGTCAATGATTCTGAGGGTTTCAATTACAAAATCTTATCCTTATCTCAGAATCAATGATTCCTGAGGGTTTCAATTATTAAAAATCTTATCATGTCTAAGGGGCCAATGATTCTGAGGGTTTAATAATTACAACAATCTTATCCATGTCACCGAGAGGAATAATGATTCCTGAGGGTTTCAATTATTACAAAATCTTATCCATTGGAAATCAATGATTTCTGAGGGTTTAGCAATACAACAATCTTATCATATCTCAGAGAATCCATTGAGTTCCTGGGGGTTTCAATTATTACCAACAATCTTATTATTATATCTCAGAGAATCAATGATTCTTGAGGGGTTTAAGTATTACAACAATCTCATTAATAATATCAAGAGAATCAAGAATTCCTACTGAGGGTTATAATTATTATAACAACCTTATCATATCTCGAAACCAATATATTCTGAGGGAGTTTAACAATATTACAACAATCTTATCATGTCTCAGAGAATCAATGATTCCTGAGGGTTTCAATGTGCAAATCTTATCACATCTCCAAGTCAATGATTTCTGAGGGTTAACTTATTACAACAATCTTAGCATATCTCAGAGAATCAATGATTCTGAGGAGTTTTAAATATTACAACAACATGTCAACGTAATAAGAATCCAATGATTCCTGAGGGGTTCACTTATATTACAACATCTAATCCTTATCTCAGAAATCAATGATTCCTGAGGGTTTCAGTATTACAACAATCTTATCATATCTCAAAGAGAGTCCAATGATTCCTGATGAGTTTAACGATAATACAACAATATTATCATGTCAGAATTCCAATGATTCCTGAGGGTTTAACATATTACAGCAATCTTTATCATGTCTCCAGAGAATCAGTTCCTGAGGAGTTTAACATGTATTACAACAATGTAACATGTCCAAGAGAATCGGCGATTCCTGAGGTGTTTAACATGTTAACAATCTTATCTTATCTCAGAGAATCCATGATTCCTGGGGGTTTCAATTATTACAAAATCTTATCATATCTCAGAAATACAATGATTTAGGAGTTTCAATTATTACAAGAATACATCATATCTCAGAGAATCAATAGTTCTGAGGAGTTTAACATGTTACAACAATGTCCAGCATGTGTCAGAGAATCTAATGAATTCCTGAGGGGTTTAAGTAACAATGTCAACATGTGTCATAAATTGACGATTTCTATAGGGGTTTCAATTATTACAGCAATCATCATGTCAGAATCCAGCTGATTCCTGGGGGTTTCAATTATTACAACAGTATCTCGCTATCTAAAGTCAATGATTCCTGAGGACTTTAACGTATTACAACAAATCATCATATAGAGGAATCAATCTCGGACTGGGGTTTAACATATTACAACAATCTTATCATGTCTCAGAAATCAATGATTCCTGAGGGTTTAACAACATTACAACAATGTCAACATGTGTCAGAGAATCCGGCGATTCCTGAGGTTTAACATATCTTTAACAATCTTATCATATCTCAGAAGTCCACAATGATTTTGCAAAGGGGTTTTCGAGTATTACAAAAAATCTTGTCATCTCAAGAGGAATCTGATTCCTGAGGGTTTTCAGATATTACAAAAATCTTGTCATGTCTCAGAGAATCAATATTTCACGAGGTTTAACAATATTACAAAGAATGTATCCATCTCAGAGAATCCAATGATTTTCTGAGGGTTTGCTTTTATTACAACAGTCTTATCATATCTCCGGAAATCCCATTATTGATTCCTGAGGGTTCCAGTACAACAATCTTGTCATATCTCAAGAGAATCCAATGATTCCTGAGTTTAACATGTACAACAATCTTATCATATCTAAAATCCAAAGCTGATTCCTGAGGAGTTTAACAATATTACAACAATCTTATCGTAATATAAAGTCAATGATTCCTGAGGAGTTTAACGTATTACAAAAATCTTATCACATCTCAGAGAATCCAATGATTTTCTGAGGGGTTTAACTTATTACAACAATCTTATCATATCTCAGAGAAGTCAATGATTCCTGGGGTTTCAGTATTACAACAATCTTATCATATCTCCAGAGAATCCGTGATTCCTGATGGGTTTAACGTATTACAACAATCTTATCATGTCAGAGAATCCACAGCTGAGGGGTTTCAATATTACAACTTAATCTTATCATATCTCAGAGAATCAGCCAGTTCCTGAGGGTTTCAGTATTACAACAATCTTATCCTTAAAAATAAGAGGTCCAACTGATTCCTGATGAGTTTAACATGTTACAACAATTATCGTAATATAAGGAAAGTCCAATGATTCCTGAGGAGTTTAACTATAATACAACAATCTTATCACATGTCTCAAAGGAGAATCCAACCCAGTTAAGGGGAGTTTAACGTATTCTGACAATGTCAACATGTGTCCAAGTCCAATGATTCCTGAGGAGTTTAACGTATTACAACAATCTTATCATGTCTCAGAGAATCAATGATTCCTGAGGGGTTTCAATTATTACAAAATCTTATCATCTCCAGAGAATCCGTATTGATTCCCTGAGGGTTCAGTAATACAAAAATCTTATCATATCTCAGAGGAATCAATGATTTCCTGAGGGAGTTTAACAATATTACAAAAATCTTATCACATCTCAGAATCAATGATTTCTGAGGGGTTTAACAATACAACAATCTTATCATATCTCAGAAAGTCAATGATTCCTAAAGTTTCAGTATTACAACAATCTTATCATATCTCGAAGTCAATGATTCCTGATGAGTTTAACGTATTACAACAATGTCATATCTAAGAGGAATCCAAGATTCCTGAGGAGTTTAACGTATTTACAACAATCTTATCGTAATACTCGGAAAGTCCAATGATTCCTGAGGGGTTTAACGTATTACAAAAATCTTATCACATCTAGAGAATCCAATGATTTCTG
This sequence comes from Sarcophilus harrisii, assembly GCF_902635505.1. Classification (NCBI taxonomy): domain Eukaryota; kingdom Metazoa; phylum Chordata; class Mammalia; order Dasyuromorphia; family Dasyuridae; genus Sarcophilus; species Sarcophilus harrisii. Next base: position 19,276,634 of record NC_045432.1, read on the forward strand.
AGGAGTTTAACTATTACAATAATCTTATCATCTCAGAGAATCACATGATTCCTAGGGGTTTCAATTATTACAACAATCTTATCATATCTCAGAGAATCCAATGATTCCTGATGAGTTTAACGTATTACAACAATCTTATCATGTCTCAGAATCCAATATGATTCCTGAGGGGTTTCAATTATTAACAATCTTATCATATCTCAGGAATCCAATGATTCCTGAGGGGTTTTGATATTACAACAAATATATCATGTCTAAGAAGAAGATCAATGATTCCTGAGGACTTTAACGTATTACAACAATCTTTATCATGTCTCAGAGGAATCAGCCAGTTCCTGAGGGTTTCAGTGTGACAAAATCTTATCACATCCCAGAGAGTCCAATGATTTCTGAGGGGTTTAACTTACAACAGTCTTATCATATCTCAGAGAATCAATGATTTCCTGAGGGGTTTCAGTATTACAACAATCTCTTTATTATCAGAGAATCCAATGATTCTTGAGGGAGTTTAAAGATATTACCTTAATCTCATTATGTCTCAGAGAATCCAAAGATTCCTGAGGGGTTGTAATTATTATAACAACCTTATCATATCTCAGAGAATCCAATGATTCCTGAGGAGTTTAACGTATTACAACAATCTTATCATAATATAGAGGTCAATGATTTCACAAGGGAGTTTCAATTATTACAAAAGATACCTCATCTAGAGAATCCAATGATTTCCTGAGGAGTTTAACTTATTACAACAATCTTAGCATATCTCAGAGAATCCAATGATTCCTGAGGAGTTTTAGAGTATTACAACAATGTCAACATGTCAGAATCAATATTCTGAGGGGTTTAACGTATTACAACAATCTAATCATATCTCAGAATCAATACAGATTCCTGAGGGTTTCAATTATTACAACGTCTTATCATGTCTCAGAGAATCAGCCAGTTTCTGATGAGTTTAACATGTTACAACAATCTTACATCATGTCTCAGAATCCAATGATTTCCTGAGGGAGTTTAACATGTTACAGCAATCTTGCATCATGTCTCCAAGTCCAGTGAGTTCCTGAGGGTTTAACGTATTACAACAATGTTAACATGTGTCAGAGAATCCAATGATTCCTGAAGTGTTTAACGTATTACAACAATCTTATCATATCTCAGAGGAATACATGACGTTCCCTGAGGGGTTTTCAGTATTACAAATCTTGTCATATCTCAGAATTTTAATGATTGAGGAGTTTCAATTATTACAAAAATCTTATCATATCTCAGAGAATCCAATGATTCCTGAGGAGTTTAACGTATTACAACAATGTCAACATGTGTCAGAGAATCCAATGATTCCTGAGGGGTTTAACGTATTACAACAATGTCAACATGTGTCATAAAATCCAATGATTCCTGAGGGGTTTCAATTATTACAACAATCATATCATATCTCAAAGAATCCAACTGGTTCACAGTGGGTTTAACGTATTGCAACAAATCTTATCATGTCTCCAGAGAGTCAATGATTTCACACAGGAGTTTAACTATATTACAACAATCTTATCGTAATAAGAATCCAATGATTTGCTGAGGTTTAACGTATTACAACAATGTCAACGTAATGATAAGGAGAATCAATGATTTCGGGGGTTTAACAATATTACAACAATCTTATCCTTATCTCAGAGAATCCAATGATTCCTGAGGGGTTTCAATTATTACAAAAATCTTATCATATCTCAGAGAATCCAATGATTCCTGAGGAGTTTCAATTATTACAACAATCTTATCTTATCTCCAGAGAATCAACAGTTCCCTACGATGAGTTTAACGTCTAATACAACAATCTTATCATGTCTCGAATCAATGATTCCTGAGGGGTTTAACGTATTGCAATCTTATCATGTCTCAGAATCCAATGATTCCTGAGGAGTTTAACAATATTACGTAATGTCAACATGTGTCAGAAGTCCGGCAGTTCTGAGGAGTTTAACGTATTACAAAAATCTTATCACATCTCAGAGAATCCAATGATTTCTGAGGAGTTTAACTTATTACAACAATCTTATCATATCTCAGAGAATCAGTTCACGGGGTTTCAATATTACAACAATCTTGTCATGTCAGAATCAGCCGATTCTGATGAGTTTAACAATATTACAACAATCTTATCATATCTAAAGAGAATCCAATGATTCTGAGGTTTAACGTATTACAACAATCTTATCATGTCTCCAAGAATCAATGATTTCCTGAGGGAGTTTAACATCAATGCAAAAATCTTATCATCTCCAAGAGAATCCAATGATTCCTGAGGGGTTTCAATTATTACAACAATCTTATCATATCTCAGAGAATCCAATGATTCCTGAGGGGTTTCAATTATTACAACAATCTTATCATGTCTCAGAGAATCCAATGATTCCTGATGAGTTTAACGTATTACAACAATCTTATCATGTCTCAGAGAATCCAATGATTCCTGAGGAGTTTCAATTATTACAAAAATGTATCATATCTCAGAGAATCAATGATTCCTGATAAGGTTTAGCGTATTACAACAATCTTATCATGTCTCCAGTCAATGATTCCTGAGGTTTAATATTACAACAATCTTATCATGTCTCAGAGAATCCAACAGTTTCTGAGGAGTTTAACGTATTACAACAATGTCAACATGTGTCCAGAGAATCCCACAATGATTCCTGAGGGGTTTAACGTATTACAACAATACTTATCATATCTCAGAGGAATCCAGCTGATTTCCTGAGGGGTTTCAATTATTAAAAATCTTATCATATCTCAGAGAATCCAATGATTCCAGAGGAGTTTCAATTATTACAAAAATCTTATCATATCTCAGAGAATCCAATGATTCCTGAGGAGTTTAACGTATTACAACAATGTCAACATGTGTCAGAGAATCCAATGATTCCTGAGGGGTTTAACGTATTACAACAATGTCAACATGTGTCAGAAAATCCAATGATTCCTGAGGGGTTTCAATTATTACAACAATCTTATCATATCTCAAAGAATCCAATGATTCCTGATAAAGGTTATTATTACAACAATACTTATCATGTCTCAGAGAATCCAATGATTCACAAGGGGTTTAACTTATATTACAACAATCTTATCATGTCTCAGAGAATCCAATGATTCCTGAGGAGTTTAACAATATTACAACAATGTCAACATGTGTCAAAGTCCAATGATTCTGAGGGAGTTTTAACATATTCTTAATCTTATCATATCTCCAGAGAATCAATGATTTCTGAGGGTTTCAGTAATACAAAAATCTTATCATATCTCAGAGAATCCAATGATTCCTGAGGGATTTCAATTATTACAATCTTATCATATCTCAGAGAATCCAATAATTCCTGAGGTTTAACGTATTACAAATATCATCTCAGAGAATCAATAGTTTCTGAGGAGTTTAACTCTTACAACAATCTTATCCTTATCTCAGAATCAGTTCCTGGGGGATTCAGTGTGCAACAATCTTATCATCTCAGACAGTCAATGATTCTGAGGGGTTCCCAACATGCAACAATCTTATATGTCTCAGAAGTCAATGATTCCTGAGGGTTTCAATTATTACCCAAAATCTTATCACATCCCAGAGAATCAATGATTTCTGAGGGGTTAACTTATTACAACAATCTTATCATAACTATCTCAGAATCATTGATTCCTGAGGGTTTCAATATTATAACAATCTTATTATATCTCAGAATCAATGATTCTTGAGGAGTTTAGAGGTATTACACTTAATCTCATTGTGTCTCAGAGAGTCCAAAGATTCCTGAGGGGTTATGTGTGTAACAACCTTATATCTCAGAGAATCCAATGATTCCCTGAGGGTTTAACATATTAACAATCTTATCATGTCTCAGAGGGTAATGATTCCTGAGGAGTTTCAATTAAAAATCTTATCATCTCAGAGAATCAATGATTTCTGAGGAGTTTAACTTGTACAACAATCTTAGCATGTCTCAGAGAAGTCCTGACAATGATTCCTGAGGAGTTTAAATATTACAACAATGTCAAACTTATGTGTCAGAGAATCAATATTGATTCCTGGGGTTCAATTATTACAACAATCTTATCATATCAAGTCAATGATTCCTGAGGGTTTAACGTATTACAAAAAATCTTATCATCTCGGAAGTCAATGATTTCTGAGGGTTTAACTTATTACAACAATCTTATCATGTCTCAGAGGTCAGTTACCTGATGGGTTTAACGTATTACAACAATCTTATCATGTCTCAGAAGAGTCAATGATTCCTGGGGAGTTTAACATATTACCTTAATCTTACATCATGTCTCAGAGTCCAATGATTCCTGAGGAGTTTAACGTATTTTAACAATGTCCAACATGTCGAATCGTACAGTTCCTGAGGGGTTTAACAATATTACAACAATCTTATCATATCTCAGAGAATCCACAATGATTCCTGAGGGTTTCAGTATTACAAAAATCTTGTCATCTCAGAGAATCCAATGATTCCAGAGGGTTTCAATTACAAAAATCTGTCATATCTCAGAGAATCAGCGTGGTTCCTGGGGAGTTTACATGTTAACAGTAATAACGTGTCCAGAGAGTCAATGATTCCTGAGGGGTTTAACATTTATTTAACAATGTCAACATGTGTCAGAAAATCCAATGATTCCTGGGGGTTCCAGTGTTGCAACAATCTTATCATATCTCAAAGATCAATGATTCCTACAGTAGGTTTAACGCTTTATTACAACAATCTTATCATGTCTCAAAGAGAATCAATGATTCCTGAGGGTTTAACATATTGCAACAATCTTATCATGTCTCAGAGAATCCAATGATTCCTGAGGTTTAACATATTAACAATGTCCAACATGTTGTCAGAGAATCCAATGATTCCTGAGAGTTTAACGTATTGCAACAATCTTATGTCATATCTCTGAGGAATCAATGATTCCGGGGTTTCAATTATTACAACAATCTTATCATGTCTCAGAGAATCCAATGATTCCTGAGGGGTTTCAATTATTAACAATCTTGTCATATCTCCAGAGGAGTCAATGATTTCTGAGGGGTTTGGAAATATTACAACTTAATGTCAACATGTGTCCAGAGAATCCAATGATTCCTGAGGGGTTTAACGTGTTAACAATCTAATCATATCTCAGAATCCAATGATTCCTGAGGGTTTCAGTATTACAACAATCTTATCTATATCTCAGAGAATCCAATGATTCTTGAGGGTTGAATGACCTGTTCATTATGTCTCCAGAAGAATCCAAAGATTCCTGAGGGGTTGTAATTATTATAACAACCTTATCATTATCTCAAGAATCAATGATTCTAAGGGTTTAACATATTACAACAATCTTATCTGTCTGAGAGGTCAATGATTCTGAGGGGTTTAAATGCAGCAATCTCATTATGTCTCAGGAATCAATGATTCCTGATGGGTTTCATTATTAACAATCTTGTATATCTCAGAGAATCCAATGATTCTTGAGGGGTTTGAAATATTACAGCAATCATTATTAATATCAGAGGAATCGACTGATTCACCGAGGGATTTCAATTATTACAACAAGCATATCATATCTCAGAGAATCCAACACGATTCCAGAGGGAGTTTGGGTATTACAACTTGGTCTTATCATGTGTCAGAGAGTCAATGATTCCTGAGACTTTAACGTATTTACAACTTAATCTGTCCATATCTCAGAAATCCATTGATTCCTGAGGGGTTTCAATTATTACGCAAATCTTCATTGTAATATAAGAGAGTCAATGATGATTCCTGAGGTTTTCAGTATTACAACAACCTTGCATCATGTCTCAGAGAATCAATGATTCCTGAGGAGTTTAACGTATTACAACAATCTTATCATGTCTCAGAGAATCCAATGATTCTTGAGGTGTTTAACATATTACAACAATCTTATCATGTCTCAGAGAATCCAATGATTCCTGAGGAGTTTAACATATTACAACAATCTTATCATGTCTGAGAGAATCCAATGATTCCTGAGGAGTTTAACATATTACAACCAATCTTATCCTTATCTCATAAAGAAAGTCAATGATTCTGAGCAGTTTAACGTATTACAACAATCTTATTATCTCCGAGAATCCAGCCAGTTCCTGAGGGAGTTTAACGTAATACAACAGTCTTATCATGTCAGAATCCCATTATTACTGAGGTTTAACGTATTTAAAACAATCTTATCATATCTCCGAGTCAATGATTCCTGAGGAGTTTAACGTACAACTTAATCTTATCATATCTCAGAGAATCAGTGATTCCTGAGATGTTTCAATTATTTCAACAATCTTATCATATCTCAGAGAATCCATTGATTTGTGAGGAGTTTAACATATTACAACAATCTTATCATATCTCAGAAAATCCAATGATTCCTGAGCAGTTTTAAGTATTACAAAAATCTTATCATATCTCAGAGAATCCAAAGATTCCTAAGGGGTTTCAATTATTACAACAATCTTATCATATCAGAGTCCAATGATTCCTGAGGTTTCAATTATTACAACAATCTTGTCCTTATCTCCAGAGAATCCAATGATTCCTGAGGAATTTTAAATTACAACAATCTTATCATATCTCAAGAATCAATGATTTCCTGAGGGGTTTCAATTATTACAACAATCTTATTATATCTCAGAGAATCCAATGATTCTTGAGGTTTAAATTCAAATCTATTATTCTCAGAGAATCCAAAGTTCCTAGGGGTTTAATTATTAAACAATTACATTTCAGAGAATCAATGATTTCTAGGGGTTTAATTATTACAACAATCTTATATTCCAGAGAATCCAAGATTCTAGGGGTTTAATTATTAAAATCTTATATTCTCAGAGAATCCAAGATTCTGAGGGGTTTAATTATTAAACAACCATTATTTAGAATCCAATTTTCCAGGGGTTTAATTTTACAAAATCTTATTTCTCAGAGAATCCAATGATTCTGAGGGTTTCAAAATATTCAAAATCTTATCATTCTTAAGAATCCAAGTTCCTGGGGTTAAAGTATTACAACTCTATATTCTCAGAGAATCCAATATTCTGGGGGTTTAATTTTACAACAATCTTATATATCTCAGAAATAATGATTCCAGGTTTAATATTCAACAATCTTATATTCAAATCAATGATTCCTGGGGGTTTAGTATTAAACAATCATCATTCTCCAGTCAATTTTCCTGGGGGTTTCATATTACAACAATCTTATCATTCTAAAAATCAATGATTCTATAGGTTTAATATTACAACAATCTTTCTTTTCTCAGAATCAATGATTCCTGAGGGAGTTTAATATTACAACAATCTTATCTTCTCAGGAATCCAATGATTCCTAAGGTTTCAATATTAAACAATTAACATGTTAAAATCAATGATTCCTGAAGGTTTAACTTTACAACTTTATTATATCTCAGAGTCAATGATTCCTGGGGGTTTCATATTACAAAATCTTATCATTCTCAGAAATCCAAGTTCCCGGGGCAATTTAAAAATTTTCAATTCAGAGAATCAATGTTCCTGGGGGTTTAACTATTACAAAAATCTTATCAACTCAGAATCCAAGATTTCTGAGGGGGTTTAAATTACAAAATCTTATCTTCAAGAATCAATGATTCTGGGGTTTCAATTATTACAAAATCTTATCATTCTCAGAGAATCCAATGATTCTGAGAGTTTAACTATTACAAAATCATCAATCTAAAGAAATCAATGTTCGGGGTTTAACTTTAAACAATCTTATCATTCTCAAGAATCAATGATTCCTGAGGGTTTAAAATTACAAAATCTTATCAATCTCAGAATCCAAGTTTCTAGGGAGTTTAACTTTATTACAACAATCTTATCTATCTAGAGAATCCAATGATTCCTGGGGTTTAATATTACAACAATCTTATCTTCTCAAAATCAATGATTCCTGAGGTTTAACTTTACAAAAATCTTATCATTCTCAGAGAATCAATGATTTCCCAGGGGTTTAAATTACAACAATCTTATCATATCTCAGAGAATGTTCCTGGGGGTTTCAATTACAACAATCTTATCATTCTAAGAATCAATGATTCCTGTGAGTTTAACGTATTACAACAATCTTATCATGTCCAAGTCAAGCCCAGGGTTTAATTCAACAATCTTTCATTCTCAGAGAATCAAGTTCCTGGGTTTCAATATTACAACAATTAACATGTTAGAGAATCAAGATTCTAAGTTTAACTATTACAACAATCTTATCATTCTCAGAAATCCAATGATTCCTGAGGGGGTTCAATTATTACAACAATCATATATCTCAGAATCAATGATTCCCTGAGGGTTTAAAAATTACAAAATCCATTTGAGAATCAATGATTCCTGGGAGTTTAACTTTACAAAAAATCTTATCAATCCAGAAATCAATATTTTTAGGGTTTAATTATTACAAAATCTTATCATATCTCAGAAATCAATGATTCTGAGGGGTTTCAATTTAAAAATCTTATCATATCTCAGAAGAATCCAATGATTCCTGGGAAAGTTTAATATTACAAAATCTTATCATTCGAAATCAATGATTCGGGGTTAACTATTACAACAATCTTTCATTCTCAGAAATCCAATGATTCTGGGGTTTAATTATTTACAAAAATCTTATCATCTCAGAAATAATGATTTCTGAGGGTTTAACTTATTACAACAATCTTATCATATCTAGAGAATCCAAGTTCCTGGGGGGTTAGTATTAAACTTATCATTCTCAGAGAATCCAAGATTCCTGAGAGTTTAACATTACAAAATCTTATCATTCTCCAGTCAATGATTCCTGAGGGGTTTAAATTACAAAATCTTATCATTCTCAGAGAATCAATGATTCTGGGGGTTTCAATTATTACCAATCTTATCATTCTAGAATCAATGATTCCTGGGGATTTCATATTACAACAATCTTATCTTCTCAGAGAATCAATGATTCCTGAGGGTTTCAATTATTACAAAAATCTTATCAATCCAGAGAATCAATGATTTCGGGATTTAATATTACAAAATCATCATATTCAGAAATCAATGATTCTGAGGGGAAAAAACAACAATCTTATTATTCTCAGAAATCGATTCTTGGGGTTTAAAAAAATCTTATTCTGAATCAAGATTCTGGGGGTTTTAATTATTAAACAACCTTATCATTCCCAGAATCAATGATTCCTAGGGTTTTTTATTCTTTTATATATCTCGAAATCAATGATTCCTGGGGTTTAATTCCAAAATCTTATAACTCAGAGAATCCAAGATTCCTGGGGTTTTTTAAAAATTTATTTTAAAGATTTCTTTAAAATCACATTCTCAGAAATCCAATGATTCTAGGGGTTTAATTATTACAAAATCATAATCTCGAATCTGATTCCTGGGGGTTTAATATTACAAAATTTTCAATTCAAGAATCAATGATTTCTGGGGTTTAATATTACAACAATCTTTCATTCTAGAATCCAATGATTCCTGGGTTTAATTATTACAAAATTTATCAATTCCAGAGAATCAATGATTCCTGGGGGTTTCAATTAACAAAATCTTATCATTCCCAAGAGAATCCAATGATTCTGGGGGTTTAATTATTACAACAATCTTATATTCTCAGAGAATCCAATGATTCTAGGGTTTAATTAAACAAAATCTTTATTCCAAGAATCAAGATTCTGGGGGTTTAATTATTCAACAACTTATAATTAAAATCAAGATTCCTGGGGTTTAATATTAAACAACTTATTTAATCTCAAGAATCAATGATTCTGGGGAAAGTTTCAAAATTTTACCAAACCAAAATTTCCTTTTATTTCAAATTTATCTTTCCAGAAATCAATGATTCTGAGGTTTAATATTACAAAATCTTTCATCTCAGAGAACCAATGATTTCTGGGGTTTAATTTTAAAAAATCATCATATCTCAAAATCCAAGTTCTGGGGGTTTCAATATTACAAAATCTTATCAATCCCAGAGTCTGATTCCTGGAGTTTAAATTACAACAATCTTATCATATCTAAGAATCAATGATTCCTAGGGGTTTAATTATTACAACAATCTTATCATTCTCAGAAATCTGATTCCTGAGGAGTTTAACGTATTACAAAATCTTATCAATCTAAGAATCCAAGATTTCTGGGGGAACATTACAACAATCATTTCTCAAGTCCAAGGGGTTCCCAGGGGTTTCAATTTACAAAATCTTTCCAATCTCGAAATCCAAATTTTCTGAGGAACATTCCAATCTTATCTTCTCAAGGTCGATTCCTGGGGGTTTCAATTATTCAACAATCATCATATTAAGAAATCCTATTCTGGGGGTTTCAATATTACAACAATCTTATCATGTCTAAGAGAATCAATGATTCCTGATGAGTTTAACGTATTACAAAATCTTATCTTTAGAGAATAATGATTTGAGGGTTTAACTATTACAACAATCTTATCATTCTCAAATCAATGATTCCCAGGGAGTTTAACTTTACAACAATGTCCATGTTAAATCAATGATTCCCAGGGAGTTTAACGTATTCTCTTATCCTATCTCAAGTCCAATGATTCTGGGGGTTTCAATTATTACAAAATCTTATCTATCTCAAGAATCAATATTCCTGAGGGTTTCAATTATTAAAAATCTTATCTTCTCAGAAATCAATGATTCGAGGTTTAACTATTACAAAATCTTTCATCTCAGGTCAATGATTTCTGAGGGTTTAACAAAAATCTTATCATATCCAGAGTCCAAGTTCCGGGGCATATTTACAACAATCTTATCAATTCTCAGAAATCTGATTCCTGTGGGTTTAACAATTTAAACAATCTTTCTTCTAAAGGAATCTGACCAGGGTTTAACGTATTACAACAATCTTATCATGTCTACAAATCAATGATTCTGGGGTTTAACTATTAAAAATCATCCATCTCGAAATCAATGATTTCAGGAAATTTAAACAATCTTATCTATCCAGGAAATCCAATGATTCCTGAGGGTTTCAATTTTACAACAATCTTATCTATCTCAAGAATCAATGATTCTGTGGTTTAACTTTAACAATCTTATCATGTCCAGGAAATCCAATATTCCTGAGGGGTTTCAATTATTACAACAATCTTATCATATCTCAGAGAATCCAATGATTCCTGGGGCAATTATTAAAAATCTTATCATTCTAAGAGTCCCAATGATTCCTGGGGACTTTAACGTATTACAACAATCTTATCATGTCTCAAGTCAATGATTCCAGGGGGTTTCAATTTTCAAAATTTATCATCCCAGAATCAATGATTCTGAGTTTAACATTACAACAATCTTATCATATCTCAGAATCAAGATTCCTAGGGGTTTCAAATTCAACAATCTTTTAATATCTCAGAGAATTTAAATTCTTGGGGATTAAATATTACAACAATCTCATTATTCTCAGAATCCAAAAATTCCTGAGGGGTTTATTATTATAACAACCTTTCATTCTCCAAAGTCAATGATTCCTGGGAGTTTAACATTTAAACAATCTTATCATTCTAAAGTCAATGATTCCAGGAGTTTCAATATTACAAAATCTTATCACATCTAGAAATCAATGATTTCTGGGGGTTTAACAATTTACAACAATCTTAGCATATCCAAGAATCGTTCCTGGGGTTTTAAATATTACAACAATGTCAAATGTAAGAATCAATGATTCCTGGGGGTTAACGTATTACAACAATCAATCATATCTAGAAATCCCAAGATTCCGGGGTTTCAATTATTAAACAATCTTATCATTCCCAGGAATCAATGATTCCTGATGGTTTAACGTATTAAACAATCTTATCATTCTCAGAGAATCAGTTCCTAGGAGTTTAACAATATTACAACAATCTTATCATGTCTCAGAGTCAATGATTCCGGGGGTTTAACTATTACAAAATGTCAACATGTGTCAGAGAATCAAGTTTAAAGTGTTTAACGTATTAAACAATCTTATCATAAATCAGAGAATCAATGATTCCTAGGGTTTCAATTTTACAAAAAATCTTATCATATCTCCAGAAATACAATGATTCCAAGAGGGTTTCAATTATTACAAAAATCTTATCATATCTCAGAGAATCCTGATTCCTAGGGTTTCAATATTAAACCAATTCAACATGTGTCAGAGAATCAATGATTCTAGGGGTTTAACTTTCCAATGTCAACATGTGTCTAAAATCAATGATTCAAGGGGTTTCAATTATTACAACAATCTATCTATCTCAAAGAATCAATGATTCCTGATGAGTTTAACATTTCAAAATCTTATCTGTCTCAGAGAATCAATGATTCCTGAGGGAGTTTTTAAATATTTTAACCTTATCATTCTCAGAAATAATGATTGCTGAGGGTTTAACTTTACAACAATTAACATTTAAGTCAATGATTCCTGAGGAGTTTAAGTATTACAACAATCTTTATTCTAGAAATCAATTGATTCCTGAGGGTTTCAATTATTAAAAATCTTATCATATCTGAATCCGTTCTGGGGGTTTTCAATTTTACAACAATCTTATCATATCTCAGAATCAATGATTCTTAGTTTAACATATTCAACAATCTTATCATGGAAATCCAGTTCCAGGGTTTAATATTACACAATCTTATCATTCTAAGAATCCAATGATTCCTGAGGTTTAACTATTAAACAATGTCAACATGTTCAGAGAATCAATGATTCCAGGGTTTAACTATTACAAAAATCTTATCATCTAGAGAATCCAAGTTTCTGAGGAGTTTCTTTTACAACAATCTTATCATATCTCAGAGAATCCAATGTTTAAGGGTTTAATTACAACAATCTTATCATTCTCAGAAGTCAATGATTCCTGATAGTTTAACATTACAACAATCTTTTATCTAAGAGAATCGTTCTGGGGTTTAACATTACAACAATCTTATCATGTCTCAGAAATCCAATGATTCCTGGGGAGTTTAATATTACAAAAATCTTATCACATCTCAGAGAATCCAATGATTTCGGGGAGTTTAACTATTACAACAATCTTATCTATCTCAGAAATCAAGATTCCTAGGGGTTTTCAATTATTACAACAATCTTATCATATCTCAGAGAATCAATGTTCCTGATGAGTTTAACTTTACAACAAATTTATATTCCAGAATCAAGTTCCTGAGGGGTTTCAATTTTTTTTTTTGGGTTGGGCGTGGGTTTTATTCCAAAAATTTAAAATAATGATTCCCAGGGGTTTAACTATTACACAATCTTATCATCTCAGAAATCAGTTCCTGAGGGTTTAACAAAAACAATGTCAACTTGTAAAGGAATCCAATGATTCTGAGGGAGTTTAACTATTACAACAATCTTTCATATCTCAGAAATCAATGATTCCTGAGGGGTTTCAATATTACAAAAATCTTATCTTTCAGAAATCCGTTAGAGGGTTTCAATTATTACAAAAATCATCATATCTCAAGAATCAATGATTCCTGAGGGGGTTTAACATTTACAACAATGTCAACATGTGTAGAGAATCCTGTTCCTGAGGGTTTAACATTCAATAATTCGAATTTAGAAAATCCAATGATTCTGGGGTTTAATTTACAACAATCTTATCTATCTCAAAGTCCAATGATTCCTGATAGTTTAACTTTAAAATCTTATCATGTCTCAAAATAATGATTCCTGAGGTTTAACTTTCAAAATTTATCATGTCTCAGAAATCAATGATTCCGGGGGTTTAACGTATTACCAAAATGTCAACATGTTCAGAAATCAATGATTCCTAGGGTTTAACTTTACAACAATCTTATTATCTCGAATCCAATGATTCAGGGGTTTCAATTATTACAAAAATCATCATATCTCAATTCCAATGATTCCTGGGGTTTTCATTACAAAAATCTTATCATATCTCAGAGTCAAGTTCCGAGGGTTTAACAATATTACAAAAATCTTAAAATTAAAATCAATGATTTCGGGGTTTAACAATTTACAACAATCTTATCATATCTCAAGAATCAATGATTCCTGAGGGGTTCAATATTACAACAATCTTATAAAGACAATCCAAATTCCTGAGGGTTTAACTATTACAAAATTTATCTTCTCAAGAATCAATGATTCTGAGGGTTTCAATATTACAAAAAATCTTATCATCCCAGAGAATCAATTTTCTGAGGGTTTAACTTATTACAACAATCTTATCATATCTCGAAATCAATGATTCCAGGGGTTTCAATTATAACAATCTTTTATATCTCAGAAATCAATGATTCTTGGGGTTTAAATTATTACAACAATCTCATTATGTCTCAGAGAATCCAAAGATTCCTGAGGGGTTGTAATTATTATAACAACCTTATCATATCTCAGAGAATCCAATGATTCCTGAGGAGTTTAACATATTACAACAATCTTATCATGTCTCAGAATCCAATGATTCCTGAGGAGTTTAACTTATTACAAAAATCTTATCACATCTCAGAGAATCTGTTTCCTGAGGGAGTTTAACATTACAACTCTTATATTCCAAGTCCAAGTTCCTAGGGGTTTAAATATTACAACAATGTCAACATGTGTCAGAGAATCCAATGATTCCTGAGGGGTTTCAATTATTACAACAATCTTATCATATCTCAGAGAATCCAATGATTCCTGAGGAGTTTAACGTATTACAAAAATCTTATCACATCTCAGAGAATCCAATGATTTCTGAGGAGTTTAACTTATTACAACAATCTTATCATATCTCAGAGAATCCAATGATTCCTGATGAGTTTAACGTATTACAACAATCTTATCATGTCTCAGAGAATCAAGTTCTGAGGAGTTTTAAAATATTACACAATCTTATATGTCTCCAGAGGGTCAATGATTCCTAAGTTTAACTATTAAACAATGTCAACTTCCAAAATCAATGATTCCTGAGGAGTTTAACTATTACAACAATCTTATCATATCTCAGAGGAATCAAATGATTCCTGGGGGGTTTCATTAAAAAATCTTATCATATCTCAGGAATCCAATGATTCCAGGGTTTCAATTATTTAAAATCTTATCATATCTCAGAGAATCCAATGATTCCTGAGGGGCATATTACAACAATCTTTCATATCCCAGAGAATCAATGATTCCTGGAATTTTAAATTACAACAATCTTATCTTCCGAAATCAAGTTCCTAGGAGTTTAAATATTCAACAATCTTATCATATCTCAGAAATCAATGATTCCTGGGGGTTTCAATATTACAAAAATCTTATCATTCTCAAGAGTATCAATGTTCCTGAGGTTTAATTATTAAAAAATCTTATTATCTCAAGAATCAATGATTCCTGGGGAGTTTAACAAAAAAATCTGCCACCAAATCAAGTTTCTGAGGAGTTTAACATTACAACAATCTTATCAATTCTCAGAATCCTGATTCTAGGGGATTCAATTATTACAACAATCTTATCATATCTCAGACAATCCAATGATTCCTGGGGAGTTTAACTATTAAACAAATCTTATCTTTTCAAGAATCAATGATTCCTGAAGTTTCAATTATTACAAAATCTTATCACATCCCAGAAATCCAAGATTTCGGGAGTTTAACTTAATACAACAATCTTATCATATCTCAGAGAATAATGATTCCGGGGGGTTTTCAATATTATAACAAATTTAATTTTCTCAGAAATCAATGATTCTTGGGGGTTTAGGGTATTACGTCCATTTTTCAGAATCAAAAGTTCCGGGGGTTTAATTATTATAACAACCTTATCATTCTCAGAGAATCAATGATTCTAGGGGTTTCATATTACAACAATCTTATCATGTCTCAGAGATCCAATGATTCCTGGGGGTTTCATATTACAAAAATCTTATCATCTAGGATAATTTTTGATTTAAATAAAATCAATTGGATTTGGGTTTTAAATTACAAAATGTCAACATGTTCAGAAATCAATGATTCCTGAGGGGTTTCAATTATTAAACAATCTTATCATATCTCAAATCCAATGATTCCTGAGGAGTTTAACATTACAAAATCTTTCACCTCAGAGAATCCAAGTTTCTGGGGGTTTCTTATTACAACAATCTTATCATTCCAGAGAATCAATGATTCCGTGAGTTTAACATTACAACAATCTTATCATGTCTCAAGAATCAATGATTCCGGGGTTTCTATTCACAATCTTTCTTTAAGTCCAATGATTCCTGAGGAGTTTAACTTTTACAACAATGTCAACTTTCAAGTCAATGATTCCTGAGGAGTTTAATATTACAACAATCTTATCATATCTCAAAAGTCAATGATTCCTGGGGGTTTCAATTATTACAAAATCTTTCATATCCCAGAGAATCAATGATTCCAGGGTTTCAATTATTTCAAAATCTTTCATTCCCAGAAATCAATGATTCCTGGGAGTTTAAATTACAACAATGTAACATGTTCAGAAATCCAATGATTCCTAAAGGGTTTCTTTAAAAATTTGTAAATGTAGAAAATAATGATTCCTAGGGGAAATTGTAACAACTTACTTCTCAAAAGTCAAGTTTTGGGTTTTAACTATTACAACAATCTTATCATTCTCAGAAATCAATGATTCCGGGGTTTAACTTTTACAACAATTTATCGTTCTCAGAGAATCAATGATTCCTGAGGGAGTTTAACTATTAAACAATTCAACATGTTCAGAATCAATGATTCCGAGGAGTTTAATATTCAACAATCTTATCATTCTCAGAGAATCCAATGATTCCTAGGGGTTTCAATTATTAAACAATCTTATCATGTCTCAGAAATCAATGATTCCTGAGGGTTTCAATTATTAAAAATCTTATCATATCTCAGAGAATCCAATGATTTCTGAGGAGTTTAAATATTACAACAATGTCAACATGTGTCGAAATCAATGATTCCTGAGGGGTTTAACGTATTACAACAATCTAATCATATCCCAAAATCCAATGATTCCTAGGGGTTTCAAAATTTTACAACAATCTTATCATATCTCAGAGAATCCAATGATTCTTGAGGAGTTTAGGGTATTACAGCAATCTCATTATGTCTCAGAATAAAGATTCCTGAGGGGTTTAATTATAAAACCTTATCATATCTCAGAGAATCCTATTCCTAGGATTTAAAATATTACAACAATCTTATCATTCTGGAAATCAATGATTCCTGAGGGTTTAAGTTTCCAATCTCATTATGTCTCAGAGTCCAATGATTCTGATGGGTTTCAATTTTAAACAATCTTATTATATCTCAGAAATCAATGATTCTTGGGGGTTTAATATTACACAATCTCTTATGTCTCAGAAGTCAATGATTCGGGGGTTTCAATTTTCCCCTTATCATATCTCCAAGTCCAACGATTCCAAGGGTTTGGTATTACAACAGTCTTATCGTTCAGAGAATCCAATGATTCTAAGACTTTAATATTACAACAATCCATCATATCTAGAAATCCCTTGATTCCTGAGGGGTTTCAATTATTAAACAATCTCATTTTTCAGAAATCCAATGATTTAGGGATTTCATATTAAACAACCTTATCTATCTCAGAGAATCAATGATTCTGGGGGTTTAACTATTACAACAATCTTATCATGTCTCAGAAATCAATGATTCTTGATTTTATCATATTACAACAATCTTATCATGTCTCAGAGAATCCAATGATTCCTGAGGAGTTTAACATATTACAACAATCTTATCATGTCTGAGAGAATCCAATGATTCCTGAGGAGTTTAACATATTACAATAATCTTATCATATCTCAGAAAATCCAATGATTCCTGAGCAGTTTAACGTATTACAACAATCTTATTATATCTCGAATCCAATGATTCCTGGGAGTTTAACTTTTACAACGTCTTATCATTCTCAGAGAATCCAATTTATGGGGGTTTACATTACAACAATCTTATCCTATCTCCGAATCAAGTTCCTGGGGTTTAACGTTTAAACAATCTTATCATATCTCAGAAATCCAGTGATTCCTGGGGGGTTTCAATATTTCAACAATCTTATCATATCTCAGAAATCCATTATTTGTGAGGGTTTAACATATTACAACAATCTTATCATTCTCAGAAAATCAATGTTCCTGGCGTTTAAAATATTAAAAAATCTTATTATCTCAGAAATCCAAAAAGATTCCAAGGGTTCAATTATTACAACAATCTTATCATATCCAGAGAATCAATGATTCTGGGGGTTTCAATTTTAAACAATCTTATCATTCTCAAAGGAATCCAATGATTCCTGAGGAATTTTAAATTACAACAATCTTATCATATCTCAGGTCAAATTCCTGAGGGGTTTGAATTATTACAACAATCTTATTATATCTCAGAGGTCCCAATGATTCTTGAGGGTTTAAAATTGCAGCAATCTCATTATGTCTCAGGAAAATCAAAGATTCCTGGGGTTTTCAATATTAAACAACCTCATTTATATCTCAGAAATCAATAATTTCTGAGGGTTCATTACAACAATCTTATCATGTCTCAGAAATCCGTTCCTGAGGACTTTCTTTATTACAACAATTTATATTCCGAAATCCAATGATTCCTGGGTTTAGAGTATTACAATAATGTCAACATGTGTCAAGAATCAAAGTTCCTGGGGAGTTTATCATTCAACAATGTTATCATGTCTCAGAATAATGATTCCTAAGGGTTTAACTATTACAACAATCTTATCATTCTCAGAGAATCAATGATTCCTGGGGGTTTCATATTACAAAATCTTATCATATCTCAGAGTCAATATTCCTGGGGTTTCATTTTAAAAAATCTTATCATATCTCAGAGAATCCAATGATTCCTGAGGGGTTTAACTATTACAACAAGTAAACATGTTCCAGAGAATCTTTTCCTGAGGGGTTTCAATTATTACAACAATCTTATTATATCTCAGAGAATCCAATGATTCTTGAGGAGTTTAATATTATTCAATCTCATTATGTCTCAAATCCAAGATTCCTGAGGGTTTAATATTATAACAACCTTATCATATCTCAGAGAATCCAATGATTTCTGGGGTTTAACTATTACAACAATCTTATTGTCCAGAGAATCCAATGATTCCTGGGGGGTTTCAAATTTTACAAAATCTTATCATATCTCAGAGAATCCAATGATTCCTGAGGGGTTTCATATTACAACAATCCATTATGTCTCAAGTCAATTATTCGGGGGTTTAATTATTAAACAATTTTATTCCAGAGAATCCAATGATTCCTGAGGTTTCAATTTGCAACAATCTTATCATGTCAGAATCCAATGATTCCTGGGACATTAAATATTCAACAATCGTATCATTCTCAGAAATCAATGATTCCTAGGGGTTTCAATTATTACAACAATCTTATTAAATCTCAGAGAATCCAATATTCCTGGGTGTTTAACATATTACAACAATTTTATCAAATCTCAGAGAATCTAAAATATTTGGGGTTTCAATATTATCAATCTTATTATATCTAAGAAAATCAATATCCTCAGGGGTGTAACGTAGTACAAAATATTATCATATCTCAGAGGGATCCAATGATTCCTGAGGGTTTAAATTTATCAACAATCTTATTATATCTCAAATCAAATGATTCTTGGGGTTTGGGTTTCCAATCTCTTATTCCAGAGAATCCAATGATTCCTGGGATTTCAATTAAAACAACCTTATAATATCTCAGAAATCAATGATTCCGAGGGTTTAAATTCAACAATCGTATCATATCTCAGAAATCAATGATTCCTGAGGAGTTTAACTATTACAACAATCTATCATATCTCAGAGAATCAATGATTCCTAGGGGTTTCAATTACAAAATCTTATATTCTCAAAAAATCCAATGATTCCTGAGGGTTTAACATATTACAACAATTTATTATCTCAAAATCCAAGATTCTGAGGCATTTCAATTATTACAACAACCTTATCATTCTCAGAAATCAATGATTCCTGGGGGTTTAAATATTATAACTTCAACATTCTCAGTCAATATTCCTGGGGTTTAAATTAAAAAATCTTGTCATATCTCAGAGAATCGGTGATTCCAGAGGGGTTTCAATTGGCCAAAAATCTTGTCATATCTCCAGAAGAATCTATGTGATTCCTGAGGAGTTTAACAACCTATTAACAATGTCAACATGTGTCAGAGAATCAATGATTCTGAGGGTTTTAACATATTACAACAATATTAACATGTCGGAAATCCAATGATTCCTGAGGGGTTTCAATTATTACAACAATCTTATCATATCTCAAAGAATCCAATGATTCCTGATGAGTTTAACGTATTACAACAATCTTATCATGTCTCAGAGAATCCAATGATTCCTGAGGAGTTTAACATATTACAACAATCTTATCATGTCTCAGAGAATCCATGATTTCACAAGGGTTAACGTATTACATAACAATGTCAACATGTCGGAAAGTCAATGATTCTGAGGTTTAACGTATTACAACAATCTTATCATATCAGAAGTCAATGATTTCCTGAGGGTTTCAGTATTACAAAAATCTTATTATATCTCAGAAAGTCAATGATTCCTGAGGGGTTTCAGTATTACAAAATCTTGTCATATCTCAGAGAATCAATGATTCTATTGGGTTTAACGTATTACAACAATGTGTGTGTATCGGAAAGTCAATGATTCCTGAGAAATTTAACGTATTACAACAATCATCATATCTCAGACAATCCAATGATTCTGGGGGTTTCAATTATTACAAAGAAATCTTGTCATGTCTCAGAGAATCCAATGATTCCTGGGGTTTCAGTATTACAAAAATCATCATGATCAATGATTCCCTGAGGGGTTTCACAATACAACAATGTCAATATGTGTCAGAGAATCAATAAGATTCCCTGAGGGGAGTTTAACGTATTACAACAATCTTATCATATCTCAGAGAAAGTCCAATGATTCCTGAGGGTTTCAATTATTACAAAATCTTGTCATATCTCAGAGGAATCAATGATTCCTGAGGGAGTTTCAGATATTACAAAAATCTTATCATATCTCAGAGAATCCAATATTGATTCATGAGGGTTTAACGTATTACAACAATGTCCAGCATGTGTCAGAGGGCAATGATTCCTGAGGAGTTTAACGTATTACAACAATCTTATCATATCCAATCAATGATTCCTGAGGGTTTCAATTATTACAAAAATCTTATCATGTCTCAGAGAATCAGTTCTGAGTTCTAATAATATTACAACAATCTTATTATATCTCAGAGAATCCAATGATTCCTGAGGGTTTCAGATATTATAACAATACCGTATATCTCAGAAATCCAATGATTCTGGTGTTTAACATATTACAACAATTTTATCAAATCTCGGAAAGTCTAATGATTCCTGAGGGGTTCAGTATTATAACAATCTTATTATATCTAAGAAAATCCAATGATGCCTCAGGAGTGTAACGTAATACAACAATATTATCATATCTCAGAGAATCCAATGATTCCTGAGGGTTTAAATTTTATCAACGATCTTATTATATCTCAGAGAATCAAATGATTTGCGGGAGTTTAAATATTACAGCAATCTCATTGTAATATCAGAGGTCAATGATTCCTGAGGTTTCAATTATTACAACAACCTTATAATATCTCAGAAGTCAATGATTCCTGAGGGTTAACATATTACAACAATCTTATCCTTATACTCGAGATTCAATGATTCTAAGGGAGTTTAACATAATACAACTTGATCTTATCATGTGTCAGAGAGTCAATGATTCCCTAGGAGGGTTTAAATTTGTCAGCGATCTTATTATATCAGAGAATCAAATGATTCTTGAGGGTTTAAGTATTACAATCTCATTATCTTTCAGAGTCATGATTCCTGATTTCAGTATTACAACTTAATCTTATCTGTATCTTAAGAGGAATAATGATTCACGATGAGTTTAACGTATTACAACAATCTTATACATGTCTCAGAGAATCCAATGATTCCTGAGGGGTTTCAATTATTATAAAATCTTATCCTTATCTCCAGAATCAATGATTCCTGAGGGTTTCAATCATACAAAATCTTATCCTTATCTGAAATCCAATGATTCCTGGGGGAGTTTAACAATATTACAACAATGTCAACATGTGTCCGGAAATCTAATGATTCCTATAGGAGTTTAACGATATTACAACAAATGTATCTATCTCTGAGAGAATCCAATGATTCCTGAGGGGTTTTCGAATATTACAAATCTTTATCGCTTATCTCAGAGGTCAATGATTCCCTGGGGGTTTCATTAATACAAAAATCTTATCATATCTCAGAGAATCCAATGATTTGAGGTTTAACGTATTACAACAATGTCAACATGTGTCAGAGGAATCCACAGCTGATTCCTGAGGGTTTAACATGGTAACAATCTTATCATATCTCAGGAATCAATGATTCCTGAAGCGTTTTCAATTATTTACAAAATCTTATCATATCTGGAGAATCCAATGATTCCTGAGGGTTTCAATAATTTACAAAATCTTATCATATCTCAGAGAATCAATGATTCCTGAGGGTTTCAGTATTACAAAATCTTGTCATATCTCGAAGTCCAATGATTCCTGAGGGGTTTCAATTATTACAACAATCTTATCATGTCTCAGAGAATCCAATGATTTCTGAGGAGTTTAACTTATTACAACAATCTTATCATATCTCAGAGAATCCAATGATTTCTGAAAAGGGGTTCCAGCAATATTACAACAATATTATACTATAAAAATCCACAGTAATTCTTGAGGAGTTTCAATTATTACAAAAATCTTATCACATCAAGAGAATCCAGTGATTTCTGAGGAGTTTAACTTATTACAACAATCTAATCATATCTCAGAGAATCCAATGATTCCTGAGGGGTTTCAATTATTACAACAATCTTATCATATCTCAGAGAATCCAATGATTCCTGAGGCATTTCAATTATTACAACAACCTTATCATATCTCAGAGAATCCAATGATTCCTGAGGAGTTTAACGTATTACAACAGTCTTATCATGTCTCAGAGAATCCAATTATTACTGAGGAGTTTAACATATTATAACAATCCAATATCGCCTCTCAAATCAATATTGGTTACAAAAGGGTTTTAGAATACAACAACAATCTTATTATGTCAAGTCCAATGATTCTTGAGGGGTTTAGAGTATTACAGCAATCTCATTGTAATATCAGAAGTCCGGGTTCCTGAGGGTTCAATTATTACGCTCTTAACCTTATCATATCTCCAGAATACGTGATTTCTGAGGGAGTTTAACGTATTATGATATATCATATCTCAGAGGAATCCAATGATTCCAGAGGGGTTTCAATTATTACAACAATCTTATCATATAAGAGAATCAATGATTCTGAGGAGTTTAACTTAATACAACAATCTTATCATGTCTCAGAAGTCAATGATTTACAAGGAGTTTAACAATGTTACAACAATCTTATCATGTCTCAGAGAATCAATGATTCTGAGGAGTTTCAGTATTACAATCTTCACTATCCGGAGAATCCAATGATTTGAGGTTTAACTTATTGACAATCTTATCATATCTCAGAGGAATAATGATTGCTGAGGGATTCAATTATTACAACAATCTGTATTATATCTCAGAAAGTCAATGATTCTTCTTGAGGGAGTTTGAGGAGTAATACAGCAATCTCTAAGTATATACTCAGAGAATCCAAAGTTCACGGGGTTTATCTGATGTATAACGTCTTATGTCTCAGAGATCAATGATTTCTGAGGGTTTAACTTATTACAACAATCTTATCATCTCAAGTCAATGATTCCTGAGGAGTTTAACATATTACAACAATCTTATCATGTCTCAGAGAATCCCACAATGATTCTGAGGGTTTCAGAGTATTACAACAATCTTATCATATCTCAGAGAATCAGCAGTTTCCTGATGAGTTTAACGTATTACATTAATCTTATCATGTCTCAAGAATCCAATGATTTCTAAGGGTTTAACGTATTACAACAATCTTATCAAGTCTCAGAGAATCCAAATAGTTCTGGGGTTTGTCTTATTACAACCACAATGTCAACATGTCAGAGAATCCAATGATTCCTGAAAGTTTAATATTACAAATGCCCAACATATCTCAAATCCAATGATTCCTGAGGGGTTTCAATATTACAAAAATCTTGCTCATATCTCAAGAGAATCTAATGATTCCTGAGGTTTTCAGTATTACACAAAATCTTATCATGTCTCAGAGAATCCAATGATCCTAGGGGAGTTTAACGTATTACAACAATGTCAACATGTGTCAGAGAATCCAATGATTCTGAGGGAGTTTAACATGTTAACAATCTTATCATATCTCAGAGAGAGAATCCCGGCTGATTTCAGAGTTTCAATTATTGCAAAATCACATCATGTCTCAGAGGAATCCCGGTTTCTGGGGAGTTTCAAAGTGACCACCAAAATCTTATCATGTCTGAGAATCCCATTCCTGGGAGTTTAACGATATTACAAAATCACATCACATCTCAAGAGAATCTAATGATTTCTAGGGTTTAACAATACAACAATCTTATCATATCTCAGAGAATCAATGATTCCTGAGGGGTTGTAATTATTATAACAACCTTATCATATCTCAGAGAATCCAATGATTTCTGAGGAGTTTAACTTATTACAACAATCTTATCATGTCTCAGAGAATCCAATGATTCCTGAGGAGTTTAACGTATTACAACAATCTTATCATGTCTCAGAGAACAATGATTCTGAGGGGTTTCAGTATTACAAATCTTAAAAACATCCCAGAGAATCCAATGATTTCTGAGGGGTTTAACCACAACAATCTTATCATATCTCAGAATCAATGATTGCTGAGGAGTTCAGGTATTACAACAATCTTATTATATCTCAGAGAATCAATGATTCTTGAGGGGTTTAGGAATGACAAATATAAGTATGTCTCCAGAGTCCAAGATTCCTGAGGGGTTGTAGTATTATAACAATCTTATCATATCTCAAGAGAATCAATGATTTTCTGAGTTTAACTTATTACAACAATCTTATCATGTCAGAAGTCCAATGATTCCTGGGGTTTTAACGTATTACAACAATCTTATCGTAATATAAATCCAATGATTCTGAGGGGTTTCTAATTATTACAACAATCTTATCATATCTCGAAGTCCAATGATTTCTGATGAGTTTAATATTACAACAATCTTATCGCTATATCAGAGAATCAATGATTCCTAGCGAGGAGTTTAACATGTTACAACAATCTTATCAAGTCTCCAGAAGATCAATAGTTCCTGAGGAGTTTAACGTATTACAACAATGTCAACATGTGTCAGAGAATCCAATGATTCCTGAGGGGTTGTAATTATTATAACAATCTTATCATATCTCAGAGAATCCAATGATTTCTGAGGAGTTTAACTTATTACAACAATCTTATCATGTCTCAGAGAATCCAATGATTCCTGAGGAGTTTAACGTATTACAACAATCTTATCATGTCTCAGAGAGTCAGCTGATTCCCTGAGGAGTTTAACATCGTACAACAATCTTATCATGTCTCAGAGTCCAATGAGTTCTGAGGGTTCAATTACAAAAATCTTAAAACATCCCAGAGAATCCAATGATTTCTGAGGAGTTTAACTTATTACAACAATCTTATCATATCTCAGAGAATCCAATGATTGCTGAGGGGATTCAATTATTACAACAATCTTATTATATCTCAGAGAATCCAATGATTCTTGAGGAGTTTAGGGTATTACAGCAATCTCATTATATTCTCAGAATCCAGATTCCTGAAGTTTGTAATTATTATAACAATCTTATCATATCTCAGAGAATCCAATGATTTCTGAGGAGTTTAACTTATTACAACAATCTTATCATGTCTCAGAGAATCCAATGATTCCTGAGGAGTTTAACATATTACAACAATCTTATCATATCTCAGAGAATCCAATGATTCCTGAGGGGTTTCAATTATTACAACAATCTTATCATATCTCAGAGAATCCAATGATTCCTGATGAGTTTAACGTATTACAACAATCTTATCATGTCTCAGAGAATCCAATGATTCCTGAGGAGTTTAACGTATTACAACAATCTTATCAAGTCTCAGAGAATCAATAGTTCCTGAGGGAGTTTAATGTTAACAATGTCAACATGTGTCAGAATCAATGATTCCTGAAAAGTTTAACAATATTACAACAATCTTATCATGTCTCAGTCAATGATTCCTGAGGGGTTTCAAACTATTCACAAAAATCTTATCATATCTCAGAGATCAATGATTCCTGGGGTTTCCAGTATTAAAAATCTTATCATGTCTCAGAGAATCAATGATTCTAAGGTTTAACGTATTACAACAATGTCCAGCATATTGTCCAAGTCCAATGATTCCTGAGGGGGTTTAACGTATTACAACAATCTTATCATATCTCCGAGAATCCAATGATTCCAGGTTTCAATTATTACAAAATCTTATCATATCTCAGAATCCAATGATTCCCTGAGGAGTTTCAATATTACAAAATCTTATCATCAGAGGCCAATGATTCCTGAGGAGTTTAACGTATTACAAAAATCTTATCACATCTCAGAGAATCCAATGATTTCTGAGGAGTTTAACTTATTACAACAATCTTATCATATCTCAGAGAATCCAATGATTCCTGAGGGGTTGTAATTATTATAACAACCTTATGATATCTCAGAATCCAATGATTTCTGAGGAGTTTAACTTATTGCAACATCATGTCTCAGAATCCAATGATTCCCGGGGGTTTAACGTATTACAACAGTAATCTTGTCATGTCTCAGAGAATCCGTGATTCCTGAGGGGTTTCAGTATTACAAAATCTTGAAGTGTCCAGAGGTCAATGATTTCTGAGGTTTAACTTATTACAACAATCTTATCATATCTCAGAGTCAATGATTGCTGAAGTTCAATTATTACAACAATCTTTATTATATCTCAGAGAATCAATGATTCTTGAGGAGTTTAGATATTTACAACAATCTCATTATGTGTCTCAGAATGCAAAAGATTCCTGAGGGGTTGTAATTAATGTAACAATCTTATCATATCTCAAGAGGAATCCGTGATTTCTGAGGAGTTTAACATATTGCAACAATCTTATCATGTCTCAGAAAGTCAATGATTCCTGAGGGTTAACATATTACAACAATCTTATCATGTCTCAGAGAATCAATGATTCTAAAGGAGTTTCAATGTTAACAATCTTATCATATCTCAGAGTCAATGATTCCTGATGAGTTTAACATGTTAACAATCTTTATCATGTCTCAGAGGAATCCAATGATTCCTGAGGTTTAACGTATTACAACAATCTTGTCTCAAGTCTCGAGAATCCCAATGATTCCTGGGGAGTTTAATAACAATACAACAATGTCAACTGTGTCAGAGAGAATCAATGATTCCTAGAAAGTTTAACATATTACCAACAATCTTATCCTTATCTCTGAAAGTCAATAAGTTCCTAGGGGGTTTCGAATGTTACAAAAATCTTTATCATATCTCAGAGGAATCAATGATTTCCTAAAGGGTTTCAGTAATACAAAATCTTATCATGTCTCAGAGGAATCCGTGATTCCCTGGGGGAGTTTAACGGCGTATTACAACAATGTCAACATATTGAAGAATCAATGATTCCCTGAGGGTTTTAATTATTACAACAATCTTATTATATCTCAGAGGAGTAATGATTCTTGAGGAGTTTAAAATCACGCTTGTCTCATTTATGTCTCAGAGAATCAAAGATTCCTGAGGAGACTCAATCCCATACAACAAACTTATCATATCTCAGAGGTAATGATTTCTGAGGGAGTTGAACGTATTACAACAATCTTATGTGTCTCAGGAGAATCAATGATTCTGAGGGTTAACATATTACAACAATGTCAACATGTATGGAGAGTCAATGATTTCCTCGGTTTAGCGATATTACAACAATCTTGTCATATCTCAGAGAATCCAATGATTCCTGAGGGGTTTCAATTATTACAAAATCTTATCATATCTCAGAGGAATCCAATGATTCCTGAGGGTTTAACATATTACAACAATGTCCAACATATATCCGGAAGAATCAATAAGTTCCCTGAGGACTTTCAACGTATTACAACAATCTCATCATATCTCAGAAACCAATGATTCCTGAGGGGTTTCAATTATTTAACAATCTTATTATATATCAGAGAATCAATGATTTCTTGGGAGTTTAGTATTGCAGCTTGATCTCGGTATGTCTCAGAGAATCAAAGATTCCTGAGGGCTTTCAGTATACAACAACAATATATCTCCGAGAATCAATGATTTCAATTTAACTTAACCGTCTTGTCGTATAGAGAATCCAATGATTCCTGAGGAGTTTAACGTATTACAACAATTTTATCATATCTCCGAGAATCCAATGATTCCTGAGGAGTTTAGAGTATTACAATAATGTCAACATGTGTCAGAGCATCCAATGATTCCACCAAGGGAGATTTAACATCATACAACAATGTCAGCATGTGTCAGAGGATCCAATGATTCCTAAGGGAGTTTAACGTATTACAACAATCTTATCATATCTCAGAGAATCAGCTGATTCCCCTGAGGTTTCAATATTACAAAAATCTTATCATATCTCCAAGAATCAATGATTCCTGAGAGGAATCAATTATTACAAAAATCTTATCATATCTCAGAGAATCCAATGATTCCTGAGGAGTTTAACGTATTACAACAATGTCAACATGTGTCAGAGAATCCAATGATTCCTGAGGGGTTTCAATTATTACAACAATCTTATTATATCTCAGAAAATCCAATGATTCTTGAGGAGTTTAGAGTATTACAGCAATCTCATTATGTCTCAGAGAATCCAAAGATTCCTGAGGGGTTGTAATTATTATAACAACCTTATCATATCTCAGAGGTAATGATTTCCTGAGGGGTTTAACTATTACAACAATCTTATCATGTCACAGAGAATCAATAGATTCCTGAGGGTTTGAAGTGTTACAACAATGTCAACATGTCAGAGGAGTCAATAATTCCTGAGGGGCTAACGTATTACAACAATGTCAACATGTATCTGAGAGAATCAATGATTCTGAGGGGTTTCAGTATTACAAGAATCTTATCATGTCTCAAAAGTCCAATGATTCCTATGATGGGTTTAACGTGTTAACAATCTTATCATGTCTCAGAGAATCCAGTTCCTGAGGGAATTTAACATATTACAATGCTCAATCTTATCATGTCTCAGAGAATCCAATGATTTCTGAGGTTTCACGACATTACAATAATGTCAACATGTCAGAGAATCAATGATTCCCTGAGGAGTTTAACGTATTACAACAATCAATCATATCTCTCAGAGAACCAATGATTCCTGAGGGGTTTCAGTGTTAACAATCTTATCATATCTCAGAGAATCCACTGATTCCTGAGGGGTTTCAGTATTACAAAAATCTTATTATATCTCAGAGAATCAGCGGTTCCTGAGGGTTCAGTATTACAAAAATCTTATCATATCTCAGAGGAATCAGCGATTCTGAGGGAGTTTAACAATATTACAACATGTCAACATGTCTCAGAGGTCCCAATGATTCCTAAGGGGAGTTTAACGCTCAATACAACAATCTAATCCTTATCTCAGAATCAATGATTCCTGGGGTTTCAGTAATACAACAATCTTATCATATCTCAGAGAATCCAACTGATTCCTGATGAGTTTAACTTATTACAACAATCTTATCATGTCTAAAGAGATCAATGATTCCTGAGGGAGTTTAACGTATTACAATCTTATCATGTCTCAGAGAATCAATGATTCCTGAGGAGTTTAACAATATTAATGTCAACATGTGTCAGAGAGTCAATGATTCCTAAGGGGAGTTTAACATTACAACAATCTTATCATATCTCAGAGAATCCAATAAATTCCTGAGGGGTTTCAGTATTACAAAATCTTATCATATCTCAAGAATCCAATGGTTCTGGGGTTTCAATATTACAAAATTCTTATCATATCTCAGGAATCCAATGATTCCTGAGGTTTAACAATACAACAATGTCAACATGTGTCAGAGAATCCAATGATTCCTAAGGAGTTTCAATTATTACAATCTTATTAAATCTCAGAATCAATGATTCCCTAGGGAGTTTAGAAATATTACAACAATCTCACATCATGTACTCAGTTAATCAATGATTCCTAAGGGTTTCCCAATTAATATAACAATCTTTATTATATCTCAGAAATCAATGATTCCTGAGGTGTAACGTATTACAACAATCTCATTATATCTCAAATAATCAATGATTCCTGAGGTTTAACAATACAACAATATTATCATATCTCAGAGAATCAATGATTTCCTGAGGGTTTCAGTATTACAACAATCTTATCATATCTCAGAATCAATGATTCTAGGGGTTTCAGTATTACAAAATATATCATATCTCAGAGAATCCAATGATTCCTGAGGGTTTAACATATTACAACATAATCTTATCATATCTCAGAGGATCGTGATTCCTGAGGGGTTTCAATTATTTTAACAATCTTATCATATCTCAGAAATCAATGAAAGTTTACAGGGAGTTAGAACATGTGTTAACAATCTTATCATGTCTCAGAAAGTCAATGATTCAAGGGAGTTTAACGTATTACAACAGTAATAATGTGTCAGAATCAATGATTCCTGGGGCGTTTAACATGTTACAACAATCTTATCATATCTCAGAGAATCCAATGATTCCTGAGGGGTTTTCAGTATTACAAAATCTTATCATATCTCAGAGAATCAGTAGTTCCTGAGGGGTTAACATGTTACAACAATGTCCAACATGTGATAAGAATACCGTACAAGCGTTAAGCGTGTTAACGATATCTTATCATATCTCAGAGAATCCAATGATTCCTGAGGGGTTTCAATTATTACAAAAATCTTATCATATGTCAGAGAATCCAATGATTCCTGAGGACTTTAACGTATTACAACAATCTCATCATATCTCAGAGAAACCAATGATTCCTGAGGGGTTCAATTATTACAACAATCTTATTATATCTCAGAGAATCCAATGATTCCTGAGGAGTTTAGAGTATTGCAGCAATCTCATTATGTCTCAGAGAATCCAATTCTGAAGACTTTCAGTATTACAACAACCTTATTATGTCTCCGAGGATCAATGATTTCTGGGGTTTAACTTATTAAACGATCTTATCATGTCAGAGGAATCCAATGATTCCTGGGGTTTAACATATTACAACAATTTTATCATATCTCCGAATCCAATGATTCTGAGGGTTTAGAGTATTACAATAAGCATCAACATTTGTCAGGCATCCAATGATTCTGGGGTTATTGTGTTACAACAATGTCAACATGTGATAAAGAGGAATCCAATGATTTCACGAGGGGTTTAACATGTTACAACAATCTTATCCTTCTCAGAGAATCCAATGATTCCTGAGGGGTTTCAATATTACAAAATCTTATCATATCTCAGAATCCAATGATTCCCTGAGGAGAATCAGTATTACAAAAATCTTATCATATCTCAGAGAATCAATGATTCCTGAGGAGTTTAACATATTACAACAATGTCAACATGTCAGAGAATCCAATAGTGATTCCCTAAGGGGTTTCAATTATTACAACAATCTTATTATATCTCAGAAAATCCAATGATTCTTGAGGAGTTTAGAGTATTACAGCAATCTCATTATGTCTCAGAGAATCCAAAGATTCCTGAGGGGTTGTAATTATTATAACAACCTTATCATATCTCAGAGAATCCAATGATTTCTGAGGAGTTTAACCCCGCTAACAATCTTATCATGTCTCAAGTCCAATGATTCTGGGGGTTTAACAATATTACAACAATGTCAACATGTGTCAGAGAATCCAATGATTCCTGAGGGGTTTCAATTATTACAAGAATCTTATCATATCTCAAAGAATCCAATGATTCCTGATGAGTTTAACGTATTACAACAATCTTATCATGTCTCAGAGAATCCAATGATTCCTGAGGAATTTAACGTATTACAACAATCTTATCATGTCTCAGGAGAATCCAATGATTCCTGAGGAGTTTAACGTATTACAACAATGTCAACATGTGTCAGAGAATCCAATGATTCCTGAGGGGTTTAACGTATTACAACAATCTAATCATATCTCAGAGAATCCAATGATTCCTGAGGGGTTTCAGTATTACGTAATCTTATCATATCTCAAGAGAATCAATGATTCCTGAGGGTTTCAATATTACAAAAATCTTATTATATCTCCAAGAATCAATGATTCGGAGGAGTTTCAATTGCAAAATATTATCATATCTCAGAGGTCAATGATTCTGAGGGAGTTTAACGTATTACAACAATGTCAACATGTGTCAGAGAATCCAATGATTCCTGAGGAGTTTCAATTATTACAACAATCTTATTAAATCTCAGAGAATCCAATGATTCTTGAGGAGTTTA
This sequence comes from Sarcophilus harrisii, assembly GCF_902635505.1. Taxonomy (NCBI): domain Eukaryota; kingdom Metazoa; phylum Chordata; class Mammalia; order Dasyuromorphia; family Dasyuridae; genus Sarcophilus; species Sarcophilus harrisii. The sequence continues at coordinate 19,309,156 of NC_045432.1, forward strand.
GAGTATTACAACAATCTCATCATAATATCGGATTAATCAATATTGATTCCTGAGGGGTTCAATTATAACAATCTTATTATATCTCAGAAATCAATGATTCCTGAGAATTAAATATTCTGAACAATCTCATTGTAATCTCGAATAATCCAATGATTCCTGAGGGGTTTAACATAATACAACAATAATATCATATCTCAGAGAATCCAATGATTTCTGAAGGGGTTTCAATATTACAACAATCTTGTCATGTCTCAGAGGCAAGCTGATTCCTGAGGGTTTCAATTGACCCGCAACAATCTTTATCATATCTCAGAGAATCGATTCCCTGAGGGTGTAACAACTCATTACAACAATGTCCATCATGTCAGGTATCCAATGATTCCTGAGGGGTTTAACATATTACAACAATCTTACATCATGTCTTAGAGATCAATGATTCTGAGGGGTTCAATTATTAAAACAATCTTATTATATCTCAGACAATACAATGATTCCTGAGGAGTTTAGAGTATTGTAACAATCTCATTATTACTTGAAGTCAATGATTGCTGAGGTTGCTTCAATATAACAATCTTATCACATATCTCAGAGAATCAATGATTCCTAAAGGGTTTCAATTATTACAAAAATCTTATCTTATCTCAAGTCAATGATTCCTGAGGTTTAACATATTACAACAATCTTGTCATATCTCAAGAGGTCCAGCTGATTCAGGGGACAGTATTACAACAATCTTGTATCTCAGAGAATCCAATGATTCCTGAGGGCTTTCGATATTACAACAATCTCTGTTATGTCTCAGAGATCAATGATTTCTGAGGAGTTTAACGTATTACAACAATCTTATCATATCTCAGAGAATCCAAAGATTTCCTGAGGGTTTCAATGTGCAAAATCTTTATCATATCTCAAGAGAATCCAATGATTCCTGGGTTTAACTTATGTTACAACAATCTTATATGTGTCTGAGAGAGATCAATGATTCCCTGGGGTTTAACGTATTACAACAATCTTTATATGTCTCAGAAAATCCAATGATTCCTGAGGAGTTTAAAGTATTGCAACAATCATATCTTATCTCAGAGAATCCAATGATTCCTGAGGAGTTTAGAGTGTTACAACAATCTCATCATGTCTCAGAGAATCCAGTGATTCTGAGGATTTTAAAGTATTACAACAATCTCATTATGTTTCAATTATTATAACAATCTTATTATATCTCAGAAAATCCAATGATTCCTCAGGAGTGTAACGTATTACAACAATATTATCATATCTCAGAGAATCCAATGATTCAGAGGGTTTAAATTTAACAACAATCTTATTATTATATCTCAGAGATCCAGTTCAAGGAGTTTAAATGATACAACAATTTCATCATGTCTCAGAGAATCCAATGATTCCTGAGGGTTTTCAAATATTACAACAACCTTATCATATCTCAGAGAATCCAATGATTCCTGAGGAGGTTAACATATTACAAGAGTCTTATCATATCTCAGGGAATCCAATGATTCCTGAGGAGTTTAACGTATTACAACAATGTCATCATGTGTCCAGGTATCAATGATTCCTGAGGTTTAACATATTACAACAATCTTATCATATCTTGAAAGTCCAATAAGTTCTGAGGGGTTTCCAATGTTAACAATCTTATTATATCTCAGAATACAATGATTCCCTGAGGGTTTAAGAGTGTTGTAACAATCTCGTGTATGTAATCGAAAGTCAATGTTTGCTGAGGGGTTTAACGTATTATAACAATCTTATCATATCTCAGAGAATCAATGATTCCTGAGGGTTCAGTAATACAACAATCTTATCATATCTCAGAGAATCAATGATTACAAAGGAAGCTTTCAGGCCGTACAATGATCTCAGTATGTCTCAGAGGAATCCAGTTCCTGAGGGGTTTAACAATATTACAAAATCTTATCATATCTCAAGAGAATCCGTAGTTCCTGAGGGTTTCAGTATTACAAAAGAATCTTATCATATCTCAAGTCAATGAAAAGTTCCTGCGGAGTTTAACATGTTACAACAATCTTATCATGTCTGAGAATCCAATGATTCCTGGGGGTTCAACGTATTACAACAATGTCAACATGTGTCGGAAGTCCAATGATTCCTGAGGAGTTTAACATATTACAACAAATCTTATCATGTCTCGAAGAAGATCAATGATTCCTGAGGAGTTTAAAAGAAATATTGCAACAATCATATCTTATGTCAGAGAATCAGTTCCTGAGGAGTTTAAATGATACAGCAATCTCATTGTTATGTCTCAGAAAGTCCAATGATTCCTGAGGGGTATCAATTATTACATTAAACATCATATCTCAGAGAATCAATGATTCCTAAGGGAGGGTTAACCAAGAGTCTTATCATATCTCAGGGAATCAATGATTCACAAGGGGTTTAACATATTACAACAATCTTATCATATCTTAGAAGTCAATGATTCCTGAGGGGTTTTCCAATTATTACAACGATACTTATTATATCTCAGAGAATACAATGATTCCTGAGGAGTTTAGAGTGTTATGTAATCTCATATGTGTCGAAAGTCAATGATTGCTGAGGAGTTTAACGTATTATAACAATCTTATCCTTATCTCAGAATCAATGATTCCTAAAGGGAGTTTCAATACTACAAAAATACCAACATATCTCAAGAGAATCAGCCGATTTCCTGAGGAGTTTAACATATTTACAATATAATCTTTATCATATCTCAAGAATCAATGATTCTGAGGAACTTTCAATTATTACCTTAATCTTATCATATCTCGAAGCCTGAGGGGTTTGCAACGTATTACAACAGTCTTGTCATAATACTCCAGAGGATCCAGCCAGGTTCTAGAGTTTCACACTATTACAACAATCTTATCATATCTCAGAGAATCAATGATTCCTGAGGGTTATAATAATATAACAACCTTATGATATCTCCAGAATGCAATGATTTCTGAGGAGTTTATTACAACAATCTTATCTTGTCTCAGAGAGTCAATGATTCCTAGAGGTTTAACGTATTAACAATCTTATCATGTCTCAGAGAGTCAATGATTTTACAGGGTTTTCAATTATTACAAAATCTTAAAACATCCCAGAATCCAATGATTTCCACGAGTTTAACTTATTACAACGAAATCTTATCATGTCTCCAGAGAATCCAATGATTGCTGAGGGGTTAATTATTACAACAATCTTATTATCTCAGAGTCCAATGATTCTTGAGGGAGTTGGGCCAACGTCTCATTATGTCCGAGAATCCAAAAGATTCCTGGGGGTTATGATATTATAACACAATCTTTTATCATATCTCAAGAGAAGTCCAATGAGGCTACAGGGAGTTTAACTTATTAATCTTATCATGTCTCAGAGAATCAATGATTCCACGAGGGTTTAACATATTACAACAATCTTATCATGTCTCAGAATCCAATGATTCCCTAGGAGTTTCAGATATTACAACAATCTTATCATATCTCAGAGAATCCAATGATTTCCTGATGAGTTTAACGTATTACAACAATCTTATCATACTCCAAGAATCAGCCGAGATTCCTGATGAGTTTACTTGATATTACAACAATCTTATCAAGTCTCCAGAGAATCCAGCGATTCCTGGGAGTTTAATAACATATTCCAACAATGTCAACATGTGTCAAGGAAATCAATGATTCCTGAGGGGTTAACTTGTATTTGTAATCTTATCATGTCTCAGAGAATCCAATAGATTCTGAGGGGTTAACACAATATTACAACAATCTTATCATGTCTCAGAGAATCAATGATTTCTGAGGGGTTTTAACATATTACAACAATCTTATCATGTCTCTCCAGAGAATCCAATGATTCTAGAGGAGTTTAATGTATTACAACAATCTTATTATATCTCAGAAGATCAATGATTCCTGGGGGTTTCCAGTATTACAAAAATCTTGTCATATCTCAGAGAATCGGTGATTCCAGAGGGGTTTCAATTGGCCAAAAATCTTGTCATATCTCCAGAAGAATCTATGTGATTCCTGAGGAGTTTAACAACCTATTAACAATGTCAACATGTGTCAGAGAATCAATGATTCTGAGGGTTTTAACATATTACAACAATATTAACATGTCGGAAATCCAATGATTCCTGAGGGGTTTCAATTATTACAACAATCATATCATATCTCAAAGAATCCAATGATTCCTGATGAGTTTAACGTATTACAACAATCTTATCATGTCTCAGAGAATCCAATGATTCCTGAGGAGTTTAACATATTACAACAATCTTATCATGTCTCAGAGAATCCAATGATTTCACAAGGGTTAACGTATTACATAACAATGTCAACATGTCGGAAAGTCAATGATTCTGAGGTTTAACGTATTACAACAATCTTATCATATCAGAAGTCAATGATTTCCTGAGGGTTTCAGTATTACAAAAATCTTATTATATCTCAGAAAGTCAATGATTCCTGAGGGGTTTCAGTATTACAAAATCTTGTCATATCTCAGAGAATCAATGATTCTATTGGGTTTAACGTATTACAACAATGTGTGTGTATCGGAAAGTCAATGATTCCTGAGAAATTTAACGTATTACAACAATCATCATATCTCAGACAATCCAATGATTCTGGGGGTTTCAATTATTACAAAGAAATCTTGTCATGTCTCAGAGAATCCAATGATTCCTGGGGTTTCAGTATTACAAAAATCATCATGATCAATGATTCCCTGAGGGGTTTCACAATACAACAATGTCAATATGTGTCAGAGAATCAATAAGATTCCCTGAGGGGAGTTTAACGTATTACAACAATCTTATCATATCTCAGAGAAAGTCCAATGATTCCTGAGGGTTTCAATTATTACAAAATCTTGTCATATCTCAGAGGAATCAATGATTCCTGAGGGAGTTTCAGATATTACAAAAATCTTATCATATCTCAGAGAATCCAATATTGATTCATGAGGGTTTAACGTATTACAACAATGTCCAGCATGTGTCAGAGGGCAATGATTCCTGAGGAGTTTAACGTATTACAACAATCTTATCATATCCAATCAATGATTCCTGAGGGTTTCAATTATTACAAAAATCTTATCATGTCTCAGAGAATCAGTTCTGAGTTCTAATAATATTACAACAATCTTATTATATCTCAGAGAATCCAATGATTCCTGAGGGTTTCAGATATTATAACAATACCGTATATCTCAGAAATCCAATGATTCTGGTGTTTAACATATTACAACAATTTTATCAAATCTCGGAAAGTCTAATGATTCCTGAGGGGTTCATTATTATAACAATCTTATTATATCTAAGAAAATCCAATGATGCCTCAGGAGTGTAACGTAATACAACAATATTATCATATCTCAGAGAATCCAATGATTCCTGAGGGTTTAAATTTTATCAACGATCTTATTATATCTCAGAGAATCAAATGATTTGCGGGAGTTTAAATATTACAGCAATCTCATTGTAATATCAGAGGTCAATGATTCCTGAGGTTTCAATTATTACAACAACCTTATAATATCTCAGAAGTCAATGATTCCTGAGGGTTAACATATTACAACAATCTTATCCTTATACTCGAGATTCAATGATTCTAAGGGAGTTTAACATAATACAACTTGATCTTATCATGTGTCAGAGAGTCAATGATTCCCTAGGAGGGTTTAAATTTGTCAGCGATCTTATTATATCAGAGAATCAAATGATTCTTGAGGGTTTAAGTATTACAATCTCATTATCTTTCAGAGTCATGATTCCTGATTTCAGTATTACAACTTAATCTTATCTGTATCTTAAGAGGAATAATGATTCACGATGAGTTTAACGTATTACAACAATCTTATACATGTCTCAGAGAATCAATGATTCCTGAGGGGTTTCAATTATTATAAAATCTTATCCTTATCTCCAGAATCAATGATTCCTGAGGGTTTCAATCATACAAAATCTTATCCTTATCTGAAATCCAATGATTCCTGGGGGAGTTTAACAATATTACAACAATGTCAACATGTGTCCGGAAATCTAATGATTCCTATAGGAGTTTAACGATATTACAACAAATGTATCTATCTCTGAGAGAATCCAATGATTCCTGAGGGGTTTTCGAATATTACAAATCTTTATCGCTTATCTCAGAGGTCAATGATTCCCTGGGGGTTTCATTAATACAAAAATCTTATCATATCTCAGAGAATCCAATGATTTGAGGTTTAACGTATTACAACAATGTCAACATGTGTCAGAGGAATCCACAGCTGATTCCTGAGGGTTTAACATGGTAACAATCTTATCATATCTCAGGAATCAATGATTCCTGAAGCGTTTTCAATTATTTACAAAATCTTATCATATCTGGAGAATCCAATGATTCCTGAGGGTTTCAATAATTTACAAAATCTTATCATATCTCAGAGAATCAATGATTCCTGAGGGTTTCAGTATTACAAAATCTTGTCATATCTCGAAGTCCAATGATTCCTGAGGGTTTCAATTATTACAACAATCTTATCATGTCTCAGAGAATCCAATGATTTCTGAGGAGTTTAACTTATTACAACAATCTTATCATGTCTCAGAGAATCCAATGATTTCTGAAAAGGGGTTCCAGCAATATTACAACAATATTATACTATAAAAATCCACAGTAGTTCTTGAGGAGTTTCAATTATTACAAAAATCTTATCACATCAAGAGAATCCAGTGATTTCTGAGGAGTTTAACTTATTACAACAATCTAATCATATCTCAGAGAATCCAATGATTCCTGAGGGGTTTCAATTATTACAACAATCTTATCCTTATCTCAGAGAATCAATGATTCTGAGGCATTTCAATATTAACAACACTTATCATATCTCAGAATCCAATGATTCCTGAGGAGTTTAACATATTACAACAGTCTTATCATGTCTCAGAGAATCAATTAATACTGAGGTTTAACATATTATAACAATCCAATATCGCCTCTCAAATCAATATTGGTTACAAAAGGGTTTTAGAATACAACAACAATCTTATTATGTCAAGTCCAATGATTCTTGAGGAGTTTAGAGTATTACAGCAATCTCATTGTAATATCAGAAGTCCGGGTTCCTGAGGGTTCAATTATTACGCTCTTAACCTTATCATATCTCCAGAATACGTGATTTCTGAGGGAGTTTAACGTATTATGATATATCATATCTCAGAGGAATCCAATGATTCCAGAGGGGTTTCAATTATTACAACAATCTTATCATATAAGAGAATCAATGATTCTGAGGAGTTTAACTTAATACAACAATCTTATCATGTCTCAGAAGTCAATGATTTACAAGGAGTTTAACAATGTTACAACAATCTTATCATGTCTCAGAGAATCAATGATTCTGAGGAGTTTCAGTATTACAATCTTCACTATCCGGAGAATCCAATGATTTGAGGTTTAACTTATTGACAATCTTATCATATCTCAGAGGAATAATGATTGCTGAGGGATTCAATTATTACAACAATCTGTATTATATCTCAGAAAGTCAATGATTCTTCTTGAGGGAGTTTGAGGAGTAATACAGCAATCTCTAAGTATATACTCAGAGAATCCAAAGTTCACGGGGTTTATCTGATGTATAACGTCTTATGTCTCAGAGATCAATGATTTCTGAGGGTTTAACTTATTACAACAATCTTATCATCTCAAGTCAATGATTCCTGAGGAGTTTAACATATTACAACAATCTTATCATGTCTCAGAGAATCCCACAATGATTCTGAGGGTTTCAGAGTATTACAACAATCTTATCATATCTCAGAGAATCAGCAGTTTCCTGATGAGTTTAACGTATTACATTAATCTTATCATGTCTCAAGAATCCAATGATTTCTAAGGGTTTAACGTATTACAACAATCTTATCAAGTCTCAGAGAATCCAAATAGTTCTGGGGTTTGTCTTATTACAACCACAATGTCAACATGTCAGAGAATCCAATGATTCCTGAAAGTTTAATATTACAAATGCCCAACATATCTCAAATCCAATGATTCCTGAGGGGTTTCAATATTACAAAAATCTTGCTCATATCTCAAGAGAATCTAATGATTCCTGAGGTTTTCAGTATTACACAAAATCTTATCATGTCTCAGAGAATCCAATTCCTAGGGGAGTTTAACGTATTACAACAATGTCAACATGTGTCAGAGAATCCAATGATTCTGAGGGAGTTTAACATGTTAACAATCTTATCATATCTCAGAGAGAGAATCCCGGCTGATTTCAGAGTTTCAATTATTGCAAAATCACATCATGTCTCAGAGGAATCCCGGTTTCTGGGGAGTTTCAAAGTGACCACCAAAATCTTATCATGTCTGAGAATCCCATTCCTGGGAGTTTAACGATATTACAAAATCACATCACATCTCAAGAGAATCTAATGATTTCTAGGGTTTAACAATACAACAATCTTATCATATCTCAGAGAATCAATGATTCCTGAGGGGTTGTAATTATTATAACAACCTTATCATATCTCAGAGAATCCAATGATTTCTGAGGAGTTTAACTTATTACAACAATCTTATCATGTCTCAGAGAATCCAATGATTCCTGAGGAGTTTAACGTATTACAACAATCTTATCATGTCTCAGAAGTCAATGATTCTGAGGGGTTTCAGTATTACAAATCTTAAAAACATCCCAGAGAATCCAATGATTTCTGAGGGGTTTAACCACAACAATCTTATCATATCTCAGAATCAATGATTGCTGAGGAGTTCAGGTATTACAACAATCTTATTATATCTCAGAGAATCAATGATTCTTGAGGGGTTTAGGAATGACAAATATAAGTATGTCTCCAGAGTCCAAGATTCCTGAGGGGTTGTAGTATTATAACAATCTTATCATATCTCAAGAGAATCAATGATTTTCTGAGTTTAACTTATTACAACAATCTTATCATGTCAGAAGTCCAATGATTCCTGGGGTTTTAACGTATTACAACAATCTTATCGTAATATAAATCCAATGATTCTGAGGGGTTTCTAATTATTACAACAATCTTATCATATCTCGAAGTCCAATGATTTCTGATGAGTTTAATATTACAACAATCTTATCGCTATATCAGAGAATCCAATGATTCCTGAGGAGTTTAACATATTACAACAATCTTATCAAGTCTCAGAGAATCCAATGATTCCTGAGGAGTTTAATGTATTACAACAATGTCAACATGTGTCAGAGAATCCAATGATTCCTGAGGGGTTGTAATTATTATAACAATCTTATCATATCTCAGAGAATCCAATGATTTCTGAGGAGTTTAACTTATTACAACAATCTTATCATGTCTCCAGAGAATCCAATGATTCCTAGGGTTAACGTATTACAACAATCTTATCATGTCTCAGAAAGTCAGCTGATTCCCTGAGGAGTTTAACATCGTACAACAATCTTATCATGTCTCAGAGTCCAATGAGTTCTGAGGGTTCAATTACAAAAATCTTAAAACATCCCAGAGAATCCAATGATTTCTGAGGAGTTTAACTTATTACAACAATCTTATCATATCTCAGAGAATCCAATGATTGCTGAGGGGTTTCAATTATTACAACAATCTTATTATATCTCAGAGAATCCAATGATTCTTGAGGAGTTTAGGGTATTACAGCAATCTCATTATGTCTCCGAGAATCCAAAGATTCCTGAGGGGTTGTAATTATTATAACAATCTTATCATATCTCAGAGAATCCAATGATTTCTGAGGAGTTTAACTTATTACAACAATCTTATCATGTCTCAGAGAATCCAATGATTCCTGAGGAGTTTAACAATATTACAACTTAATCTTATCATATCTCAAATCCAATGATTCTGAGGGGTTTCAATTATTACAACAATCTTATCATATCTCAGAGAATCCAATGATTCCTGATGAGTTTAACGTATTACAACAATCTTATCATGTCTCAGAGAATCCAATGATTCCTGAGGAGTTTAACATATTACAACAATCTTATCAAGACTCAGAGAATCAATAGTTCCTGAGGGAGTTTAATGTTAACAATGTCAACATGTGTCAGAATCAATGATTCCTGAAAAGTTTAACAATATTACAACAATCTTATCATGTCTCAGTCAATGATTCCTGAGGGGTTTCAAACTATTCACAAAAATCTTATCATATCTCAGAGATCAATGATTCCTGGGGTTTCCAGTATTAAAAATCTTATCATGTCTCAGAGAATCAATGATTCTAAGGTTTAACGTATTACAACAATGTCCAGCATATTGTCCAAGTCCAATGATTCCTGAGGGGGTTTAACGTATTACAACAATCTTATCATATCTCAGAGAATCCAATGATTCCAGGTTTCAATTATTACAAAATCTTATCATATCTCAGAATCCAATGATTCCCTGAGGAGTTTCAATATTACAAAATCTTATCATCAGAGGTCAATGATTCCTGAGGAGTTTAACGTATTACAACAATCTTATCATGTCTCAGAGAATCCAATGATTCCTGAGGAGTTTCACGTATTACAACAATCTTATCATATCTCAGAGAATCCAATGATTCCTGAGGGGTTGTAATTATTATAACAACCTTATGATATCTCAGAATGCAATGATTTCTGAGGAGTTTAACTTATTACAACAACATGTCTCAGAATCCAATGATTCCCGGGGGTTTAACGTATTACAACAGTAATCTTGTCATGTCTCAGAGAATCCGTGATTCCTGAGGGGTTTCAGTATTACAAAATCTTGAAGTGTCCAGAGGTCAATGATTTCTGAGGTTTAACTTATTACAACAATCTTATCATATCTCAGAGTCAATGATTGCTGAAGTTCAATTATTACAACAATCTTTATTATATCTCAGAGAATCAATGATTCTTGAGGAGTTTAGATATTTACAACAATCTCATTATGTGTCTCAGAATGCAAAAGATTCCTGAGGGGTTGTAATTAATGTAACAATCTTATCATATCTCAAGAGGAATCCGTGATTTCTGAGGAGTTTAACATATTGCAACAATCTTATCATGTCTCAGAAAGTCAATGATTCCTGAGGGTTAACATATTACAACAATCTTATCATGTCTCAGAGAATCAATGATTCTAAAGGAGTTTCAATGTTAACAATCTTATCATATCTCAGAGTCAATGATTCCTGATGAGTTTAACATGTTAACAATCTTTATCATGTCTCAGAGGAATCCAATGATTCCTGAGGTTTAACGTATTACAACAATCTTGTCTCAAGTCTCGAGAATCCCAATGATTCCTGGGGAGTTTAATAACAATACAACAATGTCAACTGTGTCAGAGAGAATCAATGATTCCTAGAAAGTTTAACATATTACCAACAATCTTATCCTTATCTCTGAAAGTCAATAAGTTCCTAGGGGGTTTCGAATGTTACAAAAATCTTTATCATATCTCAGAGGAATCAATGATTTCCTAAAGGGTTTCAGTAATACAAAATCTTATCATGTCTCAGAGGAATCCGTGATTCCCTGGGGGAGTTTAACGGCGTATTACAACAATGTCAACATATTGAAGAATCAATGATTCCCTGAGGGTTTTAATTATTACAACAATCTTATTATATCTCAGAGGAGTAATGATTCTTGAGGAGTTTAAAATCACGCTTGTCTCATTTATGTCTCAGAGAATCAAAGATTCCTGAGGAGACTCAATCCCATACAACAAACTTATCATATCTCAGAGGTAATGATTTCTGAGGGAGTTGAACGTATTACAACAATCTTATGTGTCTCAGGAGAATCAATGATTCTGAGGGTTAACATATTACAACAATGTCAACATGTATGGAGAGTCAATGATTTCCTCGGTTTAGCGATATTACAACAATCTTGTCATATCTCAGAGAATCCAATGATTCCTGAGGGGTTTCAATTATTACAAAATCTTATCATATCTCAGAGGAATCCAATGATTCCTGAGGGTTTAACATATTACAACAATGTCCAACATATATCCGGAAGAATCAATAAGTTCCCTGAGGACTTTCAACGTATTACAACAATCTCATCATATCTCAGAAACCAATGATTCCTGAGGGGTTTCAATTATTTAACAATCTTATTATATATCAGAGAATCAATGATTTCTTGGGAGTTTAGTATTGCAGCTTGATCTCGGTATGTCTCAGAGAATCAAAGATTCCTGAGGGCTTTCAGTATACAACAACAATATATCTCCGAGAATCAATGATTTCAATTTAACTTAACCGTCTTGTCGTATAGAGAATCACAGTGATTCCTGAGAGTTTAACGTATTAACAATTTTATCATATCTCAGGAATCCAATGATTCCTGAGGAGTTTAGAATATTACAATAATGTCAACATGTGTCAGAGCATCCAATGATTCCACCAAGGGAGATTTAACATCATACAACAATGTCAGCATGTGTCAGAGGATCCAATGATTCCTAAGGGAGTTTAACGTATTACAACAATCTTATCATATCTCAGAGAATCAGCTGATTCCCCTGAGGTTTCAATATTACAAAAATCTTATCATATCTCCAAGAATCAATGATTCCTGAGAGGAATCAGTATTACAAAAATCTTACATCATATCTCAGAGAGAATCAATGATTCCTGAGGGTTTAACGTATTACAACAATGTCCAACATGTGTCAAAAGAGGGGTAATGATTCCTGAGGGGTTTCAATTATTACAACAATCTTATTATATCTCAGAGAATCCAATGATTCTTGAGGAGTTTAGGGTATTACAGCAATCTCATTATGTCTCAGAGAATCCAAAGATTCCTGAGGGGTTGTAATTATTATAACAACCTTATCATATCTCAGAGATAATGATTTCCTGAGGGGTTTAACTATTACAACAATCTTATCATGTCACAGAGAATCAATAGATTCCTGAGGGTTTGAAGTGTTACAACAATGTCAACATGTCAGAGGAGTCAATAATTCCTGAGGGTTTAACGTATTACAACAATGTCAACATGTATCTGAGAGAATCAATGATTCTGAGGGGTTTCAGTATTACAAGAATCTTATCATGTCTCAAAAGTCCAATGATTCCTATGATGGGTTTAACGTGTTAACAATCTTATCATGTCTCAGAGAATCCAGTTCCTGAGGGAATTTAACATATTACAATGCTCAATCTTATCATGTCTCAGAGAATCCAATGATTTCTGAGGTTTCACGACATTACAATAATGTCAACATGTCAGAGAATCAATGATTCCCTGAGGAGTTTAACGTATTACAACAATCAATCATATCTCTCAGAGAACCAATGATTCCTGAGGGGTTTCAGTGTTAACAATCTTATCATATCTCAGAATCCAATGATTCCTGAGGGGTTTCAGTATTACAAAAATCTTATTATATCTCAGAGAATCAGCGGTTCCTGAGGGTTCAGTATTACAAAAATCTTATCATATCTCAGAGGAATCAGCGATTCTGAGGGAGTTTAACAATATTACAACATGTCAACATGTCTCAGAGGTCCCAATGATTCCTAAGGGGAGTTTAACGCTCAATACAACAATCTAATCCTTATCTCAGAATCAATGATTCCTGGGGTTTCAGTAATACAACAATCTTATCATATCAGAGAATCCAGCTGATTCCTGATGAGTTTAACTTATTACAACAATCTTATCATGTCTAAAGAGATCAATGATTCCTGAGGGAGTTTAACGTATTACAATCTTATCATGTCTCAGAGAATCAATGATTCCTGAGGAGTTTAACAATATTAATGTCAACATGTGTCAGAGAGTCAATGATTCCTAAGGGGAGTTTAACATTACAACAATCTTATCATATCTCAGAGAATCCAATAAATTCCTGAGGGGTTTCAGTATTACAAAATCTTATCATATCTCAAGAATCCAATGGTTCTGGGGTTTCAATATTACAAAATTCTTATCATATCTCAGGAATCCAATGATTCCTGAGGTTTAACAATACAACAATGTCAACATGTGTCAGAGAATACAATGATTCCTAAGGAGTTTCAATTATTACAATCTTATTAAATCTCAGAATCAATGATTCCCTAGGGAGTTTAGAAATATTACAACAATCTCACATCATGTACTCAGTTAATCAATGATTCCTAAGGGTTTCCCAATTAATATAACAATCTTTATTATATCTCAGAAATCAATGATTCCTGAGGTGTAACGTATTACAACAATCTCATTATATCTCAAATAATCAATGATTCCTGAGGTTTAACAATACAACAATATTATCATATCTCAGAGAATCAATGATTTCCTGAGGGTTTCAGTATTACAACAATCTTATCATATCTCAGAATCAATGATTCTAGGGGTTTCAGTATTACAAAATATATCATATCTCAGAGAATCCAATGATTCCTGAGGGTTTAACATATTACAACATAATCTTATCATATCTCAGAGGATCGTGATTCCTGAGGGGTTTCAATTATTTTAACAATCTTATCATATCTCAGAAATCAATGAAAGTTTACAGGGAGTTAGAACATGTGTTAACAATCTTATCATGTCTCAGAAAGTCAATGATTCAAGGGAGTTTAACGTATTACAACAGTAATAATGTGTCAGAATCAATGATTCCTGGGGCGTTTAACATGTTACAACAATCTTATCATATCTCAGAGAATCCAATGATTCCTGAGGGGTTTTCAGTATTACAAAATCTTATCATATCTCAGAGAATCAGTAGTTCCTGAGGGGTTAACATGTTACAACAATGTCCAACATGTGATAAGAATACCGTACAAGCGTTAAGCGTGTTAACGATATCTTATCATATCTCAGAGAATCCTTTAATGATTTCCTGAGGGGTTTCAATTATTACAAAAATCTTATCTTATGTCCAAGGAGACCAATGATTCCTGAGGACTTTAACAATATTACAACAATCTCATCATATCTCAGAGAAACCAATGATTCCCTAGGGGTTCAATTAATACAACAATCTTATTACCTTATCTCAGAATCCAATGATTCTTGAGGAGTTTAGAGTATTGCAGCAATCTCATTATGTCTCAGAGAATCCAATTCTGAAGACTTTCAGTATTACAACAACCTTATTATGTCTCCGAGGATCAATGATTTCTGGGGTTTAACTTATTAAACGATCTTATCATGTCAGAGGAATCCAATGATTCCTGGGGTTTAACATATTACAACAATTTTATCATATCTCCGAATCCAATGATTCTGAGGGTTTAGAGTATTACAATAAGCATCAACATTTGTCAGGCATCCAATGATTCTGGGGTTATTGTGTTACAACAATGTCAACATGTGATAAAGAGGAATCCAATGATTTCACGAGGGGTTTAACATGTTACAACAATCTTATCCTTCTCAGAGAATCCAATGATTCCTGAGGGGTTTCAATATTACAAAATCTTATCATATCTCAGAATCCAATGATTCCCTGAGGAGAATCAGTATTACAAAAATCTTATCATATCTCAGAGAATCAATGATTCCTGAGGAGTTTAACGTATTACAACAATGTCAACATGTCAGAGAATCCAATAGTGATTCCCTAAGGGGTTTCAATTATTACAACAATACTTATTATATCTCAGAAAATCCAAGATTCTTGAGGAGTTTAGGGAGTATTACAAGCAATCTCATTATGTCTCAGAGAATCCAAAGATTCCTGAGGGGTTGTAATTATTATAACAACCTTATCATATCTCAGAGAATCCAATGATTCCTGAGGAGTTTAACCCCGCTAACAATCTTATCATGTCTCAGAGAATCCAATGATTCCTGAGGGGTTTAACGTATTACAACAATGTCAACATGTGTCAGAAAATCCAATGATTCCTGAGGGGTTTCAATTATTACAAGAATCTTATCATATCTCAAAGAATCCAATGATTCCTGATGAGTTTAACGTATTACAACAATCTTATCATATCTCAGAGAATCCAATGATTCCTGAGGAATTTAACGTATTACAACAATCTTATCATGTCTCAGAGAATCCAATGATTCCTGAGGAGTTTCACGTATTACAACAATGTCAACATGTGTCAGAGAATCCAATGATTCCTGAGGGGTTTAACGTATTACAACAATCTAATCATATCTCAGAGAATCCAATGATTCCTGAGGGGTTTCAGTATTACGTAATCTTATCATATCTCAAGAGAATCAATGATTCCTGAGGGTTTCAATATTACAAAAATCTTATTATATCTCCAAGAATCAATGATTCGGAGGAGTTTCAATTGCAAAATATTATCATATCTCAGAGGTCAATGATTCTGAGGGAGTTTAATATTACAACAATGTCAACATGTCAGAGAATCCAATGATTCCTGAGGAGTTTCAATTATTACAACAATCTTATTAAATCTCAGAGAATCCAATGATTCTTGAGGGTTTAAAATACAACAATCTCATCGTAATATCGGATTAATCAATATTGATTCCTGAGGGGTTCAATTATAACAATCTTATTATATCTCAGAAATCAATGATTCCTGAGAATTAAATATTCTGAACAATCTCATTGTAATCTCGAATAATCCAATGATTCCTGAGGGGTTTAACATAATACAACAATAATATCATATCTCAGAGAATCCAATGATTTCTGAAGGGGTTTCAATATTACAACAATCTTGTCATGTCTCAGAGGCAAGCTGATTCCTGAGGGTTTCAATTGACCCGCAACAATCTTTATCATATCTCAGAGAATCGATTCCCTGAGGGTGTAACAACTCATTACAACAATGTCCATCATGTCAGGTATCCAATGATTCCTGAGGGGTTTAACATATTACAACAATCTTACATCATGTCTTAGAGATCAATGATTCTGAGGGGTTCAATTATTAAAACAATCTTATTATATCTCAGACAATACAATGATTCCTGAGGAGTTTAGAGTATTGTAACAATCTCATTATTACTTGAAGTCAATGATTGCTGAGGTTGCTTCAATATAACAATCTTATCACATATCTCAGAGAATCAATGATTCCTAAAGGGTTTCAATTATTACAAAAATCTTATCTTATCTCAAGTCAATGATTCCTGAGGTTTAACATATTACAACAATCTTGTCATATCTCAAGAGGTCCAGCTGATTCAGGGGACAGTATTACAACAATCTCGTATCTCAGAGAATCCAATGATTCCTGAGGGCTTTCGATATTACAACAATCTCTGTTATGTCTCAGAGATCAATGATTTCTGAGGAGTTTAACGTATTACAACAATCTTATCATAACTCAGAGAATCCAAAGATTTCCTGAGGGTTTCAATGTGCAAAATCTTTATCATATCTCAAGAGAATCCAATGATTCCTGGGTTTAACTTATGTTACAACAATCTTATATGTGTCTGAGAGAGATCAATGATTCCCTGGGGTTTAACGTATTACAACAATCTTATCATGTCTCAGAAAATCCAATGATTCCTGAGGAGTTTAAAGTATTGCAACAATCATATCTTATCTCAGAGAATCCAATGATTCCTGAGGAGTTTAGAGTATTACAAAAATCTCATCATGTCTCAGAGAATCCAGTGATTCTGAGGATTTTAAAGTATTACAACAATCTCATTATGTTTCAATTATTATAACAATCTTATTATATCTCAGAAAATCCAATGATTCCTCAGGAGTGTAACGTATTACAACAATATTATCATATCTCAGAGAATCCAATGATTCCAGAGGGTTTAAATTTTAACAACAATCTTATTATTATATCTCAGAGATCCAGTTCAAGGAGTTTAAATGATACAACAATCTCATTATGTCTCAGAATCAATGATTCCTGAGGGGTATCAATTATTACAACAACCTTATCATATCTCAGAGAATCCAATGATTCCTGAGGAGGTTAACATATTACAAGAGTCTTATCATATCTCAGGGAATCCAATGATTCCTGAGGAGTTTAACGTATTACAACAATGTCATCATGTGTCCAGGTATCAATGATTCCTGAGGTTTAACATATTACAACAATCTTATCATATCTTGAAAGTCCAATAAGTTCTGAGGGGTTTCCAATGTTAACAATCTTATTATATCTCAGAATACAATGATTCCCTGAGGGTTTAAGAGTGTTGTAACAATCTCGTGTATGTAATCGAAAGTCAATGTTTGCTGAGGGGTTTAACGTATTATAACAATCTTATCATATCTCAGAGAATCAATGATTCCTGAGGGTTCAGTAATACAACAATCTTATCATATCTCAGAGAATCAATGATTACAAAGGAAGCTTTCAGGCCGTACAATGATCTCAGTATGTCTCAGAGGAATCCAGTTCCTGAGGGGTTTAACAATATTACAAAATCTTATCATATCTCAAGAGAATCCGTAGTTCCTGAGGGTTTCAGTATTACAAAAGAATCTTATCATATCTCAAGTCAATGAAAAGTTCCTACGGAGTTTAACATGTTACAACAATCTTATCATGTCTGAGAATCCAATGATTCCTGGGGGTTCAACGTATTACAACAATGTCAACATGTGTCGGAAGTCCAATGATTCCTGAGGAGTTTAACATATTACAACAAATCTTATCATGTCTCGAAGAAGATCAATGATTCCTGAGGAGTTTAAAGTATTGCAACAATCATATCTTATGTCAGAGAATCCAATGATTCCTGAGGAGTTTAGAGTATTACAGCAATCTCATTATGTCTCAGAGAATCCAATGATTCCTGAGGGGTATCAATTATTACAACAAGCTTATCATATCTCAGAGAATCCAATGATTCCTGAGGAGGTTAACCTATTACAAGAGTCTTATCATATCTCAGGGAATCCAATGATTCCTGAGGAGTTTAACATATTACAACAATCTTATCATATCTTAGAATCCAATGATTCCTGAGGGGTTTCAATTATTACAACAATCTTATTATATCTCAGAATACAATGATTCCTGAGGGTTTAGATGTTAAATCTCATTATGTGTCAGAAATCAATGATTGCTGAGGAGTTTAATATTATAACAATCTTATCATATCTCAGAATCAATGATTCTGGGGTTTCAATTACTACAAAATCTTAACATATCTCAGAGAATCAATGATTTCCTGAGGAGTTTAACATATTACAAAATCTTATCATATCTAGAGAATCCAATGATTCCTGAGGACTTCAGTATTACAACAATCTTATCATATCTCAGAGAATCCAATGATTCCTGAGGGCTTTCATATTACAACAATCTCATTATGTCTCAGAGAATCCAGTGATTCCTGAGGAGTTTAACATATTACAACAATCTTATCATATCTCTGAGAATCCAATGATTCCTGAGGGATTTCAAGTATTGCAACAATCTTATCATGTCTCAGAGAATCCAATGATTCCTGAGGAGTATAAAGTATTACAACAATCATATCGTATCTCAATCCAATGATTCCTAGGGTTTAAATATTGCAACAATCTCATCATGTCTCAGAGAATCCAATGATTCCTGAGGATTTTAAAGTATTACAACAATCTCATTATGTTTCAATTATTATAACAATCTTATTATATCTCAGAAAATCCAATGATTCCTCAGGAGTGTAACGTATTACAACAATATTATCATATCTCAGAATCCAATTTAAAGGTTTAAATTTTAACAACCATCTTTTATATCTCAGAAATCAATGATTCTTGGGAGTTTAAATTACACAATCTTATTCCAAAAGTCAATGATTCCTGGGGTTTCAATTATTACAACAACCTTATATTCTCAGAAACCAATGATTCTGAGGAGGTTAATTAACAACAGTCTTATCATATCCAGAAATCAATGATTCCTGAGGGTTTAACTATTAAACAATTCATATGTGTCAGAGAATCCAATGATTCTGAGGAGTTTAATATTACAACAATCTTATCATATCTTAAGTCAATGATTCTGAGGGGTTTCAATAATTACAAAATTTTATCAAATCCATAGAATCAATGATTCCTGAGGGTTTAAGTATTACAACAATCTCATTCTCAGAATCCAATAATTCCGGGTGTTCAAATTACAACAATCTTATCATATCCAGAGAATCAATGTTCTGGGGTTTTCAATTATTACAACAATTTTTATCCAGAAATCCAAGTTCCTGAGATTTAAATTACAACAAATCTTATCATATCCAGAAATCAATGACCTGAGGAGGTTAACATATTACAAGAGTCTTATCATATCTCAGAATCCAATGTTCGGGGTTTAACTATTACAACAATGTCATCATGTTCAGAAATCAAGATTCCTGAGGGTTTAACATATTACAACAATCTTATCATATCTTAGAAATCAATGATTCCTGGGGTTTCAATTAAACAATCTTATTATTCTCAGAAATACAATGATTCCTAGGGTTTAAATTTGTAACAATCTCTATTGTCAGAGAATCAATGATTGCTGGGAGTTTAACTTTTAACATTTATCATTCTCAGAATCAAGTTCCTGGGTTTCAATTCTACAAAATCTTATCATATCTCAGAGTCAATGATTCCTGAGGTTTAACATATTACAACAATCTTATATATCTAGAAATCCAATGATTAAGGGGAATTATTCAACTCTCATTTAAGGAATCGGTGTTCCTGGGAGTTTAAATATTACCAATCTTATATTCTGATCAATGATTCTAGGTTCAATATTCAACAATCTTATCATGTCCAGAAATCAATGATTCCTGGATTATAAATATTGAAAATCATATCTATCTCAGAAATCAATGATTCCGGGGTTTTGAAATTCAACAATCTTCTTCTCAAGAGAATCAATGATTCTGAGGTTTTAAAAAAAAAATTATTATTTCAATTATTAAACAATCTTTTTTCTCAGAAAATAATGATTCCTCAGGGTTTATTTCCTATTATCTTCTCGAAAATTCAGGTTTAAATTTAACAACCTTTTTTATTCAGAGTCAAGATTTTGATTTAAATATTAAACAACTCAAATTTTTAGAGAATCCAATGATTCCTGGGGTTTCATATTACAACAATCTTTTATCCAAATCAATGATTCTTGAGGGGTTTAAATATTCGCAATCTCATTTTAGAAATCAAAGATTCCTGGGGCTTTCAATTATAAACAAACTTATCATTCCAGAATCAAGATTTCTGAGGGTTGACATTTAAACAATCTTATCTTCAAGAATCAATGATTCCTGAGGTTTAACTTTTACAACAATGTCAACTTGAAGAATCCAATGATTCCTGGGGGTTTAACTATTAAAAATCTTATCATATCAGAAATCAAGATTTGGGTTTCATATTACAAAATCTTATCTATCCGAAATCTGATTCCAGGTTTTAACAATAATACAAAATTAAATTCAGAAATCTGATTCTGGGACTTTAACTATTACAACAATTATCATATCTCAAGAAAAATATTCCTGAGGGGTTTCAATTATTACAACAATCTTATTATCTCAGAAATCAATGATTCTTGATTTAAATATACAATTCATTATCTAGGAATCAAAGATTCCTGAGGCTTTCAATATTACCAAATTATTATATCCCGAGAATCCAATGATTTCTGAGGATTTAACTTATTACAACAATCTTATCATTCTCGAAATCCAATGATTCCTGAGGGGTTTAACTATTACAAAATTTATCATATCCAAATCAATGATTTGGGGTTTAATAAATAATGTCAACATTGTCAAATCAATATTCCCGGGGTTTCAATTATTATAACAATCTTATTATATCTCAGAAAATCCAATGATTCTTGAAGTTTGAATTACGATCTCATTATTCTCAGAAATCCAAAATTCCCTGAGGGGTTTAAATTAACAACCTTATCTATCTCAGGGTCAATGGGAGTTTAACATTACAACAATCTTATCTTCTCAGAATCAATGTTCGAGGGTTTGAAAAATTACAACAATTCAACATGTTCAGAGTAATGATTCCTGAGGGTTTAACGTATTACAACAATGGCAACATGTCAGAGAATCAATGATTCCTGAGGTTTCAATTACAAGAACTTATCATACTCAAAGAATCAATGATTCCTAATGGTTTAACGTATTACAACAATCTTATCATGTCCAGAGAATCCAATATTCTGGAATTTAACAATACAAAAATCTTATATGTCCAGAGAATCAATGATTCTGGGGTTTCCGTATTAAAAATGTCAACATGTGTAGAATCAATGATTCCTGAGGAGTTTAACGTTTAAACAATCTAATCATATCTCAAGGAAATTGATTCGGGTTTCAATATTAAACAATCTTATCATATCCAGGAATCCAATGATTTCTGAGGGTTTTCAATTACAAAATCTTTTATATCCAGAATCAATGATTCTGGGTTTCAATTACAAAATCTTATCATTCTCAGAAATCAATGATTCCTGAGGAGTTTAACAATATTACAACAATGTCAACATTGTCAGAGGTCGATTCTGGGGTTTAATATTAAAAATCTTATCATATCTCAAGTACCCAAGATTCCTAGGGGTTCAATTATTACAAAAATCATCATATCCAGAAATCCAATATTCTGGAGTTTCAATTATTACAAAATTCTTATCATATTAGAGAATCAATGATTCCTGAGGGTTTCAATTAAAAATTCTTATCACATCCCAGAATCAATGATTTCTGAGGGTTTCTTAAAACTCTTATCATCTCAATCCAATGATTCTGGGGTTTCAATTATGCAAAATCTTATCATATCCAAATCAATGATTCCGAGGGTTTTCAATTAAAATTCTTATCATATCTCAAAATCTGATTCTGAGGAATTTAACTTTAAACAATTCAATTTAAATCAATATTCCTGGGGGTTTCAATTAAACAACAATCTTATTAAATCTCAGAATCAATGATTCTTGAGGGTTTAAAATATTACAACAATCTCATCATTCCAAAATCAATGATTCTGGGGTTTCAATTTTACAACAATCTCATTATGTTTGATTCCAATGATTCTGGGGGTTTAACATATTACAACAATATTTATTCAGAGAATCCAATGTTCCAGGGTTCAATTTTACAACAATCTTATCATATCTCAGAAATCAATGATTCCTGGGGGTTTCAAAATTACAAAATCTTATCATATCTCAAAATCAATGATTTAGGTTAAAATATTACAACAATGTCATCATGTTCAGGTATCCAATGATTCTGGGAGTTTAACAATTACAAAATCTTATCATATCTTAGAATCAATGATTCCTGAGGTTCAATTATTAAAACAATCTTTTATATCTCAGACAATACAATGATTCCAGGGAGTTTAAATATTTAACAATCTCTTATTGCCAGAGAATCAATGATTGTGAGGTTTAACTTTATAACAATCTTATCATATCTCAGGAATCCCAAGTTCCTGAGGGTTTAATTAAAAAATCTTATATTAAGTCCAATGATTCTGGGAGTTTAACATATTACCAATCTTATCTATTGAAATTGTTCTGGGGTTTCATATTACAACAAATCTTATCATATCTCAAGAATCCAATGATTCCTGGGCTTTCAATTATTACAAAATCTCATTATTAAAATCAATGATTTGAGGTTTAACATATTACAACAATCTTATCATATCTCAGAGAATCAAAGATTCCTGGGGGTTTCAAATTTTGCAAAAATCTTATCATATCTCAAGTCAATAAATTCCTGCGGAGTTTAACATTTTACAACAATCT
This sequence comes from Sarcophilus harrisii, assembly GCF_902635505.1. Taxonomy (NCBI): domain Eukaryota; kingdom Metazoa; phylum Chordata; class Mammalia; order Dasyuromorphia; family Dasyuridae; genus Sarcophilus; species Sarcophilus harrisii. The sequence continues at coordinate 19,332,846 of NC_045432.1, forward strand.
TATCATGTCGGAAAATCAATGATTCCTGAATTTAACTATTACAACAATCTTATCATTCTCAGAAAATCAATGATTCTAGGAGTTTAAAATTGCAACAATCATATTTATCTCAAGTCAATGATTCCTGAGGGTTTAAATATTAAAAATCTCATCTTCTCAAGTCCAGTGATTCTGAGGATTTTAAAAATAAAAATCTCTTATTTTCAATTATTATAACAATCTTATTATATCTCAGAAAATCCAATGATTCCTCAGGATGTAACGTATTAAACAATATTTCATATCCAGAAATCAATGATTCAGAGGTTTAAATTTTAACAACAATCTTATTATATCAGAGAATCAATGATTCTTGAATTTAAATATTACAACAATCTCATTATTCTCAAGTCAATGATTCCTGGGTATCAATATTACAACAACTTCATATCTCAGAGTTGATTCTAAGGTTAAATATTACAAGGAATCTTATCATATCTAGAATCAATGATTCCTGAGGGTTCAATATTACAACAATGTCATCATGTTCCAATTCAATGATTCCTGAGGTTTAACATATTACAACAATCTTATCATATCTTAGAAATCAATGATTCTAGGGGTTTCAATTAACAACAATCTTTTATTCTCAAAATACAATGATTCCTGGGGAGTTTAATTTGTAACAATCTCGTATGTCAGAGAATCAATGATTGCTGGGGGTTTAACGTATTATAACAATCTTTATATATCTCAGAGAATCAAGTTCCTGAGGGTTTCAATACACAAAAATTTATCATATCTCAGAAATCTGATTCCTGAGGCTTTCAATTATTACAACAATCTTATCATATCTCAAGAATCAATGATTCCTAGGGCTTTATTACAACAATCTCATTATTCTCAGAAATCAGTGATTCCTGGGTTTAACATATTAAACAATCTTTCATATCTCAAATCAATGATTCCTGAGGTTTCAAGTATTCCAATCTTATCATGTCCAAGAATCAATGATTCCTGGGGTATAAAATAACAACAATCATATCGTATCAGAGAATCAATGATTCTGGGGTTTAAATATTCCAATCTCATCATTCTCAGAAATCCAATGATTCCTGAGGATTTTAAATTTAAACAATCTCATTAATTTAATTATTATAAAATCTTATTATATCTCAGAAAATCAATGATTCCTCAGTGTAACATTAAAATATTATCATATCTAAAGAATCAATGATTCCTGAAGGTTTAAATTTTAACAACCATCTTATTATATCTCAGAGAATCAATGATTCTTGAGGAGTTTAAAATATTAACAATCCATTATTCTCAGAAATCAATGATTCCTGGGGGTTTCAATTAAACAACATATCATATCTCAGAAAACCAATGATTCCTAGGGTTTCAATTATTACAAAATCTTATCATTCTCAAAAATTGATTCCTAGGGAGTTTAACTTTAAACAATGTCATCATGTTCAGAAATCAATGATTCCTGAGGGGTTTAACATATTACAACAATCTTATCATATCTTGGAATCAATGATTCCTGGGGTTTCAATTAACAAAATCTTATTATATCTCAGGAAAATACAATATTTCTAGGATTTAATGTTTAACAATCTCAATTGTCAGAGAATCAATTTCTTTGGGGAGTTTAACTATTATAAAATCTTATCATATCTCAGAAATCCCAATGATTCCTGGGGTTTCAATTACTAAAAAATCTTATCATATCTCAGGAATCAATGATTCCTGAGGGTTTAACATATTACAACAATTATCATATCTCGGTCAATGATTCTTGAGGCTTTCAATTATTAAAATCTTATCATATCTCAAAAATCAATGATTCCTAGGGCTTTCAATTATTACAAAATCTCATTATGTCTCAAGTCCAGTGATTCTGGGGTTTCTATTACCCAAAATCTTATCCTATCTTGAGAATCAATGTTCCAGGGATTTCAAGTTTTGCAACAATCTTATCATGTCTCAGAAATCAATGACCTGGGGTATAAAAATTGAACAATCATAGCGTATCTCAGAAACAATGACCTGAGGGTTTAATATTGCAAAACATCATGTCTCAGAAATCCAATGATTCTAAAGGTTTTAAAAATTAAACAATCTCATTATGTTTCAATTATTATAAAATCTTATTATTCAAAAATCAATGATTCCTAAGTGTAACTATTAAAAATATTATCATCTCAGAAACCAATGATTCCTGGGGTTTAAAAACAACCATCTTTTATATCTCAGAAATCCAATGATTCTTGAGGGGTTTAAATATTACCAATCCATTATTCTCAGAAATCCAATGACCTGAGGGGTTTCAATTATTACAACAACCTTATCATATCTCAGAGAATCCAATGATTCCTGAGGAGGTTAATGTATTACAACAGTCTTACTATCTCAGAAACCAATGATTCCTGAGGGTTTAACTATTACAACAAGTATAGTTAAGAATCAATGATTCCTGAGGGTTTAATATTTAAAAATCTTATCATATCTTAGAATCCAATATTCCTGAGGGGTTTCAATAATTACAAAAAATTTTATCAAAATTCATAGCCAATGATTCCTGAGGTTTAATGTATTACAACAATCTGATTATATCTCAGAGAATCCAATGATTCCTGAGGGTTTAAAATATTACAAAATTCATCATTCCAGAGAATCAATGATTCTAGGGTTTCAATTACAAAATTTATTATCTCAGAGAATCCAATGATTCCTGAGGGGTTTCAATAATTACAAAAATTTTATCAAATCTCATAGAATCCAATGATTCCTGAGGAGTTTAATGTATTACAACAATCTTATCATATCTCAGAGAATCCAATGATTCCTGAGGGGTTTCAATTATTACAACAATCTTATCATATCTCAGAGAATCCAATGATTCCTGAGGAGTTTCAATTATTACAAAAATCTTATCATATCTCAGAGAATCCAATGATTCCTGAGGAGTTCAACATATTACAACAATCTTATCATGTCTGAGAGAATCCAATGATTCCTGAAGAGTTTAAGGTATTATAACAATCTTATCATATCTCAGAGAATCCAATGATTCCTGAGGGGTTTCAATTATTACAACAATCTTATTATATCTCAGAGAATCCAATGATTCTTGAGGAGTTTAGAGTATTACAGCAATCTCATTATGTCTCAGAGAATCCAAAGATTCCTGAGGAGGTTAATTATTACAACAATCTTATCATATCTCAGAGAATCCAATGATTCCTGAGGAGTTTAACGTATTACAACAATGTCATCATGTGTCAGAGAATCCAATGATTCCTGAGGAGTTTAACATATTACAACAATCTTATCATATCTTAGAGAATCCAATGATTCCTGAGGGGTTTCAATAATTACAAAAATTTTATCAAATCTCATAGAATCCAATGATTCCTGAGGAGTTTAATGTATTACAACAATCTTATCATGTCTCAGAGAATCCAATGATTCCTGAAGAGTTTAGAGTATTACAACAATCTCATCATGTCTCAGAGAATCCAATGATTCCTGAGGGATTTCAAGGATTGCAACAAACGTATCATATCTCAGAGAATCCAATGATTCCTGAGGAGTTTAGAGTATTACAACAATCTCATCATGTCTCAGTTAATCCAATGATTCCTGAGGGGTTTCAATTATTATAACAATCTTATTATATCTCAGAAAATCCAATGATTCCTGAGGAGTGTAACGTATTACAACAATCTTATCATATCTCAGAGAATCCAATGATTCCTGAGGGGTTTCAATTATTGCAACTATCTTATCATATCTCAGAGAATCCAATGATTCCTGAGGAGTTTCAATTATTACAAAAATCTTATCATATCTCAGAGAATCCAATGATTCCTGAGGAGTTTAACATATTACAACAATCTTATGATGTCTGAGAGAATCCAATGATTCCTGAGGAGTTTAAGGTATTATAACAATCTTATCATATCTCAGAGAATCCAATGATTCCTGAGGAGTGTAACGTATTACAACAATCTCATTATGTCTCAGATAATCCAATGATTCCTGAGGAGTTTAACATATTACAACAATATTATCATATCTCAGAGAATCCAATGATTCCTGAGGGTTTAAATTTTAACAACAATCTTATTATATCTCAGAGAATCCAATGATTCTTGAGGAGTTTAGAGTATTACAGCAATCTCATTATGTCTCAGAGAATCCAATGATTCCTGAGGGGTTTCAATTATTACAACAACCTTATCATATCTCAGAGAATCCAATGATTCCTGAGGAGTTTAACATATTACAACAATCTTATGATATCTTAGAGAATCCAATGATTCCTGAGGAGTTTCAATTATTACAACAATCTTATTATATCTCAGAGAATACAATGATTCCTGAGGAGTTTAGAGTATTGTAACAATCTCATTATGTGTCAGAGAATCCAATGATTGCTGAGGAGTTTAACGTATTATAACAATCTTATCATATCTCAGAGAATCCAATGATTCCTGAAGAGTTTCAATTATTACAAAAATCTTATCATATCTCAGAGAATACAATGATTCCTGAGGAGTTTAACATATTACAACAATCTTATCATATCTCAGAGAATCCAATGATTCCTGGGGTTTCAATTACAACAATCTTATCATATCTCAGAGAATCCAATGATTCCTGAGGGCTTTCAATTATTACAACAATCTATTATTCTCAGAGAATCCAATGATTCCTGGGAGTTTAACAATATTACAACAATCTTATCATATCTCAAGAATCCAATGATTCCCAGGGTTTCAATTATTACAAAAATCTTATCATATCTCAGAGAATCCAATGATTCCTACGGAGTTTAACATGTTACAACAATCTTATCATGTCTGAGAGAATCCAATGATTCCTGAGGAGTTTAACGTATTACAACAATCTTATCATGTCTCAGAAAATCCAATGATTCCTGAGGAGTTTAAAGTATTGCAACAATCATATCGTATCTCAGAGAATCCAATGATTCCTGAGGAGTTTAATATTCAAAATCTCATCATGTCTCAGAGAATCCAATGACTTGAGGTTTTAAAGATTAAACAATCTCATTATGTTTCAATTATTATAAAATTTATTATATTCAGAAAATCCAATGACCTCTGGTGTAAGTATTAAAAATATTATTATCTCAAGAATCCAATATTCCAGAGGGTTTAAATTTAAAAAATTTATTATATCTCAGTCCAATGATTCTTGAGGAGTTTAAGTATTAACAATCTATTATGTCTAGAATCCAATGATTCCTGAGGGGTTTCAATTATTAAAAATTTATCATATCTCAGAGATTCAATGATTCCTTGAGGAGTTTAGAGAATAAAAATGTCACAGTGCAAGAAAGACCTTGAGGGGAAGTATTAACAATCTAATCATATCTTAGAGAATCCAATGATTCCTGAGGGGTTTAATTATTACAACAATCTTATTATTCTCAGAGAATACAATGACCTATAGTTTAGAGGTTAAAATCTCATTATGTTCAGAGAATCCAATGATTGCTGAGGAGTTTAAGTATTATAACAATCTTATCATATCTCAGAGAATCCAATGATTCCTGAGGAGTTTCAATTATTACAAAAATCTTATCATATCTCAGAGAATCCAATGATTCCTGAGGAGTTTAACATATTACAACAATCTTATCATATCTCAGAAAATCCAATGATTCCTGAGGGGTTTCAATTATTACAACAATCTTATCATATCTCAGAGAATCCAATGATTCCTGAGGGCTTTCAATTATTACAACAATCTCATTAATTCTCAGAGAATCAATGATTCCTGAGGAGTTTAACTATTACAACAATCTTATCATATCTTAGAATCCAATGATTCCTGAGGTTTCAAGTATTGCAACAATCTTATCATGTCTCAGAGAATCCAATGATTCTAGGTTTAAAGTATTGCAACAATCATATCGTATCTCAGAAAGTCAATGATTCCTGAGGGTTTAATATTCAATAATCTCATCATGTCTCAGAGAATCCAATGATTCCTAAGATTTTAAAAATATTACAACAATCTCATTATGTTTCAATTATTATAACAATATTATTATATCTCAGAAATCAATGATTCCTCAGGGTGTAACGTATTACCAATATTATCATATCTCAGAAATCCAATGATTCCTGAGGGTTTAAATTTTAACAACCATCTTATTATATCTCAGAGAATCCAATGATTCTTGAGAGTTTAAATATTACACAATCTCATTATTCTCAGAAAGTCAATGATTCCTGAGGGTTTCAATTATTACAACAACCTTATCATATCTCAGAGAATCCAATGATTCCTGAGGAGGTTAACGTATTACAACAGTCTTATCATATCTCAGAGAATCCAATGATTCCTGAGGAGTTTAACGTATTACAACAATCTTATCATATCTCTGAGAATCCAATGATTCCTGAGGGATTTCAATATTAAACAACTTATCATGTCTCAGAAATCAATGATTCCTGAGGAGTTTAAAGTATTGCAACAATCATATCGTATCTCAGAGAATCCAATGATTCCTGAGGAGTTTAGAGTATTGCAATAATCTCATCATGTCTCAGAGAATCCAATGATTCCTGAGGATTTTAAAGTATTACAACAATCTCATTATGTTTCAATTATTATAACAATATTATTATATCTCAGAAAATCCAATGATTCCTCAGGAGTGTAACGTATTGCAACAATATTATCATATCTCAGAGAATCCAATGATTCCTGAGGGTTTAAATTTTAACAACCATCTTATTATATCTCAGAGAATCCAATGATTCTTGAGGAGTTTAGAGTATTACAGCAATCTCATTATGTCTCAGAGAATCCAATGATTCCTGAGGGGTTTCAATTATTACAACAACCTTATCATATCTCAGAGAATCCAATGATTCCTGAGGAGGTTAACGTATTACAACAGTCTTATCATATCTCAGAGAATCCAATGATTCCTGAGGAGTTTAACGTATTACAACAATGTCATCATGTGTCAGAGAATCCAATGATTCCTGAGGAGTTTAACGTATTACAACAATCTTATCATATCTCAGAGAATCCAATGATTCCTGAGGGGTTTCAATTATTACAACAATCTTATCATATCTCAGAGAATCCAATGATTCCTGAGGAGTTTCAATTATTACAACAATCTCATCATGTCTCAGAGAATCCAATGATTCCTGAGGAGTTTAACGTATTACAACAATCTTATCATATCTCAGAGAATCCAATGATTCCTGAGGAGTTTAAAGTATTACAACAATCTTATCATATCTCAGAGAATCCAATGATTCCTGAGGAGTTTAAAGTATTACAACAATCTTATCATATCTCAGAGAATCCAATGATTCCTGAGGGGTTTCAATTATTACAACAATCTTATCATATCTCAGAGAATCCAATGATTCCTGAGGGGTTTAAATTATTACAACAATCTTATCATGTCTCAGAGAATCCAATGATTCCTGAGGGGTTTCAATTATTACAACAATCTTATCATATCTCAGAGAATCCAATGATTCCTGAGGGGTTTCAATTATTACAACAATCTTATCATATCTCAGAGAATCCAATGATTCCTGAGGGGTTTCAATTATTACAACAATCTTATCATATCTCAGAGAATCCAATGATTCCTGAGGGGTTTCAATTATTACAACAATCTTATCATATCTCAGAGAATCCAATGATTCCTGAGGGGTTTCAATTATTACAACAATCTTATCATATCTCAGAGAATCCAATGATTCCTGAGGGGTTTCAATTATTACAACAATCTTATCATATCTCAGAGAATCCAATGATTCCTGAGGGGTTTCAATTATTACAACAATCTTATCATATCTCAGAGAATCCAATGATTCCTGAGGGGTTTCAATTATTACAACAATCTTATCATATCTCAGAGAATCCAATGATTCCTGAGGGGTTTCAATTATTACAACAATCTTATCATATCTCAGAGAATCCAATGATTCCTGAGGGGTTTCAATTATTACAACAATCTCATTATGTCTCAGAGAATCCAATGATTCCTGAGGAGTTTAACGTATTACAACAATCTTATCATATCTCAGAGAATCCAATGATTCCTGAGGAGTTCAGAGTATTGCAACAATCTCATCATGTCTCAGAGAATCCAATGATTCCTGAGGACTTTAACGTATTACAACAATATTATCATATCTCAGAGAATCCATTGATTCTTGAGGAGTTTAGAGTATTACAACAATCTCATTATGTCTCAGAGAATCCAATGATTCCTGAGGGATTTCAATTATTACAACAATCTTATCATATCTCAGAGAATCCAATGATTCCTGAGGAGTTTCAATTATTACAACAATCTTATCATATCTCAGAGAATCCAATGATTCCTGAGGAGTTTAACTTATTACAACAATCTTATCATATCTCAGAGAATCCAATGATTCCTGAGGAGTTTAACGTATTACACAATCTCATTATGTCTCAGAGAATCCAATGATTCCTGAGGAGTTTAAGGTATTACAATAATCTTATTTTTTTTTTTATTTAATAGCCTTTTATTTACAGGATATATACATGGGTAACTTTACAGCATTAACAATTGCCAAACCTCTTGTTCCAATTTTCACCTCTTACCCCCCCCTCCCTAAATTGGGGATGAGTAGATTTAAATATATTAAAATATAACTTAGATACACAATAAGTATACATGACAAAACATTATTTGCTGTACAAAAGAATCAACTCTGAATTATTGTACAATTAAGCTTGAAGAAATCAAAATGCGGTTGCATAAATATAGGGATTAGAATTCAATGTATGGTTTTTAGTCATCTCCCAGAGTTCTTTCTTCTGGGCATAGCTAGTTCAGTTCATTACTGCTCCATTAGAAATGATTTGGTTGATCTCATTGCTGAGGATGGCCTGATCCATCAGAACTGGTCATCATCTAGATATGTTGAATATAATGATCTCCTGGTCCTGCTCACTTCCTCAGCATCAGTTCGTGTAAGTCCTCCAGGCCTTTCTGAAATCATCCTGTTGGTCATTTCTTACAGAACAGTAATATCCCATAATTTTCATATACCACAATTTATTCAGCCATTCTCCAACTGATGGACATCCATTCAGTTTCCAGTTTCTAACCACTAAAAGGGCTTGCCACAAACATTCGTGCACAGGGTCCCTTTCCCTTCTTTATAATCTCTTTGGGATATAATCCAGTAGTAACACTACTGGATCAAAGGTATGCACAGTTTGATAACTTTTTGAGCATAGTTCCAAACTACTCTCAAAATGGTTGGATTCGTTCACAACTCCACCAACAATGCATCAATGTCCCAGTTTTCCCATCCTCCAACAATCATCATTATTTTTCCTGTCATCTTAGCCAATCTGACAGGTGTGTGTGGTATCTTAGAGTTGTCTTAATTTGCATTTCTCTGATTAACAATGACTTGGAGCATCTTTTCATTGACTAGAAATAGTTTCAATTTCTTCATCTGAGAATTGTCTGTTCATATCCTTTGACCATTTTCAATTGGAGAATGGCTTTATTTTTATAAATTAGAGTTAATTCTCTATATTTTGGAAATAAGCTTTATCAGAACCTTTGACCGTAAAAATATTTTTCCCAGTTTATTGCTTCCTTCTAATCTTGTCTGCATTAGTTTTGTTTGTACAAAACTTTTCAGTTTGGTATAATCAAATTTTCTATTTTGTGATCAGTAATGATCTCTAGTTCTCTTTGGTCTAAAGACCTTCCCCTTCCACAGGTCTGAGAGGTAAACTATCCTATGTTCCTCTAATTTATTAATAATTTCATTCTTTATCCTAGGTCATGAACCCATTTTGACCTTATCTTGGTGTAGGCGTTAAGTATGGATCAATGCCTAGTTCTCCATATTAGTTTCAATTTTCCCAACAATTTTTATCAAACAGTAAGTTCTTATCCCAAAAGCTGGGATCTTTAGGTTTATCAAAGACTAGGTTGCTATATTTGTTGACTGTTTATCCCTTGAACCCAATCTATTCCACTGATCAACTAATCTTTCCTTAGCCAATACCAAATAGTTTTGGTAACTGCTGCTCTATAATATAATTTTAGATCTGGTACAGCTAAGCCACCATCATTTGATTTTTCATTAATTCCCTTAAATTCTTGACCTTTTGTTTTCCATATGAACTTTTTGTTATTTTTCTAGCTCATTAAAATAGTTTTTGGGAGTCTGATTGGTATAGCGCTAAATAAATAGATTAGTTTAAATTAATATTGTCATCTTTATTATACTCGCCCTATCCAAGAGCATTTAATATTTTTCCTGAGGACTTTAACGTATTACAACAATTTTATCATGTCTCAGTGAATGCAATGATTCCTGAGGAGTTTAGAGTATTACAACAATCTCATTATGTCTCCGAGAATCCAATGATTCCTGAGGAGTTTAGAGTATTACAACAATGTCAACATGTGTCAGAGAATCCAATGATTCCTGAAGAGATTAGAGTATTGCAACAATCTCATCATGGCTCAGAGAATCCAATGATTCTTGAGGAGTTTAAAGTATTGCAACAATTTTATCATATCTCAAAGAATCCAATGATTCCTGAGGGGTTTCAATTATTATAACAATCTTATTATATCTCAGAAAATCCAATGATTCCTGAGGAGTGTAACGTATTACAACAATCTCATTATGTCTCAGAGAATCCAATGATTCCTGAGGAGTTTAGAGTATTGCAACAATCTCATCATGTCTCAGAGAATCCAATGATTCCTGAGGGGTTTCAATTATTACAACAATCTTATTATATCTCAGAGAATACAATGATTCCTGAGGAGTTTAGAGTATTGTAACAATCTCATTATGTGTCAGAGAATCCAATGATTGCTGAGGAGTTTAACTTATTATAACAATCTTATCATATCTCAGAGAATCCAATGATTCCTGAGGGGTTTCAATTATTACAACAATCTTATCATATCTCAGAGAATCCAATGATTCCTGAGGGGTTTCAATTATTACAACAATCTTATTATGTCTCAGAGAATCCAATGATTCCTGAGGAGTTTAAAGTATTACAACAATCTTATCATATCTCAGAGAATCCAATGATTCCTGAGGGGTTTCAATTATTACAACAATCTTATCATATCTCAGAGAATCCAATGATTCCTGAGGAGTTTAAATTATTACAACAATCTTATCATATCTCAGAGAATCCAATGATTCCTGAGGGGTTTCAATTATTACAACAATCTTATCATATCTCAGAGAATCCAATGATTTCTGAGGAGTTTAACTTATTACAACAATCTTATCATGTCTCAGAGAATCCAATGATTCCTGAGGAGTTTAAATTATTACAACAATCTTATCATATCTCAGAGAATCCAATGATTCCTGAGGAGTTTAAAGTATTACAACAATCTTATCATATCTCAGAGAATCCAATGATTCCTGAGGAGTTTAAAGTATTACAACAATCTCATCATGTCTCAGAGAATCCAATGATTCCTGAGGATTTTAAAGTATTACAACAATCTCATTATGTTTCAATTATTATAACAATCTTATTATATCTCAGAAAATCCAATGATTCCTCAGGAGTGTAACGTATTACAACAATATTATCATATCTCAGAGAATCCAATGATTCCTGAGGAGTTTAGAGTATTACAACAATCTCATTATGTCTCAGAGAATCCAATGATTCCTGAGGGATTTCAATTATTACAACAACCTTATCATATCTCAGAGAATCCAATGATTCCTGAGGAGTTTAACGTATTACAACAGTCTTATCATGTCTCAGAGAATCCAATGATTCCTGAGGACTTTAACGTATTACAACAATCTCATCATATCTCAGAGAATCCCATAATTCCTGAGGAGTTTAACGTATTACACAATCTCATTATGTCTCAGAATCCAATGATTCTGAGGGAGTTTAATATTACAATAATCTTATTTTTTTTTTAAATAGCCTTTTATTTAAGGATATATACATGGTAACTTTACCATTAACAATTCAAACCTCTTGTTCCAATTTTCACCTCTTACCCCCACCCTCCCTAAATGGCAGGATGACCAGTAGATGTTAAATATATTAAAATATAACTAGATACACAATAAGTATACATAAAAAACATTATTTGTTACAAAAGAATCAGACTCTGAATTATTGTACAATTAGCTTGTGAAGGAAATCAAAATACGGTGTGCATAAATATAGGGATTGGAATTCAATGTAATGGTTTTAGTCATCTCCCAGGTTCTTTTCTGGGTATAGCTAGTTCAGTTCATTACTGCTCCATTAGAAATGATTTGGTTGATCTCATTGCTGAGGATGGCCTGATCCATCAGAACTGGTCATCATCTAGTATTATTGTTGAAGTATATAATGATCTCCTGGTCCTGCTCACTTCCTCAGCATCAGTTCGTGTAAGTCTCTCCAGGCCTTTCTGAAATCATCCTGTTGGTCATTTCTTACAGAACAGTAATATCCCTAATTTTCATATACCACAATTTATTCAGCATTCTCAACTGATGGACATCCATTCAGTTTCCAGTTTCTAACCACTACAAAGGGCTGCCACAAACATTCGTGCACATACAGGTCCCTTTCCCTTCTTTATAATCTCTTTGGGATATAATCCCAGTAGTAACACTGCTGGATCAAAGGTATGCACAGTTTGATAACTTTTTGGAGCATAGTTCCAAACTACTCTCCAAAATGGTTGGATTCGTTCACAACTCCACCAACAATGCATCAATGTCCCAGTTTTCCCACTCCCTCAACAATCATCAGTATTTTTCCTGTCATCTTAGCCAATCTGACAGGTGTGTAGTGGTATCTTAGAGTTGTCTTAATTTGCATTTCTCGATTAACAATGACTTGACATCTTTTCTATGACTAGAAATAGTTTCAATTTTCTTCATCTGAAATTGTCTGTTCATATCCTTTGACCATTTTTCAATTGGAGAATCTTATTTTTTATAAATTAGAGTTAATTCTCTATATTTTTGGAAATAAGGCCTTTATCAGAACCTTTGACCGTAAAAATATTTTCCCAGTTTATTCTTCCTTCTAATCTTGTCTGCATTAGTTTTGTTTGTACAAAAACTTTTCAGTTTGGTATAACAAATTTTCTATTTTGTGATCAGTAATGATCTCTAGTTCTCTTTGGTCATAAAGACCTTCCTTCCACAGGTCTGAGGTAAACTATCCTATGTTCCTCTAATTTATTAATAATTTCATTCTTTATGCCTAGGTCATGAACCCATTTTGACCTTATCTTGGTGTACGGCGTTAAGTATGGATCAATGCCTAGTTTCTGCCATATTAGTTTTCAATTTTTCCCAGCAATTTTTATCAAACAGTAAGTTCTTATCCCAAAAGCTGGGATCTTTGGGTTTGTCAAGACTAGGTTGCATATTTGTTTGACTGTTTTATCCCTTGAACCCAATCTATTCCACTGATCAACTAATCTATTCCTTAGCCTCCAAATAGTTTTGGTAACTGCTGCTCTATAATATAATTTTAGATCTGGTACAGCTAAGCCACCATCATTTGATTTTTTTTCATTAATTCCCTTGAAATTCTTGACCTTTTGTTTATCCATATGAACTTTGTTGTTATTTTTTCTAGCTCATTAAAATAGTTTTTTGGGAGTCTGATTGGTATAGCGCTAAATAAATAGATTAGTTTAGGTAATATTGTCATCTTTATTATATTTGCTCGCCCTATCCAAGAGCATTTAATATTTTTCCTGAGGACTTTAACGTATTACAACAATTTTATCATGTCTCAGTGAATGCAATGATTCCTGAGGAGTTTAGAGTATTACAACAATCTCATTATGTCTCCGAGAATCCAATGATTCCTGAAGAGATTAGAGTATTGCAACAATCTCATCATGTCTCAGAGAATCCAATGATTCTTGAGGAGTTTAAAGTATTGCAACAATTTTATCATATCTCAAAGAATCCAATGATTCCTGAGGGGTCTCAATTATTATAACAACCTTATTATATCTTAGAAAATCCAATGATTCCTGAGGAGTTTAGAGTATTGCAACAATCTCATCATGTCTCAGAGAATCCAATGATTCCTGAGGAGTTTAGAGTATTGCAACAATCTCATCATGTCTCAGAGAATCCAATGATTCCTGAGGAGTTTAACATATTACAACAATCTTATCATATCTTAGAGAATCCAATGATTCCTGAGGGGTTTCAATTATTACAACAATCTTATTATATCTCAGAGAATACAATGATTCCTGAGGAGTTTAGAGTATTGTAACAATCTCATTATGTGTCAGAGAATCCAATGATTGCTGAGGAGTTTAAGGTATTATAACAATCTTATCATATCTCAGAGAATCCAATGATTCCTAAGGGGTTTCAATTATTACAACAATCTTATCATATCTCAGAGAATCCAATGATTCCTGAGGGCTTTCAATTATTACAACAATTTCATTATGTCTCAGAGAATCCAATGATTCCTGAGGCGTTTAACGTATTACAACAATCTTATCATATCTCAGAGAATCCAATGATTCCTGAGGGGTTTCAATTACTACAACAATCTTATCATATCTCAGAGAATCCAATGATTCCTGAGGGCTTTCAATTATTACAACAATCTTATCATATCTCAGAGAATCCAATGATTCCTGAGGGTTTAAATTTTAACAACAATCTTATTATATCTCAGAGAATACAATGATTCCTGAGGAGTTTAGAGTATTGTAACAATCTCATTATGTGTCAGAGAATCCAATGATTGCTGAGGAGTTTAACGTATTATAACAATCTTATCATATCTCAGAGAATCCAATGATTCCTGAGGAATTTCAATTATTACAAAAATCTTATCATATCTCAGAGAATCCAATGATTCCTGAGGAGTTTAACATGTTACAACAATCTTATCATGTCTGAGAGAATCCAATGATTCCTGAGGAGTTTAACGTATTACAACAATCTTATCATATCTCAGAAAATCCAATGATTCCTGAGCAGTTTAACGTATTACAACAATCATCATATCTCTGAGAATCCAATGATTCCTGAGGGATTTCAAGTATTGCAACAATCTTATCATGTCTCAGAGAATCCAATGATTCCTGAGGAGTTTAAAGTATTGCAACAATCATATCGTATCTCAGAGAATCCAATGATTCCTGAGGAGTTTAGAGTATTGCAACAATCTCATCATGTCTCAGAGAATCCAATGATTCCTGAGGATTTTAAAGTATTACAACAATCTCATTATGTTTCAATTATTATAACAATCTTATTATATCTCAGAAAATCCAATGATTCCTCAGGAGTGTAACGTATTACAACAATATTATCATATCTCAGAGAATCCAATGATTCCTGAGGGTTTAAATTTTAACAACAATCTTATTATATCTCAGAGAATACAATGATTCCTGAGGAGTTTAGAGTATTGTAACAATCTCATTATGTGTCAGAGAATCCAGTGATTGCTGAGGAGTTTAACGTATTATAACAATCTTATCATATCTCAGAGAATCCAATGATTCCTGAGGAGTTTAACATATTACAACAATCTTATCATATCTCAGAGAATCCAATGATTCCTGAGGGGTTTCAATTATTACAACAATCTTATCATATCTCAGAGAATCCAATGATTCCTGAGGGCTTTCAATTATTACAACAATCTCATTATGTCTCAGAGAATCCAATGATTCCTGAGGAGTTTAACGTATTACAACAATCTTGTCATATCTCAGAGAATCCAATGATTCCTGAGGGGTTTCAATTACTGCAACAATCTTATCATATCTCAGAGAATCCTATGATTCCTGAGGGCTTTCAATTATTACAACAATCTCATTATGTCTCAGAGAATCCAATGATTCCTGAGGAGTTTAACGTATTACAACAATCTTATCATATCTCAGAGAATCCAATGATTCCTGAGGGTTTCCAACTATTACAACAATCTCATCATGTCTCAGAGAATCCAATGATTCCTGAGAGCTTTAAATTATTACAACAATCTCATTATGTCTCGGATAATCCAATGATTCCTGAGGAGTTTAAAGTATTACAACAATCTTATTATATCTCTGAGAATCCAATGATTCTTGAGGAGTTTAGAGTATTTCAACAATCTCATTATGTCTCAGAGAATCCAATGATTCCTGAGGAGTTTAACGTATTACAACAATTTTATCATATCTCAGAGAATCCAATGATTCCTGAGGGGTTTCAATTATTACAGCAATCTTATCATATCTCAGAGAATCCAATGATTCCTGAGGAGTTGAACGTATTACAACAATCTTATCATATCTCAGAGAATCCAATGATTCCTAGGGGTTTGAACTATTACAACAATCTTATCATATCTTAGAGAATCCAATGATTCCTGTGGAATTTAACGTATTACAATAATTTTGTCTTATCTTAGAGAATCCAATGATTCTTGAGATCTTTCAATTTTTACAACAATCTTATCAAATCTTAGAGAATCCAATGATTCCTGAAAAGTTTAATGTATTACAACAATCCTATCATGTCTCAAAGAATCCAAAGATTCCTGAGCAGTTTAAAGTACTGCAAAAATCTTATCATATCTATGAGAATCCAATGATTCCTGAGGCTTTTCAAGTACTGAAATAATCTTATCATGTCACAGAGAATCCAATGATTCCTGAGGGGTTTCAATTATTACATCAATCTTATTATATCTCAGAGAATCCAATGATTCCTGAGGAGTTTAACGTATTACAACAATCTTATCATATCTCAGAGAATCCAATGATTCCTCAGGGGTTTCAATTATTACATCAATCTTATTATATCTCAGAGAATCCAATGATTCCTGAGGAGTTTAACGTATTACAACAATCTTATCATATCTCAGAGAATCCAATGGTTCCTGAGGAGTTGAAATTATTACACTAATCTTATCATGTCTCAAAGAATCCAATGATTCCTGAGGTATTTAAATTATTACTACAATCTTATCAAATCTCAGAGAATCCAATGATTCCTGAGGGTTTTCAAGTACTGAAACAATCTTATCATGTCACAGAGAATCCAATGATTCCTGAGCAGTTTAACGTATTACAACAATCTCATCATATCTCTGAGAATCCAATGATTCCTGAGGGTTTTGAACTATTACAACAATCTTATCAAATCTCAGAGAATCCAATGATTCCTGAGGAGTTTAATGTATTACAATAATCTAATCATGTCTCAGAGAATCCAGTGATTCCTGAGGGTTTCAAGTATTACAACAATCTTATCTTGTCTCAGAGATGCAATGATTCCTGAGGGCTTTCAAGTATTACAACAATCTTATCATGTCTCAGAGAATCCAATGATTCCTGAGGGATTTCAATTATTACAACAATCTTATCATGTCTCAGAGAATCCAATGATTCCTGAGCAGTTTAACGTATTACAACAATCTCATCATATCTCTGAGAATCCAATGATTCCTGAGGGTTTTGAACTATTACAACAATCTTATCATATCTCAGAGAATCCAATGATTCCTGAGGAATTGAACATATTACATCAATTTTATCAAATCTCAGAAAATCCAATGATTCCTGAAGGCTTTCAAGTATTACAACAATCTGATCATGCCTCAGAGAATCCAATGATTCCTGAGGCCTTTGAAGTATTACACAAATCTTATCATGTCTCAGAGAACCCAATGATTCCTGAGGGTTTTCAGTATTGAAACAATCTTATCATGTCTCAGAGAATCCAATGATTCCTGAGGGCTTTAAATTATTACAAGAATTTCATCCTGTCTCAGTGAATACAATGATTCCTGAAGGCTTTGAACTATTACGACAATCTTATCAAATCTCAGAGAATCCAAGTATTCCTGAGGACTTTCAATTATGACAACAATCTTATCAAATCTCAGAGAATCCAATGATTCCTGAGGAGTTTAATGTATTACAATAATCTAATCATGTCTCAGAGAATCCAGTGATTCCTGAGTGTTTCAAGTATTACAACAATCTTATCTTGTCTCAGAGATGCAATGATTCCTGAAGGCTTTCAAGTATTACAACAATCTTTTCATGTCTCAGAGAATCCAATGATTCCTGAGGGTTTTCAAGTATTACAACAATTTTATGTGTCTCAGAGAAACCAATGATTCCTGAGGAGTTCAGAGTATTACAACAATCTCATCATGTCTCAGAGAATCAAATGATTCCTGAGTGCTTTCAATTATTACAACCATCTTATCAAATCTCAGAGAATCCAATGATTCCTGAGGGCTTTCAATTATTACAGCAATCTAATCATGTCTCAGAGAATCCAATGATTCCTGAGGGCTTTCAATTATTACAACAATCTAATCATGTCTCTGAGAATCCAGTGATTCTTGAGGCGTTTCAGCCATTACAACAATCTTATCATGTCTCAGAGAATCCCATGGTTCCTGAGGTTTTGCAAGTATTACAGGAATCTTATGTCTCAGATCATCCAATGATTCCTGAGGGCTTTCCAATCCTACAACAATCTTATCAAGTTTCAGAGAATCCAACGATTTCTGAGCATTTCTAGTATTGCAAGAATCTCATTATGTCTCAGAGAATCCAATGATTCCTGAGGGCTTTCAAGTCCTACTACAATCTGATCATGTTTCAGAGAATCCAATGATTCCTGAGCTTTTTCAAGTATTGCAACAGTCTTATTATGTCTCAGAGAATCCAATGATTCCTGAGGGCTTTCAAGTCCTACTACAATCTGATCATGTTTCAGAGAATCCAATGATTCCTGAGCTTTTTCAAGTATTGCAACAGTCTTATTATGTCTTAGAGATTCCAATGATTCCTGAGGGCTTTCACGTCCTACAACAGTCTTATGTCTCAGAGATTCCAATGATTCCTGAAGGTTTTGAAGTCCAATAATTTTCGATGTCCATGAGTGAAATGCTATAACTTCCATGCTATTTCATTGATTCAATGTCCTACACAATCAGCAACAGATCCACATGATATTTCTTGGGTCTTATCCTTCCTTTCAAGGGTCTGCTCCATCTCTGTGTGATCGACTAGGCGAATATGTCTCGTTACCACCCATCTCCACCTGTAGAGATACAAGCAAACCCAAGCAGTTAATCTATCAGGTCCCTTCCATTCACCACTTTCTGGTTCTCTCCACCTTACCTGGCGATTATCTAAATATAATGGAGCTCCTCACACTGGACACTGCCCTTCCAGTGGGTTATAAACCTGCCTGCCGGAGTCAGTTCTTCTTTGTCAAAAATCAATAAGTTAACAATATAAAGGTCTAGATTTAGAAGTTCTCATAGGGTTACCTGTGGCTCCCCCTTTCTTTTCTTTTTGGAGGAGCATTGTAATGTCTCTGTTTCTCCTCTCTACTATTGCCTGTCCTTGAGGATTAAGAGGTATGCCAGTGATGTGTAAAATCTTATACTGTGCACAAAAGCGTGCAAAATGTTTAGAAGTATATGCAGGACCATTGTTTGTTTTTATTGCTTGTGGTACACCCATAATTTGCTAATGCTTGTATGAGGAATTCAGTGACCACTCTCGCTGTCCTTTTTGTTTGCTGGTATTGCAAAAGTGAATCCTGAAAAGGTGTCTACCATAACATGATAAAAGACAGACGACCAAAATATTTATAATGGGGCACATCCATTTGCCAGATTTCATTGGGTCTCAAACTACGAGGGTTCTTCCCTGGAGGTAGTGTAGGAGTGTGGAAAGGAAGGCAAGCCGTACAGGCTTTTACTGTGCTCCCTGCTTCCTCTCTTGTTATTCTGAATTGTAAACGTGAAGCTCGAGCAGCCTGATGATATTTAGAATGAGATTCCTGGGCTTCTTAGAATAAAGGAATATTGACCAACATAGTTAGAAGGCGATCTGCCTTTGAATTACCATCAAAAATAGGATCTGGAAGTCCACTATGTGAGTGGACATGCAAAATATAAATCTTACCAGGATGGTTTCTCACTTGCTCTTGAATTTTCTTAAAGAGCTGATATATATTAGAGACTACAAATTTTATTTGGGCCGTGGAAATTCTTTGTACTATACCTACTGAATGGGCCGAATTAGATATTATATTTATATCTCCTGGATAAGTAAGAGCTAGAATGATTGCATACAATTCATCCTGCTAAGTGGACTGAAAAGGAGTTCTGACTACTCTCTTTATAGTTAAGTCATGAGAGTACACAGCACAAATATTATGTTTGGATGCATCTGTAAAGATAGTTGGTTCTTTAAGAGGAACTTTAGAAGCTTTTTCTTCAAGAATCCATTGCCAATTATGTCATAGTCTGGTTATCTTTAATGGAGACCCATGTGTAAAATTTGAAGCCATAGCCAAAAAATTTGCCACTCTGGGATGGTCTCATAGCACACATTAATTTGTGTATTAGTATAAAAGGTATATATCTTGTCAGGTCTTGTCCCCGATAATTGTACTGCTTGCTTAATGGCCTTTAATAAAATTCTAGCCACAAGCACTGGGTAAGGAGTAAGGCTTTGTTCTGGTTGTGCTGGGAGGTTCACCCACTCTCTCACACTGTCTCCTTGATGAAGGACTGCTGTGGGTGCCTCTTGTGTAGCAAAAACTGATATTTCCAAGGGTTTTTGAGTAACTCTTTCCATTACATTGGATAAAGCCAGTTCAACTTCACACTGGTGTATCAGTTTTCCATTGGATAGGAACAGGTGAAAATGTTGGCAGGCTTTCAACAACAGCCCTGCCTAAAAAATCAGAACTACTCATTTTTAGCCCTAATTGTTGTAAGACGTCTCTTCCCCACAGATTGATGGGGATTTTTTCAACTATAAAAGAAGTAAAAACTCCTGTTTTGCCTTCAAAAGTCCATCTCATAAGGGCAGCACTAACTTCAGCTGCTATTGATCCTCCTACGCCAGACATGTAGGTGTCTCCTTTAATCTTTGGCCAGTGACTGGGCCAGTTGGCACCTCTAATGACTGTACAATCTGCACCTGTGTCTACCAATCCTTACAATGGTAGGTCATTTATATAGATCATGATCATATGTTGGTCAGCTGTTACAGCTACTGTCCAGCATATTCCTGGATTTTGTGGCTTGGAGTCAGAATCTGGGTGACTATCACCAGGTTGCTTATTAGGATTCTGTATCAGTAAACCTGATGCTACTACTTCTCCTGGGTGATAAGTCACATATTGTCTACCTGTATTAGTAACTGGGATATTATCTACACATTCCCCAGTTTCCTACATCAGTGTGTGGATGAACACTGTTTTGTACGTACTCTCAGGAGGTGAAATGGTCAAGCTTACTGTATTTGGAGACAAGGGATCCACAGGCTGAAGAGGAACAGATTTCACTTCTCCAGCGGATATCTCAGTTGTCCCAGCTGCATACAACTCTATTCTCCCCAATTGTAATCCCTTTCTCCCTTCAGGTTGCTTCCTGGCTGATTGATTGTGTAATCCCTATCTCCCATCATATGGCTTCCTGGCTGATTGGTCATGTCTGGGTACTGGACTTCTAGGCACTCTCTGGGTTTAGCATCAGCTGCCATCATGACCCAAGTGTTTTTTGCCTGGGGCCCTGGAGCTGGGCCCCTCATCCCGTTTCTCTGAATCAGTATACATTCTGAGGCCCAATGGAAGCCTCTGTTGCATTTTGGACATGGGGTATTGGGTCTTGTTCCCCACCCTGTTTTCTCATTCTTTCTCTATACCAACACTGAGCTTTCAAATGCCCTACTTTACCACACTGAAAGCATTGACAAGTCTCTCTGGAAGTCCCTTGCCAGAAGGGACCCTGTCTTCTCATGTTGGGATCTTGGGAAATCTACATCATATCCTGGCTATAAAAGGCATTTGTACCCACTGTGGCACAGCGTCTTATGAGTTCCTCTAGAGGAGCATCCTTGCACAGTCCTAGTATAATTCTTCTGCAGACCTCATTAGCATTTTCCTTAGCAAGTTGCCTTATCAAAATGTCTGTTACTGCATTTTCACCATTAGTTCTTGTGATAGCTGTCTGCAAATGT
Organism: Sarcophilus harrisii; assembly: GCF_902635505.1. Taxonomy (NCBI): domain Eukaryota; kingdom Metazoa; phylum Chordata; class Mammalia; order Dasyuromorphia; family Dasyuridae; genus Sarcophilus; species Sarcophilus harrisii. Next base: position 19,354,897 of record NC_045432.1, read on the forward strand.
CCCACAAAGTCAGCAAAGGGTTCATTTGCCCCTTATATTGTTTTTGTGAAGGTCTCACTCTTGTTGTCTTTATTGTGGAGAGAATCCCACACTTTGAGAGCATTTGCAGCAAGTTGCTCATATGCTGCTATGGAATAATTAATCTGTACTGAGATGGCTGCATAGGAACCTACACCTGTAGGTCACAGGTGATTGCAGTATGAACTCCACTTTGACTATTTTGTTGGGCTTGTATCCTAAGATCTCAATATATTCAGAAAGCCACAACAAGTTTTGTCCAGTTTCTAAGCATACCCTTGCTATAGATTTCCAGTCATTAGGGGTTAAGATTTCAAAAGCCAAATTCTGTAATAACATCTTAACATAAGCTGATGTAGCCCCATAAAGAATGCAAGCCTTTTTCAGGTCTTTGAGGATTTCTATATCAAAAGGAGTGTATTTTCTACTTTTTTGACCTGAAGAGTTAAACTGTTGAATCACAGGAAAAATGTGAGGTTGGAGCTCAGTTACATCTCTCCCTTCTGCCCTGGCTTTAAGTAGTCCCTTTTGCAGTCTAGTCATAGTAGCGGTTAGATGCTGGGGGGAGATGCTGGTGCTGTCACTCCCCCCCCCCACTACCCCTCCTCCCTCCATCCTGGAAGGTGGAGTTGATGGAGGAGAGTCAATTACCTACTCCTTAGGTGGGGCTAAAGCTGCCTCATGTGGTGGAAAGTCACCATACCCTTGAGACTCACTTAAATCTCCATGCCCTGTAGGGATATGGTCATTAATCTGTTCCTTGTCTTCCTCCTTTTCCTTAGGTTTCCTCATCTGGCTATTCCTAGAACTTTTTTTCTTTTTTCTATAACTTATAGGATTTTTTAAGGCCAACTGTATTATATTGTATACATAGAATGCCTCGATGGAAATTTAACAAGGACCTTTTTCATTGTAATATTCAGAGAGCTGGTGCCCTATTAATGTCCAATTATCTGGAGAGATTTGCTCTTCCTCTAAAAACCCAGAAGTCTAGCTATCTGTTCCCAAGTTATAAGTAACCCTCTTCCTTCTATCAGCTTAAGCATGCATGCTTTCTATAGCACCACTTCAGGGTGGGGCTGGGGGTGAGGGTGGGGATGGAGGAGAATCTTTTCCTAACATCTGTCCCATTTCATCCAGAAAAGGTTACTAGTTTAGTCTTTAAGAAAATAAGTTCCCTGTTTGTCTATTACAAAACTCATCTAAGTTCCTAGTCACCAGAGACTTCTTCAGTGAAAGTAGGATCTTTGGTTCCCACACTTGGGTGCCAAATGTGATGACAGCTTATTTTAAAATCAGCCAGAGTCAGGAATTCAGGTTAAGGGAAAATCCTCGATCTTTATTCTTTGTGGAGATGAAAGGGGATGGCGATAAGAATGTGAGCAGCCACAACACAAACCCAGCCAGCAGTCTCTTTGCCTCTCGCCCTGCCTCTCTCTCTCCACCCACCAAAATCATCCTACGTCATTTCCCATACAACACATCAAAATTTGCACAAAGAGTAGGCAGGGGCCATTCTTTCTCCAAGCATATATTAATAGAGTATGGTCCAATTACTATTTAGCCTTACGTGCTTGGGACCTCAGTGCATCAACTCAAGCTTCAGCCCATTACAAATTGCATCAGTATAAGAGAAGTAATAATAACTGTATCTAGGGCTGCAGTTTAATGAAAATTTCTGTCTGAGATAGGATCTTTTGGGATTTCAATTTGATATTCTTTCACATTGTATAGAAATAGTGTACTAAATATTATTTGTGATAATTTAATGTTTGTTTTATTTTCATCAAAATGATTCCTTTGTAAAGACCTGTTAAATTTTTTCATTAACTAATATTGTACCCAAATAAGAGCAATGATAATAATTCTGTCTAAGCCTGAAGAATGCTACCTGTGATACAATCTCTTGGAATTTTAATTTGATATTATTACTTATTACATAGACATAGTAAAATGAATTTTATTTGTTATAATTTAATGGTTATATTATTTTATTAATAATTATTCTTTTCTAAAGACCTGTTGAACTTCCCCTTAAATGTTATTACATCAATATCAAAAATTATAATAATAATTGTATCTAGGCTTCGTGATGTATAAAAGTTGCTATTTTATGAGGTTAGATCTTTTGAGATTTTCATTTGATATTATTGCATATTATGTAAATATAGTAGAATGAATATTATTTTTATAACATGATGGTTGTTTTATTAAATTAATAATTATTTTTAAAGCCTTAAGGGTTGTTTTATTTTAATAATAATGATTCTTTTTAAAGCCCAGCTAAACACTTTCATTAACTGTTAGTACATCAACAAGAGAGAAATAATATCTCTTCTGATTTCCATGAGTCTCTTGTCTGATTTCCTGACCCCAGTGGAAGATGAAAGGGGAGGTGGAATTTCCACCAGGCCCATTCCTCTCCTTGGGGAACTCCATGAGTCTGTTACCTGAATTTCTGCCTCAGGAGGAAAGAGGAGAGGCAGGTGCCCTTCATCATTCTCCATGGATTTTCATGCATCTCCCGCTTGATCTTCATGAATGCTTTACTTGATCTTCCATCACTCATGTGTGAAAAGAAGAGGCACAGGTGCCTTCCATCATACCAGTGCATTTTCTTCCTCATCTTCCTGAGCCATCTTCCTTTTCTGCAGAAAAGTAGAGAGGAGAAGGGGAGAAAGAAGCAGCAGAAGCCCCATTGTCCTCCACATCTATCCTGTCTGAACTCTAGGAATCTGTTGTCTGGTCCCCAGCCTCTGCATCCAAGAGGAGAGGGGTGTGCCTTACCTTGTTCTTTGCATGCATCCTTCCTGACTGCTATTAATCTCCTTTCTGGTCTCCAGCATCCACTGAGAGTGAAAAATGATGGGCCCCTTCCTTTATCTCCTACATATCTCCTGCCTGATATCCAGCTTCTAAGGGACCTAGGACAGAAGAAAACAGGAGAGGAGGTTCCTTCCATAATGCTCCTTGAGTCTCTTCCCCGATTTCCATGATTCATCTGTTTGGTCTCTAACTTCCAGTAAGATTGGAAAGAATGGAAGTGGACTTCTTTCATAATTCCCTGTACCTCTCCTTCTTGTTCTCTAGGAGGCTCACACTTGATTTCCAGCTTTCAGATCCAAAAGGAAAGATTGGGCCTTCTATGGGGCCATACTTGTCTCCTGCCCAATCTCCATTCTCTAAATGGAAGAAGGAAAGAAAAGGGGAAGATACTTTGCATCATGCTCTTTGGGTATTCCCCCTTATTTGTATGAGACTCCCACCTAGTCTCCAAAATCTAGATCTAAGAGGAGACGTGGCAGCTGTCCATTCATTGTGTCCTGCCTGTCTCCAGCCCAATCTCCAGCCTCCAAAGGGAAGAGGAGAGAAGGAAAGAGGAGAAGCAGGGACCTTCCATAGGTTTTCTCCATGAGCTTCATGAGCCTTCTGTCTGGTTTCCCACCTGTGGTCAGAATGGGAAGAAGATCAGGTGCCTTTCCTGGGCCCCATGTGTTTTCTGATCTCTCTGAGTCTCCTACTAATTCTCTAGCTTCTGCATCAACAAGAAGGAATGGACACTTTCCATTGTGTCCTCCCTGTCTCCTGCCTGATCTCCAGCCTCCCAAGGGAAGAAGAGAGTAAGAAAGAAAAGGAACAGTAGCACCATACTCCAGGTGTCCCTCTCTGATTTCCATGAGTCTCCTGCCTGGTCTGTAGGCCATAGTGAAAGTAAAGAGAGGAGAGGAAAATGTGTTTTACCCTGTCCTGTTTATCTCCTACCTGATCTCCATGAGTATCCTACATGAGTTCCTGTTTCTAGAACAAAGAGGAAAAATGGGAACCTTCCATTGCACCTAGAACATCTCCTGCAGACCTGCAGCAGGTGACTGGAAGAGAGATATGTGCCCTTCACAATGCCCTTCCTGTCTCCTGCCTTATCTCCAGCCTCTGGAGGGGAGAGGAGCAAAAGATAGGGGAGAAGTAACAGTGCCTTTCAATGTACCAGGAGTCTCCTGCCTGGACTCTAGGTTCTAGTAGAAATGGGAAGAGGAGAGTCAAGTGCTTTCCAGTGGACTCCATCTTTCTGTGTTCTGATCTCCAGCCTCTGCATAGAAGTGAAGAAGAGGGAAGAGAAAAGGCGGGTACTTTTAATCATTCTCATGTATTTCCTGTCTAACATACATAAGTTTCCTATCTGGTCACTGGAGGGTTCTCCAATCTTCTATGGGAGTGAGAAGAAAAAAGGTGGGTGCATCCCATCACTCCATATGCTTCTCCATTCTAATTAGCAGGAGTTTCCCATAAAACCTCATGAATACCGATCAAAGAGAAGAAGTGGCAGCTTTCTATTGATCCCTACCTGTCTCCTGCTGATCTCCAAAAGGAATAGGAAAGAAGGAAAGAGAAATAGGTACCTTCCATAATACTCTAAAGGCCTCCTGACAATTCCCCATGAGTCTTCTAAGCTTCTAGTCTCAGGGAGGATTGGAAAGAGGAGAGGTGCATTCCTTCCATCGTGCTCTCTGAATTTCGTTCCTGATCTAAATGAGTCTGACAATTCTCCAGCTTCTGGATCAAAGAGGAGAGATTGGCTCCTTACATTATACCCTACATGTCTACCATCCAATTTCTAGTTGCTGAAGGGAAAATGAGAAAATGAAAGAGAAGCAGGTAGTATCCATCACACTCCATGGGTCTCCCACTTGTTATTCATGAGGTCCAGGCTCTAGATAGAAGAGGAGAGGGGGCAGATTTTCATTTTCATCCTGTCTCCTGTCTGATCCCCAGTCTCCAAAAGGAAAGGGAGAGAAGGAAAGAGGAGAGACAAGTAACTTTCATCATGCTCCATAGGTTTCCCTTCTGATTTCTTTTTTAAAAACTTGATTTAATGTCTTATTATTTCCCCAATTACATATCAAAACAGTTTGAACATTCTTTTTTATTTTTGAGATTTTGAATACCAAATACTCTCCCTTCCTCCGTTCCCTCCAAATCTCATTAAGAAGGCAACCCTTTTCTTCTCACTTTCCAATTCTTTGCTACCACAAAACATTTTTGCACAGGTGAGTGCACCTCCTTTTTGATTTTTCCCTCCTCTGTGATTTCCTTGGATTACAGACCCAGTAGAGACACTGCTGGGTCAAAGGATATGGACAGTTTTATCATCCCTTGGGCATAATTTCAAATTGCTCTCCAGAATGGTTGGATCATTTCACAATTCCACCAACAAAAAATTAGTATCCCAGTTTTTCCACATCCTCTCCAACATTTATCATTATCTTTGCCTGTCATGAGAAGGTAACCTTTTTCATAGTAGATTATGCATGTCCATTTTTGCAAAACATTTCCATGCAAGTCATGTTATGAAAAAAACACGGACAAAAATCACAAGACAATTAAAGAAATGGAGAGTCTTGCTCTGCATTTAGACTTCATAAGTTCTTTCAATGGAGATGGAGAATATTTTTCATCCTAATACCTTTAAAATTGTCATGATGCCTTGTATTGCTGAAACAAGTAAGTCTTTTACAGTTGATCATTTTCCAATACTGCTGTTCCTATACACAATATTTCCATAATTCTGCTCAACTCACTCTGTATCACTTCATGTAAGTCAAGAATATTCTAAGAGCATCCTGCTTGTCATTTCTTCTAGCATAATAGTATTTCATGCCAATAATAAACAACAATTTGCTCAGTCATTTCCCTATTGATGGGCTGTAACCTCCCACTCTGAAATTACTGATTGCCAGGGCCATACATACCAATCTTACCCAGATACACATGAAGACAAACCATGTTAAGGTGCCAAATAGCCTTTCTTTATTAGCAGGGGTTAGCAGGAAGCAAAAGCAGGTGTATGTCTGTCTCTGTGTCTCTCTCTCTCTCTCTTCTCTGAATCCCTCTACATTTCTGTCTCTTTCTACTTCTCTCGACATCCTTCTCTCTCCTATAGCAAAGCTGGCCATTTATTTACTCTCCTCTGGGATTAATATGTGCCTAGCCCACTCATCACTGTGTAGGTGGATCCACAGAAGGGAGACACCTGGAGTTAATGCTGCCTTCTAAGAAAAGATCTAGGAAGAGGACACACCCCTCATCATCTCAAGGAACCTTTAACATAGGGGAGGGGGTGGAGGGTGGGAGGGAAAAATCGGAACAGAAGTGAGTGCAAGGGATAATGTTGTAAAAAAAATTACCCTGGCATGGATTCTGTCAATAAAAAGTTACTATAATAAAAAAATAATAATAATAAATAAAAAAAAAAGAAAAGACGATGCAGGAAATAAAATGTCAATAAAATGTTTTAAAAATTAAAAAAAAATGAATAGAACCTCAGAGAAGTTGTGATTTTCCTAAGATCACTTAGGCTGTAGGTAGTAGAGGTTGTTCTGCAAGGTTAAGTCTTTTCAAAGACGATGCAGGAAATAAAATGTCAATAAAATGTTTTAAAAATTTAAAAAAAATGAATAGAATCTCAGAGAAGTTGTGATTTTCCTAAGATCACTTAGGCTGTAGGTAGTAGAGGTTGTTCTGCAAGGTTAAGTCTTTTCAAATCATGTTCCATATGAAGTTAGGAAAAGGAGTAAGGGTCAGGGTGGGGATAGGGAAAACTTTTGAAAATGGATTTTAGTTTTAGGGTTGTTGCAGAGTTCTGAATTTTTTTTTTCATATTTTAAGTTTGTGTGGGGATATTTCTAAAAGAAGTTTGAAGGTATATTTACTACTTTTGTGAGATTAAAAATTAATTGATTTTTTAAATTTATGAAATAAAAGAAGCATTTCCATAACATAGTATAATAAAAAAGGCACATGAAACAACAACAACAAAAAAAAAGAACCTTTAACACCTGTAAGACACAACCTCCAGCCTCAGAGGCCAAGCCCCTTTTTTACCTCCTGGGTCCACCCTACCAGCTGACATAGCATACATGGCAATTCTCAGAAGGAAAATCTCTAACAATGGGCATCTCCTGAATTTCCAATTCTTTATCACCAAAGAGGAGTTTCTATAAATCTTTTTGGACCTATAAGTCTTTTTTTGTTTTTTCTCTCCTTCCTGATTTACAAAGTTTCTTACCTATTTTCTAGCCTCTGCATCAATAGTTTCCATTGTGTCCTGCTGAGCCTCTTCTGGATCTTCAGACTCTCAAGAGAAGAGAAGAGAAGCAGAGAAGAAAGGCAGTTATATCATACTCCATGGCTCTCCCCCCATGGTTTTATAGCTCTTGGGGCATAGTTCCAAATTGCCCTTCAGAATGGATGAATCAGTATACAACTTCACTAACAATGCATTAGTGTCTTAACTGTCTGAAATCCCCTCCAACATCTCTCCTCTCATTTCTGGCACTGTTCTTGTCAGCTGAGCTACTTTGTGCCCTCCTTTCCAGGGCCCCATGTTGAATGACAATTGTCTAGACCTACACACTAAAATGAACTAGTCCCCTGTCTAGTACTGAGAATTCCCTCATGTCCATTCCTCTTCTTCCTGATCTCCATGAGTTTTCAAATTGCTTTTCAGCCACCAAAAGGAAAAGTAGAGGAAAGGAGGAGTAAGGCTAAGGGAATGCTTCTGCATGTGTTCTATCTGATCTCTCTGAATTTTCCTTCTGTTCTCAAGCTTCTGGCTCTAACAGAAGAGGTGAGCACCTTCCACTCGATTCCATGAGGCTCCTACCAGATCTTTTTTCACTGGACATAAAACATGGTGCTAGCCTTTAGTGAAAGACAGAAGATGAGAGAATGGCTTTCATCAGGCCCTGTTTATCTCCTGCCTGATCTCAATGAGTGTCCTAAATGAGTTCCACTTTCTGAATCAAAGAAACTCCATGAGTCTTTTACTTGGTTTTCAAACTTAGCAGGGACAAAGAGAGGAGAGGAAGAGAAAGGAGAAGCAGAGACCTCCTTATGCTCCACATTTATCCTGTCTGAGCTCTAGGAATCTCTGATCTGGTCTCCAGCCTCTAGAAATTAGAAGAGAAGTAGGCACAATTCATTGGTTTTTACAAGAATCCTTTGTTGGAATTAATAATGAAAGTGAAAAGAAGAAAAATTGGCATTCTCCGCTGTTTCCTGTGCATCATTTGCCTGATCTCCATAAGGATATTTAATGGTCTCCAGCCTCTGATAGAAGTGAGAAGAGAAGTGGGATACCTGCTATCATGCCCCATTTTCCTACTTACAGTTCTCCAGGAGTTTCCAGCCAAATCTTCAGACTAAATCAAAGAGCAGAGGTGGCAGCTTTCCATTCTGTCCTGTGTGTTCTCTGCCTGATCTCTAGGTATGCAAGGGAAGAAGATGAAAGAAATGAGACAGATTTCCATAAGCCTCCTGCCTATTTTTCAGACTCCAGTGAGGGTGGGAAGAGGAGAGATGGCCATTTGCCATCATATCCATTTCTTTACTCCATGAGATTTCTTGCTGGATTTCAGCCTTCACAAAGAGGATCAGAGAAAAAGGAGGAATAAGGAGAAGTGAATACCTCCACATGCATTCTGCATGAATTTAATAAACCTCCATTCTGGTCTCAAGCCGCTGGATCTAAGACAAGAGGCTAGCACCCTCCACTTTTACCTGTGAGACTCTTGCCAAATCTTTTACTAGTTATAGGACAAAGAAGAGAAGAGGGGGAAGAAGATATTTTATTTCCTGCTGCTCCTATCTTCTGCCCCACTCTCCATAAGTCTTCTCTGTCCAGACCTGCTCACTAAGGGACTCCGATACTACCCCAAATCCTGATCATGGGTGAAGGGTAAAGGGCAGAACTCATGAAGATGTTCAAACAGGAGTCTGTTTATTCAAAATTTTCAGAGCCTCGAATAGCCTAATACACTTACATTACTATAGTACACTGCACATGCACTAACTATGAGACACTGTACACGCAGGGTCACATAAACAACTTGCTATTGTGTGCAGATGTTTTCTTGCCACTTTAGTATAACTGTTTTAATTACAACACAGGTTGTCTCCCCCTGACTTCTCAGAAAGGTTGAGATGAACTGAGGTGGGATGGGGAGCCCAACCAGACACATCAGCAGGGTTCCTTTTACTGGATTAAAGGGTCTTATACATTGCCAAGCATTTCCAACTGTTACCTTCTACATTTCCATCTTTCTTTTGTTTTTATTTAAGCAGGTATATATTAGTGGTTAAATCCATAAAGCAAGTTTCAGTGTGGGAAAAATCACACAGCCAAGTACTAATATAAAAAGCAATATGAATAAATAAGATACTATAAAAGACTTCCATGAGTCCCAGAAGGAAGGTATAGAAAATAACTATTAATTTACAACAATACGTACACTTCTTTCCTGCCAAGAGATAGTCCAATGTCAATATATTGTCCATCACTTCATGTGCTAGAGACTCCAAAGATTCCTGCAGGTTTTGAAGTCCTGTATCAGTCTCATTAGCAATTATTTTTATGGTCATGGTAATATTCGTTAGTCAGTTGCCATACATATAGGGCTAACAGCCATGCTCTTTCAGTGGTGGACTTAGAGATGGAACCACCTGATGTTTCCTGGGTCTTCTCCTTTGTTTTAAGGGTCTTCTTTTTTTCCATCTCTCTCTGATGGACAAAGCAGATACAACATACTGGCACCCATCAGATTCCTTCTCCATCTGTAGAGACACAAGCAAATCCTCTGCCCTAAGCAGTTTATCTATCTGATGCAGAGGGCTGAAACTCTGAAAAGGTATACTTGAATCAGACAACCGAGGATTTAAGGATAATTACCTACTCGATATGAGACAATGATTCTATTAGCATATGTTTGGATAAATGGCTCTTCTCACTGTTGATGCTTGCTCAATATTTAGTGTTAAGATAATCATAAGCAAAGATTGGAGGGCAGGGAGAGAGGTCAGAGAGTCACTTGGCAGCAGGACTAGGAGGAAGCTGTACTTTACAATCTGATTCCTTCCATTCAACACTCTCTGGATCTCTCCACATCACCTAGCGATTAGCTAAAGACACCAAAGCTGCTCACACTGGACACTGCCCTTTCATTTTACTGCATCCTCCCTCATGCCTGTTTTTTTTTGTTTGTTTATTTGTTTGTTTTCAAACTTGCCCTGTTTCTGTGTCCCAGAGATTCTTCACTGGAACTGGCACTGTTCTTGTCAGCTGAGCTACTTTGTGCCCTCCTTTCCAGGGCCCCATGTTGAATGACAATTGTCTAGACCTACACACTAAAAGATTTTGGTACCAGCCTGAAACCTGATCATCGGTGAGGAGTGAAGGCCGGAGTTCATGAAGGTGGTCAAAGGAGTCCATTTATTCAAAATTTTCTCAGCCTTAGATATCCTAATACACTCACATAACTACAGCATAAATATATCACAGTGTGCATGGGCTAACTATAAGATACTGCCCATGCAGGAACACATAAACAACTTGCTATTGTGTACAGATGTTTCCTTGTCACTTTCATATAACTGCTTCAAGTACAACACAGGTTCTTAAACCTGACTTCTCAGGAAGGCAGAGATGCCCCTAGGGGGGATGGGAAGTCAAACCAGACACGTCATCAAGGTTCCTTTTATTGGACTAAAGGATATTATACCTCACCCAGAGTTCCCCACAACTGTGGCACTCTGTGCTTCTGCATTGTCTCTTGTGTTTAGTGAAAGCAAGAAGATGAGAGAATGCCTTTCACCAGACCCTGTCTATCTCCTACTGATCTCAATGTGTGTCCTTTATTGTTGGAATTTTTACTAAAGTGTCAAGACATTTCTTTACAAAGTGTTAAAGACATTGGAGTTAATTTAATCTTAGAAAGAATTATTTTGGGCCAGAACTTGAAACAAGATACTAAGTGGAACTGATTGAACAATGCTTGTGTTCACACCTTTAGAGAGCTCAAGTATCTAAGTACTCAATGGAGTTCACACGAGAGTTCAGGGCTAGTATGAGAGCTGAATTCACACCTCCCTTAGGACCAGAGAGCACTCTGGGAGATAACCCAGAATCCCTTTCCCTCAAGAAGGAGGAGTTAACCTTTGGGAGATCACATAAATGAAGGAAGCTCTTGGAGCCATAGGAGGAAATTCTCCAGAACATCAACAGGGCTCTGAGACAGAACTCTCTGGAAGAAAAGACTACTCGCCTCAGTTGGAGATTGAGAAGCCATGAGATGGAGTTGAGCTGGAGGCTGAAGAAAGCAGAGGCAGGAGCCAAGGACAAAGCTACAAGATCTCTTGGAGCCAGGCAGAGAGATAGGCATCAACTAACCAGTCTAATTTGAAAACCACCACACTTTATGACTCAATGTACTCTACTTTCTTGATGAAAGAGAAGAAGTGGAAACCTTCCATTGCATCCAGAGCATCTTCTGCTTGACCATCAGCCTGTGGATGGAAGAGAAATGTGTGCTATTCACAGTGTCATTCCTGGCTCCTTCCTCAGCTCCAGCCTCCCGAGGGACAAGGAGATAAAGGAAAGAGAGAGGTGTCTGGTATTCAAGAGTCCCTTACTTGTCCTCTAGGTTTTAATTGAAATGGAAATAAAGGAATCAAGTACCTTCCAGGAGACTCCATCTTTCTCTGGTCTGATCTTCAGCCTCTTCAGGGAAAAGGAAAAAAGAGAAGAGAAAAAGTGGGCACATTTCATCATTCCCATGTATCTCCTTGAGTCTACTGATAGGTCTCCAGTTTTCCTTGGCAGTGAGCAAAATTGGGTATGTTCCATCATGCCCCATGATTCTCCATCCTGATTTCTACAATCTTCCTCCCTGGTCTCTAGCTTCTGGATCAAAAAAGGAGAGATGGGCATGTTCACTGAGCCAGGTCTGTCTTCGCCTAATCTCCAGTCTTCAGAGGAAATTGGAAAGAAGAAAAGAGGAGACCCAAGTACTTTCTGTGAGTTTTCTGCCTGATGTTCATGATTCTTTTGCCTGGTTCCCTGCCTTTGGTCAGAGAGGGAAGAGAAGAAAGTACCTTCCATAGTGCCCTGTGCATTTCCTTCCTGATCTCTGAGTCTCATGCATATTCTCTAGCCTCTGCATCAAGAAACAATGATGTTCCATTGTAACATGTCTGTCTTCTGCCTGCCTCCAAATGGAAGAGGAAAGAATAGAAGAAGGAATAACTATTGAGGAGAGGCAGATGTCCATCATTCTCCATGGGTCTCCTCTTGGATTTACATGAGTTTCCTGTTTGATCTTCATGAGGTCTGATCTTCCATATCCTGTGCATGAAAAGAAGACACACAGGTGACTTCCACCATGCCAGTGCATTTCCTTCCTCATCTTCCTAAGTCTTCTTCATTCTCTGCAGGAAAGTGGAGAGAAGGGGAGAAAGAAGCAGCAGAAGCCCCATTGTCCTCCACATCTATCCTGTCTTAACTCTAGGAATCTGTTGTCTAGTCCCCAGCCTCTGGATCCAAGAGGAGAGGGGAGCGCCTTCTCTTGTCCTTTCCATGCATCCTTCCTGATCACTATTAATCTCCTGTCTGGTATCCAGCATCCACTGGGAGTGAGAAAAAATGGGCCTCTTCCATTAAGCCCTATATCTCCTGCCTGACATCCAGCATCCAACAGAAAGAGGAGAGAAGGAAAGAAGAGAAGCATGTACCAATCTTTATGATCCCTGGGTCTCTTCCTGGATTTCTGTGTCTCCTGCCTGGTCTCCAGCCTCTAGTGACAGTGAGAAAAGTTGAAGTGGGCATCTTCTATCATGTAATCAGGATTCTTCCTGATCGTCATGAGTCTTCTACCTGGTGTCTAGCCTTTATAACCAGGAGGAAGGTGGGATGCCTTCCATTGCATTCAGAGCATCTCCTGCTTGACCATCAGCATGTGGATGGAAGAGAGATGTGTGCCATTCACAATGCCCTTCCTGCCTCCTGCCTTTTTTCCAGCCTCCAGAGGGAAGAGGAGAGAAAGGGAGTGGAGAAGTGGCAGTGCCTTCCAGAGTGCTTCAGGACTCTTAGACCCAAGTTTCATGAGTCTCCTGCCTAGACGTTAGGTTCTAGTAGAAATGGGAAGAGGAGAGTCAAGTGCTTTCCAGTGGGCTCCATCTTTCTGTGGTCTGATCTCCAGCCTATATAGGGAAGTGGAGAAGAGGAGAAAAACTGGGTACTTTTCATCATTCCCATGTATCTCCTGCCCAATGTCCCCGAGTCTACTGATAGGTCTCTGGTTTTCCTTGGCAGTAAGAAAATGTGGGAGCATTCCATCATGCCTCATCCTTCTCCATCCTAATTAATATGAGTTTCGCTCTAGAATTTAGATCAAAGAGTAGAAATTGTGGCTTTCCATTGTGAACTCCCTATCTCCTGCCTGATCTCCAGTCTCCATAGGGAAGAGAAGAGCAGGAATGAGAAATAGGCAGCTTCAATATTTCTCCAATGGTCTCGCTGTAATTTACTTTTTGAACATCTTTTAATAAATCACTACTCTTCCCTTACATGTCCAAACAATTTTAACAATCTTTTTCTCTTTTTCAGATTTTGAGTTCCAAATATTTTCACTTCCTCCCCCTCCCTCCATTCAATTTCATATGGGCTATAAATGTGCAGTCCTGTAAAACATTTCCATTAATGTCATACTATAAGAGAAAACACAGAACAAAAAAGGAAGAAAATAAAGAAAGCAATGGAAAAGTATGCTAGGGTCTGCTTTTAGACTCCACCAGTTTTTTCTTGGAAATGCATAGCAATATTCAACCCTAAGATCTTTGCAATTTTCTTGTAGCAATGTTTTTCTCAGAATAGATAAGTCATTCACGGGTGATCAATTTTACAATAGTATTGTTATTATAGACACTGGTCTCCTTTCACTCATTTCACTTCTGTTCTCAAGCCTCTGGAGCCAACAGAAGAGGTGGGCACCTTCCACTCTGACCCATGATGCTCCTTCCAGATCTCCTTTCACTGGAGTGAACGTAGGCCTGTGGATTACTGAAACTTGATGTCTGAGGTAGAATTTCTTGTTAATATTATTTCATGTTACGACGCAATGCAACAATTATTGGTAGTGATAATTTAATACTTGTTTTCTTGGAACAATAATGATTCTTTTTTAAAGATCTGTTAAACCATTTCATAAACTGTTATAGCATCAGCATGAGGGATATAACAATAACAGTATCTAGGTCTGCTCATTCCTGAAACTTGCTGTCTGAGGATCTCTTGGGATTCTAATTTGATATTATCTCATATTATATAGACATACTCCAAAGAATATTATTTGTTATAATTTAATGATTGTTTTTAACAATAATTCACTTTTAAAGAACTTTTAAACTTTTTCATTTAACTTTTATTGCATCAATATGAAAATTACTAATAATAACTGTATCAAGACCTGGTAATTAGGGAAACTTGCTGTCAGAGGTAAGACATTTGTGATTCTGATTTGATATTGTTTCATATTGCATAACATCATATAATGAATATTATTTGTGATAATTTACTTGTTTTATTGAATAATTGATTCTTTTTTAAAGACATGTTAAACTTTTTCATTAACTGTTATTGCATCAACAAGAGAAATAATAAAAATAGCAGTATCTAGGGATGGTGATTACTGAAACTTGCTGTTACAGGTAGAATATTTTGAAATTTTAATTTGATATTATTTCATATCACATAAATATACTAGAATAACTTCTGCTTTTCATAAATTTGGGGTTTCTTCATTTTCATAAATTTGGGGTTTCTTCATTTTAATAATAATGATCCTTTTAAAAACCTGTTTATTACTATTAATACTAACTAATACTATTAATAATAACTATTTCATCCTGGTGATTAGTGAAACTTGATGTCTGAGAGAGGATCTCATGGGATTCTAATTTGTTATTATTTCTTATTATATATACATGCTATAATGAATATTATTGGTGATAATTTTATTGTTGCTTTATTTTACTAATTATGATTCTTTTTTAAAGAACTGCTAAATTTGTTCATTAACTTTTATTGCATCAAAATGAAATTATAATAACTATATCTAGCCCTGCTGATTACTGAAATTTGCTGTCTAAGGTAGCATTTCTTCAGATTTTAATTAGATATTATTTCATTTATTATAACCATACTACAATAATTTGGGGGATAATTTAGTGTTTTTTTTTAATACTAGTGATTCTTTTTTAAAGACCTGTTAAACCCTTTCATAAAGTATTATTGCATTAACAATACAGAAATAATAATTACTATATCTAGGCCTTCTCAATACTAAAACTTAGTCTGATGTAGGATGTCTTGAGATTTTAATTTGATGTTGTTTCATATTATATAGCAACTCTATAATAAATATTATTTGAGATAATTTTAAGGTTGTTTTATACTAGTAAGTGTGCTTCTTTTATAAAGATGTGTGAAATTTTTTCATTAACTATTATCACATAAACATGAGAATTAATAATAATTCTATCAAGGCCTGGTGATTAGTGAAAATTACTGTAAGAGGTAGGACATTTGCGATTCTAATTTGATATTATTTGATATTATATAGAAACACTATATTGCACATTATTGGTGATAACTTGTTTTATTTTACTAATTATGGATTCTTTTTTAAAGACCTGTTCATCTTTTTCATTAATTGTTATTGCTGCAATAGGAGAATTAATAATAACAGCATCTATGCCTGATGATTATTGAAACTAGCTGTCAGAGATAGAAACTTTTGGAATTTTAGTTTGATATAGTTCCATATAAAAGAGCTTTTATTTATATACAATAAAAATTATATATAATAATCGTTGTTTTTGATAATTTAATTGTTGTTTTATTTTAATAATGATGACTTTCTAAAGGACTTGTTAAACTTTTTCATAAACCGTTACTGTATCAAAATGAAGGAAATAATAATAACAACTGTATCTAGGCCTGATGATTAGTGCAACTAGGACTCTGATTTAGTAGCTTGTAGGATTCTAATTTCATTTTATTGTGTATTATTGTTTATATAATTATATAAATTATAGAAATATAATAAATATAAATATAAATCATGGTTATTAGTATGATGTATATCATTTGTGATATTTTAGCGGTTGTTTTTTTTTAATAATGCTTCTCTTTTAAAGATATATTAAATTATTTTTCATTAACTGTGATTGCACTGAGATGAGAAAAAACAATAATAGTATGTAGGCCTGGTGACTAGTGAACTTGCTGTCAGTGGCAGGATCTTTGGGGATGTTAATTTGATATTATTCCATATAATGAAGATATAGTCAAACAACTATGGTTTGTGATAAAAATGGTTATTTTATTTTAATAATAATGATTCTTTTTTAAAGAAGACCTGTTAAACACTTTCACAAATTGTAATTGCATCAACATGAGAGAAATACTAATAACTATTTAGGCCTGCTGATTACTGAAACTTGCTATCTCAAGTAGGAACTCTTGGGATTTTAATTTCATATTATTTCATATCTTATAGATACACTATAATAAATATTCTTTGGGAAAATTTAATGGATGTTTCATTTTGATAATAATGATTCTTTTCTAAAGATCTTTTAAACCATTTCTTATTGCATCAACACAAGCGAAATAATTACTGTATCTAAGCCCACTCATTACTAAAACTTATTGTCTGAGGTAGGATGCCTTAATATTATATAGATATACTGTAATGAATATTATTTGTGATAATGGGATGGTTGTGTTTTTTAAAGAATAATGATTCATGTTAAAGAATTGTTTATAAAGAACTGTTATAAACAACTGTTATAAAGAACATATAACTTTTTCATTGACTAACTCTATCAAGACCTGGTGATGAGTGAAACTTCCTGTCAGAGGTAGGACATTTGGGAATTCTAATTTGATATTATTTCATACTGTATAGAAATACTATAATTCTTATTATTGGATATTAACTTAATTGTTCTTTTATTTTAACATTTGTGATGTTTTTAAAAGACCTGTTAAACTTTTTCATCAACTATTATTTAATCAACATGAGAAATAATAATAATAACAGTATCTAGGCCTGGTGATTTGTGAAACTACCTGTCTGAGTTAGGACTTCATGGGATTCTAATTTCATATTATTGAATATTATATAAAAATGTTATAATATTATTTGTGGTGCCTTAGTGGTTGTTTTATTTTAATAAAATGATAATTTTAAATGACCTATTAAATATTTTTCACAAACTTATTGAAACAACATGAAAGAAATAATAATAAATGAATCTGGGTCTGTTTATTACTGAATCTTACTGTCTGAGGTAGGATGTCTTTGGGATTTTAATATGATATTATTTAATATTTTATAGACATTCTACAATGAATATTATTTTTGATAATTTAATGGTTGTTTTATTTTAACAATAAACATTCTTTATAAAGACTTTTTAATTAACTTAATTAACTCTTGTTGCAGTAACATAAGAAATAATAATAACTGTAACTAGGCCTGATGATTAGTGAAACGGGCTATTGAACGTAGGGTCTTTAGGGATTGTAAGTTGATATTATTTCATATCTTATAAACATATTATAATAATTATTCTTTGCAATAATTTAATGTTTGTTTTACTTTAATAATAATGATATTTTTAAAAGACCTGATAAACCCTTTCATAAATTGTTATTGCATAACAATAATAACTGTATCTAGGCCTGCTCATTATTGAAACTTGTTAGACATAGGATGTCTTGGGATTTTAATTTTATATTATTTCCTATTATAATAATGGTGTATAATAAATATTATTTGTGATGATTTAATGCTTGTTTTGTTTTAACATTAATGATTATTTTTAAAGACCTATTAAACTTTTAAATTGGTTTATTACATCAACATTAAAAAAATAATCATTGCTGCATCTAATCTCGGTCATTAATGAAACTAGTTATTGGATTTTCATTTGATATTATTTCCTATTATATAGACACTGTATATAATAAATATTATTTGTGATTTTAATTTGATATTTTTTCATATTATATAGACATTGTATAATAAATATTGTTTGGGATAATTTAATCATTGTTTTATTTTAATAATTATGATTCTTTTTTTAAAGACTTTATTATTAACTGTTATTGCATTAATATGAGAAAAAATAATAATAAGTGTATTTAAGCCTGGTGATTAGCGAAACTTGCTGTCAGAGAGAGGATGTCTTGGGATTTTAATTTGATATTATTTCATATCTTACAGACATATTATACCAATTATTGTTTGTCCTAACATAATGGATTTTTTTATGTTAACAATAATGATTTTCTTTTAAAGACCTGTAAAATCCTTTGATACACTGTTATTGCGTCTTCATCAGCCAAATTATAGTAATTATATCTAGACCTGGGGATTAAGTTAGGATCTCTGGACATTTTAATTTGATGTTATTTCATATTGTATAGAAATAGTATAATGTATATTATAGGGGATAACTTGTTTTATTTTAACAATTATAATTCTTTTTAAAAGACTGTTTAAAATTTTTTATTAAATATTATTGAATCAACACAAGAAATAATAATAATAGTATTGAGCTTTGGTGATTACTGAAATTGCTGTCAGATGTAGGATCTTTTAGAATTTTAATTTGATATTATTTCATATTATATAGATATGTGATAATCATTATTATTTGTGATAATTTAATGGCTATTTTATTTTTATGATAATGATTCCTTTTTAAAGACCTGTTAAAAAAATAACTGTTATTGCATCAAAATGGGAAATAATAATAACTGCATCTAGGCTTAGTGATTAGTGAAACTTAAGGTCTTTGGTGAGGGTTTTGGGGGATTTAAATTTGATATTATCACATATTATACAGACATACTCTAATGATTTTTATTTATGATAAATGAATGGTTGTTTTGTTTTTAATAATAATGATTCTTTTTAAGGACTTGTCAAACCTTTTCATTAACTTTTATTGCTTCAGCATAAGAGAAATAATAATTACTGTACCTAGCACTCTTGATTAGTGAAAGATGCCATATGAGGTTGGATCTTTGGGATTTTAATTTGATATTATTTCATATTATATAGCTAGTAGAAGTAATATTATTTGTTTAATTTAATGGTAGTTTTGTTTTAATAGTGATTATTTTTTAAAATCTCTAAAACTTTTTTCATTAACTCTTATTGAATCAATATGAGAAATTATAATAATAACTCTATCTAGGCTTGATGATGCAAAAAACTTTCTATCTGAGGTAGAATCTTTTGGGAATTTAATTTGATATTATTGCATATTATAAAAACATAATATAATAAATATTATTTTGATAATATGATGCTTGTTTTATGTTAATAATGATTCTTTTTAAAGACAGGTTGAACTTTTTCATTAACTTTTATTACATCAAAATGAGAAAAATAATAACTGAATCTAGGCCTAATGTTTAATGAAACTTGATATCTGTAATACTCTATGTTGGAATTCTAATTTCATATGAGTTCATATTATATTGACAGTCCTCAATATTTGTTGTTTGTGATCATTTGTTATTTTTTAAAATAATAGTATTTTAAAAGACTTGTTAAATTTTTTCATCAACTGTTATTGTAGCAAAGTGAGAAACTATAGTAATAATAACTGCATCTAGGTTGGTGATGCAAGAAACTTCCTTTCTGAGGCCTTAGGATCATTTGGGATTTTAATTTGACATTATTGCATATAATGAACACATATGATAATGATATTATTTTGAAAGAATGATGGTTGTTTTCTTTTAGTAATAAAGATTCTTCTTAAAGACCTGTTGAATATTTCTACTAACTCTTACTGCATCAACATGAAAAATAATATTAATAAATGTATTTAGGCCTGGTGATTAGGGAAACTAGGTATCTGAGGAAGGATTGTGAGGATTTTAATTTGATAGTATTTCATATTATATAGAAATGTTATAATGAATTTTATTTGTGATCATTTAACAGTTTTTCATTTTAATAATGTGTGATTAGTGATTAGTGAAAATAGTTATCTAAGTTAGGGCTCATGGGATTCTAATATCATATTATTATTACATAAACATACTATAATTAATATTATTTGTGATAATTTTATTGTTTTATTTAAATTATAATGATTCTTTAAATACCTGTTGAATATTTTCATTAACTTTTATTGAATAAACATGAGAGAAAAAAATGACTATTCTGGTGATTCGTGAAATATGATGTCTGAGATGGGATCTAATTTTATATTATTTCATGATAGAAATATTTTAATGAATATTATTTGCATTTCATTTTAGTGGTTCATTTTAATAATTATGATTGTTTTTAAAGACCTGTAATACTTACTCATTTACTGTTATTGCATCCACATGAGAAAAATAATAATAATTGTATTTGGCCTCTTGATTTCTGAAAATTGCTGTGTGAGGTAGTATTTCTTTGGATTTTAATTTGATATTTTTTCATGTGTTATAAACATAGTATACCAATTATTGTCTGTGTTAATTTAATGATTGTTTTAGATTAGTGCTAGTGATTCTTTTTTAAAGACCTGTCAAAACCATTCATAATATGTTATTGCATCAACAAGAGAGAACAACAAGAGAGAAATAATAACTATCTAGACCTACTTGCAACTGAAACTTACTTTCTAAGGTAGGATCTGTTGAGATTCTAATTTGATATTATTTGATATAATATAGACATTCTATGATGAGTATTATTTGTGATAATTTAATGATTTTTTATTTTAAAAATAATTATTCATTTTTTAAAGAATTGTTAACCTTTTTCATTGACTATTTCATTAACATGTGAAATAACAATAATTGTATCAGGGCCTGGTGATTAGTGAAACTTCCTGTCTGATGCAGAATTGTTTGGGATTTACAAATGATATTATTTCATTTTATATATATATATATATACACACACAGAGGATAACAAATATTGTTCATGATAATTTAATGGTGGTTTTATTTTAATAATAATAATTCATTTAAAAATTTTTTTAACTTTTTCATTAGCTGTTATTGCAGCAAAATGATGGAAATAATAATAACTCTATTTAATCCTGGTCATTAGTGAAACTAGCTGTCTTGGTTCAGATCTAGTGAAATTCCAAATTCGTATAATTGCATATTATTTAAGCGTAATAAATATTATTTGTGATAATTAATGCTTCCTTTATTTTAAGAATAATGCTTTCTTAACAACCAGCTAAACTCTTTGCATTAACTATTATTGCATCAACATGAGAAAAATAATAGTAACTATATCTAGGCCTCCTAATTACTGAAATTTGCTAATGAGGTAGGATCTCTTGGGATTTTAATTTTATATTATTGCATATCTAACTGACACACTATAAAAATTATTGTTTGTGAAAATTTAATGGTTGTTTGTTAGAATCCTTACAAGCTTAAGTCATTAGAATTGATAGTGACAATAATTATCTAATTTAGCATGGTTCAGTATGATTGATCTGATCTTACAAGGAGATGTTATGGGTCAGAACTTGAAACAAGGTACTAAGTGGAACTGATAGAAACAATGCTTGTGTTCACACCTTTAGAGAGCTCATAAAAGCAAGAAGCTCTTAGGGTCAAAGAGCACTCTGGGAGGAAGCCCACAAGCCCACTCTCAGAGGTAGAGTCAGATTCATTCCATCTTCCACTTTTGTGCTGGCTCGAAGCTGAAGAAAGCAGAAGTAGAAGCAAAGGACAAAGCTGCAAGAGCTCTTAGAACCAAAGAGAGAGAGAGGCCTCTAAGAAAGCTAACCGGGCTTGGTAAGATAAGAAATAAACATTTGGATTTAATCAGCTAGCTGTATTTGGAGTGATTATTACTCTGAACTGAAACTAAGTCTGCCTCCAGAAAACATCCCTAAGAAATCTGCTCTCACAGAGAACCATTATATTTTAAAGAAGAGAACACCACATTTTGGTGTCTGAACATGGGACTGACAGGATCCTGATCCCAGTGGAAAAGCCTCTATCCTGAATCCAGTGGAAAAGTCTTTCAACCCAGAAATTAGGGTGAATACAACAAAGAAATTTTGTTAAAAGAGTTAAAAGTAGAATTTCAGCTAACATGGGGCAGATGGTTAGAAAACAGCCTTCTGTTTCTGTTCAAGGAAAATGTTCAGAGACCATTGTCAGACTTATAAAAAATCAAGGTTTAATTATAACCTTGTCATTGAGCATGTCATTGATCTTTTAAAAACTGTACAATACACATCTCCTTAGTTCTCTACAGAAAAAGAATTGGATCCAAATGAGTGGAAATTAGTAGGAGAGCAACTAGGTGAATACTACAATTCTCATCCAAACTCAATTTCCAAAAATATACTTTATACATACAATTTAATACAACTAGCTATAAGAAATTATTTAACTATTAGAATGAAGAAAAAGAAGAAAGAGCAAAAAGGGGAGGTGCCAACTAAACTGGGTGAAAAGGAGGAAGAATCAGATAAGAAGGGAGTTAAGTACAATTCTGAGTGTGATACTTCACAGCAGGAGAAATTAGATCATTCCACATCTCCTCCACCCTCAATTAACCCTTCATGGGTAGAGGAAGAAGTAAGAGGGGGAGAGGGAGTAATGCAATAAAACCACCTATTAAGGCATCTCCTGTGAAGCAGAATATGACAAGATTAGAAAAGGTATTAATTAAGGCAAAAAATGAAGGAGAAGATATATCTGAATTTATAAATGCATATCCTGTGATCGAAGAGCTTGACTCTTCAGGTCAAAAAGGGAGAAGATACACTCCTTTTAATTTGGAAAAAATTAAAGATTTGAAAAAGGGTTGCACTCTTTATGGGGCTACATCATCTTATGTTAAGATGTTACTAGATAATTTGTCTTATGAAATCTTAACCCCAAATGATTGGAAATCCATACCTAGGACGTGCTTAGAGCCTGGACAAAATTTATTGTGGCTTTCAGAGTATCATGAATTATGTAGGATTCAAGCCCAATGCAACAGGCAAACAGGAGCTAATGTACAAATAGCTTTTGACCAACTAGCTGGTGAAGGTCAATATGGAGAGAATTCAGAACAGATTTATTACCCCCTCCAGTGTATGAGCAAATTTCTAAGGCTGCAATAAAAGCTTGGGGTTCCCTCCCAGGACAAAAAGATCGAGGGGAAGCCTTCACAAAAATAGAGCAAGGTCCCAATGAACCTTTTGCTGATTTTGTGGGACGTTTGCAAACACCTATCATAAGAACCATTGGAGATAATGCAGCTACAGAAATAATGACCAGACATCTGGTTAAGGAAAATGCCAATGAGGTTTGCAAAAGAATTTATATGGGGACTAGACAAAGATGCTCCTTTAAAGATCATAAGATGCTGTGCCACTGTGGGCACAAATGCTTATTATACTCAGACTATGATGAACATGGAAAGACAGGGTCCTTTTTGGCAAAGGAATTCTAGAGAAACTCGTCGATGTTTTCAGTGCGGAAAATTTGGACATCTTAGAGCTCAGTGTAGATACAGAGATAGAGTGAGAGGACAGGCTGAGAGAATAAAACCCCAAACCCCATGTCCAAAATGCAACCAAGGCTTCCACTGGGCCTCGGAATGTAGATTGACCAGGGAAATGAGAAGCAGGGTCCAGCCCCAAGATATCAATCAAAAGACAGGTGGGGTATGATGGCAGCTGAGGTTACACCCAGAGAGTCTTTAGAAGTTCAGGACTCTGATGTGATCAACCAACAGAAAAGCAATCAGGATTACAGTTGGGGAGAATACAGGCTTTTTAACCCAACAGGGCAGTCCAGTGCAAATAGCTCCAATGTAATTACCAGATGATGAGGAGAAATCTCAAAGGTGGTAAATAGAAGGGAATTAGATAAATTAACTGCCTGGGAGAAAGGGTTTGCTTGTATTTCTACAGATGGAGAAGGAATCAGATGGGTACCAATGAGCCATATTCACCTTGTCCATCAGAGAGAAACAGAAAAACAGAAAAACCTCAAAACAAAGGAGATTTAAGAAACATCTGACACTGAAAGAGCATGGCTGACAATGAGACTGTTAAAAGAACTTTAAAATCTTCAGCTTTCAGTTCTTGAAAACCAGCAGGAATCATTGGATTCCTTGAGATGAAAAATTGTTGATGAGACTATTGCAGTACTTCAGAGCTTACAGGCACATGAACTAATGGACAATGGACTCCTTTTGGACTATTTCTAGGACTTATGGACATGTATAAATTCTCATGTATAAATTCATGTTATTTGTTACATTACTACTAGCCTGTGTTATATTGCTATGTGCTTATGTAATCTATGTAATTATGTGTAATACCTCCCATATTGATGTGTACCTGTTTCAAGTGAGCCCTTTAGAAACCCGCTAATCTGATTTGACTTCCCATTTCCTTTGGTGTTTTCATCTCCCTTCCTGAGATGTCAGGGAGGGTGTGACCACCTTCTTTTTATGGTGTTTTCACTTCTTTTTTGAGCAGTCTGGGAAGGCGTGATGACCTCCTTTTTTGGGGGGTTCTCACCTCCTTGAGATGTCAGGGAGGTCATGACCACCTATGTTCTAAATCAAAAGAAAGGGGGAGATGTTAGAATCCTTACAAGCTGTTAAGTCATTAGAATTGATAGAGACAATAATGATCTAATTTAGCGTGGTTCAGTGTGATTGATCTGATCTTAAAAGGAGATGTTATGGGCCAGAACTTGAAACAAGGTTCTAAGTGGAACTGATAGAAACAATGCTTGTGTTCACACCTTTAGAGAACTCATATAAGCAAGAAGCTCTTAGGGCCAAAGAGCACTCTGGGAAGAAGCCCACAAGCCCACTCTTGGAGGTGGAGTCAGATTCATTCCATCTTGCACCTTTGTGCTGGCTGGAAGCTGAAGAAAGCAGAGGCAGAAGCAAAGGACAAAGCTTCAAGATCTCTTAGAACCAAGGAGAGAGAGAGGCCTTTAAGAAAGTTAACCGAGCTTGGTAAGAGATAAGAAATAAACGTTTGGATTTTATCAGCTGGCTGTATTTGGAGTGATTATTACTCTGAACTGAACTAAGGCTGCCTCCAGAAAACCTCCCCAAGAAACCTGTTCTCACAGAGAACCATTATATTTTAAAGAAGAGAACACCACAGTTGTTGTTTTTAATAATAAAGATTATCTAGTTGTCTGAGTTAGAACCTCTTGGGATTCTAATTTCATATTATTGCATATTATACAAACATACGATACTGAATGTTATTTGTGATATTTTAATGGTTGTTTTCTTTTAATAATAATGATTCTCTTTTAAAACACCTGTTAAAACCTTTCATAAATGGTCATAATATCAACATGAGAGAAATAATAGTAATCATATCTGGTGATTAGTGAAACTTGCTGTTTGAGATGTAAAGCTTTTGGGATTTTATTTTGATATTATTTCATATTATTTAGACATTCCATAATAATTATTGTTTATGATAATTTAATGCTTGATTTATTTTAATATAGTGATCCTATTTATATGACCTGTTAAATTCTTTCATAATCTGTTACATTAGATTCATAATCAACATAAGAGAAATAATAATAACTGTATCAAGGCTTGTTAATTACTGAAACTTTTTGTCTGAAGTAAGATCTCTTTGTATTTTAATTTTATATTATTTCATAACTTAAACTCTATAATAATTATTATTAATGATAATTTAATGCTTTTGTTTTTATAATAATTATTCTTTTCAAAGACCTTTTCAACCCTTTCAGAAACACTTATTGCATCAACATGAGAAAAATAATGGTAACTGTATCTAGCCCTAGTGATTAGTGAACTTGTTTCCTAAGGTAGGATCTTTGGGAATTTTAAATTTATATTATTATGTAATATATAGACATACTATGATGAATATTATCTGTGATAATTTAATAGTTGCTTTATTTTCGTAATAATGATTCTTTTTTTGTAGACCTATTAAACTTTTTATTAAGTTTTATGGCAACACCATGACAGAAAAAATAATTATTATATCTAGTCCTGGTGATTAGTGAAACTTACTCTCAGTGGTAGGATCTCTTTGGATTTTAATTTGATATTATTTCATATTATAAAGACAAAATATAATGAATATTATCTGTGATAAATTAATGGTTGTTGTATTTTAATAAAAGTTATTCTTTCTAAAGACTTGTAAAACCCTTTCATAAACTGTTATTGCATCAAAATGAGAGAAACAATAATAATTATATATAGCCTGGTCATTACTGAAACTTACTGTCTAGGTAGGATGTCTTGGGATTCTAATTTGATGTTGTTTCATGTTATGTAGACATTTTGTCATCCAAATTATTTGCGATAATTTGATGGATGTTTTATTTTAATAATGATAATCATTTTAAAAAACTCATTTAACTTTTTGATTAACTTTTATTGCATCATCCTGAGAGAAATGATCATAACTGTATCTAGGCCTGGTGATTACTGAAACTTGCTGTTTGAGATAGGATCTCTTAGCATTTTAGTTTGATATTATTTCACATTTTGTAGACATACTAACATAATTATTCTTTGGGACAGTTTAATGGTTGTTTTATTTTAATAATAATCAATCTTTTTTAAAGACCTGTTAAACTTTTTCATTAACTGTTATTGCATCCACATGAGAGAAATAATAACTGTATAGGCCTACTCATTATTGAAACTTATTCTCTGAGGTAAGATATCTTGGGATTCTAAATTGATATTATTTCATATTATATGAGCATAGGATAATAATTATTGTTTGTGATAATTTAATGGTTTTTTATTTTAATAATAATAATAATAATTCTTGTCTAAAGACCTGTTAAACTTTTTCCTTTACTGTTATTACATCCAAATGAGGGAAATAATAATAACTATCTAGGCTTACTCAATACTGAAATTTACTGTGGGATGTAGAATGTCCTGGGATCCTAATTTGATATATAAACATCCTATATTGAATATTATTTGTGATAATTTAATGATTTTGTTATTTTAATAATATTTTTTTAAAGAATTGTTAAACCTTTTCATTTACTGTTACTGCATCAGCATAAGCAAAATAATAAACAATAATTAGTGCATTGAGTCCTGGTGATCAGTGAAACAATCTTTCTGAGATAATATATTTAGCAAATTAATTTGATATTATTTCATATTATATAGGCATAGTACAATGAATATTAGTTGTGATAATTTAATAGTTGTTTTATTTTAGTAATAATGATTCATTTTAAAAGAACTGTTAAAGATTTTCATTAACTATTATTGCATCAGTATGAAAAACAATAATGACTGTATCAAGGCCTGGTGATTAGTGAAACTGCTTGTGAGAGGTAGGACAATTGGGTTTCTAATTTGATATTATTTCATATTATTTAGAAATATTATACTGCATATTATTGGTGATAACTTAACAGTTGTTTTATTTTAATGAACTATTTTTTCATGCCTTACAGACATGCTATAATGAATATTTTTATGATAATTTTATGGTGTTTTTATTTTAATAATAATTATTATTTCTTAAAGATCTGTTAACCTTTTTCATTAAGTCTTATAACATCAAAATGAGCGAAATAATAAAAAATTCTAACTAAGCCTGATGATTAGTTTGAAACATGCTATCTGTGGTACAATCTCTTGGGATTTTAATTTGATATTATTTCATATCATATAGACATTATAATGCTGATTACTGAAACTTTTCTGAGGTAGGATCCTTGGAATTTAATTTTATATTATTTCATATCTTATAGACATACTATAAAAATTATTTAGTGAAAATTTAATGGTTGATTCTTTTGACTAATAAAGACCTGTGAAACCTTTTCGTTGTCTGTGATTGCATCAGCATAACAGAAATAATACTTATTGCTTCCAGCCCTGTTGATTAGTGAACCATGCTGTTTGAGGTAGGATCTTAAATATTTTAATTTTATATTATTTCATATTATATAGATATAATATAATGAATATTATTTTGATGATTTAATAATTGTTTTATTCTACTGATAATGATTCTTTTTTAAAGAAGTCTAAAAGTCCTTTCATAAACTGTTGCTGCATCAGCATGAGAGAACTAATAAAAACAGGATCTAAGGCTACTCATTACTGAAACTTACTGTGTGACCTAGAAAATCTTGGGATACTAATTTTATATTATTGCAAATTATGTTAACATATTGAAATGAATATTATTTGTTATATTTTAATGGCTTTTTATTTTAATTATTATTATTATTTCTTAAGGATCTGTAAACTTTTTTCACGAACTGTTATTGGATCAACAGAGGAGGAATAACAATAATAATTGAATCTAGTCCTTGTGATAACCAAAACTTGCTGTCTGAGGTAGTATCTCTTAGGATTTTAATCTGACATGTTTTCATATCTTATACACATAGTGTAATGAATATTATTTGTGATAATTTTAGGGTTCTTTTATTTTAATAATAATGACACTTTTTAAAGAAGTTTTAAATTTTTTATTGTTATTGAATCAAGATGAGAGAAAATAATAATAATTGTATTTAGCCCTAGTGATTAGTGAAACTTTCTGTCTGAGATAAGATCTTTTGGGATTGTATTTTGACATTATTTCTTATTCCATAGCTGTACTATAATGAATATTATTATGCTAATTTAATGTTTGTTTATTTTAATAATAATGATAGACCTGCTAAACTTTTTCATTAATTGTTATTGTATCAACATGAAAAATAATAATAACTGTATCTAGGGGTGGTGATTAATGAAAATAGCTGTCTGAGTTAGGAACTCATGGGATTCTAATTTCATATTATTGCATATCATATAAATATACAATAATAAATATTATTTGCGATAATTTAATTGTTGTTTTATTTTAATTATATTATTATATTTTTAAATACCTTTTGAACATTTTCATTAAGTTTCTTTCCATAAACACGAGAGACATAATAATAACTCTATCTACCCTGGTGATTAGTGAAATGTGATGTCTACAATAGGATCTCCTGGGATTTTAATTTGATATTATTTCATATTGTACAGAAATATTTTAATGAATATAATTTGCATTTAATTAATAGTTGTTTCATTTTAATAATTATGATTCTTTTTAAAAGACCTGTCAAACTTTTTTTTATTTACTGTTATTGTATTAACATGAGAAATAATAATAAATATATTTAAGCCTGGTGATTAATGAAATTTACTGTGTGAGGAAATATTTTGGGGAATTTAATTTAATATTATTCCATATTTTATAGAAATAATATAATTATTGTTTGTGACATGGTAATGATGGTTTTATTTTAATAATAATGATTCCTTTTATAAAACTTGTTAAACCCTTTTATAAAATGTTATTGTATCAAGAAGAGGAAAAAAGCAGTAACTGTATCTAGGCCTGCTGATTACTGAAACTTACAGTTTGGGATATGCTGTCTTGAGATTCTAATTTCATATTATTTCATATTATATAGACATTCTATAATGAACATTATTTGTGATAATTTAATGTTTGTCTTATTTTAATAATTATGATTCTTTTTAAAGGCCTGTTAAACTTTTTGATTAACTGTTATTGCATCAACATGAGAAATAATAACAGTATCTTGGCAGAGTGATAAAAGAAATTTGCTCTCAGAGGTGGGATCTTTGGGGATTTTAATTTGATATTTATTCATATTATATAGACTTATTATAATGTTTATTGTTTGTTATACTTTAATTGTTTTATTTTAATAATAATAATTCTTTTAAAAACCTGTTAAACATTTTTCATTACCTGTTACAGCTTCAACGTGACAGAAATAATATTAACTGTATCTAGACCTGTTCATTATTGAAACTTGCTGTCTGAGGTAGGTTCTTTTGGGATTATGTTTGATATTATTTCATATTATATAGAGAAACTATTATGAATATTATTTTTGATAATTTAATGGTTGTTTGATTTTGATAATAATGATTCTTTTTTAAAGACCTGTTATAGTTTTTTAATTAACTGTTATTGTATCAACTTGAGAGAAATAATCATAACAGTATCTATCCCTGGTGATTAGTTAAATTTCTGTCTGAGGTAGAATATTTAGGATTTAATTTGATAATTTTCATTTCTTATAGGCATATTATAAAGAATATTATTTGTGATAAGTTAATGGTTGCTGTATTTTAATAATAATGATTCTTTTTTTGAAAACCTGTTAAACTTTTTCATTAACTGTTATTGCATCTGCATGAGAGAAATAATATTAACTGTGGCTATGTCTGGTAATTACTAAAACTTAGGGTTTGATGTAGGGTCTTATGGAATTTTAATTTGATATTTCATATTGTATAAGCATAATGTCATAATCATTATTTGGTATAATTTAATGATTTTTAGATTAATAATAATGATTCTTTTTTAAACATCTGTTAACTTTTTTCATTAAATCTTATTGCATTAAAAGGTGTGAAATAGTACTAAGGCCTGGTGATTAGTGAAACTTGCTATCTGCAGGACAATCTCTTGGGATTTTAATTTGATATTATTTCATATTGCACAGACATATTATAATGAATATTATTTGTAGTAATTTAATGGTTGTTTTATTAATAGTTATCCTTTTTTAAACTGTTAAAATTTTCCTTAACTGTTATTGCATCAATATCACAAATTATAATAATAATAATAATAAATATATCTAGGATTTGTGATAAAACTTCCTATCTGAGGTAGGATCTTTTGGAATTTTCATTTCATATTACATAGACATACTAAAATCAATACTATTTTTGATAATATGATGGTTGTTTTATTAAATTAATAATTATTTTTTGAAAAACCTGTTGAACTTTTGAATTAACTTTTATTGCATCTACATGAGCGAAGTAATAACAACTGAATCTAGTCCTGTTGATTAGTGAAACTTGATACCTGTGATGGGATCTCATGGGATTCTGTTTTGATATTACTTCATATCTTATAGACATACTATAACAAATATTGATTTGATAATTAATGATTCTTTTACTTTAATAATAATGACTTTTAAAATATGTATTAACTCCTTTCATAAACTTTTTATTGCATTAATATGAGAGAAATAATAATAACTGAATCTAGCCTACTGATGACTAAAACTGGACATCTGAGGTAGGAATTTTTGCGATTTTGATATTATTTCATATCTCACAGCCATAATAATTATTGTTTTTCCTAATTTAATAGTTGTTTTCCTTTAAGGACTCCTATTCTTTTTAAAAACCTGTTAAGCCCTTTCATAATGATCATTGCAGCAACAAGAGAGAAATAATAATAACTATATCTAAGCCAACTCATTACTGAAATTTACAGTCGAAGGTAGGATGTCTTGAGATTCTAATTTGGCATTATTTCATATTATATAAACATTCTATAATGAATATTTGTAGAGGGCCACAGATGGTGGGAGAACTGTAGGTAAGATATAAGACCCTTCCACCCAGAAGGAACCTGGTAACAATGTCTGGTTTGGCTGCCCATCTCCCTTTGGTGTTCTCACCCTTCTTAAGAAGTCAAGGAGGGCATGACCACCTGTGTTCTACTTGAAGCAAGGGATACTTACAGTAAAGAGAAGCATTTACATATCAATAGCAGGGTGCTTATAGTTAGCACTTGCTCATTGTGGAGCACTGACTCCGGTCCTCCAGAGAGCTAGTCTGGATGGTATATTTTGTTACCCCAGCGTGGGGACTCTAGAAAGCATAGTACATGTTGGCACCCCAATTTGGGGGCTCTAGAAAGGACATTACATTTTGGCGCCCAATGTGGGGCACTAGAAAGAAAGACACTACATTTTGGTGCCTAAACGTATGGCTCTAGATGTGAGGCCCTAGATGTGAGGACCTACACTCAGCAGCTCAATCTACATGATCATTGAGTTCAGTGGAGAAGTCTCCGTGACCCAGAAATAGGGTGAGTATAGAAATAAGCAAGCTGGAATATTCTGTAAGAGTTGAATTAGACATTTTTGTTATATATAGGACAGAAACACCTTGACCAAGGTCACAACCTTCTCTAAGTCCTTAGAATTCCCCTGTATTTGTTGTAAAAAAAAAAAAAAAAAAAAAGAAATCTGGAAAATTGAGGATGTTGACTGGTTTAAGAAAAATAATGAACAGATGGAAACTATGGGAACTCTTCAGCCTGGACTTTCATCTCCTACTCAATTGCCTAGAGAATGGCCTCTTTGGGTTATAGACAGGAATGTTTCTATTCTATTTCTCTAGATAAGCAGGATATGAAAAGATTTGCCTTTTCAGTGCCCAATGTTAATTTAACTGAGTCTTATAAAGGATATAAATGGCAGTTTCGCTCCAGGGAATGAAAAAAGCCCTACTATGTGTCAAATGTATGTGGCTGCTGCTCTTATTCATGCAAGAAAAGCATTTCCAAAAGTAATGTTGTTACATTACATAGATGATATCTTGGGGTGTGCACCTGAGGAGCAAATATTAGAAGCATTTCTACAAGAGACCATAGAAAGACTAAGGAACTACCAATTGTATATAGCTCCAGAAAAAATTCAAAGCCACATTCTCAACATGAGAGAAATAACAATAACTGTGTCTAGGCCTACTCATTACTGAAACTTACAGTGTGAGGTAGGATGTCTTGAGATTCTAATCTGATATTATTTCATATTACCTAGACATTCTGTAATGAATAATATTTGTGATAATTTAAAGGTTCTTTTGAAAAATAATGATTCTTTTAAAAAAGACCTTTTAAACATTTTCATTAACTGTTATTGCATCAACATAAGACATAATAACAATAATAGTATCTAGACCTGATGATTAGTAAAACTTGCTGTCAGAGGTAGGATCGTTTGGGAATTTAATTTGATATTTGATACTATAGAAATAGTACAAGGATTAGTAGTTTTGATAATTTTTTATCTTTATATATATACATACATATATATATAAAACTTTATAGTTTTAATTTACTAATTATGATTCATTTTGAAAGAGGTATTAAACCCTGTCACATAGTGTTATTGCCTCAACATTAGAGAAATAATAACTGTATCTAGACTTCCTGTTTACTGCAACTTGCTGTGTGAAGTACAATCTCTTGGGATTTTAATTAGACATTTTTCATATTTTATAGACGTATAATAATTATTATTTGTGATAATTTAATGTTGTTTTACTTACATCAAAATCCCATGCTTTTATAATTTTATATTAGTATATATTATATAAATATAGCATAAGGAATATGATTTGTGAGATTTTAATGGGATTTTTTAAAAAATGCTTCTCTTTTAAAGACTTGTTAAAACTCTTTTTCATTAATATTATTGCATTAAGATAAAAAAAAAATAATAACAGTATGTAGGCCTGTTAATTGGTGAAACTTGCTGTCAGAGGTAGGGACTTTTGGGATTTTAATTTGATATTATTTCATATTATAAAGACAGACTACAACAACTATAATTTATAACAATAAATATTATATATTTATATATATAAAGCTGCTTGATTTAATAGTGATGATTCTTTTTAAAAGACTTATTAAACCCTTTCATAAATTGTTATTGCATCAACATGAAAGAGATAATAATAACTAATATATAGACACACTATAATAATTAATTTTGATACTTTATTGGCTGTTTTATCATAATAAAAAAACTTTTTTAAAGACCTTTAAACCATTTCATAAACTATTATTACATCAACATGAGAAAACTAATACTGTATCTAGGTATCCTCTTTACTAAAACTTACTAAGGTAGGATGTCTTTGGATTTTAATTTTATATTATTTCGTATTATATAGATATGCTGTAATAAATACTATTTGTAATAATTAAATGGTGAGTCTTTAGATAATAATGATTCATTTTTAAAGAACTCACTCTTTTTCATTGACTGTTATTGGTTCAACATGAAAAATAATAATAATAATTGTATCAAGGCCTGATGATTAGTGAAACTTCCTGTCAGACTTAGGACATTTGGGATTCTAATTTGATATTATTTCATATTGTATAGAAAGAGTATAATTCGTATTATTGGTGATAACTTGTTTGCTGTTTTATTTTAACATTTATGATTCTTTTTTTAAAAACTTGTTAAGCTTTTTCATTAACTACCATTGCATCAACCAAAGAAATAATAATAATAGCACTGTCTAGGCCTGGTGATTAATAAAATTAGCTGTCTGAATTAGGACCTTGTGGGATTCTAATTTCATATTATTGCATATTGTATAAAATATTATAATGTTATTTGTAATACTATGATGGTTGTTTGATTATAATAAAATTATACTTTTTAATGACCTATTAAACACTTTCATAAACCTATTGCAACAACATGAGAGAAATAATAATAAATGCATCTGGTCCTATTCATTACTGGAACTTACTTTCTGGGGTAGGATGTTTTGGGGATTTTAATTTCATATTATTTCATATTATATAGAAATTCTCTAATGGATATTATTTGTGATAATTTAATAGTAGTATTATTTTAGTAATAATAATTCTTTTTAAAGGTCTTTTAAACCATTTCATAAACTGTTATTGCATCAACATGAGAAAAATAATAATATCTATATCTAGGCCTGATTATTGAAATTTGCTGTCTAAAGTAAGATCTCTTGGGATTTTAATTTAATATTTTTTCATACCATATAGACATACTATAATGAATATTTTTATGATAATTTAATGGTAGTTTTATTTTAATAATAATTATTCTTTCTTAAAGATCTGTTAACCTTTTTCATTAAGTCTTATAGCATCAAAATGAGTTAAATAATAATAACTCTAACTAGGCCTGATGATTAGTTTGAAACATGCTATTTGTGGTATAATCTCTTGGGATATTAATTTGATATTATTTCATATTATATAGATATATTATAATGTTGATTACTGAAACTTTTCTGAGGTAGGATCCTTGGAATTTAATTTTATATTATTTCATATCTTATAGACATACTATAATAATTATTGTTAGTGAAAATTTAATGATTGATTTATTTTAATAATAACTATTTTTAAAGACCTGTAAACCTTTTCTTTGTTATTGCATCAGCATAAGAGAAACAATACTTACTGCTTCTAGCCCTGTTGATGAGTGAAACATGCTGTCTGAGGTAGGATCTTTGGGATTTTAATTTGACATTATTTCATATTATATAGATATAATATAATGAGTATTATTTTTATAGTTTAATAATTGTTTTATTTTAATAATAATGATTCTTTTTAAAAAGAAGTATTAAAACCCTTTCATAAACTTGTTGCATTAACATGAGAGAAATAATAACAGTAGCTAGGGCTACTCATTCCTGAAACTTACTGTCTGACATAGAAAATCTTGGATTCTAATTTTCTATGATTGCAAATTATGTTAACATATTGACATGAATATTATTGGTTATATTTTAATGGTTGTTTTATTTTAATAATTATTATTATTTCTTAAAGACCTGTTAAACTTTTTTCATTAACTGTTATTGGATCAACATAAGAGAAATAATAATAATAAATGTATCTTGCTGCCTGAGATAGGATCTCTTAGGATTTTAATTTGACATGCTTTCATATCTTATACACATAGTGCAATGAATATTATTTGTGATAATTTTAGGGTTCTTTTATTTTAATAATAATGATATCTTTTAAAGAAATTTTAAATTTTTCATTTTTTGTTATTGAATCAACATGAGAGAAATAATAATAATTGTATTTAGCCCTAGTAATTAGTGAAACTTGGTATCTGAGATAAGATCTTTTGGGATTATACTTTGATATTATTTCTTATTACATAGCTGTACTATAATGAATATTATTTGTACTCATTTAAGTGTTTTATTTTAATAATAGTGATAGCTTTTTAAAGAGCTGTTAAACTTTTTCATTAATTGTTATTGCATCAACATGAAAAATAATGATAATAACTGTATCTAGGGTTGGTGATTAGTGAAAATAGCTGTCTGAGTTAGGAACTCATGGGATTCTAATTGCATATTATTGCATATTATATAAATATATAATAATGAATATTATTTGTGATAATTTAAATGTTGTTTCATTTTAATTATATTATTATATTTTAAAATACCTTTTGAACATTTTCATTAAGTTTCATTCAATAAACATAAGAGAAATAATAACTCTATCTACCCTGGTGATTAGTGAAATGTGATGTCTGCAATAGGATCTCCTGGGATTTTAATTTTATATTATTTCAAATTGTATAGAAATATTTTAATGAATATTGTTTGCATTTAATAATTATTGTTTCATTTTAATAATTATGATTCTTTTTAAAAGACCTTTTAAACTTTTAACTGTATTTGCATCAGCATGAAAAATAAAAATATAACACTATTTAGCCCTGGTGATCATTGAAATTTCCTGTCAGAGATAAGATCTTTTGGGATTTTAATTTGATATTATTTCATATTATGTATACATAAAAATAATTTATTTTTGTGATAATTTAATATTTGTATTTTTAAAATAATGATTAGACCCTTTCTTAAACTATTATTGCATTAGCATGAGAGAAGTAATAATAACTATCTAGGCCTGCAACTTAATGAAACATTTTGTCTGAGGTATGATCTTTTGGAAATTTAATTTAATATTATATCATGTCTTTTAGACATACTAAAATAATTATTGTTATTCATAATTTAATGGTTGTTTTATTTTAAGAAAAACAAATCTTTTTTTAAAGACCAGCTAAAACATTTCATAAACTGTTATTTCATCAACAGGAGAGAAATAATAACAAGTATATCTAGGCTTGCTGATTACTGAATCTGTTTTCTGAGGCAGGATACTTGGGTTTTTAATTTAATATTATTTCAAATCTTATAGACATAATAATTATTGTTACTGAAAATTTAGTGGTTGATTTGCTTTAACATTAATGATGTTTTAAAGACCTGTGAAAACTTTTCATTATCTGTTAGTGTAACAGAAATAATAATTACTGCATGAAGCCTTGTTGAGTAGTAAAACATGCTGTCAGAAGTAGGCTCTTTGTGATTTTAATTTGATATCATTTCATATTATAGCAACATACTGAAATGAACATTCTTTGTTGTATTTTAATGGTTGTCTTATTTTAATAATAATGATTCTTTTTAAAGAACTGTTAAACCTTTTCATTAACTGGTATTGCATCAGCATTACAGAAATAATAATTAGTACATCTAGCTCAGATAATAATGAAACTTTTTCATTAACTGTTATTGCATCAACATGAGAAATAATAGCAATAATAGTATCTAAGCCTCATGATTAGGGAAACATGTTATCAGAGGTAGGACCTTTGTGGATTTTAATTTGATAATTTTTCATATTATATAGATATTGTATAATAAATATTGTTTGTAACAATTTAATCATTTTATTTTAATAATGATTTTTTAAAATTAACTGTTAAACTTTTTCTTTAACTATTATTGCATCAAAATGGCAGAAAAAAACAATAACTATATCTAGGCTTGGTGATTAGTAAAACTAGCTGTCTGAGTTAGGATATCATGAGATTCTAATTTCATATTATTTCATATTTTATAAACATAAAATAATGAATATTATTTGTGATAATTTAATTGTTGTTTTGTTTTAATAATAATGATTCTTTTCAAAGACCTTTTAAACTTTATCATTAAATGTTGTTGCATTAATATGAGAAAAAACAATAATAATTGTATCTAGGCCTGGTGATTAATGAAACTTGTTAGAGGTAGGTTCTTTGGAAATTTTAATTTGATATTATTTTACATTATATAGACATATTATAATATTTATTGTTTGTGATAATTTAATGGTTATTATATTTTAATAACAGTAATTATTTCTTAAATACTCATTAAACCATTTAATAAAGTATTATTGAATCAACATAAGAGAAATAATTATAACTGTTAGAACTGCTCCTTACTGAAACTTACTATCTGAGGTAGGATGTCTTGGGACTTTAATTTGATATTATTTCAAATCTTATACACATACTACAATAATTAATCTGTGTGAAAATTTAATGGTTGTATTATTTTAATAATAATGATTCTTTTTTCAACCCCTATAAAAGCCTTTCATAATCTGTTATTGCTTCAATGAAAAAAAAAATATCTAGACATGCTCATTATTGAAAATTACTGTCTGAGGTACTGTCTTGGAAATCACATTTGATATTTTATCATATTATATAGATATTTTATAATAAATATTATTTGTTATGATTTAATGGTAGCATTATTTTAACAATATTGATTCTTTTTAAAACATCTCTTAAACTTTTTCATTAGCTGTTATTGCATCAAAATGAAGGACATAATAATAACTGGTATCTAGGCTGGTGATTAGTGAAACTCACTGTCTGAGTTAGGACCTTTGGAGATTCTAATTTCATCTTATTGCATATTATTGAAACAAACGACAATGAATATTCTTTGTGATATATATATATATATATATATATATATATATATATATATATTATTGTGATATATATTAATGGCTTTTTATTTTAATAATGATGATTATTTTTAATGACCTGTTAAATTTTTTTCATTAACTAATATTGCTTCAACATGAGAGGAATAAAAATAACTGTATCTAGGCGTATTCGTTACTGAAATTTACATTCTAATGTAGGATTGCTTGAGATTCTAATTTCATATTGTTTCATATTATACAAACATACTATAATGAATATTAATGTGATAACTGAATGGTCATTTTCTTTAATAATAATGATTCATTTTTAAAGAACTTTAAACTTTAAAATTTGTCATTGACTTATTGTGTCAATGTGAAAAATGAAAATAATAACTATATCAAGGGTTAATGATTGGTGAAATATACCATCAGTACTTTGGGATTCTAATTTGAAATTATTTCATAATATATAGAAACAGTATAATGAATATTATTTGTGATAATATAATTGTTTTTATTTTAAGTTAGGTTTCTTTTTTTAAAGACCTGTTAAACTCTTTCATTTTCATCATCATTTCATTCAAGAGAGAAATAATAATAACTGTGTCTAGACCTGCCTATTACAGCCGTAGAAAATTACTTTCCAAGGTAGGATGTCTTAGGATTCCAATTTGATATTATTTCATTTTATATAGACATAATGTAATGAACATTATTTGTGATAATTGAATGTCTTATTTTAATAATAATGATTCTGTTTTAAAGACCTGTTAAACTTTTTCATTAACTGTTATTTCATCAACATGAGTAATAATAATTATAAAAGTATGTAGCCATGGTGATCAATGAAACTTGCTGTCAGAGGTAGGATCTTTTGGAACTTTAATTTGATATTATTTCATATTATATATACTATAACAATTATTGTTTTTGATAATTTAACTGTTGTTTTATTTTAATAATGATGATTCTTTTTTAAAGACTTGTTAAAACCCTTTTATAAACTGTTATTGCATCAACATGAGAAAAGTAATAATTATTGTATCTTTGCCTGGTGATTAGCAAACTTTGGTGTCTGAGGTAAAATCTTTTAGGATTTTAACTTGATATTATTTCATATGCTACACATATATTATAATAATTATTGTTTACAATAATTTAATGGTTATTTTATTTTGATAATAATGATTCCTTTTTAGAACCCTTTCATAATTGGTCATTACATCAACAAGAGAGAAGTAATAATAACTATCTTGGCTTATTGATTACTGAAACCCATTGTTTCAGGTAGGATGCCTTGAGATTCTAATCTAATATTTTATATTATATAGTCATTCTATAATGAATATTGCTTGTGATAATTTATTTCTTGTTTTATTTTAATCATGATGATTCATTTTTAAATACCTGTTAAACCCTTTCATAAAATGTTATTGTATCAACAAGAAGGAAAAACTAATAACTATGTCTGCTGATTACTTAATCTTACAGTTTGAGGTAGGATGTCTTGACATTCTAATTTGATGGTATTTCATATTGTATAGATATTCTACAATGAACATTTTTGTGATAATTTAATGGTTGTTTTATTTTAATAAGAATGATTCCTTTTAAAGACCCATTAAATGTTTTCCTTTAATCAGCCTGAGAAATAATAACAATAACAGTATCTAGGCAAGGTGATTAAGGAAACTTGCTGTCAGAGATGGGATCTTTTGGGATTTTAATTTGATATGATTGCATATTATGTAAACATACTATGACTTTTTTTAAAGACCTGTTTAAGAACTTTTCTATTAATTGTTTCTGTATCAACACAAGAGTAATAGTAACTGAATCTAGCCCTGGTGATTAATAAAACTTGCTGTCAGATGTAGGATCTTTTTGCATTTTAATTTGATGTTATTTCATATTTTATAGATATACTATAATCATTATTATTTGGGATAATTTAATTGTTGTTTTATTTTTAAAATAATGATGCTTTTTTAAAGATTTGTTAAGTCCTTTCATAAAGTGTTATTGCATCAATATGAAAGAAGTTATAATAATTGTATCTAGTCCTGCTACTTATTGAAACTTGATGTCTGAGATAAGATCTTTTGGGATTTTAATTTATTATCATTACATATTATATAGAAATAGTATAATGAATATTATTTATGATAATTTTATGGTTGTTTTATTTTAATAATTATGATTCTTTTTTAAAGACCTGTTAAACTTTTTCATTAATTGTTACTGCATCAGTATGAGAGAAGTAAGAATAACTGTATCTAGGCCTGAAGTTTACTAAAACTTTCTGTTTGAGGTAGTAACTTTGGTTATTTTATTTTGATACAATTTTATATCATATATATATAAAATAAAAAATGATTCCTTTTAAAAATCTGTTAAACTGTACCATTAACTGTTATTGCATCAACATGAGAGAAATAATAATAATAACAACAATATCTAACTCATGTGATTAATGAAACATGTAAAAGGTAGGATTTTTGGGGATTTTAATTTAATGTTATTTCATATTATATAGACATTATAATAATTAATGTTTGTTATAATTTAATATTTTAAAAATAATATTTCTTTTTAAAAACCTGTCAAATAATTGCATTATTATTGCATCAACATGAGAAAAATAATAGTAACTGTATCTATCCCTAGTGATTAGTGAAACTTGCTGCCTAAGTTAGGATTTGGGGGATTTAAAGTTGATATTATTGCAAAATATATGGACATACTATGATGAAAATTATCTGTGACAATTTAATGGTTATTTTATTTTAACAATAATGATTCTTCTTTGTAGACCTATTAAACTTTTTTAAACTTTTGTTACAACAACATGAGAGAAAAAATAGTGTCCTGGTGATTAGTGAAACTTGTTATCACTGGTAGGATCTTTTCAGATTTTAATTTGATATTTTTCATATTATATAGACATAAAGTAATGAATATTATTCCTGATAAATTAATGATTGTTTTATTTTAATTAAACTTATTCTTTTTAAAACCCTTTTCTTTTAAAACCCTTTCATAAACTGTTATAATATCAACATGAAAGAAATAATAATAACTGTATCTAGGCCTGCTCATTACTGAAACTTACTCAATGAGGTAGGATCTTTTAAGATTTTAATTTTATATAATTTCATATTATACAGTCATAATAATTATTGTTTATGATACTTTAATGGTTTTCATTTTAATAATAATTCTTTTTTAAAGACCTGTTAAACTTTTTCATTAACTATTATTGCATCCAAATGAGGGAAATAATTATAATTCTATCTAGGCCTGGTGAATGCTATCTGAAGTATGATCTCTTGGAATTTTAATTTGTTACTATTATATAGATATATTACAATTAATATTATTTGTGAAAATATAATGGTTGTTTTATTTTATTAATAATTATTCTTTTTTAAAGACTTGTTAAATTTTCCTTTAAGTGTTATTGTATCAAAATCAGAAGTTATAATAATAATAACTGTATCTAGGCTTGGTGATGTTTAAAGCTTGCTATATGAGGTTTGA
Organism: Sarcophilus harrisii; assembly: GCF_902635505.1. Classification (NCBI taxonomy): domain Eukaryota; kingdom Metazoa; phylum Chordata; class Mammalia; order Dasyuromorphia; family Dasyuridae; genus Sarcophilus; species Sarcophilus harrisii. The sequence goes on from NC_045432.1 coordinate 19,396,774, forward strand.
TCTTTTGTAATTTTCATTTGATATTATTGCATATCATATAGACATAGTAGAATGAATATTGTTTTTATAATATGATGGTTGTTTTATTAATCTAATAATTATTATTTTTTAAACCTGTTAAACTTTTTCATTAACTGTTATTGAATCAACATGAGAAAAATAATAACTGTATCTAGCCCTGGTAACAAGTGAAACTTGTGTTCTGAGGTAGGAACACTTGTGATTTTAATTTGATATTCCTGTATATTATATAGACATAGTATAATAGACCTGTTAAACCCTTTCATTAACTATTGTTGCGTGAGATCAATAAGTGAGAAATAATATGCCCTTTGATTTCCATGAGTCTCTTGTGTGATTTCCTGATTCCAGTGGAAGAGGAAAGAGGGGAGATGGAATTTCCACCAGGTCTATTCCTCTCCTTGGGGAACTCCATGAGTCTGTTACCTGAATTTCTGCCTCAGGAGGGAAGAGGAGAGGCAGGTGCCCTTCATCATTCTTCATGGGTCTCCTCTTGGATTTCCATGAGTCTCCCGCTTGATCTTCATGAATCCTTTACCTGATCTCCCATCTCTCATGCATGAGAAGAAGAGGTGCATTTCCTCCTCATCTTTCTGAGTCTTCTTCATTCTCTGCAGGAAAGTAGAATGAATAAGGGGAGAAAGAAACAGCAGAAGCCCATTGTTGTCCATATCTATCTCGTCTGAACTCTAGGAATCTGTTGTCTGGTCCCAAGCCTCTTGATCCAAGAGGAGAGGTGGGCGCCTTTCCTTGTTCTTTGCATGCATCCTTCCTGACCTCTATTACTCTCCTCTCTGGTCTCCAGCATTCACTGGGAGTGAGAAAAGATGGTCCCTTTCCATTATGCCCTACATATCTCCTGCCTGATATCCAGTTTCCAGGGGACAGAGGAGAGAAGAATATAGGAGAGGAGGTTCCTTCTTTGATGGTCCTTGTGTCTCTTCCCTGATTTCCATGATTCTCCTCATGATCTCTAACTTCTAATGGGACTGGGAAGAGAGGAAGTGGGCATCTTTCATAATTCCATGTATCTCTCCTTCTTTTTTTGCAGGGGCCTCACACTTGGTCTCCAGCCTCCAGATCCAAAAGGAGAGATCGGGCCTTCTCTGGCATTGTGCCTGTCTCCTGTCTGACTTCCAGCCTCCAAAAGAAGAAGAAAGAAGGAAAGAACAGGGGCAGATACTTTGCATCATCCTCTATGGGTCTTCCCCCTGATTTCCTTCCTGGTCTCCAGCCTCTACATCTAAGAGAGAAGTGACAGCTTTCTATTGTGTCCTGTCTGTCTCCTACTTGATCTCTAACCTCCAAAAGAAACAGGAGAGAAGAAAAGAGAAGAGGCTGGTATCTTTCTTCATACTCCATGGACCTCCCCTGTCATTTCTTTTTTGTTTACTTGATTTAATAAGTTATTATTTTCCTACTTATATATCAAAACAATTTTAACATTCTGTCTTTATTTTTCATATATGGAGTTCCAAATACTCTCACTTCCTCCCTACTCCCACTCCTCATTAAGAAGGCAACCCTTTTCATATTAGACTAAACCTGTGCATTTTGTAAAACCTTTCCACGTAAGTCATGATACAAAAGACAAAATAGAGCAAAAACCCAAGGAAAAGAAAGCAAAGAAAAAGTGCCTTCCTCTGTATTTAGATTTCATCAATTTTTTTCTCCAGAAATGTAGAACATTTTTCATCCTAAGAACTTTAAAACTGATAATTGATAAGTCATTCACAGTAGATCATTATAAAATATTGCTGGTGCTATATATAGTGTTCTCCTGGTTCTCCCCATTTTACTCTATATCAGTTATCTCCCATCTCTGGGTAGAAAACAAAGGAGAAAAGAGGAAATAAATGCACCTTACTTCATGCTCTTGCATCTCCTGCCTGTTTTCCCATAAGACTTCTCCATGGCCTGTAGTGAAAGAAAGAAGGTGAGAAAATTGCTTTCACTCTTTTACCCAGCCCTATCTTCTGCCTGATCTCAATGAATTTCCTACATAAGTTTCCCCCTTCTGAATCAGAGGAAAAGTGGGAGCCTTCCATTCCATCCAGAGCATCTATTTTTTGACCTATGGATGGCAGAGAGATGTGTGCCCTTCACAGTGCCCTTCCTGGCTCCTGCCTCATCTCCAGCCTCCAGAGGGAAGAAGACAGAAAAGGAGAGAAGAAGTGGCAGTGCCTTCCAGAGTAAACTGAGAGTCTCCTGATTGATTTTCATGAGTCTCCTGCTTGGTTTCTAGCCTCTAGTTAAAATAAGAAGAGGAGAGTCAAGTGCCTTCCAGTTAATTCCATCTTTCTCTGCTCTGATCTCCATCCTCTGCAGGGAAGAGGAGAAGAGAGAAGAGAAGAGATGGGCACATCGCATCATTCCCATGTATCTTCTGCCTGATGTCCATGAGTCTACTTATGTCTCCGATCTTTCTTGGCAGTGAGAAAAGCTGGATGCCTTCCATCATGCCCTGTGCTTCTCCATCCTGATTTCCATAAACTGGAATAAACTGGGGATAAACTGGAACTATTCCCAAGAAGATCTGGGGTGAAACAAGGTTGCCTACTATCACCATTGCTATTCAATATTGTATTGGAAATCCTAGCCTTGGCAATAAGAGAAGAAAAAGAGATTAAAGGAATTAGAACAGATAATGAGGAAACCAAATTATCATTCTTTGCATATGATATGATGGTATACTTAGAGAACCCTAGAGAATTAATTAAAAAGCTATTTGAAGTAATCTACAACTTTAGCAAAGTTGCAGGATACAAAGTAAATCCACATAAATCATCAGCATCTTTATATATCACTAACAAAATCCAACAGCAAGAGATACAAAGAGAAATTGCACTTAAAATAACTGTTGATAGTATAAAATATTTAGTAATATATCTACCAAGGGAAAGTCAGAAACTATATGAGCAGAACTACAAAACAATTTCCACACAAATGAAGTCATATCTAAACAATTGGAAAAATAGCAAGTGTTCTTGGATAAATACAGAGATGGGATCTGTTGAAATTTTAATTTGATATGATTGCATATTATGTAAACATACTATGATTCTTTTTTGAAGACCTGTTTTACTTTTCTGTTAACTGTTTTTCCATCAACACAAGAAGTAACAGTAACTAAATGAACTGGTGATTAATAAAACTTGCTGTCAGATGTAGGATCTTTTGGCGTTTTAATTTGATGTTATTTCATAGTTTATAGATATACTATAATACTTATTGTTTGAGATAATTTAATGGTTGTTTTATTTTAATAATAATGATTCTTTTTTAAAGATTTGTTAAGTCCTTTCATAAAGTGTTATTGCATCAATATGAAAGAAGTTATAATAATTGTATCTAATCCTGCTACTTATTGAAACTTGATCTCTGAGGTAGGATCTTTTGAGATTTTAATTTAATATTATTACATATTGTATAGAAATAGTATAATGAATATTATTTATAATAACTTTATGGTTGTTTTATTTTAATAATTATGATTCTTTTTAAAGACCTGTTAAACTTTTTCGTTAATTGTCACTGCATCAGCATGAGAGAAGTAATAATAACTGTATCTAGGCCTGAAGTTAACTAAAACTTTCTGTCTGAGGTAGGATCTTTGGGGATTTTAATTTGATACTATTTCATATTATATGGGTATATTACAATTAATATTATTTGTGATAATTTAATCAGTTTATTTTATTGATAATTATTCTTTTTTAAAGACCTGTTAAATTTTCCCTTAAGTGTTATTGTATCAAAATTAGAAATTATAATAATAATAACTGTATCTAGGCTTGGTGATATGTAAAGCTTGCCATATACGGTTTGATCTTTGGGGATTTTCATTTGATATTATTGCATATTATATAGACATAGTAGAATGAATATTGTTTTTATAACATGATGGTTATTTTATTAAACTAATATTATTTGTGTTAATTTAATGGTTGTTTTATTATAATAATAACAATTCTTTTAAACCACCTGTTAAACATTTTCATTAACTGTTATTGCATCAACATGAGAAATTATAATAATAATAATAACTTTATCTAGGCTTGGTGATGCAAGAAAATTCTTATCTGAGGGAGGATATTTTGAGATTTTAATTTGATATAATTGCACATTATAAATCGATATTATAATGAATATTATTTTGATAACATGATAGTTGTTTTGTTTTAGAAATAATGATTCTTTTTAAAGATGTTATATTCTTTCATAAAATGTTGTTGCATCACAATGAGGGAAGTAATAATAAATATACCTAGGACACCTCATTCCTGAAACTTAACCGTCTAAGGCAGGTTGTCTTATGATTCTAATTTGATATTCTTTCAACTTTTATAGACATTATATAATGAATTGTATTTGTGATCATTTAATTGTTTTTTTTTATTTTAATAACGATTCCTTCTTAAAGCCCTGTTAAACTTTTTCATTTACTATTATTATATAAGCATAAGAGACATAATAATTACTGCATCTACCCTTGGTAATTAGTGAAACATGTTGTCAGAGGAAGGCTCTTTGGGATTTTAATTTGATGTTATTTTTTATTTTATATATGTACTATAATAATTATAGGTTGTGATAATTTAACCCTTGGACTCAGAGAGACATTCCATCTTTGATCAGGCTCCTGGTTCCTCTCCTTCATTTCTCCACTGAAACCAAGTCCTTTCTGAAGGACCTCCAGAAAGCTAGCCAGGCCCCAAATGAAGGAGACAGATTTTGAAGTAGAAATAAAGAATTTGGACTTGATCCCTGGCTATTCTCATGGTGATTACTCTGTTGAAATGAAGCCTTGTTCAGAGACCTCCAGAAAACTAACCAGGACATTATACCTTTTCATTAACTGTTATTGCATAAGCTTAAGAGACATAATAATTATTGCATCTAGTCTTGGTAATTAGTGAAACATGGCTGTCTGAGGTAGGATCTTTGGGATTTTAATTTTATATTATTTCATATAATACAGATATAGTATAAAGAATATTATTTTTGATAATCTAATGGTTGTTTCATTTTAATAATAACCATTATTTTTAGAAGACCTGTTAAAATTTTCATTAACTGTTATTTCCTCAACATGAGAAATTATATTAATAATAACAGTATCTAAGCTTAGTGATACATGAAACTTCCTATCTCAGGAAAGTTCTTTGGGGATTTTAATTTGATATTATTGCAGATTATGTAGTCATACTATAATGAATATTATTTTTATATGATGGTTTTTAATTTTAATAAAAACAATTTTTAAAGCCCTGTTGAACTTTTTCATGAACTTTTATTGCATAATAATATCTTTTTTAGACCTAATGATTAGTGAAACATTTCTGTCTGAGCCAGGAATTTTTGGGATTCTAGTTTGTTATTAGTTCATAGATATAGTATAATGAATATTATTTTTGATAATTTAATTGTTGTTTTATTTCAATAATTATTATTTTTAAGATCTATTAAACTTTTTCATTAACTGTTATTGCATCAATGTGAGAAATTTTAACAATAATATCTGTATCTAGGATTGGTGATGCATGAAACTTCCTAATTTAGGTAGGATGTTCTGGTATTTTAATTTGATATTATTGCATAGTATAAACACTTTATAATGCATATTATTGTGATAACATGATGGTTGTTTTATTTTAATAATATATGATTTTTTTCTTATAGACGTGTTAAACTATTTCATTAACTTTTATTGCATAAATATGGGAGAAATCATTGTAACTGTTTTCATCCCTGGCAATTAGTGAAACTTGTTCTCTGAGGTAGTATCTTTTGGGATTTTAATTTTATATTATTTCATGTTGTACAGAATTAACATGATAAATATTATTTGTGGTAGCTTAATGGCTGTTTTATTTTAATAGTTATGATGCTTTTTGAAAGACTTTTTAATCTTTTTCATTAATTGTTACTGCATCTACATAAGAGAAATAATAATACTTATATTTAGTTTTGTTGATTACTATACATGGCTGTTGGAGGTAGGATGTCTCGAGATTTTAATTTGATATCATTCCATGTCTTATACACATACTCTAATAATTATTTCTGATAATTTAATGATTGTTTTGTTTTATCAATTATGATTCTTTTTAAAAGATCTGTTAAACCCTTTCACAAATTGGCATTGCATCAACATGACAGAAATAATAAAAACTTTACTTAGGTCTCCTTATTACTGATACTTGCAGTCTGAGGTAGGATCTTTTGGGATTATACTTTGATATTATTTCATATTATGTAGATATACTATAATGAATATGACTTGTGATAATTTAATGACTGTTTTAATAATAATTGTTCTTTTTTAAAGACCTGTTACTCTTTCCTTAGCTGTAATTGCATGATTATGAGAAATTATAATAATAATTTTATCTAGGTTTGTTGATGGAATTTTAATTTTTGGAATGTTAATTTGATATTATTACATATTATACATGAATATTATGATAATTATTTTTACTGATAATTCAATGGTTATTTTATTTTAATAATAAGGATTATTTTTAAAGACCTGTTAAACTTTTTCATTAACTGTTATTGCATCAACATGGGAGAACTATAAGTAACCTATCTAGCCCTGGTGATTAGTGAAACTTGCTGTTAGTGTGAGATATGCTGAAAAGTTGGGTTTCCACAATATTGCAAACATTGAGGAAGTGTGGGATAATGGGTACTACTGACCAAGAAATTTTCAGAATGTGAGAGGTTAAAGAAGATTAGGATTCACAGAACAATTAAGTGATTAATAGAAGCCTTGAGCAAATAAGGAATTAGGGGACTAAATTATTAAAATTACTAAACTTGTATGTAAATGATAAGAAAGGAGTCACAGGGGGAGAAAAGGATCATGCCAGTTGTTGGGGTCCTCAGATTTCAACAGCTGCTGGAATTTTTCTAAGTCAATCAAGCAAAGATCAGGAAAGTACTGAGTCATTTTCTAAATGGGATCCCCTTTTTGTTTTACCCCCCTGTCTCCTCTTTATAATCCACCTCTACTTAATGCTTCAGCTCTCCTATTTCCTTCTCCCTTACCCTTCGCTACTCCTATTAATAAATCCACCAACTTCAGACAAAAAGGAGATAGAAGAAAAACTTTACTCCAGGCAGAAAAGAAGGAAAACAGTATAAACAAGACATTCAGAAACTTCCATTTAAGTGTAAAGAAAAAAGTGGGATGGAATGAGGCTCTGTTTCCATTCCTACTCCTAATCCCACCCCACGTTTCCCCTAAGGGAAGGACCAATGGGAGGGAGGGAATTGCATTTGTGAATGCTCCCTTAAGTACTACTGAAGTGAGATCCTTTAAGAAAAATGAAATCTTTGTCTGAACTAATGGACCAGTTTTTAGGTCCAAATATCTATACTTGGAGTGAGTTTGATGAGGACAATACAGCCTTGTCCAGAAGAGCATCTGCATTCCCTGGGAAAGACTCTCTTCCCATATGTACCTTCCCTGGGAAAGACTCTCTTCCCACACATTATGCACCTTTTGGATGCAAAACCTACATTCCCTGGGAAAGACTCTCTTCCCACACATTATGCACCTTTTGGATGCTAAATCTACATTCTCTGGGAAAGACTTTTCCCACACCCTATCTCAAGTATGTTCCTTTCGGATGCAAAGCCCAAATTGTTTTGTTTCTGTATATAAGTAAGCCCTGAGAAAATGTCTGTTGGCAATTCTTTGACATTGCCCACTAAGAGAACATCTTAGTATCTTTCTCTCTTTAATAAAGTGCCTTTTCTTATCACAGCCTTTTGTGTAGCGTTTCTCCCTGTGAACCTGCCCTAACTTGGTGTATTAGAGAACTAGGAGACCAACCCATATTTTTGCCATGATCCATACCTCATCAAGTTGATGTCAATCCTCAACATTCTTTTAACTGGAGAGGAAAAGAGTATGATAAGGAGGGTTGGGATGGCAGGGTGGGAAAGGAGACACCCTCCCACAGTGGGAGTGATTCCAGGGGAGATCAAGTATCCCTATGTAGACCCAGGTGGGGATCATAATAATCAAGTTCACTGGGCTAATATACAAGACCATAGGGAATTAATTATAGCAGGCATTTAAGAATCAGTACCAAAGTCTCAGAATTTGAACAAGGTGTTTGAAATTCACCAAAAAAGGAGGGGTCTCCATATGAATTTTTAGAAAGGCTGAGAGAAATTTTTAGAAGGTATTCTGGTTTAGACTTACAGATCCTCTAGCAGAAGGGATATTCAAGGCACACTTTGTGACCAATTCTTGGCCAGATATAAATAAAAAAATCCAAAAGTTGGAACAATAGAATACTAAGCCTCTAGAAGAATTATTGAGGGAGGCTCAGAAAGTATGTCCTAAGGGAAGATGAGAAACAAAAAACAGAAAAATAAAATCATGGGAACAAACCATGACAAACAAATAAACAGAAGTACCAGATTGGGGAAAGAAGGGAAAATAATGAGAAACAATGGAGAGGTAAGGAGTGGTTAGGAGAAAATAAACAGAAGTACCAGATTGGGGAAAGAAGGGAAAATAATGAGAAACAATGGAGAGGTAAGGAGTGGTTAGGAGAAAATAAGTGTTATAGATGTGGAAAGTCAGGGTTGGGGGGAAAGGTTGAACTCTGAAACTGTGTCCCTTTTGATCTGTAAAAGAAGGGAGATTCGGGGTTCCTGAGTCTTGGATGGGGCATATTTTCCAGATTGGTCTTTTTCTAAGATAAGCAGTTCATTCAATTGGAGATCTTGGGCAAATCACCCCCCCCCCCATTGATCTTTTGGGTCACTGGATCCTCATTCAGGAAACTCCAAATTCTGGAAAAAGCCTTCAAAGTGATTTCATTCAATTGGGATATATATATTCAGCTCAAACTGCCCCCAGCCCCAAGATTTGCTCACAAAAGAATGTTAACACATTCTTTGCAAATCTCATCAAGATATTTGTCTGCTAAGAGAGAGCTTCTTAGTGAAGAATAAAACTTCATTTTTTGCCACTAAGACTTCGGGTTCATGAATTCTTTTCATATTGGACCTGTGCCTCTGACCAGGATTCCCACATCAATTCTCTACCACTAGAATCTCATCAAGGGCACTTCAAGAGGAATTGCCCTAAGTGAAAAAAAAAGCAAGTAACACCCTTCATGTCATTTGAGGAAGAAAACTGTTAGGGAATTCAGGGGTTCTTTCTTTTTAAACCTGGCCAAAAACCCCTGCTTAATGTAAAGGTTGGGAGCTCCAGAGAAAATATGCTATTCCTTGTAGATACCAGGGCAGAAAGATCCTCACTTATTACACAACCTGAGAGCATGAAATTGAGTGGGGACAGCCTTAAGATCTCTGGAGTGAAAGGAGAAAATTTTCAAGTACCAATTTTTAATGAAACAACTATTTAGTATGGAAATAAACAAAGTACTATCAAATTTTTATTTGTCCCAGAAGTAGGAATAAACCTGTTGGGAATAGACTTAATTCATAAATTAGATATAGAGATAAAAATGATACAGGAATTATTGGCTGTTAGACTACATTTGTTAAGTACTGAAACCTATAAAAACATTAGACCAGAAGTTTGGGTAGGGGAAGGAAATTGTGGGGGTATGAAGGTTGATCCAATGGAAATTAAACTAAAGAATTCTCAGGCTGTGGCCTATGTTAGACAATATACTATCCCAATGGAGGGAAGGAAAGGACTGCAGCCGGTTATTGATCAACTGTTAAAGCAAGGGCTTTTGGAACCATGTATGTCTCCTTTCAATATGTCTGTACTCCTAGTTCAAAAACCTGATGGAACATATCGGCTGGTTCAAGATTTGAGGGAAGTAAATCAGTTGGTTTCAGTCTGTCAGTCAATGGTTCCTAATCTTTATACCCTATTTAGCCAAATACCTACAAAACATGGGTGGTTCACAATTAATGACTTGAAGGATGCCTTTTGGGATGGTCCTTTAGCTGAAAACAGTAGAGATTTATTTGCTTGGACAGATGGGAAACAGCAATATAAGTGGATGGTTCTACCTCAAGGATTCACTGAGGCTCCAAATCTTTTTGGACAAATTTTGGAAAGTCTTCTAGAAAAGTTTGAACTCCCAAAGGGTCTAAGTTTGTTAAATATGTAGATGACTTGCTCACTGGAGAAAAACAGAAAAAAGTTTCTGAAACCTCAATGAATCTTTTAAACTTTTTAGGAGATAATGGGTTGACAGTGTCACCCAAGAAATTAGTTTTTGGAAAGAGAGGTAGAAATTTGGGACATCTGATCTGCAAAATAATTAGAAAAACCAATTCTGACAGAATTAAAGCTGTAACAGAGAAACCCATCCCCCAGACTAAGAGGGAATTAAGGAAATTTGGGGGATTGACAGGATAGAGTATGGATTGACTAATATGCATAACTAACAAAAGACTCAAAAATTATTAAAAGAGCTAGAGCAATTAAAAATGGTTACAAGAGAAGAAAGAAATGTTTCTACAGGTAAAGCAGGCTCTGGTTACAGCCCCAGTATTGGCTCTGCCTACTCTTAACAAACCTTTCCATCTGTTTGTTATTGTAAAGGAACTGCTTTGGGGGTTTTAACTCAGTTATGGGCTGGACAAAGGCAACCAGTTGCCTTCTTATCCAAATTACTTGATCCTACCTCTAGAAGATGGCCTGAGTCTATACAAGTAGTAGCCGCAACTACCTTGTTGGTAAAAGAAAGTTGAAAATTGACTTTTGGGGGAGCATTGATAGTAAGCACCCCACATCAAGTTAGGACTATCCTAAACCAAAGGTCAGATTCTTGGCTGACTGATTCAAGAATCTTAAAATATGAATTATTATTGCTGAAAAAGATGACTTGGTTTTAAGCATTGAGAACTGTATCAATCCAGTCACCTCCCCACAGAAAAGTCAATCAAGTCAGGTAGAACCTGAATATAGTTGTCTGAATGTGATAGACTTCCAAACCAAAGTTAGATTAGATTTGAGTGATATTCCTTTTGAAACAGAAGAACGATTATTCATAGATGGATCTTCACAAGTGGTTGAAGGAAAGAGAAGGAATGGTTCTACAATCATAAATGGGAAAGATTGGTCAGTACAAGAGTCCAAAGAATTGGTCAGCACAGACATACAACTCTGTGCTCTAAATCGGGCCTTTCAGGAAACTAAGAAGGACCTATATATACAGATTCCAAATCTGCCTACGGGGTAGTCAGCTGGAAAATTTTGGGAGGAAGGGAGCCTCATAAATAGTAAAGGAAAGGATTTGGCTCATGGTGAGAAAATTTACTATTGCCATCAGAAATAGTAGTGGTACATATCAAAGGACACCAAAAGGGAAGCTCGCTAGAAGTGAGTGAAAATAGGCTTGCAGATGAGGAAGCAAGGCAAGCTGTACTAAGTGACAAAGAAAACTCCACATTAGTCTTAATACTGCAAATAGATTGTCCCAAAGTGACCCGCATCTTTAATCAAAGGGAAACAGAAGAGTTGCTTAAATTAGGGGCTACTAAAGATGAGAAAGGATGGTGGGTACTCCCAAAATGTTAAGCAAAGGGATAACAAGAGAACTGATAGGAATTCTCCATAGGGAAAGTCATTGAGGAACCCAAGCACTGTGTGATATGATTCTTAAACAGTTTGGGTGTATTGGGACTTACACAGTGGCGAAACAAATCACAGAAAGATGTGTAATATGGCACAAAAAGATCCTGAGGAAACAAATGAAGTGGGGAAGAGAAATCTCGCTAAGACCCTTCCAAACTCTTCAGGTAATTTTCACTGAAATGCCACTAATTGGGATATGTAAACATTTACTGGTAATTGTAGATCACTTAACTGGTTGATGGGAAGCCTATCCTCTGAGCTCAGCCATGGAAGCTGGGGTCAGCAAAATCCTCCTTGAACAGATCATACCTCGGTTTGGATTAGTGGAAAGGGCCACTGTGGACAATGGAACCCACTTTCCTGCTAGGGTATTACAGAATGTCTTGATGTGTTTAGGAATTAAATGGGAATTCCATAGCCCTTGGCATCCACCTTCTTCAGGAAGAGTAGAGCCAATGAATCAAACTTTAAAACAACAGATCACTAAAGTAGGCATTGAAACAAGGTTACCTTGGACGAAATTTTTGCCACTAGCACTTCTCAGAGTCAGAACAACCCCTAGGTGGGATATTGGATTATCATCCTTTGAAATGTTGTATGTAAGGGAAGGAGAGGTCCCATGCTTTCAGAGGAAGGATAGGTTTCTAAGACGCTATATACTGGCAGTATCTACTTGTCTTTCAGAACTTCCATTCAAAGGATTCCTTGCTCAGACTCCACCACTTGAATTCACTGTACTTCCATCCAAACCAGGTGACTGGTACTGATAAAATCTTGGAAAGGAGAAAGGTTACTTCCTAACTGGGATGGGCCATTCCAGATTCTGCTAACCACTGAGACTGTTGTAAGAACCACTGAATGAGATTGGACTCATTACACTAAAGTTAAGGGACCTGTTTCTGAACTGGGAGAATTAGAGGAAGTGAAGGAAACCAAAGAAACAAATTATAACTGGAGGGGGGGTGTAATTCCTACAGGAGACCCTCTACAGGTAAAACTAAGGAAGGAGATTTAAAGCAGAAAAGTCTTCTGACTTAAGAAATTTCTAGGATGAATCTCTTACTGTTATTAATGTAGGATTGTAGGCAATACTTATTTAGGATATGTGATTCTTGAGAACTAAATTAAATCTAAAGCTTTGATTGATGAGACTTGCTATTTGAGATAAATCTCTTGGGACTATAGCTGATATTTTTAGAATTTAGAATTCAGGTATAATTTTCTACAAAAGTCATCGTCAGTAATACACCATATGAGAGAAATATGCCACAATCTACTCAGAAGAATGTGATCTTGAACTGTTATAGATGGAAGTTAATGTCTGGGCAAAAGTTAATTTCTGGGCAAAAAACCTTGGCCTCTGCTTGAGGCAGGATCCTTCTGACTCAGTTTCCCAGGGGAGTTCCTTTCAGTAAAAACCTACCTGATTACTCCTGAGTGGCTATAAGGTGGAATGGTTACTGCATAATTGTCAACTATAAAACAGAGCTAAGAATGCTTTATCCTATCATGGATGTGCTCTCAGACAGGCCTGAAGGACCAGTTTTTGATTATTAGTTATGTTCCAGCTTTTTCCTCTTATAGCAAGCTGCTTTAACTAGAGTAAGTAATCAATAGAAATCATGAGTACAATACAAGTATGTAAGACCTTGTAGTTTTCAATCTGAAAAATATGATCATTATATCCTAAATAAGTAGGTAAATGAATATTTGGCCTACTCATTCTATCTATTGATAGATGCATTAATCTGTATAAAATAAGGTTCTTAAAGGTTTACTCTGTAAGATGATTCAACGCTACCACCCCTTTCCAGCTTGAAGTAATCATGATTCCTGTGGAAGACTGAGATCTCTTTCCCTTGTCCCTAGAATTCCATCACACAAAAGAAAGAAGAAGGAGGATGATGGGTTCAAGCTGAGGATCTACTTAGAACCATGTACACCTAATTATGGATTGTGGATCACATTATTGTTTGATTTTGTTTGGGCCAAGTTTATTGTATTCCTTTGTTAGTCTTGTTCCTTTCAGGTTACAAATTTTTAGTTTAAAGAGAAATGTTAAATTAGAATGGTTACTTTTGAGGAAGATCAAAATATAGATGAGGAATGTAAGATGATGTTTAAAGGTTTGAAAAAGGGGCAACAGAAAAGATGTGCAAACCAAATCCTTATTAAAAAGGAAATGCAGAAATTATGAGAAATGTTGAAAGCATGTGTTTCCACAGTATTGCAAGCTTTGAGGTAGTGTGGGATAGTGGTTACCACTGAGCAAGAGATTTTCAGAATATGAGAGGTTAAGGAAGGTTAGGCTTCACAGAACAATTAAGTGATCAGTAAAAGTCTTGAGCAAAGAAGGAATTGGGGGAGGTGGGAAGGCACAGGGGGATTCAGCCAATTAGCAAGAGTCTTGTGGTTTTGAGAAAATCACAAACTTGAGATAATAGCCCATCCAACTTAAACTAGTTGGGGTCAATGACAAGACTTGACGAAATCACTAATGTGCCTGCTTAACAGGCTAATTGAATATTAAACAACACACCTGATAGCAGGAGTTTTCTGCTATTTTTGAACATGGGATGTATGATGAAGGGGGCATATTTTAGACATATTAAGGGGAAACATGTAGTGAGCATATCAGAAAGATTGTAACCTGGATAAAATGGACCAATCTGTTTTCTGAAGGCAGGAGTTGCTTCACATGAGTAAGTATAAAGTACTCAATGCTCCCTCTTCCCGAAGAGGAGTGGGGCCCACTTCTGGATATAAACGTTAAGACGATTCCTTAAGATTTGTCTTTAAGAAATTTTCCTGGATATCTGGTTTTCCGTGTCAAGAGTGTTATTTCTAACAATAGGTAGAGTCTTTTGGGATTTTAATTTGATATTAATTTATATTATATAGGCATGCTATAATAATTATTGTTAGTGATAATTTAATGGTTGTTTTATTTTAAAAATAATGATTATTTTTAAAGACATGTTAAGCTTTTTTCATTAACTGTTATTGCATCAACATGCGAGAAATAATAGTAACCGTATCTAGCCCTGGTGCTTAGTGAAACTTGTTGTTTGAGGTAGGATATTTTGGGATTTTACATTGATATTATTTCATATTATATAGATATAGTATAATAGTTATTGTTTGTGATACTTTAAGGCTTGTTTTATTTTAGTAATAATCATTCTTTTTCCCCCTGAGGCAATTGGGGTTAAGTGATTTGCCCAGGGTCACACAGCTAGGAAGCAATAAGTGTCTGAGGCCAGAAGTGAACTCAGATCTTCCTGACTTTTCAGGGCTGGTACTCTATCCACTGCAGCACCTAGCAGTCCCAATGGTGATTCTTTTTAAAATACCTGTTAAACCCTTTCATAAATTGTTATTGTACCAACATGGGAGAAATAATAATAAATGTATCTAGGACTGCTCATTACTGAATCTTACTGTCTAAAGTAGGATGTCTTGGCATTTTTATTTCATATTATACAAAGATACAATAATGAATGTTACTTGTGATAATTGAATGGTCATTTTGTTTAATAATAATAATAATTCATTTTTAAAGAACTGTTAAACTTTTTCGTGGACTGTTATTGTATCAAGATGAAAAAAAATAATAATGACATTAAGGCTTGGTGATTAGTGAAACAAACCATCAGAGGTAAGTACTTTGGGATTCTAATTTGAAATTATTTAATATTGTATAGAAATAATATAAAGAATATTATTGGAGATAACTTAATTGTTTTATTTTAACAGTTGTGATTCTTTTTAAAAAGACTTCTTAAACTTTTTTCTTAACTGTTATTGCAACCACACGAGAAATAATAACTAGGCCTGGTGATTATTGAAACTTGCTGTTAGAGGTATGGCCTTTCGGGATTTTAATTTGATATTTGAAAATTTTTGTTAACTGTTATTGTATCAAAATGGGAAATAATAACTGCATCTAGGCCTGGCGATTAGTAAAACTTGAGGTCTTTGGTAGGGTTTTGGGGGATTTAAATTTGATATTATTACATATTATATAGATATAGACATACTCTAATAATTATTATTTATGATAAATGAATGGTTATTTTGTTTTGGTAATAATGATTCTTTTTTAAGGACTTGTCAAACCTTTTCATTAACTTTTATTGCATCAGTGTAAGGGAAATAATAATGACTGTACCTAGCCCTCTTGATTAGTTAAAGATGCCACATGAGATTTGATCTTTGAGATTTTTAATTTGATATTATTTCATATTATATATCTAGTATAATGAATATTATCTTTAATGGTAGTTTTATTTTAATAATAATGATTATTTTTTAAATGTGTAAAACCTTTTTTCATTAACTCGTATTGAATCAATATGAGAAATTATAATAATTACTGTATCTAAGCTTGGTGATGCAAGAAACTTCCTATCTGAGGTAGGATCTTTTGGGAATTTAATTTGATACTATTGCATATTATAAACACATGCTATAATGAATATTATTTTGATAATATGATGCTTGTTTTATGTTAGTAATAATGATTCTTTTTAAAGACAGGTTGAACTTTTTCATTAACTTTTATTGCATCAAAATGAGAGAAATAATAATAACTGAATTTAACCCTAATACTTAATGAAACTTAATGTCTGTAATAGGCTATCTTGGAATTCTAATTTCATATGAGTTCATATCATATTGACATTCCTTAATATTTGTTGTTTGTGATCATTTGTTATTTTTTAAAATAATAATTGTTATTTTAAAAGACTGGTTAACTTTTTCATCAACTTTATTTGTAGCAAAATGAGAAACTATAATAATAATAAATGCATCTAGGTTTGGTGATGCAAGAAACTTCCTGTCTGAGGTAGGACTTTTTGGGATTTTAATTTGATACTATTTCATATTATATAGAAATGTTACAATGAATATTATTTGTGATAATTTAATGGTTGTGTATTTTAATAATAATGATTAGTGATAATAGCTATCTAATTTGGGAACTCGTGGGATTCTACTTTCATATTATTACTTATTATATAAACATGGTATAATTAATATTATTTGTGATGATTTAATTGTTGTTTTATTTTAATTATAATGACTCTTCTTTAAATATCTATTGAACATTTTCATTAACTTTTATGGCATAAACATGAGAGAAAAAATGGCTACTCTGGTGATTGGTGAAACATGATATCTGAGATGGGATCTCTCGGGTTTCTAATTTGATATTATTTCATATCATATGGAAATATTTTAATCAATATTAGTTGTGTTGTTTCATTTTAGTGGTTGTTTCATTTTAATAATTATGATTCTTTTTTAAAGACCTGTAATACTTATTCACTTACTGTTATTGCATCCGTGTGAGAAAAATAATAATAATTGTATTTGGCCTCCTGATTTTTGAAAATTGCTGTCTGAGGTAGTATTTCTTTATATTTTAATTTTACATGTTTTCATATGTTATAAGCATACTGTACCAATTATTGTTTATGATAATGTAATGGCTGTTTTAGATTAATAATAGTGATTTTTAAAAGGCCTGTTAAAAGCTTTCATAATATGCTATTGCATCAACAAGAGAGAAATAATAACTATCTAGATTTTTTGTTACTGAAAATTACATTCTGAGGTAGGATGTGTTGAGATTCTAGTTTGATATTATTTCATATAATATAGACATTCTATGATATATATTATTTGTCATAATTTAATGATTTTTTATTTAAATAATAATGATTCATTTTTTAAAGAACTGTTAACCTTTTTCATTGACTATTTCATTAACATGTAAAATAATAATAACTGTATCAAGGCCTCATAATTAGTGAAACTTCCTATCTGATGTAGGATCTTTTGGGATTTAAACTTGATATTATTTCATATTATATATATAGAGAGAGAATATAACAAATATTGTTTATGATCATTTAATGGTGGTTTTATTTTAATAATAATAATTCATTTTTAAAATTTTCTTAAACTTCTTCATTAACTGTTATTGCAGAAAAATTATGGAAATAATCATAACTGTATTTAGTCCTGGTCATTAGTGAAACTAGCTATCTTGGCTTGGATCTTATGGGATTCTAAATTCATATAACTGCATATTATTTAAACATAATGAATATTATTTGTGATAATTAATGCTTCCTTTACTTTAAGAATAATGCTTTCTTAATAACCTGCTAAACTCTTTGCATTAACTATTATTGCATCAACATGAGAAAAATAATAGTAACTGATTCCAGGGCTCCTGATGACTGAAACTTGTTAAATGAGGTAGGATCTCTGGGGATTTTAATTTGATATTATTGCATATCTAATTGACACTCTATAAAAATTATTGTTTGTGAAAATTTAATGGTTGTTTTTTAATAATAATGATCAACTAGCTGTCTGAGTTAGAACCTCTTGGGATTTTAATTTCATATTACTGCATTGCATATTATACAAATATACTTTAGTGAATATTATTTGTGCTGTTTTCTTTTAATAATAATGATTCTTTTTAATTAAACTTTTCATAAACTTTATTCTATCAATATGAAAGAAATAATAGTAATCATATCTAGTTCTGGTGATTAGTGAAACTTGCTGTTGAGGTAAAGCTTTTAGGATTTTAATTTGATATTATTTGATATTATTTAGATATCCTATAATAATTATTGTTTAGGATAATTTAGTGGTTGATTTATTTTAATATAATGGTTCTTTTTAAATGACTTGTTAGACTCTTTCATAATCTGTTACTGTATCAACATAAGAGAAATAATAATAACTATATCAAGGCTTGTTGATTACTGAAGCTCTTTGTCTGAAATAGGATCTCTTTGTATTTTAATTTTATATTATTTCATAACTTACACTCTATAACGTAAAGAGCAGGAACTCTGGAGAAATATGCTTCTGTTCAGTGTGATTGATTTAATCCTACAACAAGGTGTTAACTCAGTGGAATTGTTAAGACAATGGTTATCTAGTTTAGCATGGTGATTAATAGATCTCTAGTTTAGTATAATTGATTTAATCCTAAAACAAGGTGTTAACTCAGTGGAATTAATATAATGATTCTCTAGTTTACATGTACTTAGTACCTAGTATAGTTCTACAAGATTGACACCTATCCTACAAGATTTACCCCTATGATGATGTACTTATAATAGAGTATTTAAACTGAGGACAAAGTCACCCAGAGAGATTCCATCTTTGATCAGCCTCCTGGTGGCTTTCCTGCCTCCTGCATTCCTCCACTGAAACCAAGACCCATTCTGGAAGGCCTCCAGAAAGCTAACCATTTCATTACAGTATAATTACAGTATAATAATTATTGTTAATGTTAATTTAATGATTTTATTTTGATAATAATTATTCTTTTCAAAGACCTTTTCAACCCTTTCATAAACACTTATTGCAATAAGAAAAATAATAGTAAATGTATCTAGCCCTAATGATTAGTGAAATTTGTTGCCTAAGGTGGGATCTTTTGGGATTTTAAGTTGATATTATTGAATAATATATAGACATACCATGATGAATATTAACTGTGGTAATTTAATGGTTGTTTTATTTTCATAATAATGATTCTACATTAATAGGTCTACAAAAAGTGGACCTATTAAACTTTTTATTAAGTTTTATTGCAACACCATGAGAGAAAAAATAGTTATTGTATCTAGTCCTGGTGATTAGTGAAACTTACTCTCAGTGGTAGGATCTCTTTGGATTTTAATTTGATATTATTTCATATTATAAAGACAAAAATATAATGAATATTATTGTGATAAATTAATGGTTGTATTTTAATAAAAATTATTCTTTTTAAAAAACTTATAAAAACCCTTTCATAAACTGTTATTGCATCAAAATGAAAGAAACAATAACTGTATGTAAGGCCTTCTCATTACTGAAAATTACTGTCTAGGTAGGATGTCTTAGGAATCTAATTTGATGTTGTTTCTTATTATGTAGACATTTTGTAATCAAAATTATTTGTGATAATTTAATGGTTATTTTAATAGTGATAATTATGTTTAAAACTCATTTAACTTTTTGATTAACTTTTATTGCATCATCCTGAGAGAAATCATAATAACTATATCTAGGCCTGGTGATTACGGAAACTTGCTGTTTGAGGTAGGAGCTCTTGGTACTTTACTTTGATATTATTTCATATTGTGTAGACATACTATAATAATTATTTTGGGGGACTGTTTAATGGTTGTTTTATTTTAATAATAATCAATCTTTTTAAAGACCTGTTCAAATTTTTCATTAGCTGTTATTGCATCCACATGAAAGAAATAATAATAACTGTATATAGGCCTGCTTATTACTGAAACTTATTCTCTGAGGTATTCTTGGGATCCTAAATTGACATTATTTCATATTACATAGCCATAGTATAATAATTATTGTTTGTGATAATGTAATGGTTTTTTATTTTAATAATAATAATTCTTTTGTAAAGACCTGTTAAACTTTTTCCTTTACTGTTATTGCATCCAAATGAAGGAAATAATAATAACTTTATCTAGGCTTACTCATTACTGAAATTTACTGTGTGACATAGAATGTTTTGGGATCCTAATTTAATATTTTTAATAATATATAGACATCCTATAATGAATATTACTTGTGATAATTTAATGGTTTTGTTATTTTAATAATATTCTTTTTTTAAAGAATTGTTCAACCTTTTCATTAACTGTTAATGCATCAGCATAAGCAAAATAATAAATAATAATTAGTGCATCGAGTCCTGGTGATTAGTGAAACAAGCTTTCTGAGGTAAGATATTTGGCAATTTAATTTGATATTATTTCATATTATATAGACATAGTACAATGAATATTAGTTGCGATAATTTAATGGTTGTTTTATTTTAGTAATAATGATTCATTTAAAAAGAACTGTTAAAGGTTTTCATTAACTATTACTGCATCACCATGAAAAATAATAATAATGACTGTATAAAGGCCTGATGATTAGTGAAACTGCTTGTGAGAAGTAGGACAATTGGGTTTCTAATTTGATTTTATTTCATGTTGTTTAGAAATACTATACTGTATATTATTGGTGATAACAGTTGTTTTAATGATTATGATTCTTTTTTAAAGACCTGTTAAAGTTTTTCATTAACTATTATTGCAACAACATGAGAAATAATAATAATATTATCTAGATTGATAAATACTGAAATTTGCTGTTTTAGGTAGGAAATTTTAGGATTTTAATTTGGTATTAATGCATATTATACAGACATACTATAATAATTATTTTGTGTGATAATTTAATACTTGTCTAATTTTGATAACAGTGATTCTTTTTTTAAAGGCCTTTTAAACTTTCTCGTAGAAATCCGTTATTACATGTTTTTATCTAGGCCTACTGTTTATTGGAACTTGCTGTCTGAGGTAGGATCTGTTGGAATCTTTTACAAAGTGTGAAGACATTGGAGTTGATTTGATCTGATTTTGGGCCAGAACTTGAAACAAGGTATTAGGTGGAACTGATTGAACAATGCTTGTGTTCAAGTATCTAAGTACTCAATGGAGTTCACACGAGAGTTCAGGGCTAGTATGAGAGCTGAATTCACACCTTCCTCAGGACCAGAGAGCACTCTGGGAGATAACCCAGAATCCCTCTCCCTCCAGAAGGCGGAGTTAACCTTTGGGAGATCACATAAATGAAGGAAGCTCTTGGAGCTAGGAGGAATTTCTCCAGAACATCAACAGGGCTCTGAGACAGAACACTCTGGAAGAAAAGACTACTTGCCACAGACTGGAGATTGAGAAGCCAGGAGTCGGAGCTGGCTGGAGGCTGAAGAAAGCAGAGGCAAGAGCCAAGGACAAAACTACAAGATCTCTTGGAGCCAGGCAGTGAGATAGGCCTCAACTAACCGGGATAATATGTAAGGAGAAATAAACGTTTGCAACTTTTACCAGCTGGCTGAGATTTCGAAGTAATTATTTATTTCAACTAAGACTAAGGCTGGCTCCCAAGAAAACCTCCACAGTAGTATAATAATTATTCTTTATGACAATTTAATAGTTGTTTTATTTTACTAATAATGATACTTTTTAAAGAATTTTAAGCCATTTAATATACTTTTATTACATCAACTTGAGAGAAATAATAACTTTATGTAGGCCTATTCATTACTGAAACTTACTGTCTGAAGTAAATTGTCTTGGAATTTTAATTTGATATCATTTCATATTATATAGATATATTGTAGTTAGTATTATATGTGATAATTTAATGGTTATGTTTTTCATAATAATGATTCATTTTAAAAGAACTATTAAAGTATTTCATTTACTGTCATTGCATCATCATGAAAAATAATAATATTAGCTGTATCAAGGCCTGGTGATTAGTTAAACTGGCTGTCAGAAATAGGATCTTTTGGCATTTTAATTTGATATTATTTCATATTGTATAGAAATAGTATAATGTTTATTATAGCTGATAACTTGTTTTTTTTTAACAATTATGTTTCTTTTTTTAAAGACTAAAATTTTTCATTAAATATTATTGCAGCAACAAGAGAAATAATAATAATAACAACAACAGTTTTGGGGCCTGGTGATTACTGAAATTGCTGTCAGTATCCTATCTCTATAGGATCTTTTAGAATTTTAATTTGATATGATTTCATATTATATAGATATATGATAATCATTAGTATTTGTGACAATATAATGGTTATTTTATTTTTATGATAATGATTTCTTTTTAAAGACCTGTTAAAATTTTTTGTTAACTGTTATTGTATCAAAATGGGAAATAATAACTGCATCTAGGCCTGGTGATTAGTAAAACTTGAGGTCTTTGGTAGGGTTTTGGGGGATTTAAATTTGATATTATTACATATTATATAGATATAGACATACTCTAATAATTATTATTTATGATAAATGAATGGTTATTTTGTTTTGGTAATAATGATTCTTTTAAGGACTTGTCAAACCTTTTCATTAACTTTTATTGCATCAGTGTAAGGGAAATAATAATGACTGTACCTAGCCCTCTTGATTAGTTAAAGATGCCACATGAGATTTGATCTTTGAGATTTTTAATTTGATATTATTTCATATTATATATCTAGTATAATGAATATTATCTTTAATGGTAGTTTTATTTTAATAATAATGATTATTTTTTTAAATGTGTAAAACCTTTTTTCATTAACTCGTATTGAATCAATATGAGAAATTATAATAATTACTGTATCTAAGCTTGGTGATGCAAGAAACTTCCTATCTGAGGTAGGATCTTTTGGGAATTTAATTTGATACTATTGCATATTATAAACACATGCTATAATGAATATTATTTTGATAATATGATGCTTGTTTTATGTTAGTAATAATGATTCTTTTTAAAGACAGGTTGAACTTTTTCATTAACTTTTATTGCATCAAAATGAGAGAAATAATAATAACTGAATTTAACCCTAATACTTAATGAAACTTAATGTCTGTAATAGGCTATCTTGGAATTCTAATTTCATATGAGTTCATATCATATTGACATTCCTTAATATTTGTTGTTTGTGATCATTTGTTATTTTTTAAAATAATAATTGTTATTTTAAAAGACTGGTTAACTTTTTCATCAACTTTATTTGTAGCAAAATGAGAAACTATAATAATAATAAATGCATCTAGGTTTGGTGATGCAAGAAACTTCCTGTCTGAGGTAGGACTTTTTGGGATTTTAATTTGATACTATTTCATATTATATAGAAATGTTACAATGAATATTATTTGTGATAATTTAATGGTTGTGTATTTTAATAATAATGATTAGTGATAATAGCTATCTAAGTTGGGAACTCGTGGATTCTACTTTCATATTATTATTTATTATATAAACATGGTATAATTAATATTATTTGTGATGATTTAATTGTTGTTTTATTTAATTATAATGACTCTTTAAATATCTATTGAACATTTTCATTAACTTTTATGGCATAAACATGAGAGAAAAATGGTTACCTTGGTGATTGGTGAAACATGATATCTGAGATGGATTCTCGGTTTCTAATTTGATATTATTTCTATCATATGGAAATATTTTAATCAATATTAGTTGTGTTGTTTCATTTAGTGGTTGTTTCATTTTAATAATTATGATTCTTTTTTAAAGACCTGTAATACTTATTCACTTACTGTTATTGATCCGTGTGAAAAATAATAATTGTATTTGCCTCCTGATTTTTGAAAATTGCTGTCTGAGGTAGTATTTCTTTATATTTTAATTTTACATGTTTTCATATGTTATAAGCATATTACCAATTATTGTTTATGATAATGTAATGGCTGTTTTAGATTAATAATAGTGATTTTTAAAAGGCCTGTTAAAAGCTTTCATAATATGCTATTGCATCAAGAGAGAAATAATAACTATCTAGATTTTTTGTTACTGAAAATTACATTCCGAGGTAGGATGTGTTGGATTCTAGTTTGATATTATTTCATAAATATAGAATTTCTATGATATATATTATTTGTCATAATTTAATTGGATTTTTATTTAAATAATAATGATTCATTTTTTAAAGAACTGTTAACCTTTTTCATTGACATTTCATTAAATGTAAAATAATAATAACTTATCAAGGCCTCAAATTAGTGAAACTTCCTATCTGATGTAGGATCTTTGGGATTTAAACTTGATATTATTTCATATTATATATATAGAGAGAGAAATAATAAATATTGTTTATGATCATTTAATGGTGTTTTATTTTTAATAATAATAATTATTTTTAAAATTTTCTTAAACTTTTCATTAACTGTTATTGCAGAAAAATTATGGAAATAATCATAAACTGTATTTAGTCCTGGTCATTAGTGAAACTATTATCTTGGCTTGATCTTATGGATTTAAATTCATATAATATTATTTAAATATAATGAATATTATTTTGATAATTAATGCTTCCTTTACTTTAAGAATAATGCTTTCTTAATAACCTTAAACTCTTTGCATTAACTATTATTGCATCAACATGAGAAAAATAATAGTAACTGATTCCAGGGCTCCTGATGACTGAAACTTGTTAAATGAGGTAGGATCTCTGGGGATTTTAATTTGATATTATTGCATATCTAATTGAACTCTATAAAAATTATTGTTTGTGAAAATTTAATGGTTGTTTTTAATAATGATCAACTAGCTGTCTGAGTTAGAACCTTTGGATTTTAATTTATATTATGCATTGTATTAATTATATAAATATACTTTAGTGAATATTATTTGTGCTGTTTTCTTTAATAATAATGATTCTTTTAATTAAACTTTTCATAAACTTTATTCTATCAATATGAAAGAAATTAATAGTAATCATTCTAGTTCTGGTGATTAGTGAAACTTGTTGTTGAGGTAAAGCTTTTAGGATTTTAATTTGATATTATTTGATATTATTTAGATATCCTATAATAATTATTGTTTAGGATAATTTAGTGGTTGATTTATTTAATATAATGGTTCTTTTAAATGACTTGTTAGACTTCCTTTTCATAATCTGTTACTGTATCAACATAAGAGAAATAATAATAACTATATCAAGGCTTGTTGATTACTGAAGCTTCTTGTCTGAAATAGGATCTTTTGTATTTTAATTTATATTATTTCATAACTTACACTTATAACGTAAAGAGCAGGAACTCTGGAGAAATATGCTTCGTTCAGTGTGATTGATTTAATCCACAACAAGGTGTTAACTCAGTGGAATTGTTAAGACAATGGTTATCTAGTTTAATGGTGATTAATAGATTCTAGTTTATATAATGATTAATCCTAAAACAAGTTAACTAGTGGAATTAATATAATGATTCTCTAGTTTCATGTACTTAGTACCTAGTATAGTTCTACAAGATTGACACCTATCCTACAAGATTTACCCCTATGATGATGTACTTATAATTAGAGTATTTAAACTGAGGACAAAGTCACCAGAGAGATTCCATTCTTGATCAGCCTCCTGGTGGCTTTCCTGCCTCCTGATTCTCCACTGAAACTAAGACCCATTCTGAAGGCTCAGAAAGTTAACCATTTCATTTACAGTATAATTACAGATAATAATTATTGTTAATGTTAATTTAATGATTTTATTTTGATAATAATTATTCTTTTTCAAAGACCTTTTCAACCTTTTCATAAACACTTATAATAAGAAAATAATAGTAAATGTATCTATCCTTAATGATTAGTGAAATTGTTGCCTAAGGTGGGATCTTTTGGGATTTTTAAGTTGATATTATTGAATAATATATAGACATACCATGAATATTAACTGTGGTAATTTAATGGTTGTTTTATTTTCATAATAATGATTCTACATTAATAGGTCTACAAAAGTGACCTATTAAAACTTTTTATTAAGTTTTATTGCAACACCATGAGAGAAAATAGTTATTGTATCTATCCTGGTGATTAGTGAAACTTACTTCTCAGTGGTAGGATTCTTTGATTTTAATTTGATATTATTTCATATTATAAAGACAAAATATAATGAATATTATTGTGATAAATTAATGGTTTATTTTAATAAAATTATTCTTTTAAAATTATAAAACCTTTCATAAACTGTTATTGATCAAAATGAAAAAACAATAACTTGTATGTAAGGCCTTTCTCATTATGAAAATTACGTCAGGTAGGATGTCTTAGGAATCTAATTTGATGTTGTTTTTATATGTAGAATTTTGTAATCAAAATTATTTGTATAATTTAATGGTTATTTTAATAGTGATAATTATGTTAAAACTATTAACTTTTGATTAACTTTTATTGTATCATCCTTGAGAGAAATCATAATAACTATATCTAGGCCTGGTGATTACGGAAACTTGCTGTTTGAGGTAGGAGCTCTTGGTACTTTACTTGATATTATTTCATATTGTGTAGAATACTATAATAATTATTTTGGGGACTGTTTAATTGTTGTTTTATTTTAATAATAATCAATCTTTTTAAAGACCTGTTCAAATTTTTCATTAGCTGTTATTGCATCCACATGAAAGAAATAATAATAACTGTATATAGGCTCGTTTATTACTGAAACTTATTTCTGAGGTATTCTTGGATCCTAAATTGAATTATTTCAATTACATAGCCATAGTATAATAATTATTGTTTGTGATAATGTAATGGTTTTTTATTTTAATAATAATAATTTTTGTAAAGACTGTTAAACTTTTTCCTTACTGTTATTGAATCCAAATGAAGGAAATAATAATAACTTTATTCTAGGCTTATATTACTGAAATTTACTGTGTGAATAGAATTTTGGGATCCTAATTTAATATTTTTAATAAATATAGACATCCTATAATGAATATTATTTGATAATTTAATGGTTTTGTTATTTTAATAATATTTTTTTAAAGAATTGTCAACCTTTTCATTAACTGTTAATGCATCAGATAAGCAAAATAATAAATAATAATTAGTATCGAGTCCTGGTGATTAGTGAAACAAGCTTTCTGAGGTAAGATATTTGGCAATTTAATTTGATATTATTTCATATTATATAGACATAGTACAATGAATATTAGTTGCGATAATTTAATGGTTGTTTTATTTTAGTAATAATGATTCATTTAAAAAGAACTGTTAAAGGTTTTCATTAACTATTACTGCATCACCATGAAAAATAATAATAATGACTGTATAAAGGCCTGATGATTAGTGAAACTGCTTGTGAGAAGTAGGACAATTGGGTTTCTAATTTGATTTTATTTCATGTTGTTTAGAAATACTATACTGTATATTATTGGTGATAACAGTTGTTTTAATGATTATGATTCTTTTTTAAAGACCTGTTAAAGTTTTTCATTAACTATTATTGCAACAACATGAGAAATAATAATAATATTATCTAGATTGATAAATACTGAAATTTGCTGTTTTAGGTAGGAAATTTTAGGATTTTAATTTGGTATTAATGCATATTATACAGACATACTATAATAATTATTTTGTGTGATAATTTAATACTTGTCTAATTTTGATAACAGTGATTCTTTTTTTAAAGGCCTTTTAAACTTTCTCGTAGAAATCCGTTATTACATGTTTTTATCTAGGCCTACTGTTTATTGGAACTTGCTGTCTGAGGTAGGATCTGTTGGAATCTTTTACAAAGTGTGAAGACATTGGAGTTGATTTGATCTGATTTTGGGCCAGAACTTGAAACAAGGTATTAGGTGGAACTGATTGAACAATGCTTGTGTTCAAGTATCTAAGTACTCAATGGAGTTCACACGAGAGTTCAGGGCTAGTATGAGAGCTGAATTCACACCTTCCTCAGGACCAGAGAGCACTCTGGGAGATAACCCAGAATCCCTCTCCCTCCAGAAGGCGGAGTTAACCTTTGGGAGATCACATAAATGAAGGAAGCTCTTGGAGCTAGGAGGAATTTCTCCAGAACATCAACAGGGCTCTGAGACAGAACACTCTGGAAGAAAAGACTACTTGCCACAGACTGGAGATTGAGAAGCCAGGAGTCGGAGCTGGCTGGAGGCTGAAGAAAGCAGAGGCAAGAGCCAAGGACAAAACTACAAGATCTCTTGGAGCCAGGCAGTGAGATAGGCCTCAACTAACCGGGATAATATGTAAGGAGAAATAAACGTTTGCAACTTTTACCAGCTGGCTGAGATTTCGAAGTAATTATTTATTTCAACTAAGACTAAGGCTGGCTCCCAAGAAAACCTCCACAGTAGTATAATAATTATTCTTTATGACAATTTAATAGTTGTTTTATTTTACTAATAATGATACTTTTTAAAGAATTTTAAGCCATTTAATATACTTTTATTACATCAACTTGAGAGAAATAATAACTTTATGTAGGCCTATTCATTACTGAAACTTACTGTCTGAAGTAAATTGTCTTGGAATTTTAATTTGATATCATTTCATATTATATAGATATATTGTAGTTAGTATTATATGTGATAATTTAATGGTTATGTTTTTCATAATAATGATTCATTTTAAAAGAACTATTAAAGTATTTCATTTACTGTCATTGCATCATCATGAAAAATAATAATATTAGCTGTATCAAGGCCTGGTGATTAGTTAAACTGGCTGTCAGAAATAGGATCTTTTGGCATTTTAATTTGATATTATTTCATATTGTATAGAAATAGTATAATGTTTATTATAGCTGATAACTTGTTTTTTTTTAACAATTATGTTTCTTTTTTTAAAGACTAAAATTTTTCATTAAATATTATTGCAGCAACAAGAGAAATAATAATAATAACAACAACAGTTTTGGGGCCTGGTGATTACTGAAATTGCTGTCAGTATCCTATCTCTATAGGATCTTTTAGAATTTTAATTTGATATGATTTCATATTATATAGATATATGATAATCATTAGTATTTGTGACAATATAATGGTTATTTTATTTTTATGATAATGATTTCTTTTTAAAGACCTGTTAAAATTTTTTGTTAACTGTTATTGTATCAAAATGGGAAATAATAACTGCATCTAGGCCTGGTGATTAGTAAAACTTGAGGTCTTTGGTAGGGTTTTGGGGGATTTAAATTTGATATTATTACATATTATATAGATATAGACATACTCTAATAATTATTATTTATGATAAATGAATGGTTATTTTGTTTTGGTAATAATGATTCTTTTAAGGACTTGTCAAACCTTTTCATTAACTTTTATTGCATCAGTGTAAGGGAAATAATAATGACTGTACCTAGCCCTCTTGATTAGTTAAAGATGCCACATGAGATTTGATCTTTGAGATTTTTAATTTGATATTATTTCATATTATATATCTAGTATAATGAATATTATCTTTAATGGTAGTTTTATTTTAATAATAATGATTATTTTTTTAAATGTGTAAAACCTTTTTTCATTAACTCGTATTGAATCAATATGAGAAATTATAATAATTACTGTATCTAAGCTTGGTGATGCAAGAAACTTCCTATCTGAGGTAGGATCTTTTGGGAATTTAATTTGATACTATTGCATATTATAAACACATGCTATAATGAATATTATTTTGATAATATGATGCTTGTTTTATGTTAGTAATAATGATTCTTTTTAAAGACAGGTTGAACTTTTTCATTAACTTTTATTGCATCAAAATGAGAGAAATAATAATAACTGAATTTAACCCTAATACTTAATGAAACTTAATGTCTGTAATAGGCTATCTTGGAATTCTAATTTCATATGAGTTCATATCATATTGACATTCCTTAATATTTGTTGTTTGTGATCATTTGTTATTTTTTAAAATAATAATTGTTATTTTAAAAGACTGGTTAACTTTTTCATCAACTTTATTTGTAGCAAAATGAGAAACTATAATAATAATAAATGCATCTAGGTTTGGTGATGCAAGAAACTTCCTGTCTGAGGTAGGACTTTTTGGGATTTTAATTTGATACTATTTCATATTATATAGAAATGTTACAATGAATATTATTTGTGATAATTTAATGGTTGTGTATTTTAATAATAATGATTAGTGATAATAGCTATCTAAGTTGGGAACTCGTGGGATTCTACTTTCATATTATTACTTATTATATAAACATGGTATAATTAATATTATTTGTGATGATTTAATTGTTGTTTTATTTTAATTATAATGACTCTTCTTTAAATATCTATTGAACATTTTCATTAACTTTTATGGCATAAACATGAGAGAAAAAATGGCTACTCTGGTGATTGGTGAAACATGATATCTGAGATGGGATCTCTCGGGTTTCTAATTTGATATTATTTCATATCATATGGAAATATTTTAATCAATATTAGTTGTGTTGTTTCATTTTAGTGGTTGTTTCATTTTAATAATTATGATTCTTTTTTAAAGACCTGTAATACTTATTCACTTACTGTTATTGCATCCGTGTGAGAAAAATAATAATGGCCTCCTGATTTTTGAAAATTGCTGTCTGAGGTAGTATTTCTTTATATTTTAATTATTATTAATTATAATTAATTAATTATTAATTATAATTAATTATAATAATTATTGTATTAACATGAGAAATGAATAAGAATAAAAGCATCTAGGCCTGGTGATTATTAAAACTTACTGTAAGAGGTTGGATTTTTTGGGATTCTAATTTGATATTATTTTATATTATATAAATATACTATGAGAAAAATTATTAGTGATAATTTAATGGTTGTTTTATTTTAATAATAATGATTCCTTTTTGAAAACCTAATAACATTTTCATTAACTGTTATTGCATCAAAATGAGAGAAATCTAGGCCTGTTGATTAGTGAAAATAGCTGTCTGAGTTAGGACCTTGTGGGATTCCAATTTCATATCGTTCCATATATAAAAATATTGTGATGAATATTATTTGTGATCTTATAATAGTTGTTTTATTTTAATAATAATAATAATAATTCCTTTAAAAACCTGTTGAACCCTTTTCATTAACTGTTATTGCATCAACATGAAAGAAATAATAGTAACTGAATCTAGCCCTGGTGATTAGTGAAGCTTGCTGTTTTTACACAGGACCTTTTGGGAATTTAATTTGATTTCATATTAAATAGACATACTATAATGATTACTGTTTTATTTTTATAAAAATTATACTTTTTTAAAGACATCTAAAACCATTTTATCAAGTTCTTGAGACAAATAAGAATAAGTGGATGTAGGCCTGCTCATTACTGAACCTTACTATCTGGGCAGGATGTCTTTGGATTCTAATTTGATATTATTTCATATTATTTGAAACTATAATGAACATTATTTGTGATAATTTAAAGGTTGTCTTTTTCAATAATAATGAATCTTTTTTAAAGGCCTGATAAACTTTTTCATTAACTGTTATCGCATCAAAATAAGACATAATAACCATAATAGTACAGAGGCCTGAGTGATTAGTGTACCTTGATGTCAGAGATAGGATGTTTTGGAAAATGAACTTGACATTGTCATATTATAGAGAAATAGTATAATGACCATTATTTCTGATAACTTAATTGTTGCTTTATTTTAATAATAATGATTCATTTTTTAAAGACTCGTTAAATTTTTCATTAACTGCTATTACATCAACATGAAAGAAATAGTGATTAGTGAAATTTGTTGCTTGAGGTAGCCTCTTTTGAGATTTTAATTTAATATTATTTTACATTATATAGAAATAATGTGATGAATATTGTTTATGATAATTTGATGCATTGTTATTTTAATAACTATTCTTTTTTAAAGACCTGTCAAACTTTTTCATTTACTGTTATTGTATCAAGATGAGAAATAATAATAATAAATGCATTTATGGCTGGTGATTAATGAAATTTACTGTCTGAGGAAATATTTTGGGGAATTTAATTTGATATTTTGATAATTTGATATTATTTCATATTTTATGGAAAAATATAATAATTATTGTTTGTGACATTGTAATGATGGTTTTATTTTAATAATAATGATTCCTTTCATAAACTTTTTATTGCATTAATATGAGAGAAATAATAATAATTGAATCTAGGCCTACTGATTACAGGACATCTAAGGTAGGAATTTTTAATTTGATATTATTTCATATCTCAAAGACATAATAATTATTTTTCTTTTAAGGGCAACTATTCTTTTTTAAAGATCTGTTAAACCCTTTCATAAAGTATCTTTGCATCAACAAGAGAGAAATAATAATAATTATACCTGGGCCACCTCATTACAGAAATTTACAGTCAAAGGTAGTAAGTCTTGAGATTCTAATTTGGCATTATTTCATATTGTATAGACATACTATAATGAGTAAAGGACTGCAGATAGTGGAGGAACTCTGGGTAAATATAAGACCCATCAGCCCAGAGGAAACCTGGTAACAATGTCTGATTTGGCTCCCCATCTCCCTTTGGTGTTCTCACCCTTCCTGAGAAGTCAAGGAGGGCATGACCAGGTGATCATGTGTTCTACTTGGAGCAAGGGATACTTACAGTAAAGAGAGGCATTTACATGTCAATAGCAAGGTGCTTATAGTTAGCATTTGCTCTGTGTGCTGTGGTGATGTATGGTTCTCTAGTTGGCACATACTTAGTTCATATAATCATAATGATAATAATATAATGATAAAATGATATAATCATACCAAGCTATTTAAGAGCTGAGAGGACTTGAATTCAAGACTCCATCTTTGACCATCCTTGTGAGTCTCCTGCCTTCATCAATCCTTCAATAAGACCAAGGATCCAGGCTGGTCCTGAGGTCTTCCAGAGAGCTAGTCTGGACAGTATATTTTGGTACCCCAACTTGGGGGCTCTAGAAATCACACTACAAATATTATTTGTGATAAATTAATGGTTGTTTTATTTTAATAATGATGATTATTTTTTAAATCCTGTTAAATTTTTCCTTAACTGTTATTGCATCATTATAAGAAATAATAATAACAGTGTCTAAGTCCGGTGAAACATGCTGTCAGACAGGTTTCCAAGGTTCTTTACAAGTCACTACTGAAATGGGTCCCAAATAAAAGCTCTGTGAAAGAACCAATTCTTTGGGGCGACAAGTGTGCATGTTTAACAGGTTGCACCTGCCTATTTTCTTTGGCAGCTGGATCTTCCAGGAGGGAGAAAACAGGAGCAGCAATTTTCCTCATGATTCAGGTCCACTGGGCCAGAACTAACTCATAAGGAAACAGCCAAACCACTCCGATGGGCTTTTCAACAGAGTACTGGAGAGCACAAGCAGCAGCAGCAGAATAACCCAATGACAACATTCACATGCCCCTGCAAATGTCCAGTCTCATCTGACTCTGTGGTGGAATTGGATTGTAGTGATTCTAAAGCATCCTATAAGGCAGCATTCTAAAGCATCCAATTTTGGGGGATTGTAATTTGTTATTATTTCATATTATATAGACATTCTATAATAAATATTATTTGTGATAATTTAATGGTTGTTTTATTTTAAGTTTAATGACCCTTTTGTAAAGAACTATTAAACATTTTCATTATTTCTTATTGGACAACATGAGCAAAATAATAATTGTATCTAGCCCTGATGATAACTGAAACTTGATGTCTGAAGTAGGGCCTTCTGGGATTTTAATATTATTATATTTCATATTGTATAGATATACTATAATAAATATTACTTATTATAAATTAATGGTTATTTTATTTTAATAATTATTCTAACTAAGACCACTTAGTTTTTTTCTTAACTGTTATTGCATCAGCATGAGAAATGATAAAAATAAATTTATTTGCGCCTGGTGATTAGTTAAACTTGATATCTGAGGTAAGAACTCTTGGGATTTTAATTTGATTTCATTTCATATTTTATAGAAATAGCATAATGAATATTTTGGTAACAATTTAATGTTTATTTAATTTTAATTATTCTTTTTAAAATACCTCTTAAAGGTTTTCATTAACTGTTATTGTACCAACATGATAAATAATAGTAATAGTAAATGTAATTGGCCTGGTGATTAATGCAACTTGCTGTCTCAGGAAGAATTTGTGGAATTTTAATTTGATATTACGGCCTATTATGTAGACAAACAAGGTTAATTATTGCATATGATAACTTAATGGCTGTTTTATTTTACTAATAATGATACTTTTTTTAAAGACGTGTTAAACTTTTGCATTATTTGTTATTGAATCAACATCAGAGAAACACCAATAACTGTGTCTAGGCCTACTCATTACTGAAACTTACAGTGTGAGGTAGGATGTCTTGAGATTCTAACTTGATATTATTTCATATTATATAGACATTCTGTAATGAATATTTGTGATAATTTAAATGTTATTTAAAATAATAATGATTCTTTGTTAAATACCTTTTAAACATTTTCATTAACTGTTGTTGCATCAACATGCGACATAATAACAATAACAATATCTAGGCTTGGTAATTAGTGAAACTTGCTGTCAGAGGTTGGATCTTTTGGGAATTCAATTTTATATTATTTTATATTGTATAGAAAGAGTATAATTCATATTATTGGTGATAACTTATTTGTTGTTTTATTTTAACATTCATGATTATTTTTTAAAACTTGTTAAATTTTTCATTAACTGGCATTGAATTAACATAAGAAATAATACTAGCAGTATCTAGGCCTGGTGATTAGTGAAATTAGCTGTCTGAATTAGAACCTTGTGAGATTGTAGTTTTGTATTATTGCATATTGTATAAAATATTATAATTTATTTGTAATACTATGATGGTTGTTTGATTATAATAAAATGATATTTTTAATGACCTATTAAACCCTTTCATAAGCTTATTGCAGCAACATGAGAGAAATAATAATAAATGTATCTGGACCTATTCATTACTGAAAATTACTGTCTGAGGTAGGATGTTTTTTGGATTTTAATTTCATATTATATAGATATTCTCCGGTGAATATTATTTGTGATAATTTAATGGTTGTTTTATTTAAGTAATAATGATTCTTTTTTAAAGATCTTTTAAACCATTCATAAACTATTATTGCATCAACATGAGACAAATAATAATATCTATATCTAAGCCTTCTGATTATTGAAACTTGCTATCTGAAGTAGGATCTCTTGGGATTTTAATTTAATATTTTTTCATGCCTTATAGACACACTATAATGAATATTTTTATGATAATTTACTGGTGGTTTTATTTTAATAATAATTAATTCTTTCTTAAAGATCTGTTAACTCTTTTCATTAAGGCTTATAGCATCAAAACTAGTGAAATAATAAAAACTCTAACTAGGACTGATGATTAGTTTGAAACATGCTATTTGTGGTACAATTTCTTGGCATTTAATTTTATCTTATTTCATATTATATAGACATATTATAATGCTGATTACTGAAACTGTTCTGAGGTATGATTCTTGGAATTTAATTTTATATTATTTCATATCTTATAGACATACTATAATAATTATTGTTAGTGAAAATTTAATGGTTGATTTCTTTTAATAAAAAGTTTTTATTTAAAGACTTGTGGAACCTTTTTTTGGTCTGTTATTGCATCAGCAGAAGAGAAATATTACTGCTTCTAGCCCTGTTGATTAGTGAAACATGCTGTTTTAGGTACCATCTTTGGGATTTTAATTTGATATTATTTAATATTCTATAGATATAATGAATATTATTTTGATAATTTATAAATTGTTTTATTTTAATAATAATGATTTTTTTAAAAGGCTTGTAAAAACCCTTTCAGAATCTGTTGTTGCATCAACATGAGAGAAATAATAAAAACAGTATCTAGGGCTAATAATTTCTGAAACTTACTGTCTCATGTAGAAAATCTTGTGATTCTAATTTTATATTATTGCAAATTTTGTTAACATTTAAATAAATATTATTTGTTATATTTTAATGCTTGCTTTATTTTAATAATTATTATTATTTCTTAAAACCTGTTAAAACTTTTTTCATTAACTGTTATTGGACCAGCATAGGAGAAATAATAATAATAACTGAATCTAGTCCTGGTGATAAGCGAAACTTGCTATCTGAAGTAGGATCACTTAGGATTTTATTTTGACATGTTTTCATATCTTATACACAATAGTGTAATAAATACTATTTGTGACAAATTTTAGGGTTCTTTTATGTTAATAATAATGATACTTTTTAAAGACATTTAAAAATTTTTATTGTTATTGTGTCAACATGAGAGAAATAATAATAATTGTATTTAGCCCTAGTGATTAGTCAAACTTGTTGTCTGAGATAAGATCTTTTGGGATTATACTTTTATATTTTTTCTTATTACAGAGCTGTACTATAATGAATATTATTTTTGCTAATTAATGGTTGTTTTATTTTAATAATAATGATAGCTTTTTAAAGACCTGTTAAACTTTTTCATTAATTGTTATTGAATTAGCATGAAAAATAATAACTGTATCCAGGGTTGGTGATTAGTGAAAATAGCTTTCTGAGTTAGGAGCTCATGAGATTCTAATTTCATATCATTGCCTATTGTAGAAATATACAATAATGATTATTATTTGTGATAATTTAATTGTTGTTTTATTTTAATTATATTATTATATTTTTAAATACCTTTTGAACATTTTCATTGTTTCATTCTATAAACATGAGATAAATAATAATAACTCTATCTACCTTGATGACTAGTGAAATGTGATTTCTGCAATAGGATCTCCTGGGATTTTTGTTTGATATTATTTTATATTGTATAGAAATATTTTTTGAATATTATTTGCATTTAATTAATGGTTGTTTTATTTTAACAATAATTCTTTTTTAATGACCTGTCAAACTTTTATTGCATCAACAGAAGAGAAGTAATAATATATAGGCCTGTTAGTTACTGAAATTTATGGTCTGAGGAAGCATCTTTTGGGATTCTAATTTGATGCCATTATATATCATATAGATATACTATAATAATTATTGCTTGTGACAATTTAATGATTTTTATGTTAATAATATTGATTCTTTTTTTATAGACTTGTTAACCTTTTTCATTAACTCTTATTGCATCAAAATGAGTGATATAATAACTCTAACTAGTCCTGATGATTAGTGAAACATGTTATGTGGTGGTACAAATGCTTGAGATTTTAATTTGATATTATTCTTTTTAAAACATTTGTTAAACTTTTCCATAAGTGTTATTGCATGAATATAATAAATTCAATAATAACTGTATCTAGTCCTGAGGATTCATGAAGCTTGCTGTCTGAAGTAGGGTCTTAGGGGATTTTAATATGACTTTATTTCATCTTATACAAAATATAATGAATATTATTTATTATAAATTAATGGGTTTTTATTTTAATAATTATGATTATTTCTTAAAGCTCTGTTAAACTTTTTTCATTAACTGTTATTAAATCAACATAGGAATAAAAATAACTGTATCTAGCTTTTATATACTGTATATAAACTGTATTTTATATAAACTGTATTCCCTTATCCCTGGTGATAAGGGAGACTTGCTTTCTGAGGCAGGATGTTTTGGGATTCAAATTTGATATCATTTCATATTATATACACATTTTATTATGAATATTATTGGTGATAATTTAGTGGTTGCTTATTCTAATAACTGCATCTTTTTTCAAGATGAAAAGTTTCTCTTTAATTGTTATTGCATGAGCATGAGAAATAATAATGATAATTTTATCTAGGCCTGGTTCTTAGTGAAACTTGCTGTTTGAGGTAGGGTCTTTTAGGATTTTAATTAGATATTATTTCATATTATACAGACATACTATATAATTTTTGTTTTTTGATAATTTAATGTTTGCTTTATTTCAATAAAATTATTCTTTTTAAAAAACCTGTTATACTTTCTCATAAATTGTTATTTCATCAACATGAGATAAATAATAATAAGTATAATTAGGCCTGCTCATTACTGAAACTTCCTTTCTGAGGTAGGATCTCTTGGGATTCAAATTTGATATTTCATATTACATAGCCATTCTGCAATGAATGTTATCTGTGGTCATTTAATGGTTGTTTTATTTTTAATAATCATGATTACTTCTTATTATTATGAGGGTCTTCAGGGTTTTTATACTGATATTCTTTCATATCTTATAAGCATATTATAATAATTACTGTTAGTGATAATTTAATGGTTGTTTTAATTTAATAATAGTGATTCTTTTTTAAACACCTGTTAAATCCTTTCATAAACTTTTATTGCATCAACAAGAGAGAAATAATAACTATATAGCCTTGCTCATTACTGAAACTTGCTGTTAGATGTGGGATCTCTTGGGATTTTAATCTGATATTATTTCATATTATAATAATATTGTATAATAAATATTATTTGTGATAATTTAATGCTTGTTTTATTTTAACATTAATGATTATTTTTAAAGACCTATTAACTTTTAAATTAGTTTATTATACCAACATTAGAGAAATAATCATTGCTGCATCAAGTCTCAGTGATGAGTGAAATTTGTTATATTATTTGTGATAACTTAATAGTTGTTTTATTTTAATAATAATTCATTTTAAAGACTAAGTTTTTTCATTAATCGATATTACATCAACATGAGAAATAATAATAATAAATGTATTTGGGTCTATTGATTACTCAAACTTGCCATCTAAGGAAGGATTTATGGGATTTAAATTTGATATTATATAGACAGATTATAATATAATATTATATAGACAGATTATAACTATTTTTGTTATAATTTAATGATTGTTTTATTTTAATAATCATGATTCTTTTGTAAAGAGTTGTAAAACTATTCCATAAACTATTATTGCATCATGAGATCAATAATAACGACTATATCTTGCCCTGCACATTACTGAAGTTTGCTGTCTGAGATAGGATCTCTTAGGATTAATTTGACATTATTTTATGTTATATAGATATCCTATAATGAATATCTGTGATAATTTAATCCACATTTTATTGCAATAATAATGATTCCTTTTTAAGGCCTATTAAACTTTTTCATTAACTTTTATTGCATCAAAATGACTAAAAATATAACAACTGTATCTAGGCCTGTTGATTAGTGAAACTTTCTGTCCAGAGAAAAGATCTTTTGGGATTCTAATTTGATATTATTTCCCAAAGTATAGAAATAGTATACTGAATATTATGTGTGAATTTAATTGTTTTATTTTAATAATAGTTATTCTTTTTCAAAGACCTGTTAAACTTTTTATTAATTTGTTACTGCATCAGCATAAGAGAAATAATAATAACTGTATCTAGGCCTGCTGATGACTGAAACTTCCTGTCTGAACTAGAATCTATGAATTGTAATTTAATGTTCATTTCATGTCATATAGATATAATTATGGTTTTTCATGATTTCATGGTTGTTTTATTTTAAGAAAAACAATTTTTTTAAAGACCTGCTAAATCATTTCATAAACTGTTATTGCATCAACATGAGACAAATAAGTGTATCTATGCCTGTCGATTACTGAAACTTTTCTGAAGTAGGATTCTTGGGATTTTAATTTGATACAATTTCATATCTTACATACATACTATAATAATTATTGTTAGTGAAAATTTAATGGTTGATTTGTTTAAATAATAATGATTCTTTTTTAAAGACCTGTGAATACTTTTCATTATCATTATCATTATCATTTTCATTATGGCATCAGTCTAAGAGAAATAATACTGGCTGTCTGAGGTAGGATCTTTGGGATTTTAATTTGATATTATTTCATATTTCATAGATATAGTATAATGAATAGCATTTGTGATAATTTAATGATGGTTTTATTTTAATGGAAATGATTCCTTTTCAAAGACCTGAAAAGGCCTTTCAGTAACTATTATTGCATCATCACAAGAAAAATAATAATAACTGAATCTGGAACATCTCATTCTTGAAAATCTAAGGGAGCGTGGCTTGGGATTCAAATTTGATAATTCATTTTACATAGTCATTCTATAACGAATGTTATTTGTGATCATTTAATGGTTGTTTTATTTTAATAATTATGATTATTTATTTAAGATTTGTTAAATTTTTTTCATTAACTGTTATTGGATCAACATAGGAGAAATAATAACTGTATCTAGTCCTCATAATAAATTAAACTTGCTGTCTGAGGTAGGATCTCTTGGAATTTTAATTTGATATTATATCATATTACATAAATATAGTATAATGAATATTTGTGATAATTTAATGGTTGCTTTATTTTAATAATAATGACACTTTAAAAAAGAAATGTCAAAATTTTTCATTATTTTTTATTTAATCAACATGAATTAATTGTATCTATCCCTAGTGATTAGTGAAACTCATTGTCTGAGGTAGGATCTTTTGGGATTATTCTTGAATATTATTTCATATTACATAGACATAGGATAATTAATATTATTTGTGATAATCTAATGGATATTTATTTTAATACTAATGATTCTTTAAAAGACCTGTAAAGCACTTTCATAAACTACTTATGCATCAACATGAGAGAAATAATAATAATAACTGTATCTAGGCCTATTCATTACTGAAATTTACAGTCTGAAGCAGAATGCCTTGAGATTCTAATTTGATATTATTTCATATTATATAGATATACTATAATGAACATTCTTGGTGACAATTAAATTTTTGTTTTATTTTAATAATAATGATTTTTTTTATAAACTTTTTTATGAACAATTATTGCTTTAACATGAGAAATAACAATTACAGTATCTAAGCCTTATGATTAGTGAAACTTGCTTTCAGAGGTAGGATCTTTTGGGATTTTAATTTGATTTTTTTTCATATTATATAGACATTGTATAATAAATATTGTTTGTGGTAATTTAATCATTATTTTATTTTAATAATAATGATTTTTTTAATGAACTATTAAACTTTTTCATTAATTGTTATTGCATCAAAATAACAGAAAAATAATTATCTAGCCTTGATGATTAGTGAAACTAGCTGTCTGAGTTAGGACATCTTGACATCTTGAGGTTCTAATTTCATATTATTGCATATTATAAAAGCATACAATAATGAATTTTTTTGCGACAATTTAATTTTTTTGTTTTAATAATAATGATTCTTTTTTAAAGACCTGTTAAACTTGATCATTATTATATTGTTGCATTAATTTGAGAAAAAATAATAAACCTATCTAGGCCTGGTGATTAGTGAAACTTGTCAGAGGTAGAATCCTTTGGGATTTTAATTTGATATTATTTTATATTATACAAACATTATAATATTTATTGTTTGTGATAATTTAATGGTTATTATATTTTAATAACAATATTTCTTTCTTAATACTTGTTAAACCATTTAATAAAATATTATTGCATCAACAGAAGAGAAATAATTATAACTATTATTAGAACTGCTCATTACTGAAACTTATCATCTGAGGTAGGATGTCTTGGGAGTTTAATTTGATATTATTTCAAATCTCATAAAAATACTACAATAATTACTGTGTGTGAAAATTTAATGGTTGTATTATTTTAAGAAGAATGATTCTTTTTCAAATCTCTATAAAAGCCTTTCATAAACTGTTATTGCTTCAACAAGAGAAAAATAATAATAACAGTATCTAGGCCTGCTCATTACTGAAAATTACTGTCTCAGGTAGGATGTCTTGGAAATCAAATTTGATATTTTGTCATATTATATAGATATTTTATAAGAAATATTATTTGTGATGATTTGATGGTAGCATTATTTTAATAATATTGATTCTTTTTAAAACATCTCTTAAAACTTTTTCATTAGCTGTTATTGCATCAAAATGAAGGACATAATAATAACTGGTATCTAGGCCTGGTGATTAGTGAAACTCACTGTCTGAATTAGTACCTTTGGAGATTCTAATTTCATATTATTGCATATTATAAAAACATACTACAATAAATATTCTTTGTGATATATTAATGGTTTCTATTTTAATAATAACGATTATTTTAAAATACCTGTTAATTTTTTTCATTAACTATTTTTGCATCAACATGAGAGGAATAATAATACCT
Organism: Sarcophilus harrisii; assembly: GCF_902635505.1. Lineage (NCBI taxonomy): Eukaryota > Metazoa > Chordata > Mammalia > Dasyuromorphia > Dasyuridae > Sarcophilus > Sarcophilus harrisii. The sequence continues at coordinate 19,438,860 of NC_045432.1, forward strand.
GTATCTAGGCCTATTCATTACTGAAATTTACAGTCTAATGTAGGATTTCTTGAGATTCTAATTTCATATTGTTTCATATTATACAAACATACTATAATGAATATTATTTGTGATAATTGAATGGTCATTTTGTTTAACAATAATGAGTCATTTTTAAAGAACTTTAAAATTTTTTTATTGATTGTTATTGTGTCCACATGAAAAATAATAATAGTAAATATATCAAGGCCTAGTGATTGGTGAAACCTTCTGTCAGAAGTAAGTACTTTGGGATTCTATTTGAAATTATTTTATAATGTATAGAAATAGTATAATGAATATTATTTGTGATAATGTAATTTTTTTATTTTAATAGTTGTGATTCTTTTTTAAAGATCTGTTAAACTTTTTCATTAAGTATTATTCCATCAACATGAAAAATAATAATAATAATAAGTGTATCTAAGCCTGATGATTAGTGAAACTTGCTGTTAGACATAGGATATTTTTTTATTTTAATTTGATATTATTTCATACTATACAGAAATACTATAGTAATCATTGTTTGTGATAATTTAATGGTTATTTTATTTTAATAATAATGATTCTTTTTATAAAACATGTCACATCCTTTCATACATATAGTATAATAATTATTGTTTGTCACAGTTTAATGGTTGTTTTATTTTAATAATAATACATTTTAAAGACCCTTTAAACTATTTTATATACTGTTATTGCATCAATTTGAGATACACAATAATAACTGTATCTAGACCTACTTATTACTGAAACTTACAGTGTGAAGTTGGATGTCTTCAGATTCAAATTTGAAATTATATCATAGTGTACAGACATTTTATAATGAATATTATTTGTAATAATTTCACAGTTGTTTTATTTTAATAATAATGATTCTTTTTTAAAGAACTTAATATCTGAACTAGGACATCATGGGATTCTACTTTGATATTATTTCGTAACTTATAGACATACTCTAATGAATATTATTTGTAATAATTTAATGGTTGTTTTATTTTAATAATCATGATTTGTTTTTGAAGAAGTGTTAAACTTTTTCATTGACTGTTTTTGCCTCATCATGAAAAATAATAAAAAATAACAGTATCTAGGCCTGGTGATTACTGAAACTTGCTGTCAGTGGTGGAATTTTTTTTGAGATTTTAATTTGATATGATTGCACATTTTATAAACATATTATGATTCTTCTTTAAAGACCTGTTAAACTTTTCTATTAACTTTTATTGCACCAACATAAGAAGTAACAATAATAATAACAGTATATAGGCCCGGTGATTAGTGAAACTTGCTGTCAAATATCAGATCTTTTGGGATTCCAATTCGATATTATTTCATATTATAAAGATATAGTATAATAATTATTGTTTGTGATAATTTAATCTATTTTAAAAATAATGATTCTTTTAACTGTTATTGCCTCAGTATGAGAGAAGTAATAATAACTCTTTATAAGCTTCCTTACTAATGAAATTTGCTGTCTAAGGTAGGATCTCTTGTGATTTTAATTTGATAATATTGCATATCTTATAGACATACTATAATAATTATTGGTTGTAATAATTTAGTGGTTGTTTTATTTTGATAATAATGATTTTTTTTTTCCTGAGGCAATTGGGGATAAGGACTTGAGTAAGGTCACACAGCCAGGAAGTGTTGCATGTTTGAGACCAGATTTGAACTTAGGTACTCCTGACTTCAGGATTGCTACTCTATCCACCACACTACCTGGCTGCCCCTAATGATTCTTTCCAAAAGACCTGTTAAACCATTTCATAAATTGGTTATTACATCAACAAGAGAGACATAACTGTACCTAGGCCTGCCCATTACAGGCCTAGAAAATTACTTTCCGAGGTAGTATGTCTTAGGATTCCAATTTGATATTATTTCATTTTATGTAGACATAATATAATGAACACTATTTGTGATAATTGAATGTCTTATTTTAATAATAATGATTCCATTTTAAAGACCTGTTAAACTTTTTCATTAACTGTTATTCCATCAACATGAGTAATAATAATTATAAAAGTATGTAGCCATGGTGATCAATGAAACTTGCTTTCAGAGGTAGGATCTTTTGGAACTTTAATTTGATATTATTTCATATTATATATACTATAACAACTATTGTTTTTGATAATTTAACTGTTGTTTTATTTTAATAGTAATGATTCTTTTTTAAAGACTTGTTAAACCCTTTTATAAACTATTATTGCATCAACATGAGAAGAGTAAATATTACTGTATCTATGCCTGGTGATTAGCAAACCTTGGTGTCTGAGGTAAAATCTTTTAGGATTTTAATTTGATATTATTTCATATGGTACACATATATTATAATAATTATTGTTTACAATAATTTAATGGTTATTTTATTTTGATAATAATGATTCCTTTTTAGAACCCTTTTATAAATGGTCATTAGATCAACAAGAGAGAAGTAATAATAACTATCTTGGCCTATTGATTACTGAAACCCATTGTTTCAGGTAGGATGCCTTGAGATTCTAATCTGATATCATTTCATATTATATAGTCATTCTATAATAAATATTGTTTGTGGTAATTTATTTGTTGTTTTATTTTAATAATAACGATTCATTTTTAAATACCTGTTAAACCCTTTCATAAAATGTTATCGTATCAACAAGAGGGAAAAACTAATAACTCTGGCTGCTGATTACTTAAACTTACAGTTTGAGGTAGGATGTCTTGAGATTCTAATTTGATGTTATTTCATATTATATAGACATTCTATAATGAACATTTTTGTGATAATTTAATGGTTATCTTATTTTAATAAGAATGATCTTTTTAAAGACTTGTTAAATATTTTCCTCAATGGTTTTGGAATCAACCTGAGAAATAATAATAATAACAGTATCTAGGCAGGGTGATTAAGGAAACTTACTGTCAGAAATGGGATCTTTTGGGATTTTAATTTGATATGATTGCATATTATGTAAACATGCTATGATTCTTTTTTAAAGACCTATATTACTTTTCTATTAACTGTTTTTGCATCAACAAAAGAAGTAATAGTAACCGAATCTAGCCCTGGTGATTAATAAAGCTTGCTGTCAGATGTAGGATCTTTTTGCATTTTAATTTGATGTTATTTCATATTTTATAGATATACTATAATAATTATTGTTTGGGATAATTTAATGGTTGTTTTATTTTAATAATAATGATTCTTTTTTAAAGATTTGTTAAGTCCTTTTATAAAGTATTATTGCATCAACATGAAAGAAGTTATAATAATTGTATCTAGTCTTGCTACTTATTGAAACTTGATGTCTGAGGTAAGATCGTTTGGGATTTTAATTTATTATCATTACATATTGTATAGAAATAGTATAATGACTATTATTTATGATAACTTTATGCTTGTTTAATTTTAATAATTATGATTCTTTTTTAAAGACCTGTTAAACTTTTTCATTAATTGCTACTACATTAGCATGAGAGAAGTAATAATAACTGTATCTAGGCCTGAAGTTTACTAAAACTTTCTGTTTGAGGTAGTAACTTTGGGTATTTTATTGTGATACTATTTCATATCTTATAGATATACTGTAATAATTGTTGTTTTTGATAATTTAAATTTAATGGTTGTTTTCTTTTAATAATAATGATTCCTTTTAAACACTTGTTAAACCATATCATTAACTGTTATTGCATCAACATGAGAGAAATAATAACAGTATCTAACTCAGGTGATTAATGAAACATGTAAAAGATATGATCCTTTGGGATTTTAATTTGATGTTATTTCATATTATATAGACATGTAATAATTAATGTTTATTATAATTTATTGTTTTTAAATAATAATTTTTCTTTTTGAAAACCTGTTAAATTGCATTATTATTGCATCAACATGAGAAAAATAATAGTAACTGTATCTATCCCTATTGATTAGTGAAACTTGATGCCTAAGGTAGGATTTTGGGGATTTTAAGTTAATATTATATCATAATATATGGACATACTATGATGAATATTATCTGAGATAATTTCATGGTTATTTTATTTTATAATAATGATTTCTTTGAAGATCTATTAAACTTTTTATTAAATTTTATTGCAATAACATGAGAGAAAAAATAGTGTGTCTAGCCCTGGTAATTAGTAGTATCAGTGGTAGGATCTTTTGGGATTTTAATTTGATATTTTTTCATATTATATAGACATAATGTAATGAATATTATTTGTGATAAATTAATGCTTGTTTTATTTTAACTAAACTTATTCTTTTTAAAGACTTTTAAAACCCTTTCATAAACTGTTATTACATCAACATGTGAGAAATAATAATAAATATCAAGGCCTGCTCATTACTGAAACTTACTCAATGAGGAAGGATCTTTTCAGATTTTAATTTTATATAATTTTATATTATACAGACATAATAATTATTGTTTGTGATACTTTAAAGGTTTTTTTATTTTAATAATAATGATTTTTTTGTAAAGACCTGTTAAACTTTTTCATTAACTATTATTGCATCCAAATGAGCAAAAAAATTTTAATTTTATCTAGGCCTGGTGAATGCTATCTGAAATAGGATCTCTTGGAATTTTAATTGGATACTATTTCATATTATATAGATATATTATGTCATATTATTTGTGATTATTAATGGTTGTTTTATTTTATTAATAATTATTCTTTTTTAAAGGCCTGTTAAATTTTTCCTTATGTGTTATTGTATCAAAATCAGAAGTTATAATAACTGTATCTAGGCTTGGTGATGTGTATGAAGCTTGCTATAGGAGGTTTGATCTTTTGGGATTTTCATTTGATATTATTGCATATTATATAGACATGGTAGAATGAATACTATTTTTATAATACTATGGTTGTTTTATTAAACTAATAATTATTTTTTTAAAAACCTGTGGAATTTTTTCATTAACTGTTATTGAATCAACATGAGAGAAATAATAACTGTATCTAGCCCTGGCGATAAGTGAAACTTGTGTTCTGAGGTAGGAACACTTGTGATTTTAATTTGATATTCCTGTATATTATATAGACATAGTATAGTAGACCTGTTAAACCCTTTCATTAACTATTGTTGCATGAGATCAATAAGTGAGAAATAATATGCCCTTTGATTTCCATGAGTCTCTTGTGTGATTTCCTGATTCCAGTGGAAGAGGAAAGAGGGGAGGTGGAATTTCCACCAGGCCCATTCCTCTCCTTGGGGAACTCCATGAGTCTGTTACCTGAATTTCTGCCTCAGGAGGGAAGAGGAGAGGCAGGTGCCCTTCATCATTCTCCATGGGTCGCCTCTTGGATTTCCATGAGTCTCCCGCTTGATCTTCATGAATCCTTTACCTGATCTTCCATCTCTCATATGTGAAAAGAAGAGGTGCAGTTGCCTTCCATCATGCCAGTGCATTTCCTTCCTCATCTTTCTGAGTCTTCTTCATTCTCTGCAGGAAAGTAGAATGAATAAGGGGAGAAAGAAACAGCAGAAGCCCCATTGTTGTCCATATCTATCTCGTCTGAACTCTAGGAATCTGTTGTCTAGTCCCAAGCCTCTTGATCCAAGAGGAGAGGTGGGCGCCTTCCCTTGTTCTTTGCATGCATCCTTCCTGACCTCTATTACTCTCCTGTCTGGTCTCCAGCATTCACTGGGAGTGAGAAAAGATGGTCCCTTTCCATTATGCACTACATATCTCCTGCCTGATATCCAGCTTCCAGGGGACAGAGGAGAGAAGAATATAGGAGAGGAAGTTCCTTCTTTGATGGTCCTTGTGTCTCTTCCCTGATTTCCATAATTCTCCTCATGATCTCTCACTTCTAATAGGACTGGGAAGAGAGGAAGTGGGCATCTTTCATAATTCCATATATCTCTCCTTGTTTTGCAGGGGCCTCACACTTGGTCTCCAGCCTCCGGATCCAAGAGGAGAGATCGGGCCTTCTCTGGCACTGTGCCTGTCTCCTGTCTGACTTACAGCCTCCAAATAGAAGAAAGAAGGAAAGAACATGGGCTGATACTTTGTATCATCCTCTATGGGTCTTCCCCCTGATTTCCTGCCTGGTCTCCAGCCTCTACATTTAAGAGGAGAGGTGGCAGCTTTCCATTGTGTCCTGCCTGTCTCCTACCTGATCTCTAGCCTCCAAATGGAAGAGGTGAGAAAAAAAGAAGTACCTTTCATCATGCTCCAGGCATCTCCCCTGTGATTTCTTTTTTGTTAATTTAATATGTTAATATTTTCCAGTTATATATCAAAACAATTTTAACATTCTGTCTTTATTTTTCATATATGGAGTTCCAAATACTCTCACTTCCTCCCTCCTCCCCCCTCCTCATTAAGAAGGCAACCCTTTTCATATTTGACCAAACCTGTGCATTTTCGAAAATATTTCCATGTAAGTCACGCTGTGAAAGACAACACACAAAAAAGGAAGCAAAGAAAAAGTGCCCTTCTCTGTATTTAGATTTCAGCAATTTTTTTCTCCAGAAATGTAGAACATTTTTCATCCTAAGAACTTTAAAACTGATAATCAATAAGTCATTCACAGTTGATTATTATGAAAATTGCTGGTGTTATATATAGTGTTCTCCTGGTTCTCCCCATTTCACTCTATATCAATTATTTCCCATCTCTGGGTAGAAACCAAAGAAGAAAAGAGGAAATAAATGCACCTTACTTCATGCTTCTGCATCTCCTTCTGTTTTCCATAAGATTGCTCCATGGTCTCTAGCCTGTAGTGAAAGGAAGAAGGTGAGAGAATGGTTTTCACCCAGCCCTATCTCCTGCCTGATCTCAATGAATTTCCTACATGAGATCCGCTTTCTGAATCAGAGGAAAAGTGGGAGCCTTCCATTCCATCCAGAGCATCTCTTTCTTGACCATCAGCCTGTGGATGGCAGAGAGATGTGTGCCCTTCACAGTGCCCTTCTTGACTCCTGCCTCATCTCCAGCCTCCAGAGGGAAGCTGACAGAAAAGGAGGGGAGAAGTGGCAGTGCCTTCCAGAGTGAACCAGGAGTCTCCTGATTGATTTTTATGTGTCTCCTGCTTGGATTCTAGCCTCTAGTTGAAATGGGAAGAGGAGAGGCAAGTGCCTTCCAGTTGATTCCATCTTTCTCTGGTCTGATCTCCAGCCTCTGCAGGTAAGAGGAAAAGAGAGAAGAGAACAGATGGGCACATTTCATCATTCCCATTTACCTCCTCCCTGATGCCCATGAGTCTACTGATGGGTCTCCAGCCTTCCTTGGCAGTGAAAAAAGCTGGGTCTGTTCCATCCTGCCATGTGCTTCTCCATCCTAATTTCCACAAGCTTCCTGTCTGGTCTCTAGCCTCTGGATCAAAAAGGGAGAGATGGGCAGCTTCCATTGAGCCAGGTCTGTCTTCTGCCTGATCCCCAGTCTTCAGAGGAAAGATGAGAGAAGGAAAGAAGACACCTAGATATTTTCTGTGAGTTTCCTGCCTGATTTTCATGATTCTTTTGCATGGTTTCCTGCCTCTGATCAGAGAGAGAAGAGAAGTAGATTTCTTCCATAGTGCCCTGTGCATTTCCTTCCTGATCTCCACAAGTCTCATGCTTATTCTCTAATCTCTGTATCAACAAGAAGTGGTGTTCTATCGTAACATGTTTGTCTTCTGCCTGATCTCTAGCCTGTGTATTGACGAGAACTGGTGGGCACTTTCCATTGTGCCTTGCCTATTTCCTGCCTAATTTCCATTCTCCAAATGGAAGAGGAGAAAGGAGAAGAGGAGATAAGGATTGAGGAGGAGAGGCAGGCACTTTTCATTATGTTCTATGTGTCTCCCCCTAGTTTCCATGAGTCTCCTGCCTGGTCTCCAGATACCAGTGGAAGTGGGAAGAAGGGGGTTCTCCATCACATTCCATGCCTCTCCTTTCTGATTTCCACAGCTTCTGGATCAACAAGGAGAGGCTACGGGTTCCATTGTATTATTTCTGTCTTTTTTGTGATCTTTAGTCTCCAAAGGGAAGAGGAGAGAAGGAAAGAAGAGGTACAGGTGCCTTCCACCATGCCAGTGCATTTTCTTCCTCATCTTCCTGAGCCATCTTCCTTCTCTGCAGGAAAGTATTGAGAAGGAGAGAAAGAAGCAGCAGAAGCCCCATTGTGCCCCACATCTACCCTGTCTGAACTCTAGGAATCTGCTGTCTGGTCCCCAGCCTCTGGATCCAAGAGGAGAGGGGGCGCCTTCCCTTGTTCTTTGGATGCATTCTTCCTGACCGCTATTAGTCTCCTTTCTGGTCTCCAGCATCCACTGGCAGAGACAAGAGAAATGATGGGCCCCTTCCATTATGCCCTGCATATCTCCTGCCTGACATGCAGCTTCCAAGGATCAAAGAAGAGAAGAAAACAGGAGTGGAGGTTCCTTCCATAATGCTCCTTGATTCTCTTCCCTCATTTTTGTGAGACTCCTCCCTGGTCTCCAGCTTCTAAGAGGAGAGGTGGCAGTTTTCGATTGTGTCCTGCCTGTCTCCTGCCTGATCTCTAGCCACTAAATGGAAGTAGAGAGAAGAAAAGAGGAGAGGCAGGTATCTTTTCATCATGCTCCATGGACTTCCACTGAGATTTCTTTTTTGTTAACTTAATTTAATATTTTATTTTTTCCCAGTTATATATCAAAACTATTTTAACATTCTGTCTTTATTTTTCATATGTGGAGTTCCAAATACTCTCACATCTTCCCTCCTCCCCATTTCTTTTTAGGAAGGCAACACTTTTTATAATGATTGTACATGTGCATTTTGCACAACATTTCCATGGAAGGCATGCCATGAAAGACAACACAGACCAAAAACACAAGGAAAAGAAAGCAAAGAAAAAGTGCCTTCTTCTGTATTTAGATTTCATCATTTTTTCTCCAGAAATGGAAAGCATTTTTCATCCTAAGACCTTTAAAATTATTTGGAATCACTGTGTTGCTCCGAATTGATAAGTAATTCACAATTGATCATTATAAAATATTGCTGGTCCTAAATATAGTGTTCTTCCAGTTTTGTTCATTTCCTTCTACTTCATTATCAGTTATTTTAATAATATTTACTTTTTTAAAAGACCACTTAAACTTTTCATTTGCCATTACTGCATCAAAGTGAGAAATACTCATAATAAATATATTTGGACCAAGTCATTAGTGAAACTTGCTGTCTGATTTAGGAGTTCGTGGGATTATAATTTCATATTATTGCATATTATATAAATATACTATAATTAATATTGTGATAATTTGTTTAATTTTTAATAATAATGATTCTTTTTTAAATACCTGTTGAACATTTTCATTAACTTTTATTTTATAAACATGAGAGAAAGTATCAGGTCCCAGTGATTTAATGAAACTTGATGTCTGAGATAGGATAACATGGGATTCTAATTTTACATTATTTCTTATTACATATACATACTATTATGTAGACATACTATTATGACTATTATTTGTGATAAGTTCATTGTTGTATTATTTTAATAATTATTATTCTTTTTAAAGACCTCTTTAACCTTGTTCATTAACTGTTATTGCATCAACATGAGAGAAATAATAATAACTATATCTAAGCCTGCTAATTACTGAAACTTGTAGTCTGAGGTAGAATATTTTGGGATTTTTAATATTTTTTCATATCTTATAAACATACTCAATAATTAGTTTGAGATAATTTATTTTTTTATTTTAATAACAGTACTGAAACTTACAGTCTAAAGTAGGATATCTTGAGATTCTAATTTGATATTTCATATTATATAGACATAATATGATGAATATTATTTGTGATAATTTAATGGTTGTTTTATTTTAATGATAATAATTCTTTTTTAAAGACCTGTTAAATGTTTATATTAACTGTTAATGTATCAACATGAGAGATAATAATAACTATCTATGCCGGGTGATTAATGAAACTTGTTGTCTGATGTAGTAATGTTGAGAATTGATTTTGATATTTTTTCATATTATAGTGCTAGTAATAATTTAATGGTTATTTTGTTTTAATAATAATGATTCTTTTAAAGACCTTTTAAACTTTTTTCATTAACTGTTAATGCATCAACATGAGAAAAATAATAGTAACTGAATCTAGCCCTGGTGATTAGCGAAACTTGCTATTTCAAGTAGGATCTTTTAAAATTTTAATTTGATAAAATTTCATATTATATAGACATCCTCTTATAATTATTGTTTGTGATAATTTAAACATTGTTTTATTTTAATAATAATGATCCTTTTAAAAAGTCCAGTTAATCCCTTTCATAAACTAATATTGCATCAACAAGAGAGAAGTAATAGTAACTGTATCTAGACCTGCTCATTACTGAAACTTGCTGTCAGAGGAAGTGTCTTTTGGGATTTTAATTTGATATTATTTCATATTCTATAGACATACTATAATAATTGTTGTTTGTAATAATTTATAGGATGTTTTCTTTTAATATCCAATAACATGATCCATAATAATAACTATATCTAGCCCTGGTCATTAGTGATACTTGTTGACTGAGGTTGGATCTTTAGGATTTTAATTTGATATTATTTCATATCTTAAAAACAAATGATAATAATTAGTTTGTAATAATTTAATACTTGTTTTATTTTAAAAATAGATTCATTTTTAAAGAACAGTTAAATGTTTTCATTGACTGTTATTGTGTCAACATGAGAAATAATAATAATAACTGTATCTAGGCCTTGTGATTAATGAAACTTGCTGTCACAGGTAGGTTATGTTGGGATTCTAATTTGATATTTTTCTTATTATATAAACACACTGTAATGAACATTTTTATGATATTTAATGGTTGTTTTATCTTAATAATAATGGTTATTTTTTTAAGATTTGTTAATCCCTTTCATAAATTGTTATTGCATCAACAAGAGAGAAATAATAATAACTGTATCTAGACCTGCTCATTACTGAAACTTACAGTTGGAGGTAGGATGTCTTGAGATTCCAATTTGATATTTCTCATCTTACAGACATTTTTATTGAACAATATTTGTGATTATTTCATGTTTTTTTTATTTTAATAATAATTATTCTTTTTTAAATACCTGTAAAACCCTTTCATAAACTGTTGTTGCATCAAAATTTGGGAAATAATAATAAATGTATTGGGGCTTGGTGATTAGTGAAACTAGCTGTCTGACTTAGGGCCTCATGGGATTCTAATTTTATATTATTATATGTTATGTAAAAATGGTATAATAAATATTATTTGTGATACTTTAATGGTTATTTCATTTTTAAAGGTATTTTTCAAAGTCCTATTAACAACTTTCATAAACTTTGTTGTATCAACATGAGAGAAATAATATTAACTGTATATAATCCTGTTCCTTACTGAAACTTGCTGTCTAAAGTTGGATCTCTTGAGATTTTAATTTGATATTTTTTCGTATTTTGTAGACATACTATAATAATTATTGTTTGTGGTAATTTAATGATTGTCATATTTTAATAATAATGATTCTTTTTAAAAACCTATTAACCTTTTCATTAAATGTTACTGAATAAACATGAAAAATAATAACATTAACAGTATCTATGCCTAATTATTAATGACACATGCTATCAGAGATAGGATCTTTGGATATTCTAATTTCATATTATTTAATATCTCAAAAACATACTATAATAATTACCTTTTGTGATAATTTAATGGTTGTTTTATCTTAATAATAATGATTCTTTTTTAAAGACCATTTAAAATCTTTCATACACTGTTACTGCACTGAGAGAATTAATAATGACTGTATCCAGCACTGCTCATTTCAGAAAATACTGTTTAAGTAAGTCTGATGTTTTGAGATTCTAATTTGACATTATTTCATATTATATATTCACACTGTAATGAATATTATTTGTGATAACTTCATGGTTGTTTTATTTTAATAATAGCGATATTTTAAAGACCTGTTAAACTCTTTCATAAGTTGTTATTTTATGAACAAGAGAGAAATAATAATAACTGTATCTAGGCCTACTCACTACTGAAACTTATAGTCTGAGGTGATATGTCTTGTGATTCTAATTTGATATAATTTCATAGAATATAGATATTTTATAATGAAAATTATTTGTGATAATTTAATGACTGTTTTATTTGAATGATAATGATTCGTTTTTAAAGATTTGTTAAATGTTCATATTAACTGTTAATGTGTCAGCTTGAGAAATAATAATAATAACTATCTGGGTGAGTAGTAAAACTTGCTATCAGAAATAGGATCTTTTTAGATTTTACTTAGATATCATTTCATATTATACAAATACACTATAATTATTATTTTTAATAATTTAATGGTAGTTTTGTTTTAATAATAATGATTTTTTGAAGACTAGTTAAACTTTTTTTCATTAATTGTTATTGCATCTACATGAGAGAAATAAGAAAACAGTATCTAGCCCTGGTGATTAGTGAAACTTGCTGTTTCAAGCAGGATTGTTTGGGATTTTAATTTCCAATTTTTTCATAATTTATAAACATATAATAATTATTGTTTGTGATAGTTTAATGATTATTTTATTTTAATAACAACGATTCTTTTTAAAAGACCTACTATGCAGAGCCAAGATGGTGGAGATCAGACATCACTCTCGGTAACTTCCTGTAACCTTCTCTCAAACCAATAGCAGATTTAGCCTCTAAACTTGCTTTGGAGTCAAAGAATCCACAAATATTTAGAGTACCACACATTTCCCAAAGAAGATACCGATTCCTTGGCAGAACTTCAGAACAGCTCTGTTTCAAATGGGCAGGGGGACAGTCAGCAGAGCTCAGACCACAGCAAAGGGAGCCAGAAGCAAGGAGCTGAGGCAGGGAGTAAGAGCATTGTAGATTCCACCCACCTGGGAATCTTCTGTGAGATTCTTAGGCCACTCTGTCCTGGTTGCAAGCTGGCAGTTTGGCAGATTTGCATTTTGTAAAAGACAAATTGAAAACTACAAGCCCCAGAAGAACACTAGTCTAGCCACCATTACCCAGCACTGGAAATCATTTTAACTGACTCAGGGCAAATTAAAGCAGCTGTCACTCCTTTGCATTGAACAGACCTCAAGCCTTAAAAAAATGAATTAAAAAAAAAACAAAATGAACTCTCAACATAGATAGCTTTTATGGAGAGAGAGAGAGAGAAGAACAGAACTCAAATCCTAAGGTTCCTAAAGGCAAAGCAACTCCAGAAGAAGTCCCAAAGGGAGACATGAGCTGGTCCCCATTTCACAAGGCTTTCTTCAAAGATTGCATAAAGGATCTTAAAAGAGAGTTAGAAGAAAAACGGGGAAATGAAATGAGATTGTTGGAAGAAGGAATGGAAAAAATGGAAAAAGAATGACATGAACAAAAAAATTTAATTGGCCAATTTCAAAAGGAGCTTAAAAAAAGGTAACTGAAGAAAATAATATACCAAAAATTAGAATTGAACAAAAAGAAATGAATGACTCAATAAGACTTCAAGAATCAAACAAAAACAAAAACAAAAAAAAATGAAAAAATAGGAGAAAATATGAAATATCTCCTAGGAAAAACAACTGACCTGGAAAATAGATCTAGGAGAGACAATCTAAGGATTATCGGGCTTCCTGAAAGCCATGATGAAAAAAAGGACCTAGACATTATCTTACAGGAAATCATAAAAGAAAACTTCCTCGATGTCCTAGAATCAGAAGGTACAATAGCCATTGAAAGAATCCACTGATCACCTCCTGAAAAAGACCTCAAAATTAAATTCCCAAGGAATATCATGGCTAAATTTCAGAACTATCGTACCAAGGGAAAGATAATGATTGCAAGCTGCTAGAAAGAAATTATTTAAATATTGAGGAGCCACAATTAGGATTACCCAACCTAGCAGCTTTCATCTTAAAGGCTTGAAGGGCCTGGAACCTGATATTCTGAAAAGCAAAGAAACTGGGATTACAGGCAAGAATAAGCTATCCAGCTAAAATGAGCATTATCTTTCAGGGAAGAAGATAGACATTGAATGATATAAGTGTTTACAAGAAAAACATTTAAATCATAATGATCCTATGATTAGCTATGATTAAGAAAGGAGAGAGAAAGGTAATATACATCACCGATCTAGGAGCCCAGCTGGGGGCCCTGTTGCAGCTCAATCGGGAAAAGTGTTAGCGCAGGCGGAATAGTCTCCCTGTGGGTGAAGCCCAATGAGGAATAAAACAGGACTGAATTTATAGGACACAGAGCTAACTTGCTTTGTCTATAGAAATGCAAGTATCGGAGAAGGAAATGCCAGATGGGCTTCCAAGATATGACTTGATAAATGTAGATGTCAGAGAGGGGGCCAACCCTCACAGACATCTATTGTGTCCCAAGGAGTGGCTAGTTCCTGGGATTGTAGAGGTGAAGCTAAACACATGTGGCATATTCCCGGTCTCATAGGGTTAAAGAAAGGCTAAGTTCCCATGGAGAGTCACATTCTTGAAATGATTTGAAATGAACTTACTAATAAGAAGACATTTCTTATTCACCCACTATGACCATTGCTTTTCAATATTGTATTGGAAATGCTAGTCTTGGCAATAAGAGAAGAAAAAGTGATGAAAGGAATGAGGAAACCAAATTATCGTTCTTTAAGGATGATATGATGGTATACTTAGAGAACCCTAGAGAATTAACTAAAAAATTATTAGAAGTAAGCCACAACTTTAGCAAAGTTGCAGGATACAAAATAAATCCATATAAATCATTGCATTTTTATACATCACTAACAAAATCTAACAGCAAGAGATACAAAGAGAAATTCCATTTAAAATAACTGTCGATAGTATAAAATATTTGGGAATCTATCTACCAAGGCAAAGTCAGGAACTATATGAGCAAAACTACAAAACACTTTCAACACAAATAATCATAACTAAACAACTGGAAAAATAGCATGTGCTCTTGGATAGATTGAGTGAATATAAGATGACAATACTACCTAAACTAATCTATTTATTTAGTGCTATACCAATCAAACTCCCAAGAAACTAATTTACTGACCTAGAAAAAATAACAAAATTCATCTGGAAGAACAAAAGGTCAAGAATTTCAAGGGAATTAATGAAAAAAATGCAAACGAAGGTGGCCTAGCCGTACCAGACCTAAAACTATATTATAAAGCAGCAGTCATCAAAACCATTTGGTACTGGCTAAGAAATAAGAGAAGTTGATCAATGGAATAGGTTAGGTTTGCAGGACAAAATACTCAATGGCTATAGCAATCTAGTGTTTGACAAACCCAAAGACCCCAACTTTTGGAATAAGAACTCACTATTTGGCAAAAACTACTGGGAAAATTGGAAACTCGTATGGCAGAAAGTAGCCATTGATTCATGCCTAACACCACATACCAAGATAAGGTCAAAATGGATTCATTACTTAGATGCAAATTAGAAGAACATAGGATAGTTTACCTCTCAGATCTGTGAAGGAGGAAGGAATCTGTGACCAAAGAAGAACTAGAGATCATTATTGATCACAAAATAGAAAATTTTGATTATATCAAGTTAAAAAGCTTTTGTACAAACAAAACTAATGCAGACGAGATTAGAAGGGAAGCAATAAACTGGGAAAACATTTTTACATTCAAAGGTTCTGATAAAGGCCTCATTTCTAAAATATAGAATTAACTCAGTTATAAGAATAATAAGCCATTCTCCAATTAATAAATGGTCAAAGGATATGAACAGACAATTTTCAGATGGAGAAACTGAAACTATTTCTAGTCATTTGAAAAGGTGCTCCAAATCACTACTGATCAGAGAAATGCAAATTAAGACAACTCTGAGATACCACTACACACCTTTCAAATTGGCTAAGATGAAAGCAAAAGATAATGATGAATTCTGGAGGGGATGTGGGAAAACTGGGACACTGATACACTGTTGGTGTAACTGTGAATGCCATTTAGGAGAGAAATTAGGAACTATGCTTGAAAAGTTATCAAACTGTGCATACCCTTTGACCCAGCACTGTTTCTACTGGGCTTATATCTCAAAGACATCTTAAAGGAGGGAAAGGGGCCCACATATGCAAAAATGTTTGTGACAGCCATTTTAGTAGTGGTTAGAAACTGGAAACTGAATGGCTGTCCATCATTTGGAGAATGACTGAAAAAAACATTGTATATGAATGTTCTGCAATATTATTGTTCTCTAAGAAATGACCAACAGAATGATTTCAAAGAACCCTAGAGAGACCTACGTGAACTGATGCTGCGGGAAGTGAGCAGAACCAGGAGATCATTATACATGGCAACAACAAGACTATAGGATGATCAATTCTGATGGATGTGGCTCTCTTCAACAATGAGATGATTCAAACCAGTTCCAATTGTTCAATAATGAAGAGAGCCATATACACCCAGAAAGAGGCCTGTGGGAACTGAGTGTGGACCACAACATAGCATTTTCACACTTTCTGTTGATGTTTGCTTGCATTTTGTTTTTCTTCTCAGGTTTTTTTTTTTTCTTTCTAGATCTGATTTTTCTTGTGCAGCAAGATAACTATATAAATATGTATACATATATTGGATTTAACATATATTTTAACATATTTAACATGTATTGGACTACCTGCCATCTAGGAGAAGGGATGAGGAGAAGGAGGGGAAATTTTGGAACAGTAAGTTTTGCAAGGGTAAATGTTGAAAAATTACCCGTGCATATGTTTTGTAAATAAAAAACTTCAATAAAAAAAGTCTAGAAAGACTTTTAAAAAATGACTCATTAACCCCTTTCATAACCTGTCCCTGCATCAATATGAGAGAAATAACAATTTTATGTATCTAGGCCCAGTCATAACTGAAACTTACTGTGTGAAGTGCAATGTCTTAGATTCGAATCTGATATTATTTCATATTACATAGACATTCTATAATGGTTAGTATTTGTGATAATGTAATGGTCACTTTATTTTAATAATAATTCATTTTTAAGTAATTGTTAAACTTTTTCATTAACTGTTATTGCATCAACCTGACATATAATAATAATAACAGTACCTACCCTGGTGATTAGTGAAACTTGCTATTAGAGCTAGGATATTTTAGGATTTTTATTTGATATTATTTCATGTTATATAGACATAGCATAATAATTATTGTTGGAGATAATTCAATAGTTTTATTTTGATAATGATTCCTTTGAAAAGACCTGTTAAATCCTTTCATAAACTGCTATTGCATCACCATGAGAGAAATAATAACTGTGTCTAGGCCTGCTCTTTACTGAAAATTACCCTCTGCAAAATGTTGTCTTGGGATTCTAATTTGATGCTTTTACTTATTACATGGACATGCTATAAGGAAGATTTTTTTGTGATCATTTAATTGTTTTTTAAATAATTATGATTCATTTTTAAAGAACTGTTATTTTTCATTAAATGTTGTGGTGTAACCATGAAAAATAATAATAACTTTATCAAGGCCTGGTGATTAGTGAAACTTGATGTAAGAGGCAGGACCTTTGGGATTCTAATTTGATATTTTATATTATAAAAAATAGTATAATGAATATTATTAGTGATAACTATATCTAAGCCTGATGATTAGTAAAATTATCTGTCTGAGTTAGGATCTCATGGGATTCTAATTTAGTATTATTAAAAATTATGTTAACAAATTAAAATGAATATTATTTGTTATTTTTGATGGTTGTTTTATTTTAATAATAATAATTCATTCTTAAAGATATGTTGAATTTTTTTCATTAACTGTTATTACATCAACATGAGATAAATAATAATAACTGTATCTAACCCTGGTGATGGGTGAAACTTTCTGTTCAAGGTAGATTTTTGTTTGCATTTTAATTTGACATTATTTCATATATTATAGACATACTATAATAATTATTATTTGTATTAATTTAATGCTAGTTTTATTTTAATAATAATGATTATTTTTTAAAGACTTTTCAAACCCTTTCATAAACTGTTATTGCATCAACATGAGAGAAAAAGTTACAATCTAAGTCTGCTCAATACTGAAACTTACTGTGTTAGGAAGTCTTGGGATGCTCATTTGATAACATTTTATATTATATAAACTTACTATAATGAATATTACTTGTGATAATTTAAGGGTTGTTTTATTTTAATAATAATGATTGTTTTACAAAGAATTATTAAACTTTTTGATTAACTGTTATTACTGCAACATGACAAATAATAATAAAAATTGTATTTAGGACTGGTGATTAGTGAAACTTGCTATCTCCTGGGATTTTAATTTTATTTTATTTCACATTATATACACATACTATATTGAATATTATTTGTGATAATTTAGTCATTTTATTTTAAGAATAATTATTCTTTTTTAAAGACCTGTTAAACTTTTTCACTAACTGTTGATACAATCATCAACATGAAAGAAATAATAACTGTATCTAGGCCTAGTGATTACTGAAACTTACTGAGCTAGGATTTGGGGGGGATTTTAATTTGATATTATTTCATATTAAATAGAGAAACTATGATTATTATATGTGATAATTTAATGGTTATTTTATTTTAATGATTATGATTCTTTTTTAAAGACTTGTTCAAAGTTTTTCATTAACTGTTATTGCATCATATGAAAGAAATAATAATAACTATATCTAGCCCTGGTGATTAATGAAACTTGTTGAGGTAGGATATTTTGGTATTTTAATTTGATAGTATTTCATATTATATAGATATAATAATTATTGGGTCTGAAAATTGAATCTTTGTTTTAATTTAGTAATTATTATTCTTTTTTAAACACCTGTTTAATGCTTTCATAAATTGTTATTATATCAACAGGAGAGAAACAATAATAACTGTATCTAGCCCTGGTGATTAGTGAAACTCGCTGTCTGAGAATCAATTGGGATGATATTGCTGCATAGTATATAGACATACTATAATGAACATTATTTGTGATCATTTAATGATTAAATTTGCGCCTCTAGTATAAATGAAATCAAGCATCAGTGTGTCCATCTTTCTGTGGTCTGATCTCCAGCCTCTGCAGGGAAGAGGAGAAGAGAGAAGAGAAAAGATGGGCACATTTCATCATTCTCATTTATCTCCTGCCTGATGGCCATGAATCTACTGATGGGTCTTCCTTGGCAGTGAGAAAAGCTGGGTACCTTCCATTATGCCTGTGCTTCTCCATCCTCATTTCCACCAGCTTCCTGCCTGGTCTCAAGCCTCTGGATCAAAAAAGGAGAGATGGGTGTCTTCCATTGAGCCATGTCTGTCTTCTGACTCATCTACAGTCTCAGGAGGAAAGAGGAGAGAAGGAAAGAAGAGAGACCCAGATACCTTCTGTGAGTTTCCTGTCTGATCTCCATGAGCCTTCTGCCTCTTTTCCCCTCTCTGGCCAGAGAGAAAAGAGAAGGTGCCTTCCATACTGCCCTGTGCCTTTCTCTCTGAGTCTCATGCCTATTCTCTAGCCTCTGTATCAAGAAGCAATGGTGTTCCATTGTAACATGTCTGTCTTCTGCCCGATCTTCAGCCTCTGAAATGAGGAGAGGCAGGTACCTTCCACAGATCCAATGCCAATTCCACTTTTGCAAAATCTCGTGTATATTTCACCTTCTCTCCTCTGATATTGCCTCCACTTTGGATCAAGCCTTCATCTCTTCATGCCTGGACTATAACACTAGCCTGCTAGTTGGTCCCCCTGCCATGATTCTCTCTACTGCAATTCATCTTCTTCTTAGCCACCAAAGTAATTTTTCTAAATCACAGGTCCAATCATGTCAGTCACCATTTTATTTAGTACCACTTCAGTGGCTCCCTATTAGTTGCAGGATCAAATATAAAGTATTGTTTGGTGTTCAAAGCTTTTCTTAATGTGGTCTCTTTCTATCTTTGCAGTATTCTTGCATGTTATATCCCATATCCACTTCATATACCATTTGATCCAATGACACTGGTCTCCTTGCTGTTCTTCATACAACATATTCTATTTCTGTCTCTGCTTTCTTCCATGTCTGGAATTCTCTCCCTCCTCATCTTCCTCTCCTGGCTTCCCAGGCTTCCTTTAAGTCCGAACTAAAACCCCACCTTCCCTGGGAAGTCATTCCTAATCCTTCCAAATTCAGAGCCTTCCTTTTATAGATTTTTTTCTTATTTGTTCTATATAGAGCTTGTTGGTACATTGTTGTTTGTATGTTGTAAGCTCCTTGAGGACAGGGACTGTCATAATCCTTTCTTTGTTCTTCCAGTGCTTAGTACAATGTCCAGTATATGGTAGGCTTAATAAATACCTATTGACTGATGGAATTTATTCCACAATGATTAACATATTCCTATCCCATCATTCTCTCCCCATTCAATTGAGTCTAATTCTATAGATCAAATTACCTTATGAATATTCAAGCAAATTTCAAAAATAAAATATTCGCAAATCAGGTACAGCAACACATATAAAATGGTTTGTAGTATGAACTGGGTAGATTTATAGCAGCAATGCAAGTTGGTTCAATATTGGATAATTACAAATAGACAAAATTAAAAACAAAAACATTCAAAATTGCAATAGATGCAGAAAACTCTTTAGATGAAATACAAAAGCCATGTTTGTTTTACAAAGTAATAACACTAAAAGGAATAAGAACAAATGGATCTTTCCTTGCTATACAATTAATATCTTTTTTTTTTTTTGAGACAATTAAGGTTAAGTGATTTGCCCAGAGTCATACCGTTAGTAAGTGTCTGAGGTTGAATTTGAATTCAGATTTTCTTGACTCCAAAGACAATGCTCTATCCACTATGTGGAACCAACTAGAAACTATTTGAACAAAACCCCAAGTATTATGTCTAATGGAGACAAATTCAAGACATTTAAATAATTTACGGACCAAAGAAAGAGGTACATTACAACCATGATTGTTTGACAGATAAAAATTATAACCAAGAAAAGGAAATTGAGGAAATAAGCATTGGCAAAGAAGAAACAAAATTATTGTTTTTAGTAGATGGTAACCCTCTTACCATTCCTAGAGAGTTAACTAAAATATTAAATGAACCATGAATAACTTAATTACTGTAGCAGTATCTAAATTCATACCAATCTTTAGCTTTTCTATATATTAGCCAATTTCGTTCACTCAAAAATGACATATATAAAATATTTTAAAAGACTAATACACTACTAAGACACACACAAGAGCTATAAAAATACAGCTATAAATTAATCTTGCAGAAATAAAATACTTAAACAAGTGGAAAGATAGTAATTGCTTATAATTGGATCATACTAATATAACAAAAATGGCAAAACTACCTAAATCAATTTACTTATTCCATGCCATAACAATCAAACTGCCAAATGATTAGCTTAGAAAGCAAGAAAAATAAGAATAAATTTCATCTGGAAGAACGAAATCTCAAGAATGTAAGGGGAATCAATGAAAAATAGAAAGGAGTTAGGATTAGAAGTACTGGATCTCAAACTGTAATACAAAGCATTAATGAGTTTGGGTACTAGATAAGTCTCACAAAAGTCAATAAGGTGAACAGATTAGGTACACAAAGTTTTGAAGAAAACTGACAGAGTAACATTATTTAATTATTAATTATTTAATAAACTCCTGAACTAAAACTACTGGGATAATAACTTGTGAGGAAAATAGAAATCCATCTATTAGAAATCTATGATTCTATCAAATTGATTAATACTGATTGGAATTGAGTAGGGGCCCGAATGAATTCTTTCTGACGTGTCCTATCTCCAACAATAGTATTATCATAATCTGACTATTATCACTGCCAAGTCACCAGAATTACCTTCATATTCCTGTAGTCAGCACTGTCACATCCCTACCAGCATCACTGTCACATGCATTATCATGTCCTCAGTACCATCATCTTAATAGTAACTCTGTTGGTAATAATTAGTATTATTAGTATATAAATAATATACTATATTACATATAGTATATATATATATGAGTATATAGTATATTAGTATATAAATAATTAGTAATAATAAATAAACAACTAATAGTAACACTAACTTCTCTTTTACATTTACATCAACAAACAATAGCAGTATCACATGACCATGACCAGCAGTGTCACATCTCAACCAATACTATCACATGCCCACTATCAGCAATGTTTTTACCCCCTGCAATGACCATTACATTGCAGATAGGTAATGCTATAGTGTATAGAGCACTGAGTCTGGAATCAGTCCTAAATTCAAATCCAACCTCAAATACATCCTAGCTATGTGACTCTGGGCAAGTCACTTCAGCCTGTTTGCCTCAGTTTCCTCATCTGTAAAATGAGCTGGAAAAGGAAAGGGCAAATCACTCCAGTATTTCAGCCAAGAAAACCTCAAATAGGGTCATGAAGAGTCAGACTGACTGAAAAAAAAAAGATTGAACAATAACACGATGACTATTTCATTACAATCATACCTGTCAAATACTGAAAATCAGCAGTCTCCTATTCTGACCACAAGCATTGCTGTATCATGGCTATCATACACTCATTTCCACAGCACTGTCACAAGCTCACACTGGTGTCACACTGCTATTGCCCACTCTCACATCACTCTGAGAAATTTTATTACCACTTCAACTGTAACCCCCACCATCATTTCAACAGTTCTACTTAAATCACCCGAACAATCCTTTCATGAAATGTCAGCCTTGTCATTTTACCAGAGTCCATACTATAACATCACTACCATCAATACTGACACAACACTTACTGTCAAAACCCCATCATCACCACTGAGCTCTTTACAGTCATATGACCATCAGCATTGTCACATTATCCCACAAAACATTGTCACATCACCATCAGATCACTAATAATGTAACATGCCCACAACCCACAGTCATAAACTCACTATCACTGTTGTCATGTCCCCATTATTATAATTTATTTCACTGTCCAAAAATTTGAAACTATGCACTCAAAGTTATTAAACTGTACATTCCCTTTGACATTCTAATGTCATTACCATGACTATTATACAAAAGAGATAAAAGAAAGAGGACAAGGGCCCACATGTTCAAAAAATATTCAAGTAGCTCTTTTTTGATGTTAAAAATACCTGGAAATTAAGTGGGCCCCATCAATTGGGAAATAGCAAAAAAACATATAGTATATGAACATAGTATAACTCAATGGTATTTAAGAAATAATTAAATTACTTTATTCGGAGAAACCAGAGAAGGTTCATATGGCTTCATGTAGGGTGAAGTGAGCGAAAATAGAACAATTTCTATTATAACAAAATTGGGGGGAAAATGAGCAACTTTGAAAAACTCAAGAACTATTAAATGCAACACTAAACCAAGATTGAAGAGGGTCGGTGATAAGACTAATACTAATCTCCTGACATAGAAGTAATAAACCAAATATGCATAATGAGATAAACATTTTTGGACGTAATCATTGGGGGAATCTGTTTTGCTTTACTATACATTTTTGTTATTCAGCTTTTGTTTTTCCTTTTTTAATCACTGGCAGGGTGAATGGGAGAGAGAGAAAAGTTTGTTACTTGAATAAAAAAATAAAGTTTCATAATAAGAAAGGAATCATCCTCCCATACCTGGAGCTCCTTAGGCATTTGGTAGCATACTAACAATTTTGGGTCTTTATCACCTTTTCTTAAAACCTTACCTTACCTTACCTTACCTTACCTTGATGACTTTATATCATTTGCTACAAAGTTGTGTTTTACCCGGATCAGGAAGAATGACTAGGTAAAAGAAAATAAGAAGAGAACCATTAAAATATGATAACCCACTGAGCAACAAAGACAAAATTTCATTGCAATTTACCAAAAAATTGTGAACTGGTCCAGTCATTCTAGAAAAATAATTTGGAATCAAATGATGAAAGTAACTAAAATACCCCTATTCTTCCATCAGAGATCCCACTGCTAACATATACTGCAAGTATACTGATTAGGGAATGGCTAAACAAATTGTGACATGAATGTAATCATATATTACTGCTATGAGAAACAGAACATAATGAATACAAAAAAAGTATAAAAGACTTAAATGAGCTGAATCAGAGTCAAGGAAACAAGGCAAACAATAAACATAATGACTATAACAATTTAAATGGAAGGAATAACAGCCTGGTGAAAGTCATGTAATTATAATACCAAGTTCAGGATCAAAAAAGATGAAAAAATATATCTGCTTCTCCTCATTCAAGAAGTACTACCAAGAAATACAGTCTGATGCCTTGAGGTAAGTCCAGTCAAATACAAAATCAGATTGATTTGGGTCACTATTCTTATTTTAAAATGACCCATTTAAAGAGTGGATATAAGATCTTTGAGGTTCTGCTTCACACCCATCATAGTGACAGGACTGATAAAAATGGGAAAATGACAAATGCTGGAGGTTATGAGGAAACAAGCACATTTATTTACTGTTGGAACTGTGAACTGACCCAGCCATTTTGGAAAGCAATTTAGAACTATGTCCAAAAAACTACTAAACTGTCCATATCCTTTGACCTAATGATACCACAATGAGATCTGTATAGATAAAAGATAAAAGAAAAAGGGAAATCTACCAGCCACAGTATGCCATTAACAGTGCCACAATGCTGGAGAAAAACAATTTACATGATAATTATAGTAACATTAGAAGTCAGGATTAAGTCAGTAGGAGCACAATATAAACAGAAAAAAAAGAAGCAAAGGAACTGAAGAACATCATGATCATGATGATGTTTGGCTAAGACAATATATGTGAAAGGTTACCTTCTTCGGTTTATTTTAGAATTTTAAAGCTTTTTATGTGACTGTTGCACATAATGTCAGTCTCTGATGATGCGTTGGCTCTTGTTGTTTATTTTACTTTTACTTTTCTTCTTCTTCCATTGCAATGAATGATTTCTTTGATGGGGACCAGGACAGCTACATTTGGAGACAAAGATGAAAAAAGATATAACTTACTTTTAAAAAGAGAAACTAGAAGAAAAGGGAGAAAATAGTTTTTGATACTTTTTTTCATAACTATCTTTCAATTTGATCCCCACCTGTCCTGTCTTACACACCTCTCTTCTCCAATATATATATTCAAAGAAAACAAATCCTCATATTATTCATGTCTGACATTATATCCCCAACTTCTGGGTTACCACTTCTCTCCAAAGAGGTGGAAGGCATACTTTACCATAAGTTTTTTGAGGTCATATAATTATCATGTAAATTGTTTTCCCCAGAATTGTGGCACTGCTAATGAGATGCTATGGCTGGTAGATTTCTTTTTAAAATAAGTTTTAATTGATGTCTCTTGATTTTTTTCCCTAATTTTTTATATATTTTTCTGATTTTAAATATTTTGTTTTTCCATGGTTTTCCTATCATAGTTCCTTCATTTTTTTTCTTCTTATTTCTACAACTAGCATTTCTAATACAAAACTGAATAATATTGGTGATGATGGACGTCTTTGTTTCACTTCTGATCCTATTGGGAAGGCTTCTTGCTTATATCCATTACAGATAATGATTGCTGATGGTTTTAAATAAATGCTTTTTATGTCTTTCAAAGGTTTTTTTTGGTTACCACTTTGACATGCCTCTTTAAGTTGTTCTACTCATTGTATTCTATATAACTTCATATTTGCATCCATCTGTCTTTATCTTTTTATATAGAAAAGCACTATGTAATTAAATTGAAATGCCATAATTTTCTTTAGCCATCCCCAATTGTTTAATAGATAATTCGAGGTAACTCTTAAGATACTAGATACTCAACTTTGCATCATAAGTTTGGAAATATTGCATTCCAGTATCACTCTGGCTTCTAGTAGAAGTATCCAGATCTTGTGTGATTCTGACAATAGTTCATTTGTACTTGTATTATTTTTGGATGCTTGTGGTATTTTTTCTTTAACTTATTATGAGATTTAAATTTTTCCTAAGGCAGTACAGGAATATTTCTTTTGGGGGTTTATTTAAGAAGAGCTTAGTAAGTTATCTTTGTCTTTGTTTACTAGTCCTTACAGTTTAGGGCAACTATCATTTATGATTTCTTTATATATTTATATACTCCAGTATTAAAACAATAACAACATGGTTTTCATGGAGTCCAATAATACTTATCTTAATTCATCTTTCAGATAAATTGTCTTTATTTTTTAAAGTTTTTTCAATTAGCAAATTCCACCTTTTCTCTATCCTACACCTCTCCCTCAAATTGAGAAAGAAAAAACCTGTTACAGACATATAAAGTCAAGCAAAACAAATTTCCACCTTGGCCACATTAAAAATATGTCTCATTTTGTACTCTATTTCACTTCTATAACAAGAGGTAACATGTTTCATTATCTGTCCTCTGGAATCATTGTTAGTCATTGTGCTGATCAGAGCTCTTAAGTCTTTTAAAGTTGTTTGACTTCACAGCATTGTCTATATAAATTATTCTCCTGCTTCTGGATATCTCATTCTGAATTAGTCCTTACATGTCTCCCTAAATTTCTCTGAAGCTATAATCTTTATCATTTCTTATAGCATAATAGTATTTCATAACATTTATATACCATAACTTGTTCATCAATTTTCCAATGGATGGATACTTTCTTAATTTCTAATTCTTTTCCACTTCAAAAAGTACTATAAATATTTTTGTACATTCTTATAGTTTGTTTTGCTTAGGACTAATACCTCTCTTAATCTACCATTCTTATAATTCCTCCTACTCCTTACTATCTTTTCCCTCCTATTTCCCTGTTAAGTGAAATTTATTTCTGTAGCTGTGTGTGTATGTGTGTATATATGTATTCTTCCCTTTTCTGAACAGTTTAGATGAGCATGATGTTCAAGTGTTAGTCACTATCTCTGTTTCTTCCTCCTTGTTTCTAAGAATGAAAACTGTAAACTCCAATTATATGACCTAAGTTTCCCTAACCTTCTTCTCCCTTTTTTAACCCAAGCATATTTCTCTTCCCATCTCTTTCCATTCTTAAGATATAATAGAACGATTTCTAGGTCTTCTGTCTAATTAGACTCGTTGTATAACCCTAATGATAATATATCATTTCAATTAAGCTCTATATTCTTAATTTACTACTAAATTCTCCTTCAATATCTTTTTTTTTTCATTAGGGGACACATTATCATCTACCTATGTTAGAATGTAAGCAGTTTAACCTTATTTAGTTCCAATTCAGTTTCAATTGATCAATGATGGACAGAAGCAGCTACACCCAAAGAAAAAAACACTGGGAAATGAATGTAAACTGTTTGCATTTTTGTTTTTCTTCCCGGGTTATTTCTACCTTCTGAATCCAATTCTCCCTGTGCAACAAGAAAACTGTTTGGATCTGCACACATATATTGTATCTAGGATATACTAGGACATATTCAACATATATAGGTTACTATAATAATAATAAAAAAATAAATTAAAAAAAACCTTATTTAGTTCCTTGGAATTGTTCATTTATTGACCTTTCTATGTTTTTCTTGATGCCTATATTTTCACTTTAAAGTTTCTAGACATGGGATTATATCCCAAAGAGATTATAAAGAAGGGAAAGGGACCTGTATGTGCACGAATGTTTGTGGCAGCCCTTTTTGTAGTGGCTAAAAACTGGAAACTGAATGGATGTCCATCAGTTGGAGAATGGCTGAATAAATTGTGGTATATGAATATTATGGAATATTACTGTTCTGTAAGAAATGACCAACAGGATGATTTCAGAAAGGCCTGGAGAGACTTACACGAACTGATGCTGAGTGAAATGAGCAGGACCAGGAGATCATTATATACTTCAACAACAATACTATATGATGACCAGTTCTGATGGATCAGGCCCTCCTCAGCAACGAGATCAACCAAATCATTTCTAATGGAGCAGTAATGAACTGAACTAGCTATGCCCAGAAAAAGAACTCTGGGAGATGACTAAAAACCATTACATTGAATTCCCAATCCCTATATTTATGCACACCTGCATTTTTGATTTCCTTCACAAGCTAATTGTACAATATTTCAGAGTCTGATTCTTTTTCTACAGCAAAATAACGTTTTGGTCAGGTATACTTATTGTGTATCTAATTTATATTTTAATATATTTAACATCTACTGGTCATCCTGCCATCTAGGGGAGGGGGGTAAGAGGTGGGGGGGGGGTAAGAGGTGAAAAATTGGAACAAGAGGTTTGGCAATTGTTAATGCTGTAAAGTTACCCATGTATATATCCTGTAAATAAAAGGCTATTAAATAAAAAAAAAAATAAAGTTTCTAGACAGATCTGGTATTTTGATCAGGAATACTTAGAAAACATCTATTTCATCATAAGCCATTATAATCCACGAAGGATTATACTCAGTTTTGCTGGGTAAGTTATTCTTGGTTATAAGCCTATTATATCCTTTGCCTTCTGAAATATCATGTTCCAATCTCTCTGTTCCTTTATAGGTATAGCTGTTAAGTCATGAGTGCAAATCATGTGTAATTCTGACAGTTACAGTTGTGATGATAATGATGACGATGATGATGATGACAATATACTCTATGTAAAAAAATCAATCAGGTGTGATACAGATATGCATTTCCTATTTAGGAAAAGGATTCCTAAACATAAAATACCCACAAGTGTGGATTTGGCAAAAACAAACTTAAAAGAGGATTTAGTAAATGTCGTTCAATTAATGTTAAAATCTGCTGTGATGTCAGTTAACACAATTATTGATGACATATTTTATATCTTTCCTTGCCTCTACACTCTCCAAGTAGCTCCAAGTACATGTCCTCTGGTAAAAAAAAGGCAGGCAGATGTTGGCCAGGATATCCTCTCTGATGAAGAAAACTTCCCCTCCATTCATTGGACCCAAAATCTTCAAACTTTTAGAATTCATGAGGTTGAAGCCAGTTGGGGTCCCTTTAAGAAACTGTATTCCCTATTGATTTGTGATTCCTTTCAGATTGATCTGTGATTCCTTTCAGATTCCCAGCCCCTCCTGGCTGAGGCATATCCTCCCCAGTTCAGGATGCCAGAGCCTTTGATTCAATTACAAATCCTGGTCAAAAGCATCACTTTGAATTCCAATAGGAGATCCGGGCTTATCCCAGTCCCCACTGGGATAAGTTTCCATCAACTCACTTAGCTGAGTGAGCTGCCAAGGTCCATCTGCAAAGACCTTAGTTGATGGAAGTTCATTATATTGGTTGTCTTGCTGGGGGTTGGGAAACCCGAGCAGATCAGAACCAGTGGGGGCTGGGAGAGCCCAAGTTGACTCAATCCAGTGGGGGCATTCTCAGTGCAAAACTTCATTTTCCATAGATCTTCCACTATAGAAGTCAGTGTCTGGGGAAACTGATTTCTATCTAACAATAAACTTTCATTTTACAACTCATATTCGGGAATGAGTGAATTCTTTCACCCTAGAACCTGAGGCCTATTTAATGGGGATTCTTGATAACTCTCTTACAGCCACTAACCTCTAGACCACCAGGAATCTATGATGCATCTAATGATGCTCAAATAGCATCAAGGTCACCTCTGAGTTGAACATAACCATCTTGGGATAGCTAATAATATGAGGAAAGACACACACACACACACACACACACACACACACTACCCAATCAGAAAAAAGAACCTGGATTTAAACAAAAGTTCAATTAGTTGAATCTCCCAGCATTAGCTGCCATATGAGCAAGATCACCATAATGATGAGATGGAAAAGAGCCATACCTTAATGAAAATCTTTGAGTTATATAATAACACACAGTAGAGTGAAAGGGAAAAGTGTCAGCTGGAAACTGTCTCTTCTTTTAACTGATGAAGCAACCCACTCCTCTGT
This sequence comes from Sarcophilus harrisii, assembly GCF_902635505.1. Classification (NCBI taxonomy): domain Eukaryota; kingdom Metazoa; phylum Chordata; class Mammalia; order Dasyuromorphia; family Dasyuridae; genus Sarcophilus; species Sarcophilus harrisii. The sequence goes on from NC_045432.1 coordinate 19,468,662, forward strand.
TGCTATCAAATTGTATGGGTAGTAACAAGGGACCCTGGAACATCTGCTATAACCACCAAGTTATCTATATTTCTGCTATAAATCACCAAGTCCCCTAAGCATTGAGTTATCACATGGCTTCCAGTGCTATCGCATCACCAATAATAGCCCGCTTTCTAACCATCACTGTCGCTGTCATGTACCATCTTTCGTTATCAACAAGTAAATATTACCAAGTGCCAGATATTATGTTAAGTGTGTTGATCCCCATCCCCATTACTATCACACATAATACATACAACCACACACATGTACAGTGAAAAACACTGCCTTTACTATTCCTGAAAAGGATTTGTCAGTCTACTTTTCTATGGCTACATTCATCATCTATGTAATTTTTAAAATCATAATACCACTCCCTATCTCTATTTCCACTATATATGATGTCCCTTCCTATTAAGATGTAAGCTCCTTTAGGATTAAGATTTAGTCAGCTAGATGGCACAGTGAATAGAGTACAGACCTGGAGTCAGGAAGACCTGAGTTCAAATCTAGCTTCAGATATTTATTATGTGTAACCCTGGGTAAGGCATTAAAACTTTTATGTTTCAGTTTCCTCATCTATAAAATGGGGATAATGATGGCACCTTCTTCCCAGGGTTGTTGTGAGAATAAAGTCAAATAATATTAGTAAAGTGTTTTGCAAACTTTTGGTGTGAGGACTGCAGAGCCCTTTTCTTTTTTTTTTCTTTTCTTTATTTACTATTTTCCCCCAGTTACATTCAAAACAGTTTTTTTACATTTGTTTTTAAAATTTTTAAGTTCTAGATTCTCTCTCTTGTCCCTATCCACAATTAAGAAACCACATGATTGAAGTTATGTAAAACATTTCCATAGTGAAATAACATATCTTCCAGCCTAATGAAAATAAAAACCTTCAAGAAAAATTGTTTTACAACAATACTATATGATGACCAGTTCTGATGGACCTGGCCATCCTCAGCAAGGAGATCAACCAAATCATTTCCAATGGAGCAGTAATGAACTGAACCAGCTACGCCCAGAGAAAGAACTCTGGGAGATGACTAAAAACCATTATATTAAATTCCCAATCCCTATATTTATGCCCACCTGCATTTTTGATTTCCTTCACAAGCTAATTGTACAATATTTCAGAGTCTGATTCTTTTTGTACAGCAAAATAACGGTTTGGTCACGTATACTTATTGTGTATCTAATTTATATTTTAATATATTTAACATCTACTGGTCATCCTGCCATCTGGGGGAGGGGGTGGGGGGTAAGAGGTGAAAAATTGGAACAAGAGGTTTGGCAATTGTTAATGCTGTAAAGTAACCCATGCATATAACCTGTAAATAAAAGGCTATTAAAGAAATAAAGAAAAATTGTTTTAAAAAAGAGAAAGATAAAGAGAGAAAGGAAGAATGTTTCAATCTGTATTCAGACACAATCAGTTCCTTCCCTGGGTAAGGATAGATTTTTTATCATAAGTCCTTCAGAGTAGTCGTGGATGATAACAAAATCATTTACAGCTGTTTCATCCTAGAACATTGTTATTACTTTGTATACAATACATTTCACTTTTCTTGAGTTTATGGTGGATTTTCCAAGGTTTTTGGTGTTAGTTTTTTCCCTGAGAGCATTCTGCTCATCATTTCCCAAAGAACAATAATATTCCATCATAAACACATACCACAGTTTATTGAGCCATTCCTCAAGTGATGGGCATCCCCTAAATTTCCAACTTTTTTGCACTGATAATACAGCTGCTATGACTATTTTTGTATAGGACATTTCCCTTTTGCTTTCGAATTTCTTTTGATATCTTTTGATCATTTATCAATTGGGGTATGGCTCTTTTTTTTTTTATAAATTTGACTCAGTTCCCTCTATGCTTGAGAAATGAGGCCTTATCAAAGAAACTTGCTTCAAAATTCTATTTACAATTACTATTGCTAACTGTATTTTCCCTCCCCATTTTTTCTCTCTTCTTTCACCTTGTTCCTCCTCAAAAGTGTTTTAATACTGACCACTCCCTCCCCCAAATATATCCTTTCTTTTATTACCCTCCCCCTGCTTTCCATATCTCATTCTCCTCCTATTTTCCTGAGGCTAAGATAGATTTCTATACTCATATTGAGTGTATATCTCCTTCTCCTCTTCCCCTCCACTGTAAAAGCTTTTTTGCCTCTTTTTTATGGCAGCTAATTTGCACCATTCTACTTTTCCCTTTCCTTTTCTCCCAGTAGATTCCTCTCTTATCTCTTAATTCCATCATTCTAAAAAAGATAGCATCACTTTATATTCAACACACATATGTGCCCTCTGACTCACTCTTTCTTACTCCTATAATAATGAGAAAGTTCTAATGAGCTACAAGTATCATCCTCCCATGTAGAAACGTAAACAGATAAACCTTATTATTGAAGTCCCTTATGAAAATACTTTCTTGATTGCTTCTTTTTGCTTCTCCCGAGTCCTGTATTTGAAAATCAAATTTTCTATTCATCTCTGGTCTTTTCATCACAAATGCTTGAAAATCTTCTATTTCGCTGAATGACCACCTTTTCCTCTGAAGGATTATATTCAGTTTTGCTAGGTAGATGATTTCTGGCTTTAATCTTAGCTCCATTGTTCTCCAGAATAACATATTCCAAGCCCTCCAGTCCTTTAATGTAGAAGCTGCTAAATCTTGTGTTATTCTGACTATGGCTCCACTATACTCGAATTGTTTCTTTTTGCATGTCTGCAATATTTTCTTCTTGACCTGGGAGTTCCAGAATTTGGCTAAAATATTCCTAGGAGGGATCCCAGGGATTCCTATTCTGGCTATTTCTCCTCAGACTTCAGATTAGGCTAGAAGCTGGAACTGGGGCCTCTCTCTCTACTCCTTTCTAATCCTTTGTAACCCAGAACTGGGTGTGATAAATTTGCCAGTTGACTCTTTCCACACTCTATGTGAGATCTCAGTGCCCTCTATGGTTCTGAGGCCTGTCTTGCTGTTGGACACAGTCCTTGCTGTCATTCATGGTCAGGTCCTAATGCCCACTGACTTTGTCTTCTAAGAAAGTGAGTCTGCGTTTTTCTTAGATTTTTCCCATGAGGATTTGGTCTGATACAATTTCTAGCTGTGTTTGAATGAGTTTGGGGAGAGAGATTGCTGTTCTTTTTGCTATTCCACTATCTTATCTCTGCCTTCCCAATGATATTTCTGCAATATTTGACACTGATAACCAGCCTCTCCTGCTATTTGTTGAACTGTTCTTTCTCTATCTTCTTTATTAACTCATTCATTAATTCATATTAGTTCATATTCATGTTCATTCATCCATTAATTCATCATATGCACTAACTGGCTATTTATTCCAAGGCTCTGGCCTACGCTCTCTTCTCTCATATGGTCTTTTGGTGACTTTATTAGCTCTCATTGGTTCAAACACTATTTCTCTAAAAATAACTCCCCAATCTATAAATCCATCTCTCATTTCTCTCCAGAGCACCTGTCTTGTTATCACCAATTACTAAGTGGACATTTCCAAATGGATATCATGTAGGCCCCTCAAATTCAATTTGTTCACAATAAAACTCATCATTTCATCTACCTCCCATCCCACCCCACCCCAGTGTTCAATTTTCTATTACTATCAAGTATTATCATTCTTCCCACCAACCAGGTTCATGATCTTGGTGTTATCTTTGACTCTTCACTCATCCCACATATCTGATCAGTAACCAAATCTTGTTTTCTCTATATCCACAAAATCGCTCGCATGTCTCCCTTCCCCACATGCATCATCACTTTTCTTGTCTAGGTTCTCACCCCTTCTCTCCTGGACTTTTGCAAAAATCTCTTATTTGGTGTCCTTACCTCAGACTTTTCCTCACTTAAATAAATCTTCTACACAGCCACCAAAGTGGTTTTCCTAAAGTGCAGATGTGATCATATCATAAACTCCCTCCCCCAATAAATTTCAGTGGCTCCCTATTATTGCCTCAAGGACCAGATATAAACCCCTGTCTGTCTTTTATATCTTCACAATCTGTCCTCGTTTGCCCTTTCCTGTTTTCTTCTGCTCCCCTCTACACATTGATCCAATCATACTGACCTACAACATACTGTTGCTTCTACACCTCCCAACTTCACGCCTTTATAGTGAATATCTCCTATGAGTGTAATTCACTTACTCTTTGTCTCTCTCTTGGAAGCTGGAATTTCCTCCAAGATGCAATTCAAATGCTACCTCTTTCATGAAGCCTTTCCTGATCCTCTCAATCCCTAATGCATTCTTTCTCAAATCTACCTTATATCCATGTATATATTGTGTATATGCTTAAATATATTCAAGTTTTTTCTCGCATTAGAATTTATTCTCCTCAACGACAGGAATGGTTTCATCTTCCTATTTATATCTCCAGTGCTTTGCCTTGTGCCTAGCACTTAAATGTTTAATAAATGTTCATGATTAATGGAGCTGAAGAGCTGTTTTATATTTCATGTTTGGGGATGCAGTGTTGATGCCCTGGATCCCTCCCTGTGTAACTTTAGAGATGAACAGGTCTGACTCCACATGGTTTTCTGGGCCCTTTTCTGTCAGGCCTGAATCAGCCATCTTCACAAGTACATTTTCAGCCTATTTCCTCCCTTGTTCTCTTGCTTTCTTTCATGTGGCTGGGTAAAATAAGCCTCTGCCACATTTCGTAGTAGGATGGAAAGTGTTTGGGCAGAATCAAAAAAGGCAAAGAACAGTCTCTGCTCTCAAGGAGTTCCCAGTCTGATAAGGGAGACAACATGCATCAACTATGTATAAATAAGATACATTCAAGCTAAACTGGGGATAATGTCAAAGGGAAGCCACAAAGATTAAAGGGAACTGAGAAAGCCTTCTTGAAGAAGGTAGGGCTTTAATGAATACTTGAATGAAGTACCAGGAAAATCAGGAGACAGATAAGGAAGGAGACCATTCTATACATGAGAGGCAGCCAATGAAAATGGTTGAAATGAGGAAATGGAGTATTATATTTGAGGATCAATAAGGAGGCCAGCGTTACTGAGTCAAAGAGTTTGTATGATGGAGAGGTGGGGCATGGAGATTAATGTGTAAGAAGGCTAGAGAGAGATAAAAGGGCCAAGTAGTAAAGGACTCCGATTGTAAACAGAGGATTTTATATTTGATCTTGGAGGTAATAGGGAGCCACTGGAGTTTACTGAATGGAATGGGGAGAATGATCAATCAGAAATTATTCAATAGTTCAAGTGAAAGTTGATGAGAGCCTGTCCCAGGTTGATAGCAGGGCAAAAGGAGAGAAATATGTGTATATAAAGTAGAAAGGGTGACATGGCAATTGATTATATGGGGGAAGGAGCATGAGGGAGAGTAGGGAATTGAGGATGGCTCCTAAATTGTGAGCCTGGGGGACTGGGGTGAGGATGGTGGTACCCTAGCCAGTAAGAGGGAAATTAGAGGAAAAGGCTTTGGAGGAAATAATGGATTCTCTTTTGGGTAGACCAAGTTTAAGATGTCTGTAAGATATTCAGTTCAAGATGCTCAATAGGTGGTTGGAAATGTAAGACTGGAGGTCAAGAGAGAGGTTAGGGCTGGATATATAGATCACCTGCATAGATTATGCAACAACAAAAAACAAAGGGAAGAGAAGACAACCTAGGACAGAGCCTTGGGGGATGGCCAGGGTCAATAGGAGTGATCTCAATGAAGATCCAGCAAAAGAGACTGAGGAGAGGTCAGGTAGAAGAGGAGTCAGAGAATATAAATTAATTTAAAGCAAATTTGGAGAAACATAGTTATAAAATATTTTACCCGTAAACTTGGGGCATCTTCTCCCACAAAGATCCATATCATCAGTGGGAGGAATGGGAATGTATAGGGATCACACATGAGTGCCCCACATATAAAGAACATATGTAGCCAGAGCCTACGTGTGGAGGGATAACACATACTTGTGATACTAAGGACCACTGATGTTTTTTCTAGTTTCTCTTTAGACCTACTTCCAGTTTCTCTTTAGACCTACTTCCATTTGGATGTGGCATTTCTGATGTTCCATATCTTGGTATCACATCTCTGTTGCCCCATTCCTCTTGTCCTCTTCTGAAGGTCACTTTGATGTCCTCATGCCTCTGCTTGGTGACATTCCATCAAGAAATTCTGAGCTTCATTTCTTCAGGACCAACTTCCAACCCTTGCATCTCAGTTCTTCTAGGGTTGGTAATTGGAGAGTAGCCACAAATTTGTCAACAAATACAGTTTCTGGCTGACAATGTTGGAAGAGCAGCAGCAAGCGTGGAAGGTTCTATCGCTAAAACCCTGAAAGCAGAAATGATTCCTATGCCCCTTGTCATTATTTCTCGTAAACATTCTTCACAAATCACTGCAGACTGAAGAGCATCCCCTTGAACCCATCGGTGCTTTGCAGAAGCCATTAAGCATAGAAGAAATCTGGTTCCAAGGGGAGCTACAGTTCAGTTTTAGCCCACCTGGAGATGACTTGATTTGGATATGTCTTAGTACCCAAAGAAAAGCTCTTTACAAGAGCTCTTTTCTAACAAGACAGTGTCTTTATTTTGAGGAGTTCTCATCCATCAGCTGGCTTTGATGACAGTAGTGTCTGGATACCTAACAATATATGTAGGGAGCCTTCTCAGTGTAGTATAAGAAATCAGAATAAGGAAGAAAAGATTACACATTTCAATTTTCACTTATGGAACTGAATGTTGAGGTGCGTAGAATGTTCTATCACTAGTATGATTATCGATTGTGAGGTGAAGTTGGTGAGTACAAACCAAGGGACAAGGAAGTACTTGTACCTTGCTGATCTTCAACATATTTGACCTTGCATCTCCATGCCTTTGCACAGGTCATATTCCCTGTGACTAGAATGACTCTTAGAACCTTTCTTAGAACCTTTCAAAGTTCAATTTATATGCAATCCCCTATATAAAGCCTTTCTTGGTCTAACAGATGGTGTATCCTTATCTCCAATGACATTTACTTTGTATATATATTTTTGTATACCACCCCACCCCCCCCAAAAAAAAGCCCTTTAAGGGCTCATTTTAGAATTTATTAGCTATGTAATGGATTCTTGTTTTTAGTCTCTCCAGCACATCAAAGTCAATTGATATATGCATGTTGTTGCTGAGGGCCTTTCATGTGATTCAATGAATTTGTGCGATCTTAGCAAAGTTACTTATTCTTCACGGGCTTTGAATTTCCCCAATATGAGAAAGGAGATCCCTAGCTTTATGCAAAGCAGAGTATGTTCCATTTGGTCAGAACTGTGTATTTGTTCTAAGTGCTATCAAGATGACAGAACTTTTAGAGTTGAAATGAACCTTAGGAATCTTCCAGGACAACGTCTATCATTTTATAAATGGAGAAAGAGATCAAAAAGGGACAAAGGACTTGTCCAAGCTAGTGACATGGCTGGTAGCAGATCTTAGCTTTCCTGACTCCCAGTCAAGTGTGTCACTCCATTACAATGTAGGGAGATGAACCTGCAGTACTGTTGTAGAGTGGAAAGAACCAGACATGGAGTCAGTAAAACCTGAGTTCAAATCCTGCAGCAACACTAGGCTAAATCTTACTGTGGTCGGTCACCTGTAAAGTAGAACTAATAGTACTGTAGTACCAAACTTATTAGGGTTGTTGTAAGAATGTATGTATTTTGCAAATCTTCAAGTGTGATAGAAATTTCAGCTACTTTGATGGGTCTAACTCACATCTGAGACTGTTAGAGACTTGGAATTAGAGTGTTCATTCAATGGCTCTTTCACAATTAGTCGGGTTGACTCTTCATTGGGAATCTGTTTTTAAAAAGTGGATCTCCTAAAATCTAGGAATTTCTTCTGTGTAGTGGGAATAGCATGGGTTATAAAGCATGTTGCATTAATTTTCACCACTTTCTCCAATTACCATTGTGCTCGAGTAAGGCAATTCCTCTTGTGGAATTCTACTACTAAAATGCAGTCTCTTGTATATTTTATAAAAGCCTCATATCTTCTCCTTCCACCTTATTCTCCATTCCAGCTTCTAGCCCAGCAGCACAAATATGGAAAAGTCTTCAAGTACAGTCCTAACAAAGGAACCAAGAGTCTCTCTTGTATAGGTTTCATCCTATTTCTTTATTGAAGCTATTCTTCTTTGGTTGCTGATTCTCTGGGCCTTTCCTAAGTAAACTACCATATTTTCATAGCAGAGAGATATTTTTGTCTTCCTTTCTCCTAAATTTATATTTTAAATTCTTTCTCATCTTACTGCTAACACTAACATTTTGAGAACTACCCCCAAATAACAGTGGAGAAAGGGAAAGCCTTTTTTGCTTTAATCCTGTATTTGATGGGAAAGCTTCTAGTGTTTCTTCACTGCAAACAATGCTAGCATTTAGTTTTAAATATATACTCCTTTCTCTGTTTCCACTTCATAATGAAAAGTTTTAAAGCTAAACTTTTGATCCCTTGGATGTTACTTCTTCCTTTGGTGATTCCCCCCCTCCAACTCATTCATTCAATGCAAGCTCTTGGCTTTCACATAACCTATACTAATGAAAATTAAATGTAAAATAATATAAAAATTAGAACTAAAGGATTCTCCCCAAAGAAATGAAGTGTTTAAAGAGGAAAGCTTTATCTCTATTAAGTCCATGTAAAAGCTGTTCTTTGTATTACAGGGGATCTCAGGGATCAGAATCGAACTCTTGATTTTAACTACGAAGAACATAATCTATCTAAGGCTACATGATAAATTAATGGTAGAACCAGGATGATCTGTATTTCTGATCCAATAACCTTACATAACCTAATAAGATTCTCTTTTTTTAACCTGTAATTTAACCTCCATAAGGCAATTTTTCAAAAACAACTCCTAAAATATTTAACGTTAGATAAAATGGAATCTAAGGAATCAGAAATTTAATTCCTAGATATATAGCTCTGCCTATTTACAAAGGTTCCTTGAGAGAAAAATCAGCTCACATAATATTGTCTCAGAGATCACATCTAAATATTTATCTCAATCTTTCTTTATATATTGCTGGAGTAAAGCCAACATGAACTAGGGCCAGGAAAGAAAAGGAGAAGTAACCAGTTAGGGGCTAAGTAGCTGTTATTTCTCTAAAAGGGTGGTAAATAGAACAGGGAAGGTTGGCAGACGAGAGAAGAAAGAATCTAAGCTAAATGAGCTCCTTATTAAGCAAGGACTCTGGCTATGAAAATAGTAATAGTAAGAGAAGTGGTCTAAGGAAGCCAAGACCTTTATTCTGTGTACACGTACACACACACACACACACACACACACACACACACACCCCTATCTATCCATATACACACAATGAATAAGTGGTCAGGAAAGCATTCAATGGATGTTGGTTTGAAAAGAAATGCTCTTTAAATGGGTCTACTACTCCTAAATGGTTTCAAAAGAAAGGTGATTCATGGATATCACATAATTATGTAAGCACCCCAGTAGCAATGTGTGAAATGAAAAATAAATGAGGCACAATTAAAAGCACAAACCACTTTTTGACTCTTTATTTCTTGAACCAAAATCAGCAAGGCAAAAAAGATCCTGATTCAGCTTGAGGTCAGGGTGAAATGTATCATATGCAGCCATGGTGGTGGGGATGGGGATGGGGAAGGGAAATAGTGATGGTGGCACAGCAGCAAGCAAGTTTCTCCCAAACAGGAAGGAGGTTGTAAGAAGTGTCCATTTGCCATAATTCCCTTGATAAAAATGTTTTCATACAAAATGATTCAAAGTGCCTATTAAAATAATTTAACAAACGTTTTCCTTTCCCTGATCCAGACAATTTAATTTTATAAAGAAACAACTGCTTCCCGAGATGCAACCCCAAAGGCTAAAATAGAATTGCCTCTATGTAAAGAGACATGTTACAAGGAGAAATAGAAATAGAGAGAGGGAGGGAGGAAAGAAGAAAGAAAGAGAGAGGGAGGGAGAGAGAGAGAGAGAAAGAGAGAGAGAGAGAAATCATTTCCCATTAAATGATTTTGAAACATAACTAAAGTTGCCCTCTGTATATTCAAACCATTATTGTAGATTCACTGTCTCTAAAAGAAGACCCAAGAAGCACAATAGTCCTGCTTGACTAACATCTCATAAGAGGATTCTCCTTCTCTCTGTTTCTCTCTTTCTCTCTCTCAGGAATAGAGCTTATGAAAAAATGGTTACTGGTTCAGTTTGGATTGATATTATGTTCTGTGCTTGTTGGTGATTCAGGCACTCTGGCTAGAAAAGTTCTCTGCAATGTGGTGCCAGGTGGTGGATACAGGCTGGATGGCACTACTTCATATACTCAAAATCTCAAAGTCTTCTTCCAGTTCAAACAGGTTATTGGTGGATTCAATGAATTCTACCAGAAGATGAAACAAAAGGAAAATTGGATCATGGAATCTGAGTTGTAAGAAACCTGGGAGGCCATCTGGTCCAATCAGGACCTGAATGAGATCCCTTTTTACAAATATGCCCAGCAAGTGGTTATCAAGTCTTTACCAGAAGATAAGGGGAAACCCAGTATTTCCTGAAACAGCCCAGCCCCCTTTCAGAGAGAGTTCTAATTGTTAGGAAGTCTGTGTTAACAACAAGACTAAATCTGCTCCTCTGAAACTTTTACTTCACTGATTAACCCAAATATGGGATCTTACTTATGAAATGGAATGAAATTTTTTAAAAGTTATTAAGTATTCATTATGTACCAAGAATTGTGCTAAACACTGAGGAAACAAATTGAAAATCAAGATAGTCCCTCCTCTCAAAGACAAAGTTGAGTGCTTTAAGAGCATGGATTATTCTAGCCTGTCAAAATCTTTTGGGATCCTGATACTGTCATCTAATGTGGTAGCTATCTCCTATCCCAGCTCTGTGTCATCTGCACATCTGGTAAGCACATTATCAATAATAATAAAAACAGCAATAGCTAACACTCGTATAGCAACTTTTAAGGTTTGCAAAACAGTTTACATATATTATCTCATTTGGTACCTTTATCTAAGAATAGTACTAAAATTTTCAACAGTACAAACTGATCTCTAGGGATATTCCATCGCCAAGTCCACATTCCTCTATCTTTTCAGAAAAAAAGCATAAAAAATACTGTTAAGGGATGTCACTCACCTGGAAATGATCATTTATCGGGAAGCTTCACTAAACTACCAAATAATCATTATCATACTGCATGAGGTGTACAGAAGACAACTGAGTTAATTGACACCATCATTGTGAAACACCTGTAATTTCTCCTTATCCAAAATCTAAATAACTCAGTTTGTTTTTAAAGTGAAAATTAGCTTGGCATAATGATTGCACTGAAGGGCTTTCGTGACATTGAAGGGCTTACTGAATCATCAAAGAAAGATTTAATGAATTTTACTTCATTCTTTGAAGTGACATGCCCTTAATGGTACTTATGGTTACTCTCAGTTAAACTTGCAATTTAATTAGTTAACATATTTCATTCCAACCATTTTGGATAAAGAGGAATTTCCTTTCTCTACAGAAAATGCAGGGCCATGGCTGCGTCTCTCTGTATCTCTCTGGATAATGGACAATACCCACTCTCCTGTCAATATCATACCTGCACCTGTAGTTGTCACTTCCGGTTTGGTTGGAGGTATAAAAGGAGGCCAGTGGGCTGGATGCTTCTCAACAAGCTCAAACATCTGTAAACTCTGTGGCTTTAATATCTCCTAAGCAAAAATAAAGGTGTTTCTTTAAAAGGTTCACGATACCATTATAACCATAATCCAGACAGTAGATTTCAAAGACTCTTAACAAACAGCCCAAGAGACAAAAAGGAACAGCAAATGGCCTCCAATATCATCCACCATTTTCATGGGGTGTGTGCCACAAACTGAATGCCTGGTTTTAATCCATTCTAGTCACTAGCCTTGAGGGAAGGAAATTCATAAGAGTATTTTGAAGAGAACCAACACAGTAGTCATGCTCCATATTTAAATTCAATCTTGAGCAGCAAGTTAACTATTAAAAAAAAATGTATCTTGCTTTGAGGAACATGTTTATTCCTTTATTGGGGGCTACAAATGAGATTTCTGTTCCTCAAATTCTATTTTCCTATTGACTTATCTAACCTTAGGGGGGAAAATGGCAACCCTAGCAGACATAATTAAATCACATTGAGAAACAAAGGAAAACTTTCAAAACCATTTAGTGAAAACTAAAAAAATAATTTTTCTCCTAAGATGGCAATAAAGATAAGGGGTGGAGAAGAGAACTGTGTTTTCAGTGATACAGGGAACTCCCAGATGAGGAAATTGCCTCCACCAATGCAAGTTGGCACTTTCTCTGCCCCTTCTACTCATAAGAATTATGTAGGGCACTACTAGGTTAAATGACTTGCCCTGGTCACACAGGAATAGATATCAGAAGTTAGACTTGTCAGAGGGTAGATCTTTCCTGGTTTTAAGGCCAGCTCTCTCTCCACTAAAATCCTGCCCCTCTAAGATCACAATAATATGCAAAATAACAAAATGGACTACAATGGTAAAAATAAATAGAAGCTGCTCTCTCTTGAGGCTAAAGTTCCAAAAAGACTCAAGTTTTTATTAGGGATTTATTTTCTATTCTAGTTCAATTATTTACTAATCAAGGACTTGTTCTGTTGCTTTATATGTTCTATATCAGGGGTCCTCAAACTACGGCCAGTGGGCCAGTTGCAGCAGCTGAGGATGTTTATCCCTCTCACCCAGGGCTATGAAGTTTCTTTATTTAAAGGCCCACAAAACAAAGGTTTTGTTCTTACTATAGTCCGGCCCTCCAACAGTCTGAGGGGCAGTGAACTGGCCCCTGATTTAAAAAGTTTGAGGACCCCTGTTATAATGCTGATATGAGGAGAAAGAGAGCAGCTTCTAATGGTAATGAGTGAACATAGAGGCACATGCTCAGTCAGGAGGCAGTGGCCATAGGCCTGGTACACTTAGGACTGCAATGTTCCTGCTCTGGGCGTACAATGGTGATCTACCTGTACACAAGAGCTAAAGGAAGGGCAAACTCTCTAAATAAAAATGAGCTCCTAACACATACAAAGAGAAATCCCTGAGGATGTGTTTTTTTAACTGCTGAAGTATATGGAAGAGAGTATAGAAGAAGTAAATAACTTCAAATTATGAAGGTTGTTGTTCAACCTTCAAAAGGTTGAAGTTTTAAATCCACAGTCATTGAATACTCAATCCTAAACCCTTTCCAAACAAAACTTGACTTGGAATCACAGAATGTTAGTACTGGGAGAGGCCTTAGAAAGATCATAGGATCAGAACTTTAAAAGCTAGAAGGGATTTAAGAAGTCATCAAGTCTAAACTCATCATTTTATGGATGAGAAAACTGAGGTCATAGAGATAAAGTTATTTACACAGCTAGTAGCAGAGGTAAAATTTGAGGCCAAGTCTTCCAGAATCCAAGTCCAGGGCCCTATCCATTATACAATCATTGTCTCTAATATTGAAACACAGTGGGTGAGACTACTTGTGTCAACTCTTGCTCACCCCCTTCCGTTTAGAGACACCTGCTCAAGGTCTATAGCTGGTAAGCAGCAGAGCTGAGACTCAACCCAGATCTCCTTTACCAATAGCCATGTTCCTCTCACTATCCCAAGCTTCCACATTTTGGATTTCCCACAAACCATATTCCTCTTGGGCAATTCCTTTCTACTGCCAATAGTCAAGTGTTTACTGCTACCAAGCATTCTTCTGTAGAAAGCTGGGTAAAAAGTATTTTTAAAAAGTTTTGAATTGTCCAAACAAACAAACAAAAAAAGACAAGTTTACCTTTTGAACGAGTCCACACCAATTATCAAAATCTTCTTCTTCTTTGCAAAAAAATCCCTTGGGGAAAGGAAAAACAAAAAAAAGATACAAAGCACAAAGTTTAGAGTTGGCTACTATTCATCCCTTATATTGGAAGATAGAACTGGAGTAATAGAGATCATCTAGACAATAAAACAATCAATAAGCATTTACTAATGATCAATGTGCCAGGTCCTGTGTTAGCCCTTAGGGAAACAGAGACCAGAAAAGGAGGGGAGAAAGGCTAGCCATAGGACTGTAGGGCCACAGTTCAGAAGACATCTATTACAATGCTTTTGTTCTATAGATGGGGAAATGGAAGCCTACAGAGAGTTAATGACTTGCCCAAAGTCAAACAGGGAAGTTGCAGAGCCAGAATTTGAACCTCGTTCTGAACTTCAAATCTGGTAGTGCCCCTTCCAATCTATCGTGTTGACCAGGCCCTTCCTTTTTAAGAGGTTGTAAATGAAACTGAGAGAGAGGAAACTTGTTCAAATTCAGCCAGCAGTGGCAGAACCAAAATGATATTGTGAGTCCATTATCAGCACATCAAATGCTTTGAATTGTATTTCCTAGTGCTCTAAATTATTCCTCCCCTGTCCCTGGACAGAAAATAGACTTCATACTGAAATACACAGCCATTTACAAGTCAGTCTCTAGACCTGGTATCAATAATAATAATAATTTTACATAGGTACACATACACACACACACTTATCTACAGAGAATAGTTCATAGAATGGCATTAGCGCTCGCAGCTGAAGATAACATTTAAGAAATAGTTTTGATTCTTAGTAAGTGGATCACCAGAATTTAGAGAACCCAAGCCACATACAAAAGAATTGACTATTCCCAGGGCCAACCCATGCCTGGGAACAGAAACGTCAATTCACTAGCATGATGGAAATTCTGGGGTCTTCACTAATCTATTAGAGGGGTTATCGGTTTAAACTAGAAATGATGGCCTGACCCATTCTACTGACACTGAGACAAACAATCCCAATTAACTGGGGAGGAAGGTAGAAAGAAGGACAAGAAAGAAGGAAGGAAAACCAGTTCCTAAGTCATGTTTGAACTTGCATAAGGGAATTTTATTCACTGTCTCTAGATAGGGGACCTCCAGTCATATCTAAATCAGAGCCAGGATGAAACACTAGTATACCCCACCATCACCATAAATACGTCCCATTTAAAGAGAGTAGGTAGGAAGGAAGGCAAGAGAGGTAACAGCGATCCAAAGCCCATTCCCCAACTGTGGCTGTATGACCAGAAGGCAGGGTTGGGGCAGCTGCCTCCAGACCTTTGTCTCAGCCCGCCATTAGCCTTTGGAAAACATACCAATGCCACAGAAGGATCCAAGTTCAAGATCTTCATCCGAGGGGGGGATTGCTGGCAGTGGAAACTCTGGTCATTCACTGTTCCATTCTCTTCGGTATCAACAAATGTCTGAGTAGTGTGAGGATCCAGGTAAATGAGCTCATCTCCTGTGGAGGTAAGGAATAGACTATGCCTTTCCAAGCATCACTGGTGTCTGGGGGATGGAGTAAATTCTCTTTTTCCTGATCCTTTACAGGAATATAGGAAGAGCAGGTGAGATCCAGCAGGGATAGCATCCTCACCTCAGCCTGATCAATTAACCAAAATCGTTTCTCTTGTCCTCAAAAGTTTTAAGTCTTCAAAACATACATATATAATTAGAAGAAAATAGGTTAGCTAAGAACATGGAATAAAAGCATATCCATTCAATTTTCCTTGGACTCAGTTTTCTCTGCAAAATGAGGTAGTTACACTAGATGGTCTTAGAGGTATTCTCTAGGTCTAGATCTAGGATCCTAAAGTAAATATACAGAAAACCCCTTAAACTCACTTTCCTCACTGATTTCAGGTTCTTTTTTAGGTACAAATCACAGAAAAATATTGGGGGGGGGGAGGTTTCCATTAGAAATATGGGAATGCCAAAGATATCATTTGGAATAAACAAATTACAGCAATAAAAATAGGGGCTTTCACTTCACTGGACAACATATAAAACCATGGAGTAGTGCCTTTATTTCTTCTGCCTTTTGCTAGATGATAGCAATGGGAACCCAAGAAGAGAGAGAGAGAGAGTAAAAAAAAAAAAAAAAAAAAAAAAGGTAACACAATCAGGTGGGACATACAGGCACGAGATAGACATGCCTGAATAAGGATCAGAAGATTTTGGAAAAAGGAGCCTTCCAAGCAGTCTCTTGTTGAGGATTAGCTTGGACACAGCATAAGGGCCAATGGTTTGTTTCATAATCACGAACTGGGCCACAAGGGGCCCTAGAGCTAGAATTGCTAAAGATTTCAAAGAGAAATTTCCCCACCCATTTCTTCCACCCTCAAGTAACTTTAGTTTAGTAAGTTTAGTTTAGTAAGTACTTTACTTACCTAAAAATCCAATGAAATAATAGGCGCTATTTGGCTTTCCTCCTAATGCACCTAAAGACTGTGGCATCTTAAAACACTCCTAGAGGGAAAGAGAACATCAGATTCTCAATGGCTTATAGATTTCTACACAACATGGAAGTTGACTGAGAGAGAAAGGGCTTGGTTAAGACAGAAACTTACTTTAAATGCATCAGCATAGATAGGATTAATTTGGTTTATGCCCAAACGAAGGGGCACAATAAGCAGAAGGGGCTTCCAGCCAGAGGTTTGCCCAGGACAATCTGTATTCCAGTCAAGGCCATTATAGGAACTGGAAGAACTGTCATGGGTCAGGTCAGAAGGGCACATGTGGCACATTTTTTCTAAAAATACAGGGGAAAGTTTGGTTAAATACATTCATATAGATATTCTTAGAAATTCCAAATGAGACAGACTTAAAAAGAAAAAATAAAGGTAATAATGAACTGGCTGGCAGTTCTTTTCCCATATGTCAGGCCCATCCCTGACTCTTCGTTTTTTGCTTTGGCTCAGACTACCCCTCTTTCCTGAAATTCATACCTCTCTCCCCATCCTTCAAGCCCTCACTACTCCATGTAGCCTTCCCAAAGCAATCCCTAACACTGCCCAAGCTTCCCCTCTAACTCTTATAATACCAACAGCATTAGAGTGATTCTCTATTCTCCTGGTGCATTAGTCTTGGCTCCCAAACTACATTATGAACTATGTGAAGGATTTGCCAGCATCTTTCCTTATGGACTCTCACCATACTTAACACAGTAATTAGCATAGAGCAGCTGATGAGTAACTACCTGCTAACGGAATCACTGACTTTACTGTACTTTCTGGAGATGTTATGCAAGAGCTACTTAAAGTTCTTGGCACATGTGCTTTTTCATAACTTTCAAAAAACAAGATGATTGAAAAATTTAGAAAAGAGTCAGAGTGGTTGATCACAGACTTTTGCTTAACAGAGTTCTGTATTGCAACAAGGCAAATTATAAAGATTCCAAGCTGGTAACTTTTTGAATAACAAAGAGCATCACCTACCATATAAACGGATTGCAAACAGGCTTGTGACTTACTGATATCTTCGATGACCACTGTGTTATCCATCGAAACATAAACAGCCAAAGAATTCCATTCGTCAAATAAAGCAAGTTTTCTGGAATACAAGATACAGTGGAAACATTCTTTGAGGAGACAGAAATCTCATCAGGAAGCACTATTGGTCAGTGCCAAATATTACTTATACCACCATAATAACAGACATTTACACAGGGTATTCCAAAATTTGTAGTTTAAAATGGTACTATGATTTTTGAAACACCTTATATGGTATATTGGTGTTTATAAAGAGTTTTACAAACATTATCTTCTTTGATTCTCACAAGTCTATAAAGACGATTTATTATATATAGATATTAATTTAGCAACAAAATCAAATGTTAAAGGCAATCCTGGCTCCTTTTCCCTAGTTTGGGGATATCTATTTGACTACACCCTGGCAAATGCCACAGACACACTGGACTTGAATGTTGAAAGAGACTGGTATTTTACTATGCAAACTGAAGGATCTCAGAATTGGAACAGAATTTGGACGCCATCTAGTCCAACACATAACTGAAAAAGGCTATCCTCTAAGACACACCCAATATTTGGGATGACAAATCTTTGTCAAAGCCCTCCAGTGAAAGACAAGCCACATTATACCCAACGTAGAATGACCAGTCTTTGTTCTAAGCCTTCCAATGAAAGACAAGCCACTACCTTCTGAAAGTAATTCTGATTGTCAGGACATTTTTTTCTAACATCAAGCGGAAATGTGCCACTGCAATTTTCTGTCACCACTCCTGGTTCTGCCCCATGGGACCAAGCCAAAAAGGCTAATAATCCTTCTTTCCCATGACAGTGTTTTAAACACTTGAAGACAAAGTTATATCTCCCACCAAGTCCCCTATGGCTAAATATTTCTAGTTCCCTCAAATGAAGTAATAATCTATATTATCTAATCTCACCTGGACCCCTTAATCCCCAATTTTATTCTTCTTTATTCCAGAGTCTGATAAAGAAGTGGCCATTTTCTTTACCAAAGTCAGTCTTTCTACATGTACCTTTGGTCCCATTTCCTCCTTTGTTCTCTAGTAGATTTCCCCTACAATCATCCTCCCATCTCTCTAACCTTCATTTTATCTTTGTCTACTACCGCTTCCTTCCCTGCTGCCTCCAAACACATCTAGGTCTCCCCAACTTTAAGAACCTCTCACCAAGCTCTTCCATTCTCTCTGGCCTATATCTTTCCTTCCTTTCACAACCATACTTCCAGAAAAAGTTGTCTATAGTTGTTACCTCCATTTGCTCTCTTCTTACTTCTCAGCCTTTTGCACTCTGGCTTCTAACCTTGTCATTCAGTGGAAATTGCTGTCCCCCAAATTACCAATGATCTTTTAATTGTCAACCTTGATGACCTTTTCTCAGTCCTCATATTACTTGATCTCTCTGCAGCCCTGGTCTTGTTGACCACATTCTCCTTCTAGATTCTTGATACCTTCAACTTTTTAATGTCACTGTTTTTTCTGCGTTTTCCTTCTATCAGTCTCTTTTCCTGAGTTATTGTTCACAACATAACCTCTAACTGTGGGTATGAAGCCAACACTGTTTAGAAATGTCTTTTCTCTGTAAGCACAAGTGTAGACTCCATAAGCTTGCTTGGTTAATGCAACTTCCCCCATGAGTGCCTGGAAAGGTTGTTTCCTGAAGAACCATGATAACCTGTAAAGGAAGTTATCAAGGAAAGACTGAGGAGCATGCTGTAACTGCTTCTGGGTAGCTAGTCATATGACTGAGAGGAGCCTTTAAAAAAACAAAACTAAATAACCAGTCACATCTGGGGAAACTTAGGGATTCTTTTGCTTATGGTGTCCAGTGAGAGAACCTGAAGTAAAGAAAATAGCCTTAGAGTCTTCAACTCTGGCATCATATGGTCCTTGAGAAAATCGTCTAAGTCCTTAGCCATCTTTTATTTGTTCATTTCCATTCTAGGTGGAGGGAATTAGAGCCTCTTCAACTTTAGGAATCTTGAAAGATCAAGAGTGAGGCATAGGAATCCAGGAATTATCGTCTAGGCTGAGCTTTGTAGCCAGTGTAGCATCGATGCTCCAAGGAGCAAGAGGCAAGCTTCAGGAATGACATTCGGGACTCCAGCTCAGTGGATGGATTTGCCCAGCAATCAGACCACACAAGGACATGTACATTGGTGGGACCAATACTATCTAGGAAATGAGACAAGTTTTGAGTCTACTCTTCAGGGACCGAGTTGATTTATGGAAGAATATATCCAAGAGGAATTGGGGGACCTTTTTGTACATTTGTCCTTGAAATATTGAAGGAAATATCCCTTTAAAAAGCTACTACTTTAAAAAGCTATTAAATGGCTAAATGAAACTGAAGCATCAGTTGCTGGCCTCTAACAATGAGTGGAACAGGGCCAGTTGCAGGATCAAGCCAACAGCAGTAGGAAAGAAAATGAGCCTCACAAACCTTTCATGATACCGTGGAATCTTAAGAGATACAGCTCACCTGGCCCTGAGAGAGCCTATATATATGGGTATAGATATCATTATACTTTTTTTTTAAACGTGGTGACCACACTTTAGCTTCCACTGATTTATTATTATCTCTAGAAAGATTTCTAGATCTACTATATCTTGCCCTAGTCCCTCTCCTGAATTCCAGTCTCATATCTCCAATTGCCTATTAGACATTTTGAACTAGATGTCCCATACGTATCTAAAACTAAACATGTCCCAATCAGAGCTCATTTCTTTCTCCTAAAAGACTCTCCCTCTTCTGAACTGCCTTATTTTTGTCAAAAGTAGCACCATTCCTCCACTCTTACAATTCAGAGTTATCTTAGAATACTCACTTTTCCTCATGCCTAACACTCAAGTTCCAAAATCTTGTTTCTATCTTCACAGTCTCTTATTCAACTCCTCTCTCTATATACAGCTACCACACTAGTTTGGGCCTTTATTACCTGGACTTGGACTTGGATGACTGCAATAGTTTCTGAACCAGTTTCCCTGCCTCAGTGCTCTCCAGTTCACCCAACGACTCAGCTCAATTTCCATATAGTTTTGAAAATTATTTTCCTAAAGTGCAGATCTGACCAGCTAACTCTCCTATAGACACCCTATTGCCTCTAGGATGAACTATCATCTTCTCTATTAGGCAATGAAAGCCCAAACCTACTTTTCCAGAATTATAAGACATTATTTCCCTATCTGAACCTTGGGATCCATCTAAAATGACCTTCTGGCTAGTACTCAAACTACATCTTCCCTTTCTGTGCCTTTATATGACCATCATTGAGGCTTGGGGCATTCTTCCTCACCTCAGATTTTTAGAATTCCTTATCTCATAGCTCAACTTTTTGAAAAACAAATGTTAAAAATTATGTTTACATGTAATTGAGAAAAAAATCAAAATTCAATAAAAAAGAGAGAATCCCTTATTTCATTCAAAACTCAGCACAAGTGCTACTTTTCACCATCTAAAGCCTGTATCAATTGCCCTCATCTGCTGGTGCCCTCTGACATGAAATTACCTTGTATTTATTTTGTACACATGAATGTGTATGTGTAGACCCACACACACACAACCACACATTTTTTGTCTCTCTAACTAGATTAAAACTTCAGAAGAACAAGGATTGTTTCACTTGGCCTTCAAATCCCCTTCCCCTTGCTCAATGCCTGATATATATTATGCTTCTTGACAGACTGAAACAATCTGCTCATGGCATGACTTGAAGGCCCTTTACTATCTTGCTTGCCTTTCTCTGGACACGATACTCCACAAGAAGTCTGAAAAGATGGAATCCACTGTCCTGTACATTATGCTTTTCTTAATGCAGCCCAATCAGTCTTTTTGGCTGCCATGTCATATTAACTTGGAAGTTCAATAAAAGCCCTAGAACTTTTTCAAACAAACTACTATCTAATTTGTCTCCTTCCTTGTACTTGTAAAGTTGATTTTTTAAACCCAAGAGTAAGATTTTCCATTTATACCTATTATACTTAAGCCAATTAGATGAGAGGTTCTTAATCTTGTTGGGGGCTGGGGAGAGGATGTCATAAAATCCCCACCTTAGGAGGTAGCTAGGTGCCTTAGTGTATAAAGCACAGTCTGGAGTCAGGAAGACCTGAGTTCACATCTGGCCTCAGATACTAGGTGTGTGACCTTGGACAAGCCATTTAACTTCTGTTTGTCTTAATCCATTGGAGAAAGAAATGGCAAACCACTCCAGTATCTTTGCCAAGAAAACCCCTCCTGGGTCCTTGAGGTCTTAAAGAGTTGGAAACGACTGAACTACTCAATAACAACATGGACCCCCCTTTGTAGTAGTCTGGTGAAGCTTACCTATGTACCCTTTCTCAGAATAATTATTTTAAAGGCATAAAATACATAGGCTTACAAAGAAAATCAATTACATTGAAATGTATCAGTTAAAAATGAAATGTATCAGTTATCAGTTAAAAAAAAAAATAATTTCACAGATCCCAGGTCTTTACCGCTTTGATTCAGACCAGTGCTATATAGCTTGTCAAGCTCTTTTTTAGATCCTCATTTTATTATCCAACATCAGCTATCCCTCTGGGTTTTGTGTCATTTGTAAATATGGTAAGTAACCCGTCTATAGCTTTAGTAAAGTCACTAATTAAAATCTGACACAGCACAGAGGCAAGGATATGTCCCTGGGGCACTACCCTGGAGACCTTCTGCCAAGTGGAGAGAGAACTATCAACAACTATTCTCTTGAGTTTCGCCATTCAGTCAATTCCAAATCTATCTAACTCAGGTAAACTTCCCTGTATCCCCTTGATCTATCAGTTTAGCATCTCTGTCACAAAAAGAAATAGTCTGTCTGGCTTAGCCTGTTCTTGATGAAACCATGCTGACTCTTGGTAATGACTATTTCCCATTTTATATATTCACTTTCTCTTTAATGATTCACTCTAGAATTTTCTCAGAAACTATGGCTTATAATTTGTAGCTTTTGGTCTCTTTGTGTTTTTGCAAACCAGAATATCTGCCTTTCTCTGTCACCTCTCCTTTTTTCCAGCCTTTCAAGGATTACCGAGAGTGGTTTGGCCATCACATCTGCCACTTCTATCCAAGAATGGGGTTCATCTGGGCCAGAAGGTAGGAAGGAATCAAGGGATGCTAGGGGCTCTATCACCTTACTTATCTTTGATGTCAACTCCTTTATTAGTCCCTATTCTATGATTTTCCATCCAAAGGTCATTCTCTTTGACCAAGAAAACAAGCAAAATGAGGATTAAGCTGCTCAGCCTTCTCTCTGTTATCAGTCATCACCTTTCCACCTATACCAAGCAGCAGTCCTATTTTTGTTTTGGTTCCTCTTTTTTCCTCTTATAGGTTAAGAAAAAGACCCCCTCTTTGTTGTCCTTAACTTGCCTTGGCCCAACCTCAGCATAATCTGAGGTTTAGAGCTCTAAACACTATGCTCTAAAGCACTATGCATCACTGAATCATAGCTCTGGAAAGCTGGAAGGGATTATGCAGAGGCCCTCTAGTTCAAACAACCAGCTCATTTACAGAAGAGAAAACAGAGGCACAGAGAACGGAAGTGACTTAGCCAAGATCCTCCAGGTAGAACTCAAGGTCTTTGATTCCAAATCCTGCCCCCTTTCCACTATATCATGCTGCTTTCTAGGACCTTCATTTTGTGTATCTTCCTTAGTTTCTTGTACTCCCACATTGGTATTCTTAGCCAACTTCTGTTTTTTCTGTTAATTGTTTCCAGATGTGCCTTCAGAATTTCTTTCTTAAAGGTTTCCTATCCCTCTTGGATTTGAGACTTTGGGATCTTCTAGGTTCTTCTTCTCCACCTTCTGAAATCTGCTTTCTCAAATTTTAAGATACATGCCAGACTATGCCCAGATTTCCTCTCTTTCTCTACCACAAATTCTAGGAGGGAGTAGTCACTTACTCGTGAAAGTTCCCATGATTTCCATCCACAGCAATTAGTTTCTCCCTATTAATAAGAATCAGTTCCAACATAAGACTTCCCCCTTGTTGATTCATCTACCTTCTAAAGTAGGGGTCCTCAAACTACAGCCGCGAGCCAGATGCAGCAGCTGAGGACATTTATCCCCCTCCCCCAGGGCTATCAAGTTTCTTTATTTAAAGGCCCACAAAACAAAGTTTTTGTTTTTACTATAGTCCAGCCCTCCAACAGTCTGAGGGACAGTGAACTGACCGCCTATTTAAAAAGTTTGAGGACCCCTGTTCTAAAGGATAAAATTATCATCATGGCAATTCCAAATGTTATTAACTGTTCTTCTTTTGGCAGTGAAAGAACTCTAGTAGCTGTATGGATAATGACAGCCCCATCACTATTATACAGATAACACCTCTGTATCAGCCTTGTGATCTGTTATTTCTTTTCTCAGTTTCAGGGGCAGTCATATAATCCAATGTAAAAATTCCCTTTCTTTCTCCTTTCTTATTTTCACTCCATATAAATTCATTCAGTTTTTCTCACGTTTCTCAGAATTTCTACTTATCAGTTTTTACTTCATATTTCCTTAAATTAATATTCTATTGTCTTTTCAGTGATTCCCAAATCAATGTGTATCCACCATTTCTAGTTCTTTGCTATACAAGGAGTGATACTATGAATATGTGGTTATATGCTGAATCTTTCCCTCTGTCTTTTACTTGTTGGGTTGTATGCTCAGTAAAATGACTGTTCAGACAAAAAGTTTGAATGGTTTAGTCACCTGTCTTGCACAAATGCAAATAGATATTCACCAAGAGTGCATCAGTATCTTCCCATCCTGAAACTAATTGTTCCCATATCTTATAAACATCCTTGCCAATTTGGCGGTGGTAAAGTAAAATGGCAGCATGTGTTTTAATTTGCATTTCTCTTATTATTAGTGATTTGGAGGACGTGGTTATGGGGACATTTATAGTTTGCAATTTTCCTTTTGAAAACCATTCATATCCTTTAACTGCTTGCCTATGGGGGAATGGCTCTCAGTGATATATATATTTATGTCGATTCCCTATTTTTCTGGATAACAGACTTCTACTGGTACAATTTAATGTGAATATTTTTGTCTCACTTCCATTTCTCTTCTAAGTCTATCTCAATTGACTCTGTAATGTAATTACAATGTAATTGTAATGTAATTATTGTAATTATGTGCCCAATGTAATTGTAATGTAATGTAAAGTAATTACAACGTAATTCATTTAAAAGCTTTTAAAATTTTACATAGTTGAAATTGCTTTTCTTTTATGATCTCCAGTATTCCATGTTAAAGTAAGAATTTACTGCCTATCTATGGATTGTAGGTCAAACAAACATTTTTACTGTGTCCTGAGGATACAAAGAGAGGCAAACACAGTGCCTGGCCTTCAGAGGGCTTATATTCTTGGGGGAAGGAGGGAAATCAAATTCACAAATTCATATAAATAACTAGGAACATACAAATATAGAGTAGATATATAATCTGAGGAGAAAAAGTATTAGGACCCTGGCAAGGGATAGGGAGGAGAAGAGCTTGCTAGAAATACCTCCTGAAGAAGGTAGGATTTAAGCTGAAGCTTGAAGGAAGTCAGAGAAACAAAGAGGTTAAGATTGGGATAGAGAGCATTATGGGTATATAAAAGCATGAGACAAGAGATGAAGCTCTTTTAAGGGAAAGGTCAGTTCTCCAAGAGCCTCCACAGCTGAAGGGGTTGCAAGGCAGCCTTTGTTGACACAGGTGTGGTGGACTGGGAATGAGATAAATTGGAGGCAGAGGGAAGAGGAGAGAGGTCAGACAATGAAACAGCCTCTCAGTCAGAGAGCTCAGAGAACGGCAACTGCATCTCAATCTCACAAAAGGAGATCCATTCTGGAAGTCTGGGTTGGATCTCCAGCAGCCACTGTCTGGTGGCTTCTGTATGCCAACAAAGCTCTATGGACAAGGAAGAGCAGCAAGTAGGTCAGTGCAACTGCATTACAGGTTATGTGAAGGGGAGGAAAGTGTAAGAAAGATTAAAATCTAAAGCTAGGTAAAGTCTTAGTTATTAAAAGTTTTAAGTGCCAAACCTCTAGAGGCCTTTCTATTTGGTCCTGAAAGTAACAAAGATCCACTGGAGGTCTCGAGGTAGAGGAGTGTCATGTTTAGAGCCAGATTTTAGAAAAATCATCTTAGCAGCTGAATGTAGCATAGACCAGGGCTTCTTAAACATTTTCCACTAATCTCTTTTCGCTTGAGAAAATTTTACATGATCCCAGGTATATAGGCATATAAAATAGGCATACAAATTAAATGTTTATTGATGACGAATCATAATTTCATAATCTCACATTCAGCTACAACCCCACATGGGGTGGTGACCCACAGTTTAAGAAGCTTTGGTCTAGGGGGAGAGACATGGGGCAGGAAGAGTACTTTAGAAAGCAATTGTGATGTCTCAGAGGAGAAGTGATAAGGATCTGAGCTACAGGGGTTGCTGTGTGAATGAAGAGAAAGAAAGGTAGGCAAGAAATGTCAAAGTAAAAATGGTAAGATTTGCCAAGGACCAGATAGATCGGGTGAATGATATCAAAGAGTGGAAGATGACATCAAGGTTGTGAGCCTGGATCATTGGGAGGAGGGGGTGCCTTCAACAGCAATAAAGAAGACAGTGGGTTGAGAGATAAGAAAGAAAGCATAACCAGGAGAGCAAACTGTCACAAAGAAGGATCAAAGTCTTCAGTGAACACCGGATGCTGGAAGGAATAAGAAATAAAGAAGTTTACGATGAATGGAAATTTGCTAATTATAGAGCAGAAACTCCTGAGAGCATACTTGATGGGGTGGCTAGAGCTGGAGTGGGTCACTGAGGAGTAGGGGAGTGAGAGGTAAGGCTGAGACAGACAGAAGTAAGAGTTAAGTAAGTTGCCAACAGGGCACTGTACATCAGTAGCTAGGTTTAGGGTCTCGGGACAAGGTGAATATAATGGTAACCATCAAGATGTGAGTCCAGGTAGGCAGAGTATCAGTGGTTACAGGAAGGTCTGTTGAGAAAGGCACATGAAAATACTGTTCAAAGCCTTCCTCATAGTTGTGAAAGTTCAGATTCTCTCTAACATAATGTGACCTTTTATATTTAGATTATATATATATATATATATATATAGAATTTGTAAGATGTTAGTCTTAAGATCCTAATAGCTGCCAAACTGCTTTGTTTTCCAAGCTGCTCTTGTCAAAAAGACAAGTACTCGTGTCCTTGTACTGAACAAACCCGAGGATGCTACCATTAACAGCTGCTTTTGTTTTTTGCTTACTGACTTATCATTTGGGGGTTTTTTAACCAGTACCCAATAGTTTTGATGACTAATGCTTTGTGATATCATTTGAGGTCTGCAATGCAATGCCCTCAGATAAGCAAATTAACAGTGGTGAGATATTAAGCGTCTCCAGAGGAACATCCATGTGAAGCAGTATCACTGACATACATGCCGACACACAGATTTTCCCACTAACAGTGTAGTCAGGCAGAGAAATGCAAAGGTATAGGAGTGATTGAGTAAACGGATAAGGTTGACCAATTGGGTAGAAGTGAGTTGGGTGAAGGGAGGCAGAAGAAAAGGGAAATAGTTAGCAAAGCAACCACATAAATA
This sequence comes from Sarcophilus harrisii, assembly GCF_902635505.1. Taxonomy (NCBI): domain Eukaryota; kingdom Metazoa; phylum Chordata; class Mammalia; order Dasyuromorphia; family Dasyuridae; genus Sarcophilus; species Sarcophilus harrisii. The sequence continues at coordinate 19,495,593 of NC_045432.1, forward strand.
AATGCTGGTCTGTTTTACTTACTTTAACACCTGTGCAACTGTATTTGGTCCAAACCATTCACCAATTGATTTCCCTTCTCCTACGCCCATTTGTGCTGTTTTTATATGAGAAGATTAACAAGTTAGCAAAATAATTTTTCAACAAGATAAAACCTACTAAATTTCGTATAATTTTCAAAGACTTCTAACCAAGAAGATTCATTTCCCACAGCCCCTCTGGGGTTAGCATGGAAGCCAAAAGCCGGCGTGTCCTCACCCATTTGATGGATAGAATAACAGCAGTCTTTTCTGTCTAAGAAGCACTTTAAGATTCGTTGATATTCTTCAGGTTGCTCTTGGTGCTTCTCCCAACCCCAGTCTAAAGGGGAAAATGGTAATAAAAGAAATTACTAAATAAATTACAATGGTAATTGAGATATCACATCCTATCCCCTTAAAAACATCTTCTTTTAATGAAAAAGCAATTAAGGAAAGTATCCATGTTACAAAAGGACACTGGCTCCTTCCCTGCTGTCCACAATCATTTCTCATCTTTAAAAAACCCTACCTTGACTCTGTCATCCCTTCATGCTAACATCCTATATTTCTCCTTCCCTTTGAAGAGATACTCCTATAAGAAGATGTTTACAATCATTGCCTCCTTCTCATCTCTAATTCACTTCTCAACATCTTTCAATCTAACTTCTAACTCTACCCTTCAAAGGCTAGCTGTTAGCACTCTCCCTTCTTTCCCTGAAATTACTCGGTATTTATTTCTCTGTGTACATATTTTTTCCTCCCAAGAAAATATGCCTTCCTTAAGGGCAAGGACTATTTCATTTTTGTCTCTGTACCAGAAGGGCTTAGTAAACAGTAGGTGCCATATAAGTATCTGGTGAACTGAACAGAGATGAGCAGCTTTTCATTTTGACCACTGATCTTCTGAAGTTCCACCCTTTCAAGGCCTGACTAAAAATTAACAAGAACCTGAATTTGCCATCCGACTTAGTCAAAGAACAAGAGATATAGAAGAATCTCACAAATAGTACCATGAAGGGCTAGGGCTAATTCCCCTGAGGTTATTGTTGTTGGAAAATAACTTGATTTTCCCCTCAGTTATATGTGAATACAAAATTCTCTATCTGGCACTCAAAGTCCTTCATCCTCCAATTCCCTGCCTTTCCAGGTTTCCCACATCTTATTTCTCACCAAATACTCTACTGCCCAGTGACACTAGCTCTTCTACAAACAAGACACCCCTCTCCCCCCCCCCCCCCGCCATCTCTTGGCTTCCAGCATTCTCTCTGGCTGACCCCCAGCCTAGAATGCTCTTCCTTCTCCACTGACTACTGACCTCCCTAGCTTTAAATCCCAACAAATATCCCATCTTGTATAGGAAGCCTTCCTTAAATCCTCTCAAATCCAGTGCCTTCCAGTTTCCTATTTATCCTTGCTTTCTATATATTTGTTTGCATGCTGTCTCCCACATTAAATTGTAAGCTCCTTGAGGGCTTTTGTCTTTTTTTGTATCCCCAGTGCTGAGCTGAATGCCCGAGTACCTGCCACATAATAGGTTTTTATTAAATGTTTACTGAATCGAATTGAATCTAATGAAGAACATTCATTCATTCATTCTACAACTTCAGAAATCTTACATAGGAAATGCATGAGCTACAGGAAATTGGCACAATATTCTGCACCATTCAAATTAAAAAGGAAATGCCCTTATTTCCGGCTTTGATTGGATATTTGTGTGATAGGCCTGAGTATGGAAGTTAAATTCATTTCCAAAATACATATTTATATTCAAAGCTGCAATAGACTTCAAAGGCCAAAAGTCATCATCTCAAATTGTCTTCAGTTTTTCCTTTGCTTCCAGGATTTCTGTGAATATTTTTAATTTAGAGTTCACACAAATCTTCAAAAGATAAAATGTAACCCCTCTTCCTTCTTTTTTTTTTTCTGAAGAAAAGCCAAATTAGTAAACTGCCTTCAGGAGTGACTAATTTGAAAATGCTAGACACCAGAAATTATTGATGACACTCTCACCAAAAATAAATCACAAGAAAATATAACTTTTAAAATAAAGAGAAAATAATACAAGCTATAATTCATACCTCCCAACTCAGGTTTAAGGGGAAAATTCCTTTTTTAAAATTTCTCCTGGACAGAGATTTGCTAATAGAATCTACTTAAACATACAATCAGAATTGACAAACTTTATCATCATTCAATCATGTTTTAGTTGTATTTGACTCTTCATGACCTCATTTAGGGCTTTCTTGGTAAAGAAACTGAAGTGGTTTGCCATTTCCTTCTCCAGCTCTTTTTAAAGATGAGGAAACTGAGGCAAAGAGGGTTAATGGACTTGTCCAAGGTCACATAGCTAGCTAGACAGTGTCTGAGGCCGGATTTGAATTCAGGTCTTCCTGACTGTAGGCCCACTGCTCTATCTACTGTAGTTGCCCTAACCTAGCTGCTTGTGGGGAAAATGTTCTGAAAGAAAAGAATGAATGGTGAGAAGGCAGCTCCACCAAGAGGTGCAGTGGCCTTGCTACCACCTTGCTAGCTGCTGGACCTTGGGCACCTCATTCACTAACCTCTCTGAATCCCATTTTCCTCTTGTGGGATACTACAGAAAGAACATGTGCACTGCTTTATGTGCCAGGCTGCATGTGAAAATCAAATATGAGTTAGGAAAAAGTCATGAAAGTGCCCGGGCTGGTACTGCTCACTTACCCATCTAGACCTGTTAAAGGGTTGAGAGGCTTAAAAAGAGTTCGTTTGTTTTGTAGGTTTTTTTTTTTTTAATGTCTAAAATTCTCCATGACCCCATTTGGGATTTTTTTTGGCAGAATGGTTTGCTATTTCCTTCTCCAGCTCACTTTATAGATGAGGAAACTGAAGCAAATAGGGTGAAGTGACTTGCCTAGTGTCACAAAACTTATAAGTATATAAGGCCAAATCAGAACTCAGGAAGAGTACTCCTCCTGACCCAGCTGCCCCAATTTTCACTGGAGTCAAACCCAAATAGAAATAGATTCCAGTGGGCTGCATAGTGATGTAGTAAACCACAAATCAACATCCATACTGTATTTTTACTTATTTTGTTAAGCATTTCCCAATGACTTTTTAATTTTGTGCCCATTGGCCGGGAGTTTGGCCCCTCTGGTTTAGACCTCACTAGATAGGTTTTGCAGATAGGATGCTTTGCACTAGATAGGATGCTTTCTGTTTAAATCACCTGTCTCTGTGCCAGAGAAATTCATCTAACCTTTAGCCTACTTCACCCTTGCAAGAAGAGGGAAATTGGAGAAAAGGCAGGGGAAGTTTTAGGGCAGACTTCTCCTTTCCTTCCATGTGGGCTCCTTTATCCCATGAATGTATGTGAGTAAAGTATCAAACCCTGCTACTCTACAATTTTATGACCTATTATTGCTGATGCCAAATTAGCCTTCCCATGTTCAGGCACCATGATGCACCCGGTAAGAAGACTAGTTCCAGAGTCAGAAGACCAGATCTCAAACTCCTCCAGAGACACTTAATACCTGTGTAACTTTGGAAAAGTCAAGTGAATATCCTGGGCCTCAGCTTCCTTTGTAAAATGGAGGAGATTAGATGGTATCTGGGGACCTCCTGGACCTAGATGTAGGTTCCTAGGAGACCTTCACAACCATTAACAAATAGTTGTGTTTAACAAAGGTAATGTGGGGTTCTTTGTGATATAGGAAAAAAGGCAAATTTGGCTTCCCTACTCACCAAAAAGAGGCACAAAGTCTTAGATCTCTGGATCTTTGGAAAGCATCTTTTATATAAGCAGGTTACTCTCAAGTAAACAAGATGAAATCAAAAGCTGCGAGGTTTTTCCTCATTGCTCTGGGCGGTCTAACTAAGACCTCCCCAGTTTTTTTTTCCCAATTCCTTTCTTCCTTTTTGGAGAGAGGTGGGCTAAAGGAATTGTTGTTTTTATAACTCAATACCTTAAATAGATAAACTATCATAGATAAAAGTAGGAAGGGCCCTTCAGAACCTTCATAGACTCACAGAATGAGGAGGCCAAAAGGGCCCACAGTGGACATCTACTCTGAAAACACACCTGCCAAAGGGGTCGGCCAGCCTTTGCTTATAGATCGCTAGTGAAGGAATTCCACTCCACTTTGAAGAACTTCAGTGGCTGGCGAGTTTTCGTAATGCTAAATTAAATTCACCTCTTTGTAACTGCCATTCAAAGCTGCTGCCCTCGGGGACAAGCAGAGCAAATTGGGTTCCTCATCCATAAGACAGCGCTTCAAATATCTGAAGACAGCTAACATGAGTCCCAGTAATTATTTTCTGCTTCAGGCTAATGATGTGCAGTTCCCTCGACTAATCCTAAAATGGCATGATAGCAAGGCCTTTCTCCATCCTCACTGTCTTCCTCTGGAGGTTTGCCAGCTGGCAACTATAAGAAAAATATAATACTACATAGTAATATAGTTAACATTATATCTATTATATCATTTGATTCTCAAAACCACCTCATGGAACAGGTACTGCTATTTCATAAATGAGGAAACTGAGGCAAAACAATGTTCAATGATTTGTATAGGTTCACGCACAAGATTCAAATTCAGATCTTGCTGATCTGAATGTTCAACACTACCCACTAAACTGGAGGTGGAAAATCTTTTTTTTTTTCTTACAAGGGTCATTTGGATATATAGAAACAGCATTTGGGGGCCATACAAAATGAGCAGTTAATAGAACTCAAACAGTGGGAGGTTGTTGTACCTAGCTTTCAGCTCATCTTCACCCACAGTAGCCTTGGCAAATGATTTCCTGGGCCTCATACAGCCCACAGACTGGACATTTCCCACCCCTGCACTTTTTAAACCATGTTGCTTAACTTATCAATGACCTTCCTAAAAGGCAAGTTTAGTGACGACAATCCTCCAAATGTGGCCTGACCCTGCCAGAGTGGAGGATAGAAACTGTTTCCTTTCATATCTCTATGTAGCCAAGGCTGAGAACAGTAAGTACCATATATTATTTGATCCAGTGACACTGGTCTCTTGACTGTTCTGTGAACAAGATGTTCCATCTCTTGGCTCCAGAAATTCTCTCCGGATGTCCCCAGGCCTGCAATACTCCCCCTCCTCTGCTCTGATTACAAACCTCCCTGGCTTTCTTTAAATCCCAACCAAAATCTTATTTTTTATGGGAAACATCCCATAACCCTTCTTAATTCTACTGCTTTCTCTCTGCTGATTATTTCCTATTTATCCTGCATATAGCTTGTTCTGTATTACCTGTGTGTTACCTTTCCCCATCAGAGTGGGAGCTCCTTGCAGGGGATGTCTTTTCTCTCTGTGTCCAGCACTGAGCATAGTGCCAATGACTGGACATCACTGTTTCTTGGAGTGTGACTAAGATCACATTAGCTTTGAGGGCTGGTTTATACTGCTGACTTGTATGGGTTTTAAATCCATATTTTCTTCAGATAAATTTCTGTCTAGCCAAGTCTTCCTAATTTGCATTTGTGAAGTTGATTTTCTGAACTCAGATATAAGCCTTTACATTTATCCTTAGTGAATTTCATCTTATTAGATTCAGCCTGATGTTTTACTTATCAAAATCTTTTTGGAATACTGACAGCCATCCGGCGTGTTTCCTATCCCCCTCAGCTTTTATGTCATTTGAAAACATGATAATAATGCCTCCTAAAACTTAATTCAGATCACAAGTTCAAACATGAAACAGTCCAAGGCAAAGCACAGAATCCTGAGGCACTCAACTAAAGACTGCCTTCAAAGCTGCCCACAGTGCTAAGATCACAATGCATCTCACAGTCCACAGCTCTTTCTAATCTCTACATGGTCCTGCCTCTGTTCTGTCATCTCGGCAGACCAAGGAGAATCTTTTTTTCTCCTACCCATCCATCTTCCACAAAGATGCTAAATTGAAATCATTAAAACACAAAGACCATGTCACACCCCCCCCCATACACCAAAAATGTACTAGCCTGGCATTTCAAGCCCTCTGCAATTTGGACCCCACCTAGCTTTGCAATCTTATTTCACATGATTCCCCTACATGTACCCTCTTAAAGTGAAGATGGCTTATCAAGCATTCCTTGGCAGGAAATATCTTCTGTCTAGCACGTCCTCCCCTTCTGAACTCCATGATGTAGAAATCCCTAGCTTTTTCTTCAAAGTTCGGCTCAGGTGCTACATTGTACATAAGATCTTTCCTGGCAACCTTGGGTCCCAACCCAGTTACTAGTAATATAGTGAACTTTCCTTAAATTTACTCTATATTTACTTATCTGTCTATAGTTCAGTTTTGTCTTTGTAGCTCCAGTGCCTAGCATTGTAACTTATACCTAGAAGATGCCCAAGAAGTGTTTGTAGAATTGAACTGAATCTGATTATCTGGTAAAACTAAACATCCACTCTTTCTGCTCTGGTGCCTGCCTTAGGCCAAAAGAGGCCCATTTCAGAAAAAATAAACAATCTCCAGTTATTATAATTGCTTTGTATTCACTAAGACCAGCTATTTTGTTACTAAATAGATAGCCTTAGTGAGCACAAGCCAGTAGAGCCTCAGTTGACAATATACTTCCCACTGGCCACCATCTTGATTTTTTTTTAACACACTTAAGAAACTGATCTGTTATAATGGTCTTCTTTCTAGACAGTTTGCTGATGAACTTAACTCAATAAAAAGGATAGAAATCTTAGAGATCACGGACCCTGCCTCTGTTCATTCTTCCTGAGAAAAAACTGTCTGCTGAATCTCCTGTCTCCTACTCCTGAGAGAATTCATTACTTGCAGTTTCAGCCACTGGAGCATTTGAGTACCTGTGTTTACTTTCATCTCAAGCATTCCCCTAACTGTAACCCACTGCTAAATTATGGTAGCAAGAGAGTCATGTGGCAGGGTCTTATCTAAGGGATCAGCAGAACAAGTCACTCACCCCTTCCCAGGTGCTTGCAGATGAGAGCCTGGGCCAGCATCATTTGTCCACAACGTAGCATGCATCCCCAGCCAGCATCTGATGATGGACCTGTTCCTCCTATTTCCAAAAGGGTTTGAAATGAATTGGGGTTCACAAGATCATGAAATCATAGATTCAGAGTAGGAGGGTACCTTGGAGATCATCAAGTCTAGCCCCTTTATTTTACAGATAAGGAAACTAAGGCACAGAGAGGTTAAAAGACTTGCCTAGGGTCACACAGCTAGTTAAGTGTCTTCAGAGGTCATCTTGACTCTAAAGTCAGTGTCTTGGATCTTGGATTCACTATCTATCCACTATCTTGGAATTACCTTTTCCCTAAAGAGAAGCAGGCTTGGAAACTTTTATAAACACCTGCTATTGCAAGGAGATTAATCAAGAAAAAAAGAGGAGCTTTGGCCACTGATTGATGGGAGACTGAGTGGGTAAATAAGTGAAGAGCTTCACTTCACTCCAAGTTTCTCCAGAGTGCAGTCCAAACTTCAAGATTTAGCAAAATAAATAAAAATATAATCCAACATGGGTAATCTTAATTTGTGGATTTTCAAAGTTCATTTCTATTTGACTTTGACACCACTGCTGAAAAGAATGTTGAATTACCTTGGGTTTTCTTTGACTTGAAAAAATATGACTTAGTTTTTCAGGTTGTAGATTTCAAATTACAAATGAAATTTAAAGTTTGCATAGAAAGTGCAATAACATCAGACTTGGGTGCATTGGAGCAAGTGAAAGATGAAACCCACACTTGCCCACTTTACTGGAAAGGACATGCCCCAGTATTGGAAAAGAGTACCACTTTACAGAATAAAAGTTATCAAAATGCCTTTCTCTGAGTGCCAATGAAAACTTCATGGCTTTGAGGTATTTCCTCTCCAGTATGAGAATGGAAAAAATTCTGCTAGAAATGTGTGGCTCTGACATGGAGAGACATGGAGGGGAGAAGAGGTAACTGGCTACAGTGATGGACTTAGGAAGACTTCGAAGAATGACTCCCAGTGACCAGAGGGAAGCAGAGTAAGGCAGCAAAATCCCTCTTTCACACTGCCATTTTGAGAATATGGATTTGAACAGATGAAAATGAAAATATTTTAAAAGGAAGGGATAATATTATACTTCCTAGAAACTGGACCGATTTAAAAATTAAAATTTCAATTTTGCAAACGATTTCTCATATTTGAATAAATAAAAATGTAATTTCTGGGAGCAAAAACAATGCCTAACCAGGGGAAATGTCAGCCTAATATAACACAGTGGGCATTAATCAATACCCAGGATGCTTTTACTCTTAAGTTGACCAGACCTGATCCTAAAGTGCTCATGTTTTGACACAATACTGTGAAGCTGATAGGACAATCATCCTCATTTGACAGATGAGAAATTCAACTACTAGCCCACACAGTTAAGGAAGTGGAAGGCAAAGTCAGAACTTGAATCCATGTCCCAACACTATAATAGGCAGCAGACTACCTACCTATTGGTGAAAACTTCCTTCGGTATGTAAACCAGAGGCGAGCACTGATATCAGACAACAGTTTGGATTTTTCTGTAATTAAAAGTAAAAGTAAAGTCAAATACCTCCTAACAAATACTGCCATGACAATTCTGGGCAACTAATGAACCAATTAAATTGCACTGCCATGATGGGTAGGGAAAACTGCAACTAAATATCAATTATGTGGAAATTCTTTCCTGAATTCACACCGATTCCCATTCCTTCCACCAATCTTCCCCTTCCTATGCCATCCTTACCCCATGTACTTTTGGTCAAAATTTTAGTATGAAAGGAGACCGGAGTTATGTATGGAGAATCCCAAACCTCCTTTTAGTCGGCACAGAAATAGGATACAGTAGTGATGGAGGACTTCTATTATCCAAACATCTGCTGGAGCACTTGCATCCTCTCCCATCCCTCTCTGGGCTTGCCTTAATGATAATATCATGCTTCAAAAGGTGAAGCAACCAACAAGGAGAAATTCTATTCTGGATCTGATTCTCACTAAACAGGAAGGAACTGATTGCTAGGGTAGAAATGAGGAGGGGCCTGAGGAGAAGAGAGGTGAAGATAAAGAGCTTAGTGGCACTTAGCACAGTGCCTGGCATGAAGGAAGCACTTAATAAACACTTTTTCACTTGATTTGAGTTCATTCCATCCAAAGAGGGCAAAGACACAGAGACAAGAGATGGAGTGTCACGTGTGAAGAACAGGAAGAAGACCATTCTGAATCACAGAATGCAGGAGGGGAAATGTTCTAGGCAGGACACGATTTGGGTAAGGTTCCTGGCAATTTAGGTTCAATAAGGGAACCAAATGAGACAGTCACAGGTCATTCAACAATTTGCAAAAGGAGATTTACTTAGGCATTGCAGAAGGATATTTGACCCCTTGAGCTAAATCACTTGAACAAGCAGGAAGACTCATCATTCTGAGTTCAAATTTTGTCTCAGAGACTTACTAGTTGTGTGACCCTGGGCAAGTCACTTCATTCTATTTGCCTCTCAGTTTGCTCATCTATAAAATGAGCTAGAGAAGGAAATAGCAAACTACTTCAGTATCTTTATCAAGAAAATTCCAAAGAGGGTCACCAATAAAAGTAAAGTTTGCTTTGAGATCAACCAACCAAGTATCTGCAAGCCACTCTAGTTCTTCATGATCAGGAAGTGATGTCATAGTCTATATCCTTAGTCTTTCTTCTGAGTCAACCAAATTTGGAGAAATGTCTCTATCTTTTAAGGAAAAACTGGCTTTAACTGCTAGGGGAAAGAAGAGAAGGTAAAATTTTGCTGCCACTACACTTTATCCCTTGTGATAAGGTCCTTAAGGTCTTCTAGAACACCTTCTACCACTGAAATGTGACTTGAGGAGTGTTACTGTTCAACCTTGACCTTCAGTGTGAATTAGGTAGCACTACAGGTAGAAGATGAAAACACAGACTAAAACTAAACAATAATGATAAGAGTTCCCTGAAGGAGTGAATGAAGTCAGGAAGACCCAAATACCTAGTGTAAAGAATCAGATCCATGTGCTGGGTGATACTAATTTTGCCATTCACAATGAGATTCTTAATGTAAAAAGGTGACCATCAAGACTACAGCAAAAACGATGACCTTTCCCGCATAGTCATCAATCTTCATCATAGTCATCGATTTTTATCATAGCCCAAGAGGAATTGTCCTGTACCACCAGTCGCTTAAGTGTTCCCTAGCCTACCAAGCAGGTGAATCACATGATTTTAGCTATAGGAGAAGCCTCTGAATGACTGCCTCTCTACTTCTGTGGGGAGCTTTTCCCTTTTCCCTTATTAGTTTTTATTAGTTCAAGGGTAAAAGTGAAAACTTTCAAGATTGATAAAGTACCTCTTCCTGTCTTCAGCTAATTAAGTGAAGAGCAGTTGGCTTACTTGTCCATGTTCCCAATTCCAGAAATGACATTGAGCTCTTGGGGAGAATTTAATTTTGTCTTTTCAAATGTCTCCTGAAGCTTGCACTAAAAAATCACCCCAAAAATCCATGGGGCAAAATTGTGTCTGTTTTTTCAAATTCCAGATTAAAAACAAAAACAAAAACAAAAAACTCAGTTTCTTCATCAGAGTTCTTAAACAATATTAATGTTCCCTGGATCAGCCTTTGTTTGCATTTTCTCACTACTGGGATTTCTCATGCCATCCTTCAATGGCTGATTATGTCCGAATACAATTACAGAACTGAGGGCTACAGCTGCATGGAAATTCTAAAATGTCATTCAAAACCATATGTGGGCAGTGATACTACTTGGTCTGTTTCCCAAAGAGATCATTAAAAAAAAGGAAAAGGACCCACATGTGCAAAAAAGTTTGTGGCAGTCCTCTTTGTAATGGCTAGGAACTGGAAACTGAATGGATGTCCATCAGTTGGAGAATGGTTGGGTAAATTATGGTATATGAATGTTATGGAATATTATTGTTCTATAAGAAATGACCAGCAGGAGGATTTCAGAGAAGCCTGGAGATTTACAGAAACTGATGCTGAGTGAAGTGAGCAGAACCAGGAGATCATTGTACACAGTACAATATTTGTGTGATGTACATAGTACAGTATTGTGTGATGATCAACTATGACAGATCAGCAATACAATGATCCAAGACAATTCAGATAGACTGGATAGAAAATGCCATCTACATCCAGAAAAAGAACTATGGAGACTGATTACGGATTTGAAGCATACTATTTTTACCTTTTATTTTGTTTTTTCTCATGGTTTTTCCCTTTTGTTCTGATGTTTCTTTCTCAATATGACTCATGGAAATATGTTAAAATTGACTATACATGTATAAGCTATTTCAAATTGCTTGTTGTCTTGGGGAGGGAGGAAGAAAAAAATCTGGAACTCAAAATCTTACAAAAATGAATGTTGAAAACTATATTTACATGTAATTGTAAAGATTATATAATAATTATTATATTATATAATAATGATATAATGATTATATAATGTTAAAAAGATTTTTTTAAATGAGGGGATAGAGGAATTTTATTAGAAGGTATCATCTGAAGCAATAAAACAATAATGATCATTAGCATGAAGAAACAGTCAGAGCTGAGGATACCTAGTTCTACTGATTTTGTCTTTTTCTAATCAAGGGAAAAGTTCTTTCTTCATTCCAAAAGTTCAGTGCCTCCAGGCTGTTTTGAAGATAAATTAAATTCTGATAAGATCTCTTAATGGAACTTGGAGAAGAGCAAATGACCATAAAGGACTCTCTTCATCCTACCCCTCCAAAACTTAAGGACCTAAAATAGTTTATTGCAATCATCTGTAAGATACAGTAAAGGACATAGAACATATTATTCCCTTCTAGTTCAATGGTCAAAGGCATGATGTTTTCTAATTTTCCAGCAGTAGAGAATGCCTCACAGTAAGCAATTACTTCTTTAGTTTTTGATGTTGCCATTTTTAATAGATACTGGACTGGTTTGATATTTCTTTCTCCAGCTCATTTTACAGATGAGAAAACAGAGAAAAATAGGGTGAAGTGACTTGCCCAAGATCACACAGCTAGTAAGTAACTGAAACCAGATTTGAACTCTGGAAAATGAATCTTCCTGACTCCAGGTCAGGTGCTCCATCTACTGAGGCAACACCAGAAGCATCACTGAAAGATAAAAACCATACCTGATTCTGCATTGCCTATCCCTCGCTTTAATGAGCACATTTGATATGGGCTAGGTCTCACTCAGTTCAGTCCCCTCTTAGTTCAGGTTCTTATTAGAACAAATCAGGCTTTTGTAAGTTACTGGACAGTTAACAAAAGATTTACTTGGCTGCAGGAGGATATTCAACAAAGATGGGCACTGAGAACCCCTGGAGTTGATTCAGCTGGTTCAAAAGCCAATTCAAAAATCCACCAATCAAGTATGTAAAAGCCCCTCAAGTTCCTCATGGCCACTTTGTACACAGGAGCCAACCAAGTCTCAAGGAATATTTCAGAGCCTTTTAAGGAAAAATTAGCCCTACATGGATAGGGTTAGGGGGGAAAAGATTTCTCCCATCACCCAAAAAGCCTAGAAAAACAGGTTGGGAAAGAAACAAATAAATAAAAGATGGGTTGGGGTTGGGTTGTGAATAACTTTAAAAGCTAAAAAGAGGAGTTTGTATTTGATCATAGAGCCAACCAGGAAGCCAGTGAGGTTGATTAAGTATAGGAGAAAGAAAACTCATTTTGGTAGCACTATGAAGAATGGAATGGGGAGAGATTTGAGGTAGGAAGACCAAAAGAAAATTGTTGCAATAATCTATGTGAAAGGTGATGAAAGCCTGAAAGTGGCTGGGTGACTACAAAGAAGGGGTCAAAGGAGAATGATGTAAGTGTAGAGACGGTAAGATTTGGCAAATGACAGGAAGAGAAAGTGACGAGTCCAGATAATGTGGAGGTTACAACCCCAGGAACCCCATGTCTTCATGTAGACAGTGCATCAAAAATCAATAGCTACAGTAACATTTGCTAAGGTAACTCTTTGGACAGCCCAAATATAAGGAGAAGCTTATTCTACACAGGGGTCCTCAAACTACGGCCCGTGGGCCAGATGTGGCAGCTGAGGACGATTATCCCCCTCACCCAGGGCTATGAAGTTTCTTTATTTAAAGGCCCACAAAACAAAGTTTTTGTTTTTACTATAGTCCGGCCCTCTAACAGTCTGAGGGACAGTGAACTCGCCCCCTATTTAAAAAGTTTGAGGATCCCTGTATTAGCACATGGGGGATCTGTCCAGCCCTGGGTCATCAGTTCTCATTGATGACTACAGAATCCTACCTGCTTGAAGATCATACTGTTTCCCCAAGATCCAAACAGGCTCATCTGTTTCAGGTAATTCTTCTAGAGAGTCTGATAAAACACTGACATGCTTTTCACACCTGGAAAAAACTGATAGAAAGAAAAGAAATTATAAAATAGTTTAATCCTGAAAGAACTATAATTTTTGACATCATTTTCTGGTTCTTTTTTCACCTAGCCAGTATCTCCAGGAATACATGGATCAGGTTGAGCCTTCAGACTAATTCACTCCTTTCCCAAGGTTGGTTGGTTGGTTGGTTGGTTTTATAGAATGAGCATTATTACATCATGATGACATAACAAGTGTTAGTGGCCATGTGTTAAAGGAAAATTCTAAAATTCTATAACTACTTAGATACTCATTCCTCATCTTTTTTAATATGGTCTATCCTATTTCTTTTAACTGAATAAATGGACTGTTCATTAATATGGTAAATTTTATCTAGGTAAAAGCAAGAAACACCATTAAGTGTCAAGAAAAACTAGAGGCCTTTCTGATTAAGATCAGAGATAAAACAAGCTTGTCCACTATCTCTAATTCAACAAGTATTTACTGAGGAATCAACCAATCAATAAACACTTATTAAATCACTACTATGTGCTGAGCACTGTGCTAAGCCCTGAGGATACAAAAAAGAGGCCAAAGATAGTTTCTACAGTCAAGAAACAACCAAATTGGGGGGGGGGGGGGAAACGGGGAACCAATGACTAAGGCAGGGATGAGATTTTAATTGGGACTTAAAGGAACTCAGGGAAGCCAGTAGGGAGAAAAGAAGAAACCACCTCATCATGTGAGACAAAGGTAAAGGAGGAGATAATGTCAGAGGGCAATCCGAGTGACAGGAGATGATGAAGAGGGGGCTCATGGTATATGGACCCAATTTTTTCTCTAAAATATGAGGCAAAATTCTAACAGACTTGTGATGGAAAGAGCCATCTGCAGCCAGAGAGGACTGTAGGGATTGAGTAAGGATCACAACATAGCATTTTCACTTTTTTTGTTGCTATTTGCTTGCATTTTTTTTCTTTCTCATTTTTTTTTCCTCTTTTTGATCTGATTTTTCTTGTGCAGCATTATAAATGTGGAAATAGGTATAGAAAAATTACACACGCCAACCCTAACATATATTGGATTATTTGCCATCTAGGGGACGGGGTAGGGGGAAGGGAGGGGGGGAAAAAACTTGGAACACAAGGTTTTCAAGGGTGAATGCTGAAAACTATCTGCATATATTTTGAAAATAAGCTATTATTTAAAAAATAAAAATACTAATGCAACATAAAAAAATAAAATCTGAGACAAGGAAGAGCTGCTATGAAAAGTGGAAGAATAGGGGCAGCTAGGTGGCACAGTGGATAGAGCACCAGCCCTGAAGTCAGGAGGCCCTGAGTTCAAATCTTACTCAGACACTTAACACTTGCTAGCTGTGTGACGCTGGGCAAGTGACTTGACCCCAGCTGCCTCAGCAAAAATCAATTAATTAATTAATTAAAAAAGAAAAGTGGAAGAACAAGCTGATAAGGGAGGTATAGAAGCAATGATATCCCAGTTGATGTTGCATAACACAAATTTGTAATGAACCCAGTGACAGCAATTGCATGATTTTCTCCACCAATGTCCAGCAACATATATGTAGGAGTTAAGGAATTAAGGTGGGGCTGAAAAAGCTAATAGATTTTGGTTGGATAAAAGGATTTTGTAATACTTGAACATGGAAGCAGTACCTTTGTGGGTGACAGCAAGATCAATAGTAGGAGCATCTTTGCGTGTGGATGACGTGGAGTGAAAGAATAGGTCGTGGGAATGGTTAGCATGCTTGAGAGAGAGTCAATGTGTATGTTAAATTCCCCTAGTATGAAGGCAGAAGTTGAGGAGGAGACAAAGATTGTGAGCCTTACCCAATGCATTGAGGAAGGAAAGAGAGTGACCTAGAGTCTTGTAAACAACACCTACCACACTTTGAATCAGGTGGTAGATATGAATCACATGAACATTAAAGAAGTCACTGCGTGGTAGAGGAGAAGGAGAACTCTGAAGTGATAATGGGGAGCAAGAAGTTCAGACTTCCCTGCCTTGATCAATGAGCTAAGAATCAGAAAAGGTACAGCCAATATTGGAAAGGGTGGCCAGGGAGGCTGCAGCAAAAAAGAATCATGTTTCAGTAAGAGCTAGAAGGGAATGGGAGAGGAAAAGATATAGCAATGAAGGGAAGTTTGTCGCCTCTGGAACAAGCATTCCCAAGGACACAGTGGAAGGGGAAGGTGGGGTAAGGTTGGAACCTTGGAGTAAAAGAGTTGAAGAAGCTGGGAATAAGGAATAAGGTTGTAGGAAGGGGATAAGGAAGGAAGGGGATCAACGGGGGGGGGGGGAGAGAGAGAGGTGTTTGGATGATGAATTACAGGTATACATGACTATGACTACTAGAATATAAATGATATGACCAAGATATGAGAATGTTCATTGTTGAGAAGAAGCCAGTGCTCTTCTCAAAGTAGAGTGAGGATCAGGCTAGAGAAAATGCAATGTAAAATGAAAGGCAAAGAGTCAGATGGTCTGATGGAAGATCTCACCTCACTATTCCCCTCCCTTCCCACTATTCCCCTTCCCTCTGCGAATGAAGATTAGGCAGTAAAGGGCACAGCAGCAGGTGGAAGTTGAGGACCCAACACATAAAATTCTGTAGGGTACAAAGGTGAGTAATATCCAATCCCTATCCTCAAAAAAAAAAAAATCTATCTGGGGAGAAAAAACATTTGCATAAAAAACTAAAACACAAAAATACAGTCTTATAAGTAAAGACAAAGACAAATTAATAAGATATTCATAGGAAGATGATAACTTCTAGCTGGGGAATAAAAGGAAAGTATGTAAATTGAGCTGGTATCCTAGGTTCAAGAGGATAACTTTAGAAGGCTAAGTGATATTGGTCTCTTTTGCTTTTTTTCAACATTTAACAGCTCTCTAAATGGATGGTTATATATAAAGTGTTATTATCATGCCACTAAAAAGCTATTATTATTATCATTTTAATAACAATGATAATAAACTACTAATTAGAGAATCTATCAGCCAAGAATTTCCATCTCCACTCCTCATCTTCCACACTGACAAAGTAATCTTCCTAATGCTGCACAGGTCTTATTACATCATTCCTATATTCAAAAATCTTCAGAGGCTTCCCACTGTTTACCCAATAAAATACCATTTTCTTAAGCCCCCTCCCCAGTCTGCTTGCTAGTCTTATTTCAAGTACTCTATGTTCTAGTCAAACTGTATTTCTCTGTTCTCTTATCCTATCTTTCCTCTCCTGCCTCCATTATAACATCCCCAAGTCTATAATAGATTCCCTTCCATTCCATCCCCCAATTTTCAACTATTGGCATCCTCCCTTAGAGTCCAGCTCATCCACTAATCTATTTTAGAGGTCTCGATTCATCTACTAATCTTTCTCTGATCACAGAATGGGAGACCTCAGCAACCATCTAGTCCAACTGATACACAAAAGGAATTCTCGCTCCAACCCATTCAACAGAGGCTTGAATTAAAAATATTGTCATTTTTTCATTGATATAATCACAATACTTCCAAAGAATATAAGTGAACCTTCAACATCATTCAGGTACCTTGTCACCCTAGTATTCACAGAAAGCCAATAAGGACATTTTAGTCCTTAAAGATCTATGTATTTTGAAGATTTGGAATTATGCAAGAAGTTATTAAATTGTTCATGTGCTTTGTCCCAGGGATCCCACGATTGGAATTATATTCTAAGAAGGTTAATGGTAGCAAGAAAAGACCTTGGATTTGAAATTCAAAATCTTATTTAAAAAGTGAATGGTTGAACTATCTTTATCTGTAATTGGAAAAAGTAAAATACTATTTAACAACAAAAGTTCCTTGTCTGCAAAAAATATTCTTAGCAATATTATTTGCAACAAATTGAAACAAGATGTGTTCTCAATGATTAGAAAAATAAATGAGCAAATTGTGATGCCTACCTATAATGGAATATTATGGTGCTATGAGAGGAAATGATGATGAAGAATTCAGAGCAACATAAGACTTCTGGTACGTGATGGGGAAGCAGAACCAAGAGAACAACATATACACTGAATACAACAATGTAAATAAAGATGAATCTAAAAGGGGGGAAAAACTCATCCAGTCAAAAACAATGGGCAGTGTTGGCACCAAAGCATCAGAGTTAAAGTTCATGTTCTTCCTTTATGTATCAGTAACCTAAAAAACTAGGCAGTAGCCTCTATGTCATGATTTTATTTAACTGTTTGGGGGTGAATGGGTTCAGGGGGAGGGACGGTACCGAAGTATATATACTACCCCAAGAAAAGTGTCAGGTGCTGAGTGAAGTCAGCAGAATAAGAAAAACAAGAGTGCACAGCAACAGCAGGACTGTCTTATGATCAACTATGATAGACTTTGTTGGCAATCTCAAAAAATTTTGGGATGGAAAACACCATCAGCATCCAGAGAGAGAACTATGGAGATTGAATATAGATCAACACATACTATTTTCATTCTTTTTTTTCCTAGTGGTTTTTCCCCTTTGTTCTGATTTTTCTCTTTCAATATGAAATATGTAAAAAATGAATTTACATGTATAACAAAAAAAAGTTTTTATATGACTGGGGAAAAATTTTTAAAAGAAATTAAAATGAAATTTTAAAACAAGACAAGTTGTCAGGGAAAAACTAAATTTCCTATTTTTCCACTGACTTCAAATCAGCAGTGGGTTCTGAATCAAGTCAGGACTTTAGGAAAGGGTAAAGGATATGTTAACTTAAGAAAGTGGCAAAAGGCTCACATTTCAATGTCACTTTTTAGAAAGACATTTTAATGCCAGGAAAAAAAAACATTCTGGCATGGAGGTATTTTTTTCACTTAATAGTATTTTATTTTTGTAATTACTTATAGTTTTCAACATTCATTTTTGTAAGATTTTGAATGCCAATTTTTTTCTCCCTCCCCAAGACAGCAAGCAATCTGAAAAAGGTTATACATGTGCAATCATTTTTAACATATTTCCATATTAGAGATATTGTGGGAAAAAAAGTCCAAACTAAAGAGAAAAACCATGAAAAAAAAAGTGAAAATACTATACTTCGATGATGCAGATGCTATTTTCCATTCAAAGGCTATTGGAATTGTCTTGGATCACCACACTGCTGAGAAGAGCTAAGTCTATCATGGTTAATTACATATAATCTGGCTGTTACTGGGTACAATAGTCTCCTGGTTCTACTTACTTCACTCAGCACCAGTTCATGTAAATCTTTTCAAGCTTTTCTGAAATCAGCCTGCTCATCATTCCTTATAGAACAATAATATTCCATTATCTTCATAAACAATAACTTGTTCAGTCATTCCCAATTGATGGGCATCCCTTTCAATTTCCAATTCCTTACTCTCACAAAAAGAGCTGCTACAAACATTTTTGCACATGTGGGTCTTGGAGGGGTTTATTTTTATTGAATCCTACAACCTTAACATTAGAATGACCCTCTGAAGCCTCCTAATCTAATCAGTAACTAAAAAGAAATCCCCACAATAATATTCCATTCAACAAATTCTTATAAGAAAGCTGGCATGTTTAAGAGCCTCATTTAGAAGTTGGGTAAAGACAAAGAGCAAACAGCTTATGCCAAGATGGGCCTTAAATTTTCTTGATATACATGGACAGGACATATAAATACAAAAGAATTTGAGGAGGTAAAGAGTCTTAACAACTTGGAGGGGAGGGCAATCAGGAAAGATTTCCAGTATTCAGAAGAAGCACCTGAGTCAAATCCTAAAGGAAGCTAGATTCTAAAATGTGGCAGCGAGGAGGGTATATATTCTTGGTCTGAAAGAGGGTCCGTGCAAAGAAACAGACATGGGAGAATGGGACTTGGACTTTGTGGAGCAAGTAGTAAATTAGTAAAGTTAGTGAGTTAGTAAAAGTCTGGACAGACAAGCTGGAGCCAGTTTTGGGGAGGGCACAATCATCCTAGGAAAGTAGCTTTAGAGTAGGGGAGTCCCATCGTCAGGCCTGTACTTTAGGAATACTCATTAGGCAAGTGTATTAGAACAGTGGTCTCCAGAATAAGGGAGGGTATCTCCTATGGAGCCCATGGCTGGATCCCAAAGAGTGCATGACCAAAAAAAAGTCTGAGAGGGTGGAATCCCATGTTCCCTCTAATAACCAATTGTGGAACTTAGCTCTAACTTAAACTTTTCCCCAGACCTCCAGAGCAGTAGTACCTTTGACCACTGGGAAGATTCCTCCCCTTCTCCCCACATACCAGTATTTCTTCCCCTTGTACCCTAGATCACCTTCAGTTACAGTAGTCAACCCTTCCACGACAGGCTCTCCAATCAGGGTAGTTACCATTGAAAAAGAACGCCATTTCTGCCTTTTTCCCTCAGAATAGATGAGGATGGGTCACAACAGGCATCACAAGGGTAGCAAGAAACTAGGGCTTCTCTGGCTAAGAAATCAGGTAAAACAGCAATAACAAGATCAATAATAAAAACAACAACAAGCACATTATTTATGCACCTGAACAATCTGAACATTAAACATAAAACAAGAATAACATAATAACTTGTCTCTGAACTGTGTTCTTATTTAAACTCCACTGAATATATCAAGAGAACATTAGTAATAACAACATCTCTGTACAGTTATTTTTCCCAGACTTAATCCTATTCTCTTTAAAATCTCTCTCTCCTCTCCTTTCCCTCCCCCTTCCTCCCCCACTAGATAAGGAGCCTCAGAATCCTCTGCTTTTATCCCTCATACCTAATCAATTCCCAGACCTTGTCTTTTTACCTCCAAGACTTCTTTCCAGTATGTCCCTGTTGATCCTGTAACACTGCCACTCACCTAGGGCAGAGCCTTATAACTGAACATTTGGCCTATCGCAATAGGCTGCTAGTTAGTCTCCCCGCCTCAAGTTTCTCCCCATTCCAGCCCATCTTCCACTCAGCTGTGAAATTACAGTTACTGCACTGCTCACACCATGCTATCCATCCTACTCCAAAAACTCCAGTGACTGGACTCTAAGACAAAAAAATTATTTCATCTTTATCTCATCCTTTTTCTTTTCTATTTTGTCTTATAACATTCATAATTTATAGTACAGTTGTATATGTATATAATTCATAAATAATAAATATATTGGAGTAGTCTCAAAATTTTTTTACTGATGGGGTACAAGAGAAAAAGTTTAGAGAGCAATTGTGTAGGAGGTTTGGAGAGGGGAGATATGAGGACCATGGGGTATAATGTTGTTGTTCTTATCTTAACTTGGCAAACAAATTAAAAGCTGAATATATAAAGAAAAAAATGTTTGCTTCAGGGTTATATTCAGCCCACAAAAGAGCTGAAGAAGGGTCAAATAAACAGGGGTGGGGATTGGGAAAAAGGGGAAAGATATCCATTGGAGAGGGGTCATGGTTTTGAAGACTAAAGAATGAGGGACTCTAAAAAAGAAATGAAGGAAGGACTAGGTCCCTCCATAAAATGGAGGGTTTAGGAGGAACCCACTAACAGGTAAAGGAGGCAGACTTTACAAAGTTATGTTTCATTTTGAGAAGGTGAAAAAGGTAATTGGATTTTCTAAGACAAGGAAGCTCTAGGCACTGAGAGAAGTTCAGGATGACATAGCATGGTTTGGAAATCCAAGAGCCAGGAACATGGTTAGGAGACCAGCCTTTCTTAACTTCCTATTCATATTCATTTTTTAGATACTAAGATGACCCTCTTTTCTTTCTAGGTAAGAGATGTGACATAGGCCTGAACTAGTAGTAAGTGGTTGTGTGATCAGAGAGAAAGGGACAGATGGGAGAGATTTTGTGCAGGTAGAACTGACAAGTCTTAGCAACTGATTGAGCATAGAGAGAGAAGAAAAGAAAAGAATCAAGGGTGACTAAGGGTTTGGGAACCTGAATGACAAAAAGGATGATAATAACACCAAGAATACAGGGATACTTGGAGGAGAGGGCAGGTTTAGGAGGAGTTTCATTTGGTTATATTGAATTTGAGATGCTAATGAGACAACTACACTGCAAAGTCTACCAGGCAGGTAAGAGAGAGATTAGAGCCCAGCTTCTTAAATTGTGGATCACAAACCCATAGGGTATCTCATAACTGAATGTAGATGTCAAGAAATTATGATTTATTATCAATAAATATTGGGTTTGTATGGCTATTTTTTTATACCTATATATCCAGGGTCACGTAGAAATTTCTCGGGTGAAATGGGGTTGTGAGTAGAAAAAGTTTAAGAAGCCCTGGTTATATAGATGTAAGAGTGTTCAACTGAACCTATGTAAACAAATAAGAACCAAAGGGATCAAATCTAGAGAAAAAAGAAAAGGAGGCAATAGTCTTCTCACTCTGGCTATCTCTGGAGTATCATGCTCAGTAAGGGATGCCACAATTTAAGGAAAGACAGAGAACCTACAGGAAAGTAACCATGATGGTGAAAAGGCTTGAGTCCAAGCCATATGAGGATCAGCCAGAAAAACTAGAAATGTTCAGCCTAGAGAAAAAAAAGATTGATTACAGGGTTATGAGAGTAAGAAAAAGGGGACCTGAAAGATTGGGTTCAAGGATTTGAAGGCCCATCACATGGAAAAGGAATAAGGCTTGTTCTCTAGCCCCAGAGAGCAATATAAGGAAGAAGGGGTAAAAAGTGCAGAGACAAATTTAAGCTTGATATCAGTTTAAAAATAACAGCAATGATAACCACAACAACTTCTAGCAATAGTATTGGCTCCTAAGAGGTGACAAAGGGTTAGTTTCAGATAAACTTGGGAACATTTATTTGTATGAAATGATAGAGTAAAATGAGCAAAACCAGAACAATCTATACAACAATAATAACGTGATAAAGTCAAAGAACAAAATCGAAAAGCTTCAGAACTCTGATCAAGGCAATAGTCAACCACAATTCCAGAGACCCAGTGATAAAGAATCTCTGCATCATACCCGTCATCTGAGGGAGCAACAATGAATTCAAGATAAAGAATGAGTCACACCAATGGGGAAATTTGTTTCATTTGATTTTACAAATTTATTACAAGGGTTTTATTCTTTTTTTATTTTTCCAGTGCTAGGAGGTGAGGAGAAACAAAAATGTTTGTTAATTGAAAAAAAAACCCTAAACTAAAATAAGTTTTATATCTTAAAAATAAAGAAAAACTGAATAATTAGAAACTACTAGAAGTGGGCTACACTGCCTCTGGAGGTATGCAAACAGAAGCTAGATAGCCATTAAAGAAGCATATTAATGTGCAGGGGCTTTCAAGTATAGTTTGGAATACTACATGGTTATGGAGAGCCCTTCTGCCTCTAAAACTATGATTCTGAGGAGGATTCTACTGCTAAGTTTCCCCTGTCATTTGGTTTGCTCTTCTCTGCCAATTAAATTCTTTGCAATTTGGTTTGTGGTTTTTTCTTGATCTACTGATATCTATAGTCACTGGAAAATTTTGAACCTGAACAAAAATTAATAATTACCAAATGTTGGGCTACCGAATAATGAGCTTTTCTTGTTCTATTTATATCTTGCTGACCATAACTTTTAGGTCTTAATGATACATGAACTTGTGGAATAATTAAGATTCAACTTTGTTAGGTGCTTATAGTCAAACCTGAATAGGTTGGCAGTTAAGTAGCTTAATTTGTAAAAATAAGTGATATATGTGTTTGGATTTCTGCTTTTGTGCATGAGTTCTGTTGAGACTTGCTTTGACTTGGATAAAGTAACAGATTAAAATATTAGCTTAAAGTTGAGCAGGTTTAATTGCTTAGAATAATGGCTGGAATCATACAATAGTTTTAGGTATAAACTGAGGAGCTTTTTTAAAAAAATTAAATAATTTTTTTTTCTGACATAGTAGTGCAGGAAGTTGGAAAGATCTGAGGTTCAAATCCTACCTTGGGCACTTCTTAGCTGTGTAATCCTGAGAAAGTCACTTTCCCACTCTGGGTCCAGTTTCCTCCTCTGAAAATAAGAACTTGACTCATTAGCCTTTAAGGTCCCTTCTATTTTTAGATCAAGGATCTGACAATCCTAAAATGGGGCCTGGTTGTATTTACATAAAGATGATTATATTTATACAGAACTTCAGGTAACAAAGATTTTCAGAGTAAAATTTGTATTAGAGTAAATATGTCTGAATTCCAATGAAAGAGTGCTTCAGTTTTATGGCTCTTGTCTTTTGCCAGGGAACTAAGCCTAGCAAATATTTTCAAATGCTACTTTTATCTGTGCATATTAGAGTAAGGCCTTCATAATGCCAGAAATAATCAGCCTTAAGAACAGCCAGTAATGGAAAACAATTGCTCCTAGCCACTCCAAAGTTTACAAGTTGTTCTCCTTATAACCACTGTATGAAGTCACCAGTGCATGTATGGTTATTGTTCCCATTTCACAGATTAGGAAACTGAGTCTCTGTGACTCGGTATTTTGTCCAGGGTTTTCCTGTTAAGAAGTATCAGACTAGAGATTCTAACCTAAGTTCACTGATTCTAAGTCAAGTATCTAAGTATATCTATGAATACAATACACTCCTTGTTCCTTCTAGTTATGATTTTCCAGCCTTTGCTGTATCTTTAGTCAGGGCATATCCATTTACATTAAGGTCTCAATTGTAGAATTTAGAATAGTGGATTTGGCCTTGCTGTTAACTACAATTATCCACAGACCCCCTTCCTCACTTCCTAAGAGAAAATTTCCAGAGGGCTATACCTCTGCCACCTGTGGATCTGCCCTTCACCCCCAACAGAAACAATAGTTGTGACAAATATTTCTCACTTGGAACAGACAAGCGTTCAAATCTTAGTGCTCTATTCCTGCCATCTTAATTTGAAGTTTAGATTCTCAGAGGTGAAGGAGTAATATGACCCATTTACCCCTGAGTTACCTGGGATGGGAGTCATGAATAATCGGGAACATGTTTCCATAAGGGGATAGTAGTATCATTGGAGAGCAAAGGATATTCTGACTCCCCCATCAAACTGCTCCCAGGCATGAACCTGAGTGATGGAGGTAGGTTGGTATAGCAAGGGTGAGTTGGTTTCAGGAATGGAACCCTAACTATTCCTCTGTGAAAATGGACTTACTCTTAGGACTTAGCTCTTCAGATTCAAGCACAACTGAGGAAAGTCAGCTTGATTTTTCATATATATATATATATATATATATATATATATATATATATATATGTTGTAACTCTTGGAAGCTTGAAGGGCCTAAAGTCTCAGCTAATCGACTGTCAAGTATTTATTGGGTTCACCATGCCCTGAACACTGGATTGGCTATTGAGATCTAAAAAGAAGAAGATATAATACTCCTCAAGAACTTTACCATACTAAAGTAACAATTCAATTATACAGGAGAGTTAGGAAGTAGGAAATAAGCCAGATGACTGATGACTAAAATAAAAGTCCCAAAGCAAAACACTAGACTCACCAATTCCTAAGAAGAGAGGCCCACCCCAACTTTGTGCCGATATGGGTCATTGTTTACAATAACTGAAACCAAGTCCAGTGGCTTGGTCTCCAAGATCACAACAGAAAAGAAATAAGAAGGGAGAGGAGGGAAGGGTGTGCAAGTTTGCTGATAAAGTGACAGTTGACCTGAAGAGAAGAAAGAGGAAAAAATTATAAAAAATATAACACAGGAACTCCCAAAGCAAAGCAGTCTGGAGCCAATGAGGACAATTAACATTTGGGAAGGATAACTGTATACCTTTTTTTGCTACATCATTCTTATCAATTGTACTTTTGCCAACTCTTCAATCTGGCTTCCTTTTTAGCCTCATCATACAACTGAACATGCCCTCTCCAGAGTTACCTGATGTCTCAATTTCCAGTCCTGATGACCTTTTCTTAGTCATCCTTCTCAACCTCACTGTACATTTGACACTATTGACTACTCTCTCCTGGATATTACCTTCTTTAGATTTTCCTGAAACTTTCTGGATCAATCATCATCCATAATGCTCCCATAATCCCATCACTCTCAACCTAACCTCCCTAAATGGCCCATTCCAGACCTACCCATTCCTTCCACTGTGCTCTCTGGAATGCCAACTCCATCTTAAACCATTTAATTTCACACTTCATCTGTCTCTCGACTTCTGGCTCTTTCCTGAATGTGAAATCCCTGGCTATTCTTTCCACTACTGGCAGCATTTATATGCCATTCACTGGTAATGATGGGGGAGTCAGAATACCCTTTGCTCCCCAATGCTACTTACAGACTCTCCCTCTACCACCATCACTCAGAACCTCTCTTCCCTTTAGCTTCATTCAATCCATATATAGATTCCAACTGCTGTTATCTACTGCTATCTTCTTCTCCCAGGTGCTTCTTCTGGTACTTTTCCTCTGAGAATGTTATATATTGCTTACATGTCCTATCCCCACTTAGAACATGAGGTCCTGGAAAGTTGGAACAGTTTTGCCTTTCTTTTTATCCCCATGGTTTAGCACAATGCTTGGCACATAGTAAGCATTGAATAAATGCTGTTGACTTCATCACCCTATTCCCACACTCCTTAACTCTAACAGTGTATGGTCATGGCCTTCTAGTCCCTGGTCCTCCCTTTTCCAATACATCTTTCATAAGATTCCCATAATGATCTCCCTAAGGCAGAAGTCTGATCACATTGCCACCCTACTCAATAAATTTCCTAGGGGTTTCCTTTATGACTTCTAGAATAAGTTACAAATGCCTTAGGTTGGGATATGAGACTCCACAATCTGGCTCCAATCTACTTTTCCAGCCTTATTTCACTCTATTTCATGTTGTCAACAGCCAATATAAGATTTTTCGGAAATTACTAAATGTTTCCATCTTATACTGCCCTTGTGTCCCAGGCCTGGAATTATCGCAACAATCTTTTTAATTTTAATGGTGTGGTCAGGCCATCAAGACAAATCAAAAATCCTCTGGAACTTACTAGACAATTACTAGATAAATGGCTGTGAACAGACCAAAAAACAAGTCATTATCCTGGAACCAAAAGCAGAATGAGCCTCTCTGAATTTAGCCATTTTTCTGGAGTAACAGACATGAAACTGTTATTTCCTAATACTGGCACAGAACTAGCATCACATCAGGGGCTCTTCATTGTTTGACAAGAATATTTTGGGAGAAATATAATATTCTTAGCTTTGGGGAACTCAATAAGGTTCAAAGATCTGCCTCAGTAGCTCTGCAATCAAACCTACAGAAATCACAATCTATCCATACTATCTTATAGCTTAATAAAAACTTTTAGTTTTGTTGTTTGTATAGCTAGGGGGAAAAAAGGAATTGTGCTTCAGTTTCTGTTTTTCTTTACTAGAACCCTTGCTCCACTGCCTCACTGAGGCATAGTGTTGACTCTAGACTATGGGAGACCAGGCCAGCAAAACTTAAGCTGGAAAGGTTTTGAAGTGAGGCCTGGGGATAAATGCTGCGGGAAGGTGGTCAGAGGGAACCAGGCAGGCCATAGTGATGAATTTTTGGTCAAAAGAATTCTTAAAAGACTAGCAACCTGAGTTATAGAAAGGTTCTGATCTGT
The DNA here is from genome assembly GCF_902635505.1 of Sarcophilus harrisii. Classification (NCBI taxonomy): domain Eukaryota; kingdom Metazoa; phylum Chordata; class Mammalia; order Dasyuromorphia; family Dasyuridae; genus Sarcophilus; species Sarcophilus harrisii. Next base: position 19,522,456 of record NC_045432.1, read on the forward strand.
ATGAGTTGGGGGAAACCAAAGAAATGGCTGAAATACTGGAGTAAATAAGTAGACTTTAAGTGTCCAAACTTTTCCTACTAAGTTAATTGTTGGTAATTTTTTTTAATACAAATAAGAGATTGTTTTGTTCTTTGTCTAGCTCCAATGCTTAGCACAGTGCCTAGTACGTAATTGGTATTTGATAAGAACTGGTTGAAATGCTGGGAAAACATTTCTCTCCTGCTTCCCACTCCATTACCAAGGTGCAGAGAGTTTCAGAATCTTTCATTGTTCTGATCTGCTTGGATGAACAGGTCTTTACCTCTTCAGATCTGAGCATAAAACAAGAGTCACAAATCTTCTCAAGGTGTAGCATCCTGGTGACTTTGGGCTGGGCTGACATAGTTTCCCAGTCACTTTAGAGCAAGTTTTCTTAAGCTTTTTCCAACCGAAACCCCTTTTTGCCTGAGAAATTTTTATGTGACCTAGGTATATAGGTGTATAAAATAGGTGTACAATCAAACATTTACTGATATTAAATCATAACTTTATGATCTCCACATTCAGTTATAAGACCCTATATTTGGTTGCAAACCACAGTTTAAAAAGCTGGGACCTAGAGGCATCAAAGATCCACTCAAGAGGGGAGAAGCCCTTTGGTACTGGTAGATGTGAGAAGACTTCAAGAGTCACCTCTTTCTGGTAAAAAGAACACTAGAAAAGTTAGGTATGATAGCTCTTTGGAAAAAACTAAATGGAGACAGAAAGGAGTATGTTTTCTTCTCAGCAGTTCATGGAACCTATACAAAAATTGACCATATATTAGGACATAAAGACCTCAAATTCAAATGCAGAAAGGCAGAAATAGGAAATCCATCCTTTTCAGATCACAATGCAATAAAAACTACATTCAATAAAAAGCCAGGGGAAAATAGACCAAAAAGTAATTGGAAATGAAATAATCTCATTCTAAAGAATGAATGGGTCGAACAGCAAATCATAGCCACAATTAATCATTTCACTCAAGAGAATGACAATAATGAGATGACATACCAAAATGTGTGAGATGCAGTCAAAGCGGCAATAAGGGAAAATTTTATATCTATAGAGGCCTATTTGCATAAAATAGAGAAAGAGAAAATCAATGAATTAGGCTTGCAACTAAAAAAGCTAGAAAAAGAACAAATTAAAAACCCCAGTCAAACACTAAACTTGGCACATAGTAAGCATTGAATAAATGCTGTTGACTTCATCACCCTATTCCCATACTCCTTAACTCTAACAGTGTATGGTCATGGCCTTCTAGTCCCTGGTCCTCCCTTTTCCAATACATCTTTCATAAGATTCCCATAATGATCTCCCTAAGGCAGAAGTCTGATCACATTACCATCCTACTCAATAAATTTCCTAGGGGTTTCCTTTATGACTTCTAGAATAAGTTACAAATGCCTTAGGTTGGGATATGAGACTCCACAATCTGGCTCCAATCTACTTTTCCAGCCTTATTTCACTCTATTTCATGTTGTCAACAGCCAATATAAGATTTTGGGGAAATTACTAAATAAAAGGAGAGATTAATAAAATTGAAAGTAAAAAAACTATTGAATTAATAAATAAAACTAAGAGTTGGTTCTATGAAAAAACCAACAAAATAGATAAATCCTTGGTAAATTTGATTAGAAAAAGGAAAGAGGAAAATCAAATTGTTAGTCTTAAAAATGAAAAGGGAGAACTTGCCACTAATGAAGAGGAAATTAGAGCAATAATTAGGAGTTACTTTGCCCAACTTTATGCCAATAAATTTGATAACTTAAATGAAATGGATGAATACCTTCAAAAATATAGGTTGTCCAGATTAATAGAGGGGGAGTAACAGAGGGACAATTTAACCAATAGTCCCATTAAAAAAAAAAAAAAGAAATAGAACAAGCTATTAATCAACTCCCTAAGAAAAAATCCCCAGGACCAGATGGATTTATATGTGAATTCTACCAAACATTTAAAGAACAATTAACTCCAATGCTATATAAACTATTTGAAAAAATAGAGATTGAAGAAGTCCTACCAAATTCCTTTTATGACACAAGACATTGTGCTGATACCTAAACCAGGTAGGACAAAAACAGAGAAAGAAAATTATAGACCAATCTCCCTAATAAATATTGATGCAAAATTCTTAAATAAAATATTGGCAAAAAGCTTACAGAAAATCATCCTCAGGATAATACACCATGACCAAGTAGGATTTATATCAGGAATGCAGAGCTGGTTCAATATTAGGAAAACTACTGGCATAATTGATTATATCAATAACCAAATTAACAAAAACCATATGATCATCTCAATAGATGCAGAAAAAGCATTTGATAAAATCCAACATCTATTCCTATTAAAAACACTAGAGTATATAGGAATACATGGACTTTTCCTTAAAATAGTCAGTGGCATCTATCAAAAATCATCAGTAAGAATCATATGTAATGGTGATAAATTGGAATCATTCCCAATAAAATCAGGAGTGAAACAAGGTTACCACTATCACTATTACTATTCAATATTGTATTGGAAATGCTAGCTTTGGCAATAAAAGATGAAAAAGAGATTAAAGGAATTAGAGTAGTAGGTAATGAGGAAATCAAATTATCACTCTTTGCAGATGATATGATGGTATACTTAGAGAACCCCAGAGATGCTACTAAAAAGCTATTAGAAATAATCCACAACTTTAGCAAAGTTGCAGAATACAAAATAAATCCACATAAGTCATCAGCATTTTTATACATCACTAACAAAATCCAACAGCAAGAGATACAATGAGCAATTCCATTTAAAATAACTGTTGATAATATAAAATATTTGGGAATCTATCTGCCAAGGGAAAGCAAAACTACAAAACACTTTCCACACAAATAAAGTCAAATCTAAACAACTGGAAAAATATTAAGTGCTCTTGGATAGGTCAAGCGAATATAATAAAAATGACAATACTAGCTAAACTAATCTATTTATTTAGTGCTATACCAATCAGATTCCCAAGAAACTATTTTAATAACCTGGAAAAAATAACAACAAAATTCATCTAGAAGAACACAAGGTCAAGAATTTCAAGGTAACTAATCAAATAAAAAATCAAATGACAGTGGCCTAGATGTACTTGATCTAAAACTATGTTATAAAGCAGCAATCACCAAAACCATTTGGTACTGGCTAAGAAATAGACTAGCTGATCAGTGGAATAGGTTAGGCTCACAGGACAAAATAGTCAATAATTATAGCAACCTATAGTTACCCAAAGATAAACTTTTGGGAAAAGAATTCACTATTTGACAAAAACTGTTGGGAAAATTGGAAATTAGTATGGCAGAAACTAGGCATGGTCCCACACTTAACACTGTACACTAAGATAAGATCAAAACAGGTTCATGATTTAGGCATAAAGAACGAGATTATAAATAAATTAGAAGAACATAGGATAGTTTCCTGTCAGACCTGTGGGAAAGGAAGGAATTTGTGGCCAAAGAAGAACTAGAGATCATTATTGATCATAAAATAGAAAATTTTGATTAGATCAAGTTAAAAGGCTTTTGTACAAACAAAACTAATCCTGACAAGATTAGAAGGGAAGCAATAAACTGGGAAGACATTTTTATAGTTAAAGGTTCTGATAAAGGCCTCATTTCTAAAAATATATAGAGAATTAACTCTAATTTATAAGAAATCAAGCCATTCTCCAATTGATAAATGGTCAAAGGATATGAACAGACAATTTTCAGATGAAGAAACTGAAACTATTTGTAGTCAGAAAAGATGCTCCAAATCACTATTGATCAAAGAAATGCAAATTAAGACAACTCTGAAATACCACTACACACCTGTCAGATTGGCTAAGATGGCAGGAAAAGATAATGATGAATATCAGAGAGGATGTGGGAAAACTGGGACACTGATGCATTGTTGGTGGAGTTGTGAACAGATCCAACCATTCTGTAGAGCAATATGGAACTATGCTCAAAAGGTTATACTGCGCATACCATTTGATCCAGCAGTGTTACTACTGGGCTTATATCCCAGAGAGATTTTAAAGAAGGGAAAGGGACCCATATGTGCAAGAATGTTTGTGGCAGCCCTTTTCGTAGTGGCAAGAAATTGGAAAATGAAGAGATGCCCATCAATTGGAGAATGGCCAAATAAATTGTGGTATATGAATGTTATGGAATATTATTGTTCTATAAAAAATGACCAGCAGGATGAATACAGAGAGGCTTAGAAAGACTTACATGAACTGATTCTAAGTGAAATGAGCAGAACCAGGAGATCATTATACACTTCAACAACAATATATATGAGGATCAATTCTGATGGAAGTAGCTATCTTTGGCAATGAGAGGATCCAAATCAGTTCCAATTGATCAGAGATGAACAGAATCAGCTACACCCAGCAAAAGAACACTGGGAAATGAGTGTCCACACTCATTGAGGTCCACCACAACATAGCATTTACACTCTTTCTGTTATTGTTTGCTTGCATTTTTGTTTTTCTTCCCAGGTTATTTTTACCTACTTTCTAAATCCAATTTTTCTTGTGCAACAAGAAAACTGTAAAAATATGTACACATATATTGTATTTAACATATACTTTAACATGTTTAACATGTATGGGACTGCCTGCCATCTAGGGGAGGGAGTGGAGGGAAGGACGGGAAAAGTTGGAACGGAAGTATTTGAAAGAGTCAATGTTGAAAAATTACCCATGCATATATTTTGTCAATAAAAAGCTATAATCAAAAATAATAATTTTTGATTACATGAAAAAAAAGTCACCTCTTTCTGCCAAGCAAATAAGTTTCTCCAGGGAGGTAAGGAGGCCTCACTTATAGGAGCTAAATCCTAATCAGATCTCTTTGCAGTGTTAGGGTAAGTAAACCTTCTGTTGTTGTTCAATGACTTAAAAATACCTCCTTTCATTCTAACACTGAACCTGAATGACAGCCTGAGATAGGTCCACCCCTAAATTATGGAATGGATGTCCCAACTCCAGTCTTTTTTTCTGACTCTTTTTCCTTCAGGAAAACCCGAGGGATTTTCACACCTCACCTCCACCTCCCTGGTTTCCCTAGCCTCCTTCAAGTCCCTGCCAAAATCTCACTTCCTACAGTAAGCTTTTCCCAGCCATCCTTAATTTTAGTGCCTTCCTTCTAATTGATTTCTTTCAAATTTATCTTGTCTAGAGCTTGTTTTTACAGAGTTGGCTACATGTTGCCTCTCCAGCTAAAGCTGAGAACTCCTCAGAAGTGGGTCTTTCTGCCTTTCTTTGTATTCCCAGTGCTTGGCACAGAGTACGCAATGTTTACTGACCAAGTGGGATGTAGAAGCAGAGAAATACAGGGGAAAAGTTAGTATGAGAAATGTAAAAACATTTTATTAATGTAAATGTTATAACTTGAAAATATAAAACCAAAAACTATCAATGAAACAATTTTTTAAAAATAAATTCTGGTTGACATGTTTTTTTTTTCTCTTTTAGTAAAATTAAATTAGACAGAATATACTTTTTCCATTTTAGAAACCTCTCTAAATACAGAATAGAAGTTGGACGCAAAGTGAAAATTGATACCTAAAAACCCTCTTTTTCCACTGACCCAGAATATAAAAGTGCAGGTGTGAGGTCACAGGGATGGAACAGCCAGTGTTGCAGCTGTTGGAAGATCAAGAAAAGACAGTAACCAAAACATTTTACTGAAGGTTCAAAATCCTTTCCGATTTCTAATCATCACCTTTAAACAAGACAACTAATCATGTGCTGGCATTAAACTAGTCAAAACAGCAGCAAAGAAAGAAAATTTTGGGTGGGATGCATATCACCCATCTAGTCAGTGATGGAAGACTTCCAGTTATGAGAACAATATGGAAACCAAAGCTATACTCTCCAACTCTTAGTATTGCAATAACCTAAAAAAAAGAAGCCTCAGACTGAAAAATGACCAAGAAATCCAGAAAGAAGCTTCTCTAAATTCCTTTGTCCATTCCAGAAAGACACGAACTATACACACACAGAAACTGTGGACACTGGCAGAGAAGTCTTGCCAGCAACACGGGCAGGTAAATAGGTAGAACAGACTAGAAACCAGCAAGAGCACCACACACACACCCAGTGCCCTGATCAGGGACACTGAATTGTAGGAAAGCTCCCAGCATGCTGAGCACAGACATGCTGCCCACCAAAGGGAATGAATGGAAGTCCACAGCAGCAAGCTAGCGCTGCCAGGTCAAGGTCACATAGGGCCTAATCATTTTACTTGAGAGTTAGGGAAAGGCAGAGCCTGGCCCTAGCCCCAAAGTAAGACCTGAAGCTAGAGATCTAGGTTCAGAATTCAACAATTTCAATTACATATCATTGAAAAGGTTTTGTACAAGCAAAATTAATGCAAGTCAAAAATCAGAAAGGAAACGAGTAACTGGGAGAAAGTTTTTGCATTATATTCCTCTGAGAAGGTATATGAAGAACTGATTCAGACAAGAGCTATTCCCCAATATTTTCAAATATCCATTTAGTGATATAAATAGGCAGTTTTCTTTTCTTTTTTTTATTGAGGCTTTTTCTTTTCAAAGCATATGCAAGGATAATTTTTCAACACTGACCCTTAAAAAATCTTGTGTTCCAATTTTTCTCCCCTTTCCCTCCCACCCTCTCCCCTAGATGGCAAGTAATCCAATATATGTTAAACATAGTAAAAATATATGTAATATATATATATTATGTATTATATCTGTAAATATATGTAAGTCCAATATAGGCATACATATTTACACAAGAAAAATCAGCTCAAAAAGGAAAAAAAATGAGAAAGAAAATAAAATTCAAGCAAACTACAACAAAAAGAGTGAAAATGATATGTTGTAATCCTCACTCAGTCTCCACAGGCCTCTTTCTGGGTGCAGATGGCTCTTCGTCAAAAGATCATTGTAACTAGCCAGAATCATCTCATTGTTGAGAAGAGCCATGTCCATCAGAACTGATCATCCTATAATCTTGCTGTTGCTGTATACAATGGTCTCCTGGTTCTGCTCTAAATAGGCAGTTTTCAAAGGAAGAAATTGAAGCTATCAAGAACCATATGTGAAAACTGCTTCAAATCAGTGGTGATGCAAATTAAAACAAGTCTAGGAGACACCCATCAAATTGACGAAGGTGACAAAAGAAAATGACAAATATTGGAGGGGCCATAGGTTGGGCACTCCAATAGACTGTCGGGGGTGATACCTCCAACTATTTCCAGCCATTCTGATAAGCATTTTAAAATGAAGCCCAGAGAGTCACTAAACTATTCATACCCTTTGGCCCATCAATACCATTATTAATCCTATACCCTACAAAAATAAAGAGGAAGGGAATTTAGGTATATAAAAATATTTTAGGAGCAAAGAAAGATCTGGACATCAAAGAGGTATCCATTAATTGGGGGATGAATAAGCAAATTACATTATATAAATGGAATGGAATATGGTTGTACTATAAGAAATTATGAAAGGGTAATTTCAGAAGAATTACTATAAAACAGTAATACAAAGCAAGGGGAAGGGAACTAGGAGAACCTTTATGTAAAAACAACATCATAACAAAAACATTAAAGATTAATAAAGAAATCTGATCGATGTAATGACCAATTATGATTCCCAAGGTCCAGTAATGAAACATACTACCTGACAGAGATGATAAACTCTAAGGTATAGAATGAGATATCATTTTAGGACACTGAGAATATAAGGGTTTATTTATTTTTATTTATTTATTCACATTTTATACAAGAGCTTTATTTTTCTTTTCTTCAATGTAGGGAATGGAAATAGGGGAGGAAAATGATGATAGTGATAGGGTTAACAAAATTGGCAGGGAAAGTAAAGCTGGTCAATAAGTCAATAAACATTTATTAAGTAGCGGCAGTTAGGTGGCACAGTGGATAGAGCACCAGCCCTGAAGTCAGGAGGACCCGAGTTCAAATGTGACCTCAGACACTTAACACTTCCTAGCCATGTGATCCTGGGCAAGTCATTTAACCTCAGTTGCCTCAGGAAAAAAACAAACAAATAAAAAAACAAAACAAAATAAAAATATTCATTAAGTACCTCCTGTTAAGCACAAAGGACCCAAAAAAAAGGCAACAAGACAATTCTTAACCTTAAGGAATTCACAACCTTGAGACGACATGCAAGCAAGATGCACAAACAACATAGATATAGCATAAATATAAAAGGCACTAGGACTGAGGAGAATCAGAAAAAGTTTATTGCAGAAGATGGAGTTTTATCTGGGATTTGAGGGAAAGCCAGAGGTAGAAATGAGGAAAGAGAATATTCCAGGCATGGGGAACAATTTGAGGAAAATTTACAAGTGGGAAATGAAATGTCCTGCCAATGAATGGTAAAAAAAAAAAAAAAAACAGTGTTCCTGGATTGAAGAGTATATGAGGGAAGGGACAGATATTTCTGGAAGAAAACTGGAAATATAAGAGAGAATCACAGATGGCTTTGAACACCAGAGGGTTTTGTATTTGATCAGATAACAGGGAGCCATTGGAGTTTATTGAGAGAGAGAGAGAGAGAGAGAGAGAGAACACGAGCATGAGACATGGTCAGGCCTGTGCTATAGGAAAATCACTTTGATGACTGAACAAAAAGAGTGAAATGAGGAGAGATCTGAAGCAGACAGGACTATGCACAAGTTAACTGCAATGGTCCAAGTACCAGGTGATAAAACACTGCACCAAAGTGATGGCCGTGTCAGAGGAGAGAAGCGGGTGGACTTGAGATGCTGCCAAGATAAAATGGGCAGATCTTGACAACAGACTGGATATAGGGGGGAAACAGTGAAAAGTTGAGGATTCCACGGAGGCTGGGAACCTGGGGGGGGGGGGAGCTTGATGGTGTTGTTCTCAATGAGAATAGGGAAGTTTGAAAAGAAGGAGTTTTAAGAGGAAAAGATAATGAATTAAGTTTTGATTTTGTTGGCAAGTTGTTTCAGTCCAACTTTTTGTGATCCTATTTGGATTTGTTTGTTTTTGTTTTTGCTTTTTTATAAAGAAACTACGAGTGATTTGCTATTCTCCTTTCTAGCTCATTTTACAGATGAGGAAACTGAGGCAAACAGGACTAAATGACTTGTTCAGAATTATACAGCTATACAGACATTGGTCTGAGGCCAGATTTGAACAAGATGAGTCTTCCTGATTCCAACCTCCGTCCAGTGCAGCACTAACTAGCTACCCCTCAGTTTTAAACATGTTGAATTTAAGACATGAGATATCTAGTTTGAGATGTTGAATGGAAGACGAGATAAGCAGAAAAGTTAGAGTAGGATAGGTAGATCTGAGAATCATCAGCATGGAGATGGTAATTGAATCCACAGGAATTGATAATCTCATCAAGTGTAGTATAGAGAGAAGAAAAAAGAGTCCAAGAGAATGCCATGTAAGGATTTCCTTGGTTAGTGGGAATATCCTGGATGAAGGTCCAGCACAGAATACTGAGGAGTGGTATAGGATGTCCATGAAGAGAGAGTAGTGTTCTGAAATCCTAGACAAAAAAAGGAATATTATGGAGAAGATGGTGATTGACAGTGCCAGAGAGCTCAAGAAGGAAGACTGAGAAAAGACCATTGCATTTGGCAATTAAGAGATCATTGATTTAACTTTGGAGAGGACATTTTTGGTTGAATAATAAGGCCATGAGCAATATTATAGAAAGTTAAGGAGTTTAGTCACAAAAGGCAGGAGAGATATGGGATGAGAGTAGAAGGTCATACCAACCATGTCTCACAGGACAACATGGTACCCCACAGGGAGGTGATGGGCATAAAGTGCTGGAAGAGAAGAAAAAATTGGACATAGCCCATAGGATTAATTTTGCTTGATTATGCTTAGTTACTATGAGGGAATTTCCCCCGCCCTGCTTTTTATTTGGGTAAGATGGGCTACCAACAGTGATACCAACAAAAAAAAAAAAAAAAAAAAAAAAAGGAACATTACAATAGTTAATATGCACAGATAAAAAAAGAACAGAAATTCAGAAAGAAGCAAAGACAAATAGAATTATTTTAAAGAATAACATGTAAAATGTATTATGTTTTTAAAGTAAGCAGTATGAAATGAAAAATTATAGTTTCCTATAGAATCCTCTTTTTATGTTGCATTGTGAAATGTTTTTTGTTTTGTTTTGTTTTTTCGATGTTTAGGTTCAGAATAATTTTTTTTTCCAGGAAGAAAACGAACAGAACAGAATGAAGGTGATTTAGAAACAGAAAGGAGGGCAATTTTGAGGATAATATATTTTAAAGTATTAGATACTTCAAGAAAAAATTTAAGTTGTTCTTAATACAGATTCAGTCCCCTTTTCATGGACAGGCCCCCTTTTCTCTTTTGCTTTAGATATAGAAATGATCGTCTCATTTGGTGTTAGTTAAGTTTAGGATTTTTTAAAAAATAAATAATTCTTTGCAGAAGTGAGGAACTATGAGTGTTGTTGACTACACATCCTGTCAGATTCAGTAGATGCATTGGTTTGTTTTGCTGAACTGCTTTTTTTCCCTTTACTTTTTTATTGTTATAAGGAATAACTCTGATATATTTTGAAATGAGGTGAATAAACAAAAATAAATAAATTAAGCAAATTTATTGTTTTCTTTGGTATATATTAATAATAAATTCTAGATCCCTAGCACGGATTACACTTTTCTTGCTTTTTGAGAACAAAGAGAAGTACAATATGAATTGGATGAAGGCAGAGAGAAATTATTTTTTTAAAAATTGCTAATATTGAGAATTTATTCCCTCTCTGAAATCTTATTCTCTAAGCCAAACTAGCGTCTGAAGGACATGATGAAATAAGATCATGAAATTAGATTGACTTTCCCCTCAGTCTCCTGGAGGTTCTGTTCTCAGGGGGAAGCTCATAGTGTTCTATTCAGATTTAGATGGGGATAAATTCTTTGAAGTTGAGGATGATTTGGAAGTAAATGACTTGATCAAAATCAGCCCTCAGATTCTCATTAGATGAGATCCATCTAGATTTGAACTGATCCAACTATTCTGGAGAGCAATTTGGAACTATGCCCAAAGGACATACTGTGCATACCCTTTGATCCAGCAGTGCCACAATTAGATCTGTATCTCAAAGAGATCATAAAAAAGGGAAAAAGGACCCCCATGTCCAAAAAAATTTGTAGCAGCTTTTTTGTAGTGGCAAAGAATTGGGGAATAGCTGAATAAGTTGTGCATATGCATGTCATGGGAATACTATTATACTATAAAAATGATGAGTAGGCTGATTTCAGAAAAATCTTGGACTTACATGAACTAATGCTGAGTGAAGTGAGCTGAATAAGTAATGGTATATGAATGTAATGGAATATTATTGTTCTATAAGAAGTGATGAGTAGGTTGATTTCAGAAAAGCCTGGAAAGACCTACATGAAATGATGTGCATGATGAGCAGAACTAGGAGAACACTGTACATAGTAACAGTAACATTATATTATGATCAATTGTGATAGACTTAGCTCTTCTCAGAAATACAACAATCCAAAGCAATTTCAAAAGACTCATGATGGAAAATGCTATCCACATCTATAGAAAGAACTATAGAGAACAAATACAAATTGAAGCATACTTTTTTCATGTTTCCCCCCACCCTTTTGTTGACTCTTCTTTCACAACACAACTAATGTGAAAATGTTTAACATGATCGTACATGCATAATTTGTAACAGATTGTAATCATGGGGAGAGGAGGGAGAAAAATTTGGAACACAAAATCTTATATAAATGTTGAAAACTATCTTTATATGTAACTGGAAAAAATAAAATACCATTTACAAAAGAAGAAGAAGAAGACTAGAGCCATCTCATTATAATATTCATCTTCTCATTACTTGTTAACAAATAAGAATTGATTTCCACCCATTCTTCCAAGGGCACATAAAGAGTCGTGTGGTTTCCATGATTTAACTTTGTTTAAAAGAAACAATCAAATGACCATCCTTTTATTAATGCTATTCTAGCATTATTAATAAAGTGATTAATTACCCAAATAGTATGTCTCTCAACTTTTTATATTTCCCAGACAAATGCAAAATTAACAGTCATAACCATGACTATTAATCCACAAAACAGAAAAGGAAAGTAGAGAAGAAAAGGAGAGCATAGCCCAATCATGAAATTTTATGTCTCAGAAAATCATGATCTTAGACAAGGCAAATGTAAAAATAGAAAAAAGGAAAATGACATTATTCTGAAAGGCAACATAAACAACTGAATAATGTCAGAACTTAATATAAATGCATACAGTGTCTAAATATGTGGGGGGGGAAGTTAAATTATAATGGAAATAAGCAGCAAAGCTATGAAGCCTTTTTGTACCTAGGTACATACCTAAAAACAATAACAACAATAAGACAAAAGTAGTAAAAGACCTGAATAGAATTTCAGAAATGTGTAATAGTAAATCACAACGATTACAGAACTTGAACTGAAAGGAGTACACCTATTTCTTAGGAAAACATGGAACATGGAAACTTTGCAAAAACTGATCATGGACTAGGGTATAAAACCTCAAACAAATGCACAACAGCAGAAATACTAAACATATACTAGGCACAATTCATTAAAATTGCTAGGCAATAAGGCTTTTAAACTGATAGGAAACTAATTTAAACAAAGAATTAGGGGGTCAAAGAGCAAAGCATAGTAACACTAAATAATGTACTCAAAGAAAATTACAACAATGAGACAGTAAGAAAGGGAAATTTTACATATCTAAACACTGCATCAACAACAACAACAACAACAACAAAAACACATCAATGAATAAGGCATGTAGCTCCAGAAATTCATTTGTCTAAATTTCCCCATAAAGATCTCATTTCCAAGCTATATAAAAACTGATACAAATTTATAACACCAATAGCCATTCCCCAATTGAAAAAAATGGTTAAATATGAATAAGTTGCTTGCAAATGAATAAGTCTAAGCTAACAACTATATTTTTAAAGATACCTCAAGTCACAATTGTAAAAAAGTAAATTAAAGTAGCTAGGAAATTCTACCTCACACCCATTAGATTAGCAAAGATAGCAAAAAGTACCAAATTCGGGGGGGGGGGGGGGGGGGGGGATTATAGGGAAATAGGCACACAAAAACATTGTCGGCAGAGTTGTGAATTGGTCCAGTCATTTGGAAAACAATTTGTAACCGTGCTTCAAAAGTCACTAAATTTACACTCTGATCCAGAAAAATCATTACTAAGCTCATAACTCAAGAGATCAAAGAGGGTGAAAGGACACTAATAGGGACCTCTGAAAGGCAATGTAATGACCAATCAAAATTCCCTTGGGCTGATGAAGCATATGATCCACCTCTCCCACATAGAAGTGGAAGAGGGATAGCCTTAGACAGACAGACACATTTCTGAACATGGCTAATTGTGTGGATTTGTTTTGCTTGCCTATAATTGTTACAAGGTAGGGGGTGGTGGTGGTGATTTTATAATGGAGGTGGGGGGTGGGGACTTAAAATAGAAAAGAACTGCCAATAGTAATAAGTACAAAGTGAAAAGAAAAAAAAGAACATTGTAACAGTTTTTTCAATAAACAGAAAACAGAAGGGTGTTGAAAAGAGATATTTGTTTCCTTTTTTAAAATCTCTAGCACGTAGCATAGTTCCCAGAACACAGTCAGCACTTATTTCATATTTATTTATTTATATTATAATATTTATTGATTGGCGTTTCCCAAATGACACGTGTTGTAGTATATACAGAGGAAAAGTTTTGCTTTTAGAGGTTGTTGACCTGACTAGAGGAGACACAAATAACGAGAACTTTGGAACTTTTGACTTTATTGCATATTTTTTAAAAATCCAAGCATTATGTAATGCAGATTTGTGGTTTCATGTACAATTCTTTTTCTATTCTTCCGTGTCTATGGAAATGTTTGTTGATTATCTTCAAGTCAATACTATAACAAAAAACATTTTAAATAAAATATTCAGTGGTGGTCATAGAAAAGTTTTTATTTTGGGTAATTTTTGATTCGTTAGTTGACCTTACACATAGCTAAGTGATTGCATGTGATTAAGGATAAGATATTGTGCTATGTCCTTCCTATTTTCACCAAGGGATGATGGGAGGACAATTGTGGGAGCATACATCCCTACTGATGCTTGAAAAGTTGAGGTTCCTTAATCACTGGAGCTCTAGTGTTCTGAGCTGCAGGATGGCTAAAACTGATTGGGGCATCCAATCAAGTACTAGTGTGGTGGAACCTTCTCTCCCTTCCCTCTCCCAGCTTTGAGTCCACAAGGCTACCTAAGGAAGGGTGAACTGGCCCAAACAGGGAATGAAGCAGATCAATGCTGGCTTTTAGACTTAAAAGTTGGGAAAGGGAAGGAGACCCAATCTCAAAATAAATAAATGAATGAAAAAATAAGGTGATGGAAATTGTATGGGGGGCAGGAAGGTTAAGACATAATATTTATTAAGCATTAGAAAACAGCAAGTGAAAAAGAATTACCAACAGTGCTGGACAACAAACCTAAGGCAGGGCAAAGATCACAAGGGCCCTAATACTTAGGCTTATGTTCACATACAGTTTTCATCAGTCACAGAAGGCACTCAGCTTGCTGAAAGCTAATTATGCTTGAGGATCCAAGCTGCAGATAAAAATAATAAAGATGACTATGAGCAAGCAAAGGTCAGAGAAAGAGAGACAGTCCAAGCTAAAGTCCTAAGGATTTACTTCTGGCTTTGGGGGTAAATATAGCCAGTGGGTGGGTCTGTCTACCTCAAGTGTCTTGCACTCTAGTCTATACTCCAGATTTTCCTAACCTGCTTTGGGAATCATAAAAATGCTCTGTTTGGCATTCAAAGTCCTAGACACTTCCTACCTTTTCAGTCTTCTTACACCTTAGTCTTACCATCTACCATTTGATTCAACAACACTGGTCTCCATCTCTAAGTTCTGGACATTCTCTCGAGCTGTTTCCTCATGCTTGGGATGTACTTCTTCCTTATCTTTGTCTACTCACCCTCCCTGGCTTTCTTTAAGTCCCAACTAAAATTCCATCTTTTACAGGAAGCCAAGCCAAGCCCAATCCTTCTTAATTCCAATGCCCCATCTCTGTGGATTATTTTCTATCTATCCTGTATACAGCTTGCTTTTTATATGTTTGTTTGCATGCTGTCTCCCCCAGCAGATTGTAAGCTCCTTGAGTACAGGCAATATCTTTTGGCTTTTTTTTTTTTTGCATCCTGAGGGCTTGGGACAATGCCTAGCATCCATTCTTTTTCTGATGGACTGGCATTTCCCAAGTGACACATGTGATGTTTAAAGTTTTAAAGACATAATTTCTGGGGTATTTAATCATTTTACTAATAATGCCAGCAAGTATAAAAAGAATGGTCTTTTGGCCATTTCTCTCTCAGACCAAAGATAGTCATGGCAAGGGCTCATGCATGATCATTGGAAGAAAGGGGTTACAGAGGGTAGCAAAAGAACCAATATTACAAGGAGGAGCTGGACCTGAACCTTGATTACATCATTTCATTCTAAGTTACTCTCAGCCTTGGGCAATCTATTCAAAGAATTTTATCCCCACCTAAACCTCAGTAGAGTACAATGGTTTCCCTCACCTGAGTGGGATCTAGATCTAGAGGTTAGCTCAACCTTCAGAAACTGAGATCTTGAAAAGAGGATAAAAAAGGGAAAAATCTGGATCTTCCCAAATCACTGGTTATTAATAATCATTTTTCACACACATGCTATAGTTCACAGAGGAAAATTTTTGCTTAAAAGATCTAGAATTTAGACAGCCCAACATTTCAAATGGAATTAATGTGCTATAATAAACTATACTGCCCATCAATGGAGCAAGCTAAAATAAGCTTTTTAGTCTATAGGGCTTTTTACTTTGGGTGTTTTTCCAGCTGTTCCTTATTATCAGCTCAAAGCCCAACTGATAACCTGTGAAGATGGAATATGCCCCGAGACCTATTCCCCTGTTCCTTAGGGGAACGCTAGGCAAATCCGTCAGTCTAGCCCTAGTTCTAGGGTTATTGTACAATTTATACACCCTTCATTCACTCTCTTTTCCAGCCAAACTGGCGTTCTTGCTATTCCTCACAAAGGCCCTTCCATCTCCCTTCCCATTATTTTTGCCCAGACTGTTCTGAGAAATGAAAGGCACTCCTTCTTCACTTCTACCTCATAAAATCCCTAGTTTCTTTCAAGGTAGAACTCAAATGTCTTCTACCTCCTATGGAGGGCCTTTATTGATCCTGTTTAGCTGCTAAGTTTTTTCTCCCACGTGACCTTGCATATACTTAGAAAAGTTTTGAAGTAGTCTAAAATGTGGTTTGCTGGGGGGGGGGAGAGGAAGAATGGGGTGAAGAGGGGAAGCATGTGAGTGTGCTGTAGGGCAGCCAAGAACCAGATCTATTCTTTGGAAAACTCTCTAGTTCTGCTATCTCCACTAAGCTTTGGAAAATATGGTAAGTCACAAGATTGACTTAATGCAAGGATTATAAATCATTAATTTCAACAAGCCTTCTAAACACAAGGAAACCTTTTATCATTCTCAAAGCTCATAGTAGTATGGTTTAGGAGAGAACCAGGTTCCCACAAAGGATATGTGACTCTGGGAAAATCATTTAACCTCTAAATACCCCCAAGCAACTCTCTAAAATTAGAATAAAAGCAGTGTGATTTAATCAAAAGAGTAGGGAATTTGGAATCAGAAGCACCTGAATTTAAATGCTGCTTCTGCTATTTGGGGAAAGTCACTTCCTCTGACCCTAACTCTCATTTTTTTCATTTATGAAAGAAATGATTATTAATAACCAATGATTTGGGGACATCCAGAAATCTGCCCTTTTTCTAAAGTTCTCGTTTGTAAAACTTTATTCTCTGGAAGACACTGCTGATAATGAGACTGGATTAACTTTTGTCATAATTTTCTTCAGACTCCATCCAGGTAGTGAAGCCATTTGTGCTCTACTCAGGTTTGGGTGAGGATAAATTCTTTGAGTAGATTTCCCAATGCTGGGGGTGCTCTGGGTATAGAGATAGTCTCTCTTTAATATGATATTACTCAGCCCATTAGCATAGTATTCATTCTCTCATCCTTAACCAATTGGAATTGATTGCCAGCTTCAGAAACACCTCTCTTCCAATGCATATAAGCTAGGTTTGGCATCTAGAGTGCCACTGGTCTTTTATTAAAAATGATCTCTCGAGCTTTTAAAATGTCGCATCTGTAAAATGATGGGATTGGACTCAGAAGTCCCTTCAAGCTTTAAATCTACTCTCTTGTAGTTTGGAACTATACTCAAAAAGTTATGAAACTGTGCATACCCTTTGATCCAGCAGTGTTACTACTGGGCTTATATCCCAAAGAGATTATAAAGAAGGGAAAGGGACCTGTATGTGCACGAATGTTTGTGGCAGCCCTGTTTGTAGTGGCTAGAAACTGGAAACTAAGTGGATGCCCATCAGTTGGAGAATGGCTGAATAAATTGTGGTATATGAATATTATGGAATATTATTGTTCTGTAAGAAATGACCAACAGGATGATTTCAGAAAGGCCTGGAGAGACTTACAGGAACTGATGCTGAATGAAATGAGCAGGACCAGGAGATCATTATATACTTCAACAACAATACTATATGATGACCAGTTCTCATGGACCTGGCCATCCTCAGCAACGAGATCAACCAAATCATTTCCAATGGAGCAGTAATGAACTGAACCAGCTACGCCCAGAGAAAGAACTCTGGGTGATGACTAAAAACCATTACATTGAACTCCCAATCCCTATATGTATGCCCACCTGCATTTTTGATTTCCTTCACAAGTTAATTGTACAATATTTCAGAGTCTGATTCTTTTTGTACAGCAAAATAACGTTTTGGTCATGTATACTTATTGTGTATCTAATTTATATTTTAATATATTTAACATCTACTGGTCATCCTGCCATCTGGGGGAGGGGGTGGGGGGTAAGAGGTGAAAAATTGGAACAAGAGGTTTGGCAATTATTAATGCTGTAAAGTTACCCATGCATATAACCTGTAAATAAAAGTCTATTAAATAAATAAATAAAATAAAATAAAATAAATCTACTTTCTTATGAAGCTGCAGATTGAGTGGGTTTATTTAGCCTGGTCAAGGGAGTCCCATACTTCAAGGAGCTTACATTTCAAACAGACACCATATATGAGTGGTGATCAGGAAGGGATCTGTTGGTTTGCAAAGCTGCAGGGAGGATGAATGGTGCCACTGGAGAATAAATTGACACGCCCATTCCAGGAGCAATTTGATTTATTATGGTTCTAGAACTGGAAAAGGTGGGAGGGAGGCATGGAGACTGGGAAGATGTCCAGGGAATGAAGTATAGCTGGAAGAAGGCCCAGATCTAGTGGGAGACTAAGGCAGGCAGCCCCTGATGGAGTCATGGAGAGGGTAGTCCATAGAAAAGTTCTGGGGATGAAGAGTGCTGGATTTGAAAGACCTGAGTATTTATGCAACCTAGGGCAAGCCTCATCACCTTCTTGGGCCTCATTTTCCTTCTCTGTAAAACCAGGGGATTAGAGAATGACCTTCAACTCTAAATCTTTGTTCTTTTCGGTGACACTGGATAAGTCACTTCCCCTCTATGAGGCTCAGTTTCCTCCTGTGTAAAATAAGGGGACTGGATGCAATGGACTGAGATCCCTTCCAGCTTTAGATCAGTAGTCCCATGGATGACCAGGGGGCACTCAACTTCCCCTCCCTGGGTCTCCTCTGTCAAATAATGGGGGTGGATCTAGCTGGCCTCAGAGATCCCTCTTAGAGTGTAACTTGGGATAGGTCACTTTCCCTCCCTTACCCTCAGTGCCTCAGTTTCCCATCAATAAAAAGATGAGGTTGGTCTCTCAACCTATTAACTCGGACTGCGGTTGCCATGGTGCCTTGCTCCTCACAACGTTCACCGAGACTATACTGTGACATCACCGCGTTGGGGCGGGGCAAGCGCAAGTCCCTAGCGACGCGGCCTCAGAGTGACGTCACAACGGGGCCTCTGTCAGTGCTCGGTAGAGGCCAGACCCTCAGGATCCGCCCCAGAAAGCGCTATTTCGGGTTGTCCTAACTCAGACAACGTCCCGAAGTAGCCCCCCCCCCCCCCCCCCAACATCTCCTGGGCAGGGTGCCCGTCCCTCTGGGTAGGGAGACCTGGCCGGCTGGCCGGTTAACCAAGCTCAGCCCAGCCAGGGATGCCTCTTTGAGCCCCTCATCCAATTTTCGGGTACCACTCACCCCGCTTCTCTCCTGGGCTTCGGGGTGTGTCCCCAGAAGCCTGAGCTCGCTCGCCAACCCATCCATCGCCTCTGGCGCCGCTCCAAGGCCTCCACTCCATTCTCCAGCTGTCATCGTTGGTGCATTCCGCAGACTGCACTGAGACTGCGCACCGCGAGGTACTCTGGGACTCGTAGCCCAACACCCTGAGGCAGAGTATTGAAAGAGTAGGTTCCCCCGTCCGGAGTCTACGTAGAACTACAACTCCCAGAAGGCTATTGTGATAAAGCAAGGGTGGGGGAGGGGAGGAAGGGAGACGATTGGGCTGTGGAGATGGGAAAAGAGTGGAGAGGTTTAAGTGGTTAAGGTCCCGCCTTAGCAGTTCTTTCATTGGTCTCTAGAGGGGGCGGAGCCGAAGTGGGAGCTCACGAAGCAGAAGAGATGGAGGGCTTCGTGTCGAACGTTGAGGTCTGCAACCTGGCCTATAACGGAAAGTTGGAGCAACTGAAGGAAAAAGTCCTATCCGACAAATCCCAGGCCGTCAAAATTGACCAGGTGAGGGACCAAGCTAGGGAGCCCGGCCGGGCCGCGCTCCTTGCCCCGCAACTCCCTCTTATGTAGTTTCTCTGGGAGTGAGGTCGAAGACAGGAGCTTTCCTGAGGCCTTGAGCTCTAGAGTCGTGTTAGAGGGCCCTGGGACGCCTCCGGCTGTTGAAGCCTCCGGCTGTTGAAACCGCCGGCTGAGCTGGGGGTGGGGGGAGGGAAAGGCCCTCAGGCCTTGCGCGAGGCGGTCCTCAATTTCCACTAGTGGGAAAACGAAAAAGGTGGGAACTCGTTGGCCCTTTTGGGTGGGAACCTAAACAAAGACCCGTCAACCCTAACCCTGAAGGCACGCCCTCCCTTCCCAACTTTAAATCTAGCCCCTGAGGTGGAACCCTAAGGAAGACCCTCCCCAACTTGAAGAGCAAAAGGGGTGGCACTCGAGGGCCTTCCAGACTTCCAATTCAGCATCCTAGATGGGACCCTAAGCAAGAACTTTTCCCCTCCCCCATTTGCCTACCAAAAGGAGCCCTCCTGACTCCTAAAGCTAGGAGAACCTAGAACAGGAACCAGGACTAGTGCAATGGCTCCCTCTTTTCCACTTAAAAAATGTTTTTAAAATTTTTTATTCTAAACCTAAACACCAAAATCGAACATTTCCATAAACACAACAGAATACAAAAAGGTAGAAGCCTTGCTTCCCCACTGGGAAAAAAAGGGGGGATGGGACTCCATGGCCCCCCAAAAGAACTCCTGGGAAGGGTCTTCCTTACTTGAAATGTAGCACTTTGGGTAAGACCCCCTCAGTGGACTTCATCCCAAAAATGAAAGAGAGGTGGAGTGTTTGACTCCCATCAAGCCCTTGTTTACTCAATATCTAGACTTTTTCACCCCATGGTCCTCTAGGATAAGGGCTTTGATTTTTTTCCCTTTTTTGGGGGGAAGCAATCAGTTTGGGAAAGCCTCTGGCTCCCTACTCAGAATTATGTTTTTAAATACGTAAAATAAAAATACTTAATATAGAATTACAAAGAAAATCAGTTTTATTGCAATTCTAAAAATAATTTTCCAAACGAGTTCATGTAGCATCGGTTAAGAATCCTTGCTCAGATCTCTAAGTGAAGGAAGCCTTTAGTTCCCAGGCAATCATTCCCCTCCTTCTCTTTACTATGGGAGTTGTAGCCAAAGCTAGCATTTCAGCATGGGGACACTTCATTTCCTTCTTAGCTTTCAGTGGACCTCACCCAAATGGGTTTTTGTGGCCTTGGAGAGCTCAGAGCAGATGGGCCTTTACAGGTGGTAGTGACCCCAATATCTGATCAGAAGGGATGTGGATCTGACAAAGAAATCTCCATTTTTAATCTTTGTAAATTACTAGGAAACAGATCTCTACAGGGGGCATCCTTTCTTAACTTAAAATACCAAAAAAGTGCGTTTCTATAAAACAACAATGCAAAAAGAATTCTATAGGGAACTAATGGAACTTGGTTTCAAAATCGCTTGCTTTTATTTTTATACAAACAAGCATATATGTATAAAATAAATTCTATATCTTACTTTCATAATTGACCTTTTTGTTCATTTCCGTCTGTTTTCTGTTCATTAAAAATTTTTTTTTTTATAGTGGTCCCGGTTTATTTTAGTTTTTTTCTTATTACTGCTTATTCATTCCTCCCCTGTTAACCTGGTTTCCCACCCCCATTAGGGAAAGATGAAAAAAAAAACATTTTAATAAATAATCATAGCCAAGCAAAATGAGTTTATACAATAGATTTAAGTACATGTTTTAAAATATATTAATAAATTCTACACTTTACTTTCAAAACTGTCCTGCTTGTCTGTACTTCCTTCTGTTTCTCTTCTGTGTGTAAAAAAAAAAAGCATGGTTAAATGAAATTAATTACACAGATTTGTTAAAGTATATAAATACCTTTAAATATATGTATATTTAATATATTTTAAATATTATATATTTAAATATTATTATTAAATAATATTATTTTTATAATATTTATAAATATTTGAACATTAATATTAATAATATAATATATATTTAAATTTTATTTTATTATTATAATTTTATAATATTTAACTTAAATATATAAATATATTTGTATAATTTTATATATATAATTTTAATATATACTTATATATCATATTATATACTTCTGGTTTGGCTTTTTTGCACATTTAAAAAGAAATTAGTGTTTCTTTTTCTTGAAGCCACTACTCCCTTGTCCCTCCTCTCCCCCCTTTAATGGATATAAGGAAAGGTTTAAAAAAAAGAATCCTTGTAACAAAATATATAAAATATATGTGCTTTTTATACATATATGTATATAATACTACAATTGATTTTTCAGAACTATCCTGCTTGTTGGTGCCTCCTTCTGTTCCCTTTCCATGCATTTAAAAATATTTTTTACAATGGCTTTCTGTTTTTTGGTATCACTGTTGCTCACCAACTCCTCCAACCGCATCCCCAAAATGGAGATAAGGAAGGTTATTTTAAAAAAAAAAAAAAAGAAAGAAAAAAAAGAACCCTTGTGACAAATATGTTTTGCCAAGCAAAATGAATATACAACAGCCATATCTTCTAAAAAGACTTCTTTGTTTCTGCTTTTTGTATCCATTACTTCTTCATAAAGAGATGGATACTAGGCTTTCTCACAGGTGCTCTTGAAACATGGTTGAGTTCTTAAGATTCAAGGTTGTCTTTCTTTGCCATGTTGTGTAAATTCTTCTTTTGCTTCAATTCATACTAAGGATTCTCCTAAATTGTTTCTGTTGTAATTTCTTATAGTGCAATAATATTCTAATACATTCATGTTATCATAACTTGTTTAAGAAGCAATCTAAAGCACCCCCTTAAATTCTAGTTCTTTTCTTCTTCCCCTTCTAATCACTTTTATAGATGATTAAAAGAAAGGGATCAGGAAGTATCACAGCCTTGGAGTCAGGAGGAGCCTGAGTTCAAATGTAGCCTCAGACATTTGGCATTTACTAGCTTTTTGACTGGACAAGTCACTTAAACTCCTATTGCTTCACCACCAAAAAAAAAAAAAAAAAAGGGAAAGCTTCCCTCCCTGATTACTGAAACTCTGCTTTCCCTATGTTCATTTTTTAAGAAATTACTGCAAAGAAGGTGATTTAAGGCTTCCTATCTATGCTCTTCATTTCTTGATTGTAAAACTTAAAATTGGTTAATCCTTATACTATCTATTGTTCCTCTCTTGTGTTTGGGTTCCTGTTTGCCTCCAAGAGTTAGCTTTTAATAAGAGAGATGGTGGTAGACTTAGCGGTACAGAATGGGAGGGACATGGCCCGTTGTGAAACCTGTTTTATTTAACTGTACTTTGTTGTGCTCTAAAAAATAACAAGTAGAGTGATTTCAGAAAAACCTGGGAAGACTTATATAAATGCTGAGTGAAATGAGCTAAACCATGATGACATTGTACCCAATAACAGCAATATTATAATGATCAATTGGGAAAAACTTAGCTATTCTCATCAATCCAAGATAATTTCAAGGGACCTAGGGTGAAAAATGCTGTCCACATCCAAAGAGGGAACTGATGAACTCTGAATGTAAATTGAAACATACTTTTAAAAACTTTTATTTTGTTTCTATTTTATTTTGCAACATGGCTAATGTAGACTTTTTTTGCATGACATTACATATAGAAAGGGTGAGATAGAGAATTTGGAACTCAATTTTTTTAATGATTAAGAATTCTTTTACATGTAATGGGAAATATCTAATGGAATAAAAATAACTTTACAAAATGAAAAAAAGACTTCTATTGGGAGAGGTGAGTTAGCAGGAAGATGCACCAAAAGAAAGAAAAGAGCGTCAGTAAAACCAAAAGCTCAGAAGGGAACAGAGACAGGCCAATTTTGTTATTACTTCATTCAAATTAATATAAACTTTTAAAAAAATTATACAATAGATGTTCACTATTTCACATGCA
Source organism: Sarcophilus harrisii (assembly GCF_902635505.1). Lineage (NCBI taxonomy): Eukaryota > Metazoa > Chordata > Mammalia > Dasyuromorphia > Dasyuridae > Sarcophilus > Sarcophilus harrisii. The sequence continues at coordinate 19,546,263 of NC_045432.1, forward strand.
ATTCTCTTTCTTGTTCTTAACAATGTATAAGGATTTATTAAATGCCTGTTGTGTGCAAGATACTGTTAGCTAAGGATGCAGACAGAAAAATGATATCCCAGAATATGTTTGTTGTTAAGTTCACTAGAAGGAATGTAAATCTTAAAAATACCTAGTTTTTACTATTAGTTCTCTTTCCTATGCAGGACAACCGGACTGCATTACATTGGGCATGCTCAGCAGGATACACAGACATCGTTAACTTCCTGCTCAGTTTCGGAGTGCCAGTGAATGATAAAGATGACGTAAGTATTAGTCCAGTTAAACAAATTTCCCTTTATCTTTGGGCTCCAGACTGGGGTTTCCTTAGGCCTAAATTTGTAGACCATGTACAAAATTAGAATAATTACAATTAGAATGATATGTAGTGGGTTTTATGATTAAGCATGGGGCCAACTTAACTTTACTGTGTCTCATAATACAATTAAAACAATTCTAAACTGACCTCTTTTAAATAAGCTATTGACCATAAAAAATTGTCTAAAAGAACAGATATTGACACTGCTTCATTTTCCTGAGGAGTTTTAGCAGATGCAAATAAATCGCCATAAGCTAGAAACCACCTTAACCAACAAATGTTTGATTTCCCTGCCACATGACAGTAAAGGGCAGCACTGCTTTAAAATAAAATGTTATTTGTAAAATCTTAGAGTGGAAAATGATCTGAGACCATAAGTGAAATCATTTTGTAAAACACTAAAAATCAATAAAGAAAAATGTTTACGTGGAATTTAATGAGAGACCCAATTGAGCATTTAGGGATGAAGCTGGACAAATGACAACAGACAAAAAGTTTTAAAGGATCTGTCAAGATTAAACTGTTCTTCACCAATGGTAATGGAGCCATCACATTTGAACTTTTTTAGCATTTCCTTCCCCAGTGAGCTACAGGAGAATAAAAAAATGTCATTGAAGAAAAGGAAGGTAAGTAACAACCAAGTAAATACAGATGGGACATGTATTATAGGCACACTATTTTGAGAGTATTGAAGGGTTCTCAATAATTGTTAAACAAGAGGATGCCAGATATTTGGGAGAGGTAGAGAACTGACTTTATTACTTCCCAAAAAAATGATTGAGACTTCACTCAACTACCAACTCATATGCTTAATTTCCCATCTCTACAAAATTGTTATGAAAATAATCCAACCCTGTATTCAGGCAATCTGGATAAAGGTATGATAAGGGAACAGATAGGATTCCATTGAATTGAGATCAAAAGTGATACACTGTTTTCTTGCTGTTCCTCATACACAACACATCCCAACTTCTGACTCCAAACATTTTCACTGGCTGTCCCCCATCCCTGAAATTCTTTCCCTCCTCATCTCCTCCTCCGCTTCTTCTGGCTTCTTCATGTTTCTTTTTTGTTATTGTTGTTGTTACATTTTAAGTTTCAAAACTCTCTCCCTTTCCACCCCACACTAGAGAAGCCACCATTTGATACACATACACACACACACAAAATGTAAAAGTACACTATGCATATTTCTGTTTATCATTTCTTTCTCTGGAGGTGGATCCATCGTCCTTCATAGATAGTTTGTTGTAGATTACAAATACTGAGAATAACTTAGCTTTTCACAGTTATTCTTTGAGCAATATTTCTGTTTCTATATATAACATCCCCCTGGTTCTGCTCATTCCTTACAAATCTTTCCTTGTTTTTCTTAAATCAGTCTGCTCATCATTTCTTACAGCACAGTAGTATTCCATCACAATCATATATACTTGTTTAGCTGTTCCCCTTTTGATGGGCATTCCCTCCAAGTCCAGTTCTTTGCCCCCACAAATAGAGCTGCTGTAAGTATTTTAGAACATAATTTCTCTTTTTTTTTTCCCTGATTCTCTTGGGAAATAGACCTGATGGTAGTATTTCTGGGTCAAAAGGTATATGTAGTTTTAAAACTGGTTATAATTCCTGATTGCCCTCTAAAATAATTGGATCAGTTCATAGTTTCACATCCCCTCTAACATTTGTCATTTTCCCATTAGGTGTGGGATGATATCTCAAAGTTGTTTTAATTTGCATTTCTCTAATTAATAATGATTTAAAACATTTTTTCATGACTGTATTTGGTTTGATTTCTTCATCTAAAAATTGCCTATTATATCTTTTGACCATTTATCAATTGAGGAATGATTCATTCTTATAAGTTTGATGAAGTTCTCTCTATATTTGAGATAAACCTTTTAAATTTAATCATCTTTATCCATTTTACATATCACAATGCTCTTACCTCCCATTTATTCATAAATTCTTTTTCCTATCCATAAGTCTAATAGGTAATATGTTCCATACTCTCCTGATTTACTTATGATATCTCCCTTCTTATCTAGGTCATATATACATGTTGACCTTATCTTGGTAAATGAAGTAAGATATCGTTCTGTATTTAGTTTCTGCTAGACTGTGTTCCATTTTCCCAACAATTTTTGCCAAACGGTGAATTCTTATCCCCAAAACTTAAAACTTTACATTTCTCAAATACATTTACTACTGTGTGATGTATGTCTACTCTGCTCAACCACATTCATCTTAATATTTCTTAGTCAGTACGAAATAGTTTTGGTAATTATTGCCTTATGATATAATTTAAGATCTCATAGTGCCAAACCTTCTTCCTTTACATTTTTTAAAAAATGTATTTATTCCTTTGATATTCTTGACCTTTTGTTCTTCTATGTGAATTTTGTTATTGTTATTTTTTCTAGCTCAATAAAATAATTTTTTGGTAATTTATTTGGGATGGCATTGAATTAGTTTAGGTAGGATTATCATTTTTATTATATTGACTCAGCCCACCTGTGAAAAACAAATACTTATCCAATTATTTAAATCTTATTTTATTTGAACAAAAAGTATTTTACAATTATATTCCTGTAGTTCCTGGGTTAGAGGGCAACTAAGTGGTACAATGGATAAAATGCTGGTCCTGGAGTCAGAAAGACTCATCTTTATGAGTTCAAATCCAGCCTTAGACACTTACTAGTTGTGTAATTCAGGTCAAGTCACTTCACCTTGTTTGCCTCAGTTTCCTCATCTGTAAAATGAGCTGAAGGAAATGGCAAACCACTAGAGTATCTTTGCCAAGAAAACCCCAAAGCAGTCACCAAGAGTTGGACATGACTGAAAAATGACTCAAAAACAACAAAAAGTCCCTAGATTTGTGTAGGCAGGTATACTCCCAAGTATTTTATGCTGTCTACAATTAATTTAAGTGGGGTATCTCTTAATTATGTTCTTGCAGGGCTTTGTTGGTAAAGAGAAATGATGTTTTATATGGGTTTATTTTATACCTGCTACTTTGCAAAAATTATTGTTTTCCAAGTATTGTATAGTGTGCAAAAGCAAATAGTTTTATTATCTTACTGTCCATTCTGTTTCCTTCCTCTTCTTTTTCTTTCCTTGTTGCTATTGCTAACATTTCTAATACAATATTCAATGATGCTAGTGATAACAGACATCCTTGTTTCACTCCTGAGCTAACAGAAAAGACTTCTAAGTTATCCCCATTACAAATAATGCTTGCTGGTGGCTTTAGGTACATGCTTCTTTTAAATATGAATGAGAGTTTTATTTTGTCAAAAGCTTTTTCTGCATTTATTGATGTAGTTATGATATTTGTTACTTTTGTTATTGATACAATCAATTATGTTTATAGTTTTTCTTATGTTAAATAATCTCTGTGTTCCTGGAATAAATTTCCTACTTGATCACAGCGTGTAATTTTTGTAATGTGTTATTGTAATCTTCCAACTAGTGTTTTATTTAGGATATTGCATCCTTATTCATTAGTTAAATTGGTCTGTAATTTTCTTTCTCTGTTTTTGCTTAGGTATCAGCACTAATATTTGTTTCTTAAAAGGAGGTTGGTAGAACGCCTTCTTTGCCTGCTATTCCAAATAATTTATTTAATGTTGGAATTAGTCGATCTTTAAATGTTTGGTAGAATTCACTTGCAAATCCATCTTGTTCTGATACTTTTATTCTTAGGAAACTCTTTCATAGCCTGTCAACTCTTTCATAGCCTGTTCAATTTCTTTTTCTAAAATAGGTTTATTTGGATATTCTTTCCTCTTCTGTTAATCTAGGAAGTTTATGTTTTTGTAAGTATTCTTTCTTTTAAATTGTTCATTTTATTGGCATATAATTAGGCAAAATAACTCCTAGTAATTGTTTTGAATTCATGTTCATTAGTTGTATTCCACCCTTTTCATTTTCGATACTAATGATTTGGTTTTCTTCTCTCTTTTTCAACAAAAAAATCGTACTAACCAATGGTTTGTTGATTTTATTGTTTTTTTCCCCATAAAACCAACTCCTATTTTTATTTAGTCAGGGATTTTGTTACACATTCAGGTTTATTAATCTTACCATTAATTTGGGGGATTTCCAATTTGGTGCTTCATTGGGGATTTTCTAGTTTTTTTTGATTGCATACACAAATAATTGGTCTGCTCCCTCTTAATTTTATTGATGCAAGTATTTAGAGATAGAAATTTTCCTCTGCTTTGCTGCATCCCATAAGTTTTGGCATTTTGTTTCGTTATTATCATTCTCTTTAATAAAATTATTTATTGTTTCTGTGACTTGTTCTTTAGCCTATTCATTCTTTAAGATAAGGCTATTTCGATTCCATTTAATTTTTAATCTGTATTTATTCCTTTTATCCCTTATTAAATATAATTTATTGTATTACATCTGAAAATGATGCATTTAATATTTCTTTTTTTCTGCATTTAACTAAATAGTTTTTATGCCCCAGTATATGGTCAGTTTTTGTAAAGGTACCATGTACTGTTGAGAAAAAAGGTATATTCCTTTCTATTTCTCTTCAATTCTCTCCAAATATCTATCTTATCTAGTTTATGTAAGATTCTATTCATGCCCTTGTTTTCTTTACTTGTTTTTTGGTGAGACTTATTTAGTTCTGAGAGAGGAAAACTGAAGTCCTCCACTATTATAGTTTTGCTATTTCCACCTGTAATTCATTTGCCTTTTCTTTAAAAATGTGGATGCCACAGCATTCTGTACATGTAGATTTAGGATTGATATTACTTCATTGTCTGTGATACCTTTTATAATGTAGTTTCCTTGTTTAGCTCTTTTAATGAAATCTATTTTAGTTTTAACTTTGTCAGATTTCATGATTGCTACCCTGCTTTTTTTTGCATCAGTTTTTTTTTCCATCATAAGAATTTCTACTACAGCCCTTTATTTTAACTATGTGTATCTTTCATTTTAAAATGTGTTTCTTGTAAACAATATATGTCAGATTCTGGTTTTTAATCTATTCTGTTATCCATTTCCACTTTATGGAAAGTGATCATTACTATTTGTAATACTTCCATCCTATTTTTCTTTAGTTGATCCTTTTTCTCCTCAGACATCTAATTCATTTGTGATCATTGCTTCCCTAATCCACACGTCTTCTAAGATAATAATGCTCAAGCTTCCAGTTTTTCTGTTTGCTGAGTTCTGTCTGGGGGTCTGACTTCAGGTACTCCTCTCATCTCCAAACCTGGATTTGAGGCATATGTTCTTTCACCTTGTAGTCTCTTCCACTGCTACAAGCTTCAGCTCATCCTTCTGCCCTGAAACCAAAACCAGAAACTGCTTTTTTGCCCCTCTGCCCTGCACTCATGGGCCTGTGCTCCTTCTTCCTGGTCCAAAACCACAGTTTGGGACCTCATCTGGTTAGTGTACCTGAGCCTCTTTAGCACCAGTGGAAGGCCTTCTCATCTTCCTCATCAGTCATCTGATCCACACACTGGTGGTGGGATGAAAGTTCCTGAAGCTGAAACTGCTACCCCCACAGTTTGTTGTTTGATAATTTGGAGATGTCTGCACTCCAATCAGGGCCAGACCACACCCAACAGGTCTGGTCTTTCCTAATGTTTTCTTAAGTTCTCTTAGGCTGGATAACTACCCCAATTTTTAATTATTTCTCCATGTTAAAGTTCACTTGAGGCATTATTTTAAGTTGTTTGTGGGGAAATTTGGCAAAGCCAGGTAATTTCCTGCTTTATTACATCTTCCCAGAATTGTTTCTTCAGGTATCCACTAAAGTCTTAAGTTCTACCTTAATCTTAGTGCCTTCCCTCTATTGATTATCTCCAATTCCTGTCTGTATCTTCTTTATATATAGTTGCTTGCGTGTTGTCACCCCCATTAGACTGGGAATTCCTTGAGTCTAGGGACTAGTTGTTTTTTGCCTTTCTTTGTATCCCCAGTGCTTAGTCACAGTGTAGAATGTTGCCTAGATTGTTGTCAATTGTTTACAAACGATTTTGCTGCATTTTTTTCTTTTTTTCTTTAAAAAAAATCTTTATCATAAGGGAAGGAATAGGGATAAAGAGGAAAATTTAAGTGATGTATAATAAGCAAAGCACATAGGACAACAATGGGTAGCATTGCTTTTGGGAAAGCACAAATTGCTTTTTAAGAGTGCAATGCTTATTCCTGAAACAAAGGCAATGTTAGAAGACCATTATTCTAGTGATGATAATATAATAGTTTTAAATTATAAAATATCATAGTTTCCAAAAAGTTAAATTTCATCCTGTGAACAATGGAGAGACCCATGGTGGGCATAAATAAGCTACAGGATATTACCAGTAAGGAATTGTACAGTTGAACCATTGTTGGAGAAATAATGTGTGAACCGAGAACAAAGTGGGCTAGTCATGTCCTAAAGGTGGGGGATAACTTACAACCCATTTGTCAACATGGCAATACATCTGGAGGAAGTACATTGTAGAATCTCTTTGAAAGATTTTTGAGAGGACATGGACAAGAGTTGTACTGATATGAAGGTGTGTACGAGTCACAAGCTACACCATTAGAAAGAGTATACAAATGAATGAAGTCCCAGGTGCAAAAATAGATGAACATCATAGGACAATGAAGATTTTTTTATTGTACTAGAATTTTGTTCTTTTGCGTACCTCAAAATAAGTTCAGCATGGCTGGGTTTTTATTCCACAGAGATTTTGCTGTAACAGCACTGGTACTGAGGAAAGAACCCTGTGTGAACTTAAGAATTTCAGCTTTTTTTGTTTCTCTTGCTTTTTATTTGCATGACCTTAGACAGGTTATTTTACTACAGAGCCACTAGAGCGGTTTAGACAATTTAAATACTAACCCATGACCCTTTTAAGGAAGAGGAAATGGGGCACAGAAGTCAAGTGCTTACTTGACTTATGCAGGTAGAAAGTAGAAGAATCTAGATTCAAACTAGAGTACTCTCAACATTAAATCCAGTTAGTTCCTTTTCTACTAGTCATCCTTTCCCTAATACCATAGGAACTCTTGAGTTTGTGAACCTTCTAGTTCTGTGAAGTAAAAAGCATCATTACTCAGTATTTCAAAGGGATTGAGAGTTTTGCATATTTATAGGATCTTTGTGTTGCAAAAGAGCTTATGTATGTTTACATATTTATACACACATATTCAAATCTGACCTATCACTTAGCTAGTTGTGACCCTAGGCAAATCTTAAAATGGGGGTAATAGTTATAACACCTACCACCCAAGGGTGTTGAGAGGATCTAATAAGATAATAATATAAAGAACTTTACACACTTTAAAGTGTTAGACCAGAACTCACTGTTTGACAAAAACTTCTGGGAAAATTGGAAATCAGTGTGGTAGAAACTAGGTATTAGACCATCATCTTATACCTTATACCAGGGGTCCTCAAACTTTTTAAATAGGGGGCCAGTTCACTGTCCCTCAGACTGTTGGAGGGCCGGACTATAGTCAAAACAAAAACTTTGTTTTGTGGGCCTTTAAATAAAGAAACTTCATAGCCCTGGGTGAGGGGGATAATCATCCTCAGCTGCAGCACCTGGCCCGCAACCCGTAGTTTGAGGACCCCTGCCTTATACCAAGATAATATTGAAATGAATATGTGATTTGGACCTAAGGAATAATTTACCTGTTAGATCTATGTATCCCTAGGGAAGCACTTATGACCAAATGAGATAGAAAGCATTACTGGATATAAAATGTATAATTTTCATCATGTTAAATTTAAAAGATTTTGCACAAGAAAACCCAGTATAACAATAGAAATAAAACAAAAAAACTGGGATACAATTTGTATAGCAAGTGTCTCTTATTAAGGCCTCATTTCTCAAATATATATAGGACTGAGTCAAATTTATAATATAAATCATTCCCCAATTGATAAAGGATATGAACAGACAGTTTTCAGATAAAAAAAAAATCAAAAGTATAGGTATGTAAAAATGGGCTAAATCACCATTAACTAGAGAAATGCACATTTAGACAACTGAGGCACCACCTCACCTATCAGATTGGCTAATATGTAGAATGAAGTGAACAGAAATAGAATATTGTAAATGATCATGATAATTATGAATGACTTGGCTTTGCTTCCTTAGCAATATGGTGATCCCATACAAATTCCAAAGGACTCAAGATGAAAAGTGCCATCCACTTCCGGTGAAAGAATTAATGGAGTCTGAATACAGATGAAAGATATTATTTTTTACTATATTTATTTCATAGGTTCTGTTTGGTTTTTTTTTGTCTATGTCTTCTTTTACAAAATAATTAATATGGAAATATGTTTTACATGAGATTGAACATTATGTAACCTACATCAAATTGCTTACCCTCTTAGGGAAGAAAGAAAAATTGTAACTCAAAAACATTTGAAATGAATGTTTAAAATTCTTTTTACATGTAATAATGTAAAAATTATATGTAATACAATGTAATTTACATGTAACTGAGGGGGGAGAATGGGGAGAAGGATCAGGGTCCAGGGTCACACAGCTAGTAAGTGTGTGAGGCTGGATTTGAACTTGGGTCTTCCTGACTTGAGGGCCAATGCTCTTTCCACTGTGCCACTTAGCTGCCCCAATAAAATATATCTTTATAAATCCAACAGCAATATTCCAAAAAAATTAGCAAATCCTTTTTCTTTGGGGAAAAAAAAAAGACAAAAGAAAGCATTTTATAAATGCTAGCTGTTGTTCTTTGGAGTCGGTAAGTGGTGCTGCAATGGGTAGAGCGTGGGGCTTGGATTCAGGAAAACTTCATGTGTTCAAATCTGGCTTGTAAGCCAGGGGAGATGAACACAAAAGCAAGGGAGCCCTTCCCTGCCTTTACAGAGCCTATATCATAAGAAGAGAGACCATCCATACAAGAGACTGGTGGCTGGGGAGGGATAGTTTATCCTGGAAACTCCTGGGAATAGTGCCTGGAGCCATTGAGGAATTTTTGACAAGGCCCTTCTATAACCAATGATGGTATTAATAATTAGTTCCCTGAGCAAGAGGAGTGTGTAGCAGAGTTGTGATGGCCATAGTAACAAGGTATGGTTGGGATTGGCTAAATCTGGGGCTCTTTTTACCTGCTATTAGCATTGCAAATGTGCTCTTCTCTCCCCCCCATTCCCCCATTTCCCTCTTTTTCTTCTCTAGGCCGGTTGGTCCCCTCTTCATATTGCTGCCTCTGCCGGCCGGGATGAAATTGTGAAGGCTCTTCTGGGGAAAGGAGCTCAAGTAAATTCTGTCAATCAGAATGGCTGTACTCCACTGCATTATGCAGCATCCAAAAACAAGCATGAGGTGCGATGAATGAAACAAAGCATTTCTTCTGGTACTAAACTGTAGATCAAAATGATTTCAAATGGTCCCATCCACTTTTTTCTTTCCATTTCTTTAGATTGCTGTCATGTTATTAGAAGCAGGTGCTAATCCAGATGCTACCGACCACTTGGAGTCCACTCCACTGCATAGAGCCTCAGCCAAAGGTAATCTGAAGATGATCCATGTCCTTCTGCAATACAAGGCCTCCTCAAATATCCAAGACTCTCAAGGGAACACTCCATTGTAAGTATGAAGTCATGGTCTTTTTGATTTCACCGATTTGGAAAGGGTCATCACTAGGCCCTGTGTTGTGCCTCTTTTCCTGAAGACCTTCGGAAGGGAGAAACAGCCATCTTTGGGGGTAGTTTTTTCCACCTTTGAAACTACAGCTCCATGCATTAGGATATTTTTCCTTTGATCAACCAAAATTTGCCTCTTTGAAATTCCCACCCCTTTTTCCTTGTTCGGCAGCCAAGCAGGATAAGTCTAATCTCTTTTCCATGTGATGACTCTTTAAATAATTAAAGGCAACTGTCTTGTCCTCATGAAAACTTCGTTTGGCCAAACATTCTCATTTCCTTCAGTTGATCCTTAAGTGTTCTGGCCTCCAGGAGGCAGTGTAGTACAATTGAAAGAACAGTCTCTGGAATTCAGATACCACTTCTGATATTTACTTCCTGGAGGACTTGGAGCAAGTCCCAGTCCTTCCTGAGCTTCAATTTCTTCTCTAAAATGAGGATCTTGTAGTAAATGGCTTCCGAGGGTTCTGCCGGCTCCAATCCCCTGCTTGCATCTTCATGTGGTTGACCTTTTCTGGGTACACTTGTCCTTTCTAAAATTTGCCCAGAACTGAGCACAATATATGCAGTGCAGTCTAACCAGGACATAGTACAAAGGTGCTACCTATACTGCCCACCACCTTCTCATCTCTAAGCATTCTTGAGCTCGGGATTGTGTTCGTTTCAACTGCTAAATTGTGCTTTTAGCTCATGTTGAATTTGGAATTGGCCTGGCAGTGGGCCTGGAAAGCCAAGGAATTCCATCAGCTCTCTTGTCTGGAGGTGTTATTCTTATATACCATGTTTCATACCAGAAATACTGATAGTCCTCAACTTAAATCTTGTTTTGTTATGTTTTAAATATTATGGATTAAAAGTTCTGTTCCTATCATCTTTTTTTTAAAATCTTTTATAGCTTGTTCAGATGCAGTGCCTCAGTCTTCTCAAGAGGTCTCAGAACCAGAATACCTAAGTTCCAGTTTCAGTTCCAGCTCTTTCACTAACTAGGACCTTATTAAAGAATTTAACCTCTCTGCATCCCAATTTCTTCATCCATGAAATGGTAATACTTAGAATAGGAAGGGAACACCAAAGTCATCTAGCCCGATCTTCTCCCCACAGTGGCATCCCATAGCTAATGTGGAACTGTCTGCCACATTGAGTGGCTCTAATTGTGTGGAAGGCCTTCCTTAGCATAAACCAAAACCTGCTTCCCTGTAACTTCTTTTTTTTTTTTTTTTGTAGTTCTGTTCTCTTGAACTCCTATAATGAATCATAGGATCTCCAAGTTGGGACTTCTCTATCCAGTCCATTCCAAAATCAGCATGTCCAAAACTGATCTTTCCCCCAGATTCTTCCCTCTTCCACACTTCTTATTTCTTCCAGTCACCATCATCTGTTGAGTCTCCCAGATTCATAAACTTGCATTATCCTCAACCATTCACTCTCTCTCACCTCACTCTAAAAACTAGATCGCCAAATCTGGCTGAGTAAAGATTGCTTCATTCATTGATTTGTATCCCCAGTGCCTGGCACACATAATAGGCCTTTAATAATACTCATTGATTGCTAAATAATGCCCAGTTGTTTTAGAGATAACTCGGTGGCACCACATGGACAGAGCTCTGGCCCTGGAATCATGAAGACCTGTGTTCATAATCCAGTCTCAGGCACTTATTAGCTATTTGATCTTGAGCAAGTCTCTTCACCTCTGGCTGCCTTGGTTTCCCCATCCCTTAAATGGGGGTCATAATAGTACTTTCCATACAAGGTTGTTTTGAGGATCAAATGAAATAATAATGGTAAAGTGCTTAGCACAGTGCCTGACACATAAGAAGTTCTACATAAATGTTAGCTATCATTATTATTAATAGTAATAGTAGTATTGAAATTCCAGATAAGATGCTTATAAGCTGTGTGATCTTAGGCAAGTCACTTAACTGCTATCTGCCTCAGTTTCCTCATCTGTTAAATGGGTGTCATAATAGCAAGATTATTGCTAGGATCAAATGAGATATTTGTAAAGTGCTTAGCACAGTGCCTTGCACACAATAGGTGGTTAATAAATGCTTCTTTCTGTGCTTTATTGTTTTTTGAGGTCGTTTCAGGTTCTCTGTACCACCAGTCATTCTCTAAGCATTATTTTTTAAATCACCAGCTCTGTGCCAGGCACTGTGATAGATACTAGGGATAGAAATACAAGGAATGATATAGTCCCCACTCTTTGGAGCTTGTATGGTCAGATTTTTATTCTCCACCATCTTAATCACCCCTTTGTGAACATGTTCTTGTTCCTCCTCATGCCCTACAAGATGCTGAGGCCTCCTGGCACAAGTTATCCTGGCCTGAATCCAACAGTAGTAGGATCTCTTGTTTTGTATGCTATTGTGCTAATCATTCTTATAGGCCATTCTTATTACTAAGATTAAACTTGGAGATGCAGCATAGGCCAGTAGGGAGGGATCCAAGACTTTTGCTTCTCAGTTCTAGCCTGAATCTTACCACTTATTAGCCACATACAAGCCAGGGAACCTTTTTTGAGCCTCAGTGGCCTCATGGCAAAGCAAAAGGGAAGTAAGACTTGTGCTCTCCACATAACAGTTGTTGTACAGAATACAGTTGGCAGATTCTCAAGTACTCTAGAAATGTGAATTACTCTCCTTGCAACCTAAGATCAAATTCACTTGCAAGAGTGGCAGTAGTCGTGTCTCAGTGTGCATTTTTGCAGAGTGGTGCTCCAAGTCATCCATCTTCACATAAATTGCTGTTTACATCTTGATCCCTCTCCTGTATTTCTGCAATCAACTTTAGAACCAAAATACAGAATTTTGTACTTTTTTCTTTTAAGCTTCATTTTATTTGCTTTTCTACATGTTTCAGCTTCACAAAGTCATTTAGAATCCTGATTTTATCATCTAGTTCTGGACTTTTTCTCAATTTGGTGTTTTTCCCAAAACATGATCAACATGCCAGTGTCCTCATGTCACTGATGAATGGCACTTCAGGACTGTTCAGGACAAGGCAGAGACTTTAATTGTCCCCTGGGAGGCCTCTTTATCAGATGTCCTGATATCTAAATTCCTGAAATCTAAAGCAGTGGTCGCCTGCTTGGGGAGGCAGTGTGGTACAGTGGAAAAGGGTGCTGCATTTGGAGTCAGGGAACCTGAGTTCAAATTCTGCCTCTGCCATTACCTACCTATATGTCCCTAGAGTAGTCCTTTCCCCTCGATGGGCCTCAGTTTCTTCCTCTGTAAAAGGAGGGCGTTGGACCCTCCAGCCTCTGGATCTAGCACTTCCTCCTTGGGTCTCATTGCCTCTATAAAATGAAGGGTTTGGATTCAGTCCCTGAGGGTCCTTCCAGCTCTAGATGTAGCATCTTATTTTTGACCTTAGGCCAGTCACTTTCCCTTAGTTTCCTCCTCTGTAAAAGCATTTGGATTTGAATTAGATAGGGTCTCTGGGTTCCTCTCCATCTTTAAATCATATCCTCTGATCCACCAGTCTAGTATCCCTGTCAAAGAAGAAAATGGGGTTAACTGGACATGACTTAGTCCTGAATTTTAACATTAAACAACCAAAAACAGGTGTCAGTTTCCTAAAGTCAAGCCAAGAACCAAAGAAAGACTTTAGTGACTACTTGAAAACATTGTGAAGTAGCTTGTGTCTTCCATCACCTTACTTAGTATATAAACATTTCTCTTTTTTTTTTAAAGTTTGTATTGATAACTTTTGTTTTTACTTCCACTTCATTTCCAAAGTCCATCCTTTCTCCTTCCTCTCCTACTTAGAAAGTCCTTTTTTGGAACAGAATCCCCCAAAAAAATGAAGAGGAAAAAAGTTAAGCAAAACCCTCACATCAACCAGAGCATCCCTTAGACCCCAACCCAGCCACAGTAAGCATGGTGTTCCTCAGGTGATCATTTTTGTTCAGTGGCATGTCTATCCCATGGGATGTCTTTCCCAGATATTTCTCAATTATATGCCAACCATGTTGGTATCCCTGGACAGTTTTGACCTCTTTGTGCCAAAGCCTCCAAATGCCACAATTAACTAAACTTGCTACCGGTAGGAGCCAAACAGAAACCCAGTTCCACAGGGTTGCTTCTGTCAGGCTGGACCCTTCCCAGGAATAAGAAACCCAGAGCTTTATTCAGTGACTCTGACTAAAGTGATGACAATTGGTGGTTGGTGCCTCTGGAGAGCATGCCCAGTAGAATTAGGTCCTGCTCACCTCTCTTCTGGTTGTGAAGGTGAATAACAAGTGAGGCAAGGAGTGACAAAAAGACGAGATATTTAGGGCCCCACTTCTCTTTTTGCCCCCCTAATCCAGGGAAGCGGGGTCATTGTCCCACCCTTCCTCAACTTCAAACCAACAGCAGCTGTTCCCACTGCTTTCATATGAGGCCCTCTGGGGCCATCTCTCTGCATATCCACCCTCCACAAGTATCCTTGGTCTCCGCCCACATCCAAGCCTCTGATCTTGCCAAAACTGCCAACTTTGCAAATTTTAAAAGCTATAAAAATGTTAACTATTACTATTATTACTACAGCAGCCACAGCGACCCTCCTCTCCTCTTGCTGTTCCCCAGCTGGGAATCTCAAGTTTTCAATCACACTTAGGCTGCCCCTCCTGTCCTGGTTTTCCTAGCTTCCAAAGCCTCTCTCAGAACATGGCAGCCACAGCAGTGTGGGTCTCTGCTTCTCTTTCTAAGCACTCAGACTATTTAGCAAGATAATTTAAATTCTGACAGGGATGAATGTCACGCTGATTGTAATTTTCCATAGCTTTCGTTGCTGATAGGCATTGGGAGCGGACCACTTTACTTCCTGCCTGGACAAAATGGGATGTCCTAGTTTCAAAATATCAAACCTGCTACGAGTGGTTTTCTGGTTTTCTTCAGGTTCTTTCACTGCTTTGAGATAGAATTCATGTGGACCAGTAAATCTGAATTCATTTACAATAACTTAGCTAAGAGTCCTTATTATCTTCTCACCTATCTAGGCTTTCAGCATTTTGTTTGTTCTAGTATGCCTGTCACTAGAATAGTCCCACTTTCCCATTTGTTACTATTACACCATCTGCCCCAAGCCATGGCCAGGAAGCTGGCGTCCAAGCCAAGCAGAGCTGGCTTTGAAGTCCTGCCTTTGTCCAGGCAAGACAGATTACCTTATCATCCCTTCCAGTGTCCCAGGCAATTCTCTTTAAGGTTCTTAAGTTGTAGAGAGTATGCCAAGCTACACTGGTACTAGGAGTTTCCTATACCCAAGAAGCCATGGGTCCATGCCCTAACCTAGCCAAGTATGTCTTAAAAGCCCCTTCTTCTGTCATATCCCCACCATTGGTTATCTTCATTTGTTTGAGCTTTGGGAATAGTCTCATCTCATCCTGGTCTTTGCTTTTTCTATCTCTCTTCTTCTGGGTCCCTGTTTTTCTTTTGTGGAGACTGTTTTCCCTTTTTGTCCTTAGTATCATCCCCTTGTCTTCATCTCTGACTGCAGATTGAAAATCTGGCCTCAATTCTCTGAAATTGCATCATCTCGGTACTTCCCCACCAGGGAGCATTGATTGAAGAACTTGGTTTCTGAGCACTCCCTCTTCTCTGTCCCTCTCCCAGTCCCTTTGGAGCACTTCTTATCCTTTGAAAGTTTGAGTCAATCTCATAGAGTTATTGTAAGTATCCAACCAGATCCTATTTGTAAACGTGCTCTCCAAAGCTAAGATAGTCTTGTGAACATAAGAGGTTCAAAGAAATGTGAAAGTGTGAGTTAGAGCCCCTGGATGTTCAAAATGTGATCTCTGGTGGTAAGGGCAAGTCATTCTTCTGTATATTTATTTGTATAAGTAATAGAAGTGGTGGTTACCTAGTGGGAGGAGTTTTGGAACACGAGCTTTAAAGGCACTGCCAAAGAAGGTTCTCTATTCAGGGATGGTCTCTCCGGGAGCACCTCAGCTCAATCATTAGTGTGCACCCTGCCAAGCCAATGCTAACCATTTATTCTTGTGATTCCCAATTGCAGACACTTAGCTTGTGATGAGGAAAGAATTGAAGAAGCAAAACTACTGGTGTCTCGAGGAGCGAGTATCTTCATTGAAAACAAAGAAAAAAAGAGTCCTTTGCAGGTAGCAAAAGGTGGCCTTGGTGCTGTGCTGAAAAGAATGGTGGAAGACTAGCTTGGCCTAGCGCTTTATATGATCTGCTTCATGGATGGTTTCTTTGGCCATTGTTATTATTGGTGTTCTCCTTTTTTTTTTTTGAAACTGATAAGCTAAAAAAAAAAAAAAAAAAAAAAGTAACTGATAAGCTAAGTGCACAAGATCACGTTGTTACTTGTTAATGGTTTACGAAAATAAAGGTTTTACTGTTTCAGGATCTCATTGTTTCTTCCACTGGCTAATGTTTTGGTCCCAAATACCGATTTCCCTTTTTAAATAGTAGATATTCGAAGTTCACCTACAATGATATTTCTTAGTTTCTTCCACTTTTGGCCAAAAAGAGGACCCTGCTTACTGTGCAGTTAAAAGTCCAGAAAGTTGGGGTTGGGAAATATATCCTTCATTTGATAATTTACCAAATCAGAACTGTCTCCCTGCCAGGAAGCAGCAGTAGAATTCCTCCAGACAACAGCTAGGAGCACCCAATTATGGATAGAAGTCCCCTAATATAATTTACCATGCATACAACTTCCTGCCTTAAATGTTGGACTACCTTGCTTAAAGGACCACAATAGATTCAACTTAATTCCATTATCCTCCATAACTTATATTTCTGTTTCTCACCTTAAATATAATGAATTCCTACTCACTCACTTTGTTTTTCATGCCAATGTCCTGCCAATCCCTATTTCTAATGAAGTCCTTTAAAAATAATGGGCAGCTAGATGGCATAGTGCATCAGTAGGACCTGAATTCAAATCCAGTGACCCTAGGTAAGTCAGTTAACCCCAGTTGCCTCACCAAAAGAAAAATGTAAGGAACATCTTCCACCATCCTTCCAAACATCCATGTTCACAATTGTGAAGTTGTACATTTTTTCCTTCTTTTCCATCACTCCCCCCAGTATTTATTCAGTCTTGTTGATTTTTTTTCAAAACACCAGGTCTCCCCATTTCACCCAGAATGGAACTATAGGGGCTACTCACAGGCCTAACATTACTATTGAGTATGGGAGCACTGGTTTGTCTTAAGAGCTATCATTTCTATAGCACTTTTAAGGTTTGCAAAGTGCTCTGTTAATTACCTTATTTTATCCTTAAAACAATTCTGTGAGCTATATGCTATTACAATCTCCATCTTATGATGGACAACCGAAGCACAGAGCAGTGAAGTTTTGCCATGGATCACACAGCTCTAAAGTGTCTGAGGCAGGGTTTTGAATTCTAGTATTTCTGACCCCCAAGTCCCACATTCTAGCCATTGCACCACCTTGCTGCCCTCCTTAAGTTCCACCTACCCCACCCCTCAGCCTCAACCCCTGAGATTCAAGTTAATGCCAAATGTTGCAGATGCCCAATCAATATAGCCTGCTGCAGCTCAACTCCCATCTCTAGCCTCAACCTCCACTCTAGCTGGAATTACAGGCAAATGCTACTATGCCTAGCTAATCTTATTTCTACCTTCACAGCATCTCTCCTGTCTTATCATCTCTCTACTCACATGGGTCAATGCTCTTAAGTCACACTTTCCACAATCCTTGCCTGGGCCATCACAACAACCTCCTAAGTGGTCTCTCTGCCTTCAGTCTCTCTTCTTTAATATAATTGCCACACAATTGCCAAAAAATCTTCCTAAAGCCAAGTCTATCCATACCTTTGTACTTCAAAATCTTTATGAGCCTTAGGATAACAGACAATCTCCTCGACTTGGCATTTAAAGCCTTGTCCAATCTGGCTCCCATGTGCCTTCATAAGCTAGAGCCCTTTATCTAATCTTTAGTCAGGCAAGCGTAATGATTAAGGAGAACAGGCCCCTATCCTCCAAAACCTCATGGTCCACGGCAGGATATAACTAACACGTTCTTTGTTCCGTGTTAGTTCTCTATAGAGAGTTCTCTTTCATGTTCTCTATAAAAGTAAAATGGCAGATAGGGACACTCATTTGAGCCGTTTGTCGGACCAAATATAATGCGAACTCCAACGAACTGAGAGAGGAGAGGGTTGGCTTTAGACATTGTTCATTACCTACAAACAGGATTAGAAGGGCACTCATCTTCTGTACCTGGAATTGCATCATTACTCATTTGTTGTGGTTAGGCCATTGCCTCTACAGGACACCTCAGTCCTCTGGACACATTCTAGGGAAGAGATGGGGAAAATCTTACCCAATAATTATTTACATTGCAGTAGGAATTAGCTTACCAGCCCCTTTCCCGGGGACAGATGGCTGAGAGCAGTATTCTAAGAAACTGGGGATAGAACTGGGGAATTTTGACAGGAGAAGGGACAGAAGTAGAGATTTAGTGCTCAGGCACTCCTGAGGCAAACCTGGGCAAAAGGGTTCTGGGAATTTGGGAAGTGCTGCAGGAAGACTAGGGCAGTCCTAAGAAGGGGAAGAAGGGCAATCTAGAAGGGGACTGTGGGAATATGTGGCATTTTCCAGAATAGGATAGACTGAGAGGGGGATGGCCTTTTGCTGAGGCTTTTCAGAATTTCTTTCTTAGATATGGTTACTATGACGATTTCTTTTGCCAATCTAGGAAGATATATATTGAGGGATTTGTTTGGGGAGTTTATTTCTTTTTTTAATGTGTTCAATGTGTGAGGGGGTGGGGTGGGAGGTTCACGAGAGGGACAGATTAAAATACTTGTTGCTTTGAAAAATAACCCAAAAAAGGAAAAAACATTATCCATAAAACACTAAAATTATTGCAAAATTTTTTAAGTCAGAGATGTCAGTTCAAGACATCACTTTTAAAGTCATTAAATCATGATCAAATAAGAGAACATCTGAAAAGGGCTTTGTAAACTTTAAAACTATAATAATAATAATAATAATAATAATAATAGTTTGGTGTAGTAGGTAGAGCCAGAAAGTTCCATCTCTGACACATCCTAGCTGTGTGACCCTGAGCAAGTCACTCATCCTCTCGATTTCCCAAGCAGCTAAGATTCTTAAGATGCATATTAAGATGGAAGAAGAAATCTCTTCATCTGGAAGTTCCCTATACCAATGAAATCACAGATGTAGACTACCATTATTATTATTACTGATTCAGGGTATGAAAAACATGGCCCCCATAATGAGAAGGATATAAAGGACAAACTGCCCACACTGAAATTTCGCCAAGCATCAACCCCAAGATGAGACATCTTTGAAAGACCAACACCAGGCGGTGGACATGGCAATACATGCCTATAATTACTGCTTCCAAGGAGGCTGAGGCCGGCAGATCTCTTGAGTTTGGGAATTCGGAGCTACAGTAACAATGTTCTCACTAAGATCAGTATCAACATGGTGATACTCTGGGAGCAGGGGTGGGAGAGGCAGAGGGAGGAGGCCACTGGATTGTCCCTCCCCAGAGGGACCCAGAGGAGGTCAAAGCTCCCATCCTGCTCAGTAGTGGGATGGTCCAGCCATTCAAAATAATCTCTGAACTTCCTCTGTGGGCAAGATGGGGAGACCCAGTCTTTAAAAAATTAAATCGTAAAAAGTATCTTATAGCCTCACCCATTTCATATTAGAAAATTGAGTGAAAGGAGAGGAAAAAAATCCAAGTGTCTTGTTAGAGCTAAAAGGAATCTTAGAAACCATCTAATCCAGGGGTTGTTGGCCTTTTGGGGGGGTTACCAGCCTCCTTTAGCAGGCTGGTGAAGCTATAAACTCCTTTTCAAAATAGTTTTTTTTAATGTATAAAATAAAATACATTAGGGTTACAAAGGATATAATCATATTGAAATACCCTTAAGATATTTTTTTTAAGTTAATGGATTGTAGGTAAAGTATCCCTGATCTAATTCAATTCTCTCATTTTATAAGGGAAAACTGAGGCTTCAAAGGAGGAAAGGACTTGCCCAAGATCAACTACATAGTGACAGAGCTGGAATTAGTACCCATGTGTCCTAGCTCCCCATCTGGAGCTCTTTACATCCTAACACATTGGCTTTTAAATACCAAACTAATTCCGACATTTGATTTCAGCCACTAATCAAAAGGATAAGTGGATCAAACCAAGGAGGTACACTGGCGATCTGGCACTATCCCCATTAAGATGGTTATGAAATGGGCATCACTTTCTCTGGTTTGGTATGGATTCTTGGACCTTCCCCCTCATCTTTTCTGATTTTACTAAGGTTTATTGCCAGAGCTACTGGAGAACAGAAATGGGAATCCCGAGTCCTCAAATTGGTTTTTGAATTTATTCAGTGGGGCTCCCCTGTATGGCCTGTATAATTGCAGGATTTAAAGATGGATGCAAAGAACGCCTTCTGGAAGAGAAGTTTAAAGTTCACTTGCAGCCAGTGACATCGCATGGATGACACCATAGGTAGGATTCTTCTCTCTCTTTGGGCTCCTTCTGTACTTCTCCACATTTCAATGGTGTTGCACTTGAGAGTTCCCCAAAGTAACCTCTGCTTTGTTCTATGCTTCCAAGGGCAGTCACTCAGTTGAATTAAAAAAACCCAGCCAGCTCTAGGATGGCATGAGTCCCACTGGGATTTCAATGGGAGCTACCTATCTGGGAACAATCCCATGGGGCAGGAATATTTCCCTATATTGTCCTAAAATGATGTCCCAGAGAACATAAAAGATCCCTGTATTCAATGTTTGCTCCTTAACAATTGGTGAAAGATAGCAGTGGGCTGGGCTCCTTTGCTGAGCATTCTAATTTGGAGAGGCTGGACAGAGCTACATGAGTTCAGGTCTGTCCCAAGCAATTTGTGAAACAGTCAGGGGCCTAATCTACCCTTTGTCGCCGATGTACTAGAGTTTATTGCATTCGAAGCTCTAATCAAAAGGCATGGGAGGTAGGGGGCAATGCAAACAAGGAAATGCGAGAAAAAACGCCAACTAGAGAACATGGGCTCACCATCCATACACAAATACTTTCAATTCCAAAGATCCCAGGTAGGTCTTTGTATTTAATAAAGAGAAGCATTGTGGCCAAATGAGGGATTAAACCTGAACAGACAGCTTCCTGTGGCCCTAACAAAGACCAGTTCCTATCTGTGCACACCAAACAGAAAAGGAAGGATTCTGAGGATTTGCCTAAACCCAGAAAATTAGCTGAAGTAAATTATAGCCAAACCTCAATTTCCAGATTAGAAGAAATACTTTTGTTAAAGTGAAAGACCCCTTTTTTGCTCTCCCCCCAGCATCCTCTCTCCCCACCTCCCACCTCTTGTTCTATTGTTGATGGATTTCTAAACGGCCTGCATCTACTCTCTGTCAGTCAATAAACATTTATTAGCACCTACTACTATTTTCTAAGTGCTGGAGTAAGGGACAATGTGATTGTGACTTAGACTGAGCCCTTCTTTTTTGATTTAAAGATCTAGCTGGGCCTTGAGGTCGCCATTATGAATATTAATAAAAAGAATAAGAAATTACTGATCCAG
The DNA here is from genome assembly GCF_902635505.1 of Sarcophilus harrisii. Classification (NCBI taxonomy): domain Eukaryota; kingdom Metazoa; phylum Chordata; class Mammalia; order Dasyuromorphia; family Dasyuridae; genus Sarcophilus; species Sarcophilus harrisii. The sequence continues at coordinate 19,567,760 of NC_045432.1, forward strand.
GATTAGGGACAATGCAGCAAGAGATAGAGGGAAAATGATGCTGCTCAAAGACAGTCTTTAGGCCTAAATGATCATCTTTATATTGGGAGTGGAGGGGGACTAGGCTACCCCCATCTCTCTCCTCCTGATCACTTCAATGCTAGAAATTTCTCCATTGGAAACCCATTCCTTTATGGCCCAGTCATTTTTTTAAAAGTCCTCTGGTAAAATGCAAAGCACACCTATGAAGTTTTTAAAGTAATTATCCAGTTGATACAAATTAGCTCATCAGAGCTTTTTTTTTAGAAACAAGAAAAAATCTAAGCAAAAGTGAAATGCAGCACAGAACACCTTTTTTGGTTTTATTTATTTATTTATTTGCTGGGGTTTTGTTTGTTTGTTTGTTTGTTTTAATTTATTTTTGCTGAGGCAATTTGGGTTAAGTGACTTGCCCAGGGTCACACAGCTAGGAAGTGTCAAGTATCTGAGGCCAGATTTGAATTTTGGTCCTCCTGACTTCAAGGCTGCTGCTCTATCCACTGCACAATCTAGCTACCCTCCCTTTTTTCTTTTTAAAGACTAGGTCTCCCCATCTTGACCAGGCTGGAACTACAGAGGCCACTCATGGTTCTGACCCTATTAATGATTGGTTCTGTTTTCAACATGAGCTACTTTGCAACCTGGTGGTTCCCCCCCATCCCATCCTCTTATTGGATCCACACCTTATTAATGAAAAATTTTGTGGGGACCCCCAAAACAACATAGCCTGCTGTATAACTCAGAACTCCCTCTCTCAAGAGATCTGCCAGCCTCAGCCTCCCAGGTAGCTGGAGCTGGGATTACAGGTGTGTGCCACCATGTTTGCTGATAATTCATTTTCTCAAGGTGAGATGCTAGAAAAGTCAGATGCAGCTCATGGAACCCAGCCTGGGTAGGACCCCACAGTCATTTGATATAGGGCAAGATGACCACACTAGGGAAAGAAATGAAAGGCGGGGAAGAGATTCTAATGTTGGGCCCAAGGATCCAAGTTCAGCAATTTTTCCCCTGCTTTTCCCTTCTCCCTCTCTCAAAGTTTTAAACAGGGAGCCGGTGCATTTCAAAAGCTTCTCAAATGCTACTTGTATATACAGGTGGACTTCACTTTACACAAATGCTCTAATTAAAAGTATTGATTTATATAAGTACTATAAGATATTCCTTAAGGGCATAGACTCCTGTCCCCCTTCTCCCAGATTTATTTAGAGGTAAGTAATCCATTAAGCTAGACTAACCAAAGAGACTTAGTTTACCTCAGGCTTCCTCAACAAATAGAGATTAGCCAGTTTATAGACCTTTTAGAATTATCTCCAGACCATTAAATAGATTCTTCTCTAAGCAGTTAAGTAAAGATCCAGGATATCAGATATTTCTACTAGAAAAGCAAGTCTTTTGTCCCCCTTCCCAAAGCCTTAATGATTAACAGACTTTTGAAATTGGGTCTGGAATTATCAAGTGACTATTCTTGAGAAGTCCTCAGTTTCCCATTACACTCACTTCCTTCCTTTCTTCCTTTTTTGCATATGAAGGAATCATATTTGTGATTTCATTGGTCTAGGGAAGGAGTCAACACAAACTACAGCCCATGGATTAAATCCATCTAAGCTATCTGTTTTTGTGTGAAAAGAAAGCTGGGGATGATTTTTACATTTTAAAATGTAATACTTGCAGACAGAAAAGGCATATAACTCATTAAAGATAGATTTGATAAAATGGAAAAAGAAAGCAATTCCCAGAAAAACAGAATTTGTGAAACAGAAAAAGAAAATAAATCCTTAAAAAACAGAATTTGTGTAATAGGAAAAAATTCCATAGAACAAAACAACTCATTTAAAAACTCAATTGGAGAAATACAAAAAGAAGTAAAAAAAAGTAAATGAAGAAAATTATTAACTAAAATTCAGAAATGAACAAATAGAAATGAATGAGTCAATGAGACAACAAGAATCAGTCAAGCAAAGCCAAAGAAAAAGAAAAAATAGAAAAAAAATGTAAAATATCTTATTGGGAAAACAACCGACCCAGAAATAGATCTAAGAGAGACATTCTAAGGATTATTGGACTCTCTGAAATACATGATGAAAAAAAGAGTGTAGATGCTATCTTTCAGGAAATCATCAAAGAGTACTGCCTGGATATCATAGAATCAGAAGGTAAAATGACCATTGAAAGAATTTAGTGAATGCCTCCTGAAAGAGATCCCAAAATTAAAACCCCAAGGAATATCGTGACTAAATATGAGATCTATCGGACCAAGACAAAAATATTACAAGCAGCCAGAAAGAAACAATTCAAATATTGAGGAGTCACAATATGAATTAATCAGGACCTAGCAGCTTCCACTTTAAAGGATCAAAGGGCCTGGAATCTGATATTCCAAAAGGTAAGGAACTTGGAATGCAGCCAAGAATAAATCACCCAGCCAAAATGAGCATTTTCTTTCAGGGGAGAAGATAGACATTCAATGAAACTGGTGAATTCCATTTATTTTGATGAAAAGACTAGAGTTAAACAAAAAATTTGACCTCCAAATATAGAACTCAAGAGAAGCATTAAAAAGGTAAAAAGAAAAAAAAAATCTTGACAATTGTATTTCTGTTGTGGTTATACATTGAGAGTACATGTATAATCTGATTTTACTGTTATAATATTTAAAAAAACTAGAGATGGAAAGGGGATTGTAATAGAAAGAAAGGAGAAAGTGGAGGTAAAATGAGGGAAATTACATCTCAAGAAGAGGCAAAGAAAACCTATTATAATTGAGGGGGAAAAGGGTGGGGTGTGACGAATATTGTGTGAATCTTACTCTCATAAGATTTGGCCCAAAGAAAGAATATTAGATATATTTGATTCCACCGAGAAACATCTCTCATCTTATAGGAAAGGGGAAAAGGGAAGGGGTAGGCTAAATAGAAGGGAAAAAAGAAATAGTAGGAGAAAGAAAGGTCTAAGAAAGGGGGAGGACTGCTTGAGGCAAGTAGTGCTTATAAGTAAAATATTGGGGAGGAGGGAAAGGGGAAAAGGAAAGAGAAAAGTATAATGTGGGGTTAAGAAGATGGCAGGAAATACAGAATTAGTAGTTTTAACTATAAATATGAATGGGGTGAACTCTCCCATAAAACATAAGCAGATAGCAGACTGGATTAAAAGCCAGAATCTTACAATATGTGGTTTACAAGAAACATATTTAAAGCAGAGTGATACATACAGAGTGAAGGTAAAAGGCTGGAGCAGAATCTACTATGCTTCAGGGGTAGCCATCCTGATCTCAGATCAAGCAAAAATAAAAATTGATCTAATTAAAAGACATAAGGAAGGAAATTATATCTTGCTAAAGGGTAGCATAGATAATGAAGCAATATCAATATTAAATGTATTTGCACCGAGTGATGTAGCATCTAAATTCCTAAAGGAGAAGTTAAGAGAGTTGCAAGAAGAAATAGAAATCTCAACCTTGCTCTCTCAGAACTAGATAAATCAAACCACAAAACAAATAAGAAAGAAATTAAAGAGGTAAATAGATTACTAGAAAAACTAGATATGATAGATCTTTGGAGAAAATTGAATGGAGACAGAAAGAAGTACACTTTATCTTCTCGGCAGTTCATGAAACCTTTACAAAAACCGACCCTATATTAGAACATAAAGACCTCAAAATCAAATGCAGAAAGGCAAAAATAGCAAATGCATTTTTTCAGATCATGATGCAATAAAAATTACATTCAATAAAGAGCCAGGGGAAAAATAGATCAAAAAGAAATTGGAAACTAAATAATCTCATCCTAAAGAATGAATGGGTGAAACAGCAAATCATAGATACAATTAATAATTTCACCCAAGAGGATGACAATAATGAAACGATATACCAAAATGTGTGGGATGCAGCCAAAATGGTAATAAGGGGAAATTTTATATCTCTAGATGCTTACTTGCATAAAATAGAGAAAGAGAAAATTGATAAATTGGGCTTGCAACTAAAAAAGTTAGAAAAAGAACAAATTTTAAAACCCCCAATCAAATACCAAACTTGAAATTCTAAAAATAAAAGGAGAGATCAATAAAATTGAAACTAAAAAAACTATTGAACTGATAAATAAAACTAAGAGTTGGTTTTATGAAAAAAAAAACCAACAAAATAGATAAACCTTTAGTTAATTTGATTATAAAAAGGAAAGAGGAAAATCAAATTGTTAGTCTCAAAAATGAAAAGTGAGAACTATCCACCAATGAAGAGGAAACTAGAGCAATTCATACATCACTAACAAAATCCAACAGCAAGAGATACAATGAGAAATTCCATTTAAAATAACTGTTGATAATATAAAATATTTGGGAATTTGTCTTCCAAGGGAAAGTCAGGAACTATATAAGCAAAACTACAAAACACTTTCCACACAAATAAAGTCAGATCTAAGCAACTGGAAAAAATATCAAGTGCTGGTGGATAGGTCGAGCAAATATAATAAAGATGACAATTCTCCCTAAACTAATTTATTTATTTAGTGCTATATCAATCAGACTCCCAAGAAACTATTTTACTGAACTAGAAAAAAATAACAAAATTCATCTGGAAGAACAAAAGGTCAAGAATTTCCAAGAAATTAATGAAGAGAAAAGCAAATGAAGGTGGCCTAGCTGTACCAGATCTAAAACTGGTACAATAATAATAAATAATAATAAAATAATAATAGATAGGTAAAATAATATAGATCTAAAACTATATTATAAAGCAGCGGTCACCAAAACCATTTGGCACTGGCTAAGAAATAGAGAAGCTGATCAGTAGAATAGGTTAGGTTCACAGAACAAAATAACCAATGACTATAACAATCTAGTATTTGACAAACCAAAGGCCCCAGCTTTTGGGACAAGAATTCATTATTTGACAAAAACTTCTGGGAAAATTGGAAATTATTATGGCAGAAACTAGGCATTGATCCACACTTAACACCATACACAAAGATAAGATTGAAATAGGTTCGTGATCTGGACATAAAGAATGATATAATAAACAAATTAGAAGAACACAGGATAGTCTAAGAAGGAATTTGTGACCAAAGAAGAACTAGAGACCATTATTGATTATAAAATAGATAATTTTGATTATATGAAGTCAAAAAGGTTTTGTACAATAAAATTAATGCAGACAAGATTAGAAGGGAAGCAATAAATGGGGGAAATTTTTACATCCAAAGGATCTGATGAAGGCTTCATTTCTAAAATATATAGAGAATTGACTCAAATTTATTATAGTTCAAGCCGTTCTCCAATTGACAAATGGTCAAAGGATATGACCAGACAATTTTCAGATGAAGAAATTGAAACTATTTCTAGCCACATGAAAAGGTGTTCCAAATCATTATTGATCAGAGAAATGCAAATTAAGACAGCTCTGAGATACCACTACACACCTGTCAGATTGGCTAAGATGACAGGAAAAGATAATGACGAATGTTGGAGGGGATGTAGGAAAACTGGGACATTGATACATTGTTGGTGGAACTGTGAATGTATTCAACCATTCTGGAGAGCAGTTTGGAACTATGCTCAAAAAGTTATCAAACTGTGCACACCCTTTGATTCAGCAGTGTTTCTACTGGGATTATATCTCAAAAAGATCTTAAAGGAGGGAAAGGGACCCACATGTGCAAAAATGTTTGTGGCAGCCCTTTTTGTAGTGGCAAGAAACTGGAAAGTGAGTGGATGCCCATCAATTGGAGAATGGCTGAATAAACTGTGGTATATGAATGCTATGGAATATTATTATTCTGTAAGAAATGACAAGCAGGATGAATACAGAAAGGCTTGGAGAGACCTATGTGAACTGATGCTAAGGGAAATGAATAGAACTAGATCATTATACATGGCGACAACAAGACTATATGACGATCAATTCTGATTGATATGGCTCTCTTCAACGGTGAGATGATTCAAAGCAGTTCCACTTGTGCAGTGATGAAGAGAGCCATCTATACCTAGAGACAGACCATGGGAACAGAGGGTGGAATACAACATAGCATTTTCACTCTTTCTGTTATTATTTGCTTGTATTTTTTTCTGTTTTTCTTTTTTTAATCCCTCTTGATTTGGTTTTTCTTGTGCAACAAGATAACTGTATAAATATGTATGCATGTATTGGATGTAACATGTATTTCAATATTTTTAACATGTATTGGACTACCTGCCAGCTAGGGGAGGGGATAGGTGGAAGGAGGGGAAAATTTGGAACAAAAGGTTATTCAAGGGTCAATGGTAGAAAAATTACCTATGCATGTGCTTTGTAAATAAAAAGCTTTAATAATTTTTTTAAAATGTAATTTTTTGCCTCACAGGCTGTAGTTTGCCAACCCTTGTTCTAGGGAACTCCCAGTGAAGAAACTTCCTCCACCAGTGCAGATGTGCTTTTGCTCTGCCACTGACAGTTTACAAGACTTGCCTGGGACACTCAGAAGTAAGCAAACCGACTAAAGCCAGTATGTGTTGAGATGTGTCAGTATTTAACCCAAGTTTTTCTGACTTCCTGATGAATCAGAACATTCTGTTCACTTTGAGACACTACCCAGATCAGTTTGGAGAGTTTAGACAGTAGAGGAGCCAGTGTGCATTTTAGAAATCCTTAATGCTTTCCCCCTAGTTCTCTAAGAGATTTGTCCTAAATTAGTTACTTTAGAAGAAATACTCATTCTGATCGGCTATTGATGATAAAGCTGTAAACTCTTCTTAGTTGTCAATAACATCAAGAGTATGGCGGCAGAATTGAGCCTTGCCAATGCTATTTCATCCTACCTTCACGTGAAATATAAGAGAGAAATGAGATTATTCAGTCCAAGTCACAAATGCCACCAAATATTGTTTTTTAAACTAGAAATCATCAATCATTTATTGTGGACATCATAGTGTGACAGAGTTATCAGAGCCCTTAAAAACCATTTGGTCCACTCCCACCCCTCATGTTACAGATAGGGAAACTGAGGCTTAAAGAAGAGAAGGGATTTTCTCAGTCACATGTGGGGATAATGGCAGAAACTTAATCTCCGGACTCCCAGGTCCAAGGATCTCTCCATCCACCAAATTGCCTGTACATATTTTAGAAATATAGTTAAGCAAAATAGCACACTGCCAACATATTGTACAGGAGCCCTTGTATTTCTTGGGTAGCTAAAATGAGGCTCTTGCCTGAGATTGAGAATAGGAAATATGTGGATGTCTAGGCTATAATCACAGGCAGGCTTTGTTATGGGGGGTTTCCATGGCAACTCAGCTCCAAACACTACCGGTGGGTTGGCTGTAATGCAGCTGTGTCTTTAGTCACAGCCTATTTCTCCTCTCCTTCAGCCTCTTCATGGTTGGGGGCTAATAATTCAGGCTCTTTGGTTGATGGAGGCACTTCTCGGGAGGTAGTTTCCTGGGCTGGCACAGACTCGTACTCCGCACTTTGGAGTGTCTTCGTTATAGGCCTGTGGGAAAGAACAGGACACAGGAAAGAGCATTAATGAGATCAAGATTAAAGGAGTGAGGGATGTGAAAACTGAGGCACATTCTCTATGCTGAGCAACAGTCAAGCCCCACAACTGAATAAGCAAAGTGAGAAAGACATCACATCTAAAGATGAAAGGAAACTAGAATAAGCATTTAATTAAGTGTTGGTTATATAGTAGGCACTGTGTTAGGTACAAGGGATATCTGACAAGAAAAGGCTGGGGGAGGAAGAATTCAAGGGCAATCTTCAATTCAAATCAAGAAGCATCCTATCTCTATAGCTAGGATCCTAGCTCTATAACTGAAAGAAGCCATCTAGCCCAACTCTCTCATCTTTGCAGAGTTGGAAACTGAGGACAAGGATCTTTCCTTGCAAGTGACTTGCCAAAAATCACACTATTTGAACCTTGGTCCTTTGACTTCAGAGCCAGGGCTCTTTCCACTGTACTACACAGCACAAGGTAGCCAGGACTGGATAAAGTAGACTCAGTAACTCTAATAACTAATAAGATATGAATAGAGAAGCCCATTGATTATTCGACCAGTATGAAAGGTCTCCTGGTTCTTGCTTTAAGATTCTACTTTACCACACAGCCAATCCTACTAAATGTCGCTGGTTCAGAATATGACATGATATTTTTAATGTATTTTTTATCCAGTTACACGGAAAACATTTTTACATTTGTTTTTAGAACTTTGAGTTCCAGATTCTCTCCCTTCCTCCCTCCTTACCCTCACCCCCATTAAGAAGGCACATGTGAAATTATGCAAAACATTTCCATAAAAGTCATGTTGTGAAAGAAAACATAGATCTGCCCCCCCCCCCAAAAAAAAAAAACCTTAAGAAAAATAAAGTTTAAAAAACAGTATACTTCAATCTGTATTCAGATACAATCAGTTCTTTCTCTGGGTATGGAGGGCATTTTTCATCCTTCACAATAGTCTTGGATCATTGTATTGCTGAGAAGAGCAAACTATATGCTATGATAGTACCAAAAACTATCCCTTGTATCTTATGCTAAAAATGGCCACATTACAGAACAATGTATTTGATGTGTAGTTAAGAAATATATATGTCAGCAGCTAGGTGGCGCAGTGGATAGAGCACCAACCCTGAAGTCTGGAGGACCTGAGTTCAAATCTAATCTCAGACACTTAGCATTTCCTAGCTGTGTGACCCCAGGCACCTCATTTAATCCCAATTGCCTCAGGCAAAAAAAAAAAAAAAACTATGTCAAAAAGGTCGAGAATATCAAAGTAAATGGCAAAAAGTATTACTTGCTATTTGTGGCCTTTTGCTGGATGATCCTCAGGTCTGGAATTCCCTTCCTCCCAACCTCTGGACTCCAGAATCTCTGGCTTCCTTGAAGATTCAACACAAATGCCACCTTCCCAGAGAGTCTACCCTGCTCTTATCACCTCCTAGTGGCTTCCTCTCCAAAGCTACCTTCCCTCTATGCTGTCTTTATCTTATATGCTCTGGTTTCTATGTTATCTCCTTCATTAAAATAAAAATTCCACAAGGGCAGGGGTTGTTTTCACTTTTTCTTTGATACCCCAGCACTTAACACATGCCTGACACATAGTAAATGCTTATCAAAGCTTTTTGATTATATGTGTTCGATTTCCAATTATATCGTAAAGCAGTAATCATTAAAAACTATTTAGCACTGTTTTTAAAAAGCAGACTAGTAGAATAGGCTAGATAAGCAAAGCCCAGAAGCAATAAAACATAGAAACCTAGTGCTAGATAAACTAACTGCTACTAGGGGAAGGGTTTTTTTCCTTTGAGAAGAACTGCTGGGAAATTTTAGTCCTTAGAACAGTACCTGACACACAGTAAACATTAATAAACGTTTATTAAATTGAATCCAATTGAACCAGAAAGTAGTTTGGCAGAAACTCAGTTTGGACCATCATCTTACACAAAATACCAAAATAAGCTCCAACTAGATAAACAACCTTAACATAAAAGGTCACATTATTAAAAGAAAATTTGAGGGAAATGGAAGGAGGAACATTTCTTAACAATGGCTAATTCTTAATGAAACAGGAGATAGAAATGGGCATAACAGACAAAACAGATATGTAATGACATAAAACTAAAAGGCTTTTGAATAAAGAAAATCAATGCTCCCAGAGTCAGAAGAGAAACTATAGATTGTAGAAAAATCATTGCATCAAATATTTCTGATATATGAGATTCAAGATACTTAGAAATTAACACCAAAAATAAGACCAAGAGTTATTCCCCCCTCCAAATAAATGATAAGATATAAGCAGTTTTCAAAAGAAGAAACACAAACTGTCACTATGTGGGAAATTGTCCCAAATTACTAAAAATGAAAAATTAAAATTAAAACAGTTCTAAGGTTTTACCTCACACCTATCGAGTTAGCGAGTTTGGTAAAGGTAGAATAAATAGTCAGTGTTGGAGAGGCTGTGGGAAGAATGACACAAAGTAGTTGCTTAATAAAATGCTTATTGATTTAGCACACTGTTGAGAGAGCGGGGAGCCGGTTTGATCATTCTGGAAAACAGTTTGAAATTATGTGAGAAAAGTCACCAAACTGTTTATATCCTTTGGCCAGTTGATGTTCCGATTAGAAGCATACTCCTAAAAAAGCCAAAGGTGGTAGGAAATGCTGCATTTCATGACAAAATAGTTCTAGAATTTCTGTGGCAGGATAAAAATGGGGAGGGGGGAGAGTAAGTTCCCATCAGTCACGGATTTGCTGGCAAATTGCGGTATATGAACCTAATGGGATGTGCTGAATGAAATGTCAAATGGGAAGAATTCAGAGACATATATATGAATCAAAAGAGAGGGAAGTTAGCAGAGCCAAGAAAACAGCGTCTACAACGGCCACAAAACATAAAGCCAAACCACACGCTATGTTGGAGAACTCAGTGCAATTCAACGCAATTTTGACTCTGATGATGGAGTCTACTCCCAGCCCAAGGTAAAGCAGTGATGAAATACAGGTGTGAAATCAGGCATGTGTTATCAAACACTAGCAACAGGTCAAAAGACTCGTTTAGCAGCAGGACCCTGTTTTATAAAGACTGGTGGGGCAAATTATTGGGAAATAACAATGATGTAACAAAAATAAAGATCAAAGTCATTTTCAAGACAAGAAATAACTATCAGAGTCAGATAAGAACAGAAAGATTCTCACTGCATCTCCTTTGTAATCTCTTTTCTTTTCTTGGACTTGGACTTGGTCATGAAAAACCAAACAATCAAGCAGATGATGATGGCTGCCAGGATCGCTCCGATCAGTGCCCCGGCGATGATGCCCGCTTCTGAATCTAGGAGGGAAAAAAGTCTTCTTGTCAATAGTGTGGCTCACATCCTGAGTCTTCAAACGAGGGAGGGATCATCAGCATTGGGAGTCCTGAGGGACTTGTGAACTCTAAAGATCCCTGAATGCCGAACAGGAAAGAGAATCTCCTTCTTCTGCTGCTTTGTCCTGGGTCCCTACATGATGAATCTGGTTCCTCCAGCACTCGTGATGGATACAGCATCATTTGGTTCTTTAGTATCATCTGGAGCTTCTCAATTTAAGGTATACTCTGAGATTATCTAAAGTAAGCATCCCCCTCTTGCTTTTCTTATTGTTCCCACAGGATTCTATATCTGGGGATAATGGGGAAAGAGCCCCGAAGATAGATCATAGAATCCTAACTCTAGAGCTGCAAGGGACCTCAGAGGCCGAGGCCAGCTGATCCAAATCTTTTATTTTTATAGAGAGGGAAACGGAGGCCCAGAGGGGTCACACAGGCATTAGGTGACAGAGACAGGATTTGAATCCAAGTCCTCTGATTCCAAATTCAGTTGTCTTTCCACCATTCCATATTATTACCTCTCCCCTTTCTAGACTGCCTCAGTTTCCTCCTCTATATGAAAGGGTTGGGCCAGAGAGATGGCCTTTTAGGGCCCTTCTTTTCCAGCCTGGCATTAGGAAGCATAAAGCTAGAGTTAGCCAAAAAGGGTATTTGGAGAGATCTGGGTGGCTTCACTTAGGTAGTTGCCATCTCCTAAAATGCTGAGAGGAACCAAAAGAGAAACCAAGTCAAAGATGATGCAGGGGGTTTTGGCTTTATGTACCTGGGCCTAACAATGAGTGGAGAGGCAGTAAGGCCCGGTGGATTACAGGGACATCGTAGGGTTGTTGGGAAAACAGCCTCTAATTCACACTGGGTACCCAAGCCTGGGCCAGCCACTGAGCTCTCAGGGCCCCAGGTGGCTCTCAAGGACTATAAATTACATTTGAATTGCAGATTTGTGGTGGGGTCTCCACTCAGGCCTCTACCTCTGGAGCTCTCACTGATGAAATCAAAGGTCTGAATCCTGGACATGAAGGAAGGAGGGAAATAAAGCCAAGAGAACCCCATTTGGGGTTCTGTAAGAATCCATTTGGTTGAGATGATCCTAGGTCTGTCACACATTAAAGGGCAAAAGCAGGATCTGGCTTATCATACTATCAACTCACGTCCAGCAGTGAGATCAAGCTCGCAGGAGCTGTTCCCGAGACTGTTGCTAGCGATACACCGGTAGTGTCCTTTTTCAAAGTTGGTCAGATTGCTGATAACCAAGAGCCCGGTCGTTGGATCTGTCAAAAACAGGAAAGGTACTTTTGAAATTACAAATCTGGGGCAGCTGGGTGGTACAGTGAATAGAGCACTGGCTCAGGTCCTCCTGAGCTAAAATCTGGCCTCAGACACTTAACACTGCCTAGCTGTGTGACCCTGGGTAAGTCTCTTAACCTCAGATGCCTCACCAAAAAAAAAAAAAAAAAAAAAAAAAAAACTACATTTATGAGCAAATAGCAATGCATCAATATGATTCAATCCCACAGGCTTTTATTATGTGCCTAGTGAATGCCAAGCAAAGACAAGAAATAGTCTCTACTCTTCAGAAGTTTACAGTCAATTGGTTGTGGCTGGAGATGCCTTATTTATGGACTTATTTTTATTTAAGATGGATTTATTTATGAATGTGGGATGAGTTGTGACAAGGCTCTCCCTATCACTCCATGTCCTGTTCATCCCTGAAGCCCGAGCTCCAAGGCCACTTTTTCTAGGTTACTGAGACTCAACTCAACAAGCATTTATTAAGTGCCTACTGTGTGCCAGGCACTGTGCCAGGTGCTAGAAATACAAAGACTAAACCAAAACTGTCCCTGACCTCAAGTCCTTATCTTCTCCTGGGAGGAAAAAATACATACTCAAGAGAATCCATACAAAATAGATGACATCCCCAAAGTCTTAGCGAAACTTAAAACTGGATCAGTTGCACCAAATGGGTTTGTAAGCAACCTCAAAATGGCCGCCCTATTCCTCTTTGGGATCCCTTGCTTTATTTAGTTGTTTAAAGGAAATAAAGTTTAAGTTAATTAAAGCTTCAAATTGCACCAAGACTTTTAGGAATAGCAATGGTGGGGAGGAGGGGGAGCATGAATTGGTGCTAAGCACTGGTAATAGAAATCTAAAAGGTAAGAAGTCCCTACTTAAAGGGAGGACAACACGTAGGAGAGTGGTGGCCAAGGAAACTTTCCTTTATCATGTTTCAGAGACAGTCAATGGAACCACTAGAAAATAAATTGATATCCTGTCCAGGAACATTGGCAGAGTTGATTTGATCATGGTTCTAGAACTGTAGAGTGGTGGGACTGAAGAGGGGGAAGGTATGGGCATTTGTAGGGATTGGTCCTTGGCAAGTCCGGGTGGCTGGATGGTAAGAGACCTGCTGCCCAAACTCCTGTGGCTTTAGAAGGCTGAAGCATCATTTATATGTTCACTATCCCTTATCACTAAAAATAGAGGGATCTTAAGTCCAGCTTAAATGCTGAAAGCTTCCCTTGGAACTTTGTTAGCACATCTTTTATGGCACTTTCCCATTCTGCCCCATAATTGGAGCAATCTCTTTGGATATCACATCTCTTCAATTAGACTCGGTTGAATGGGACCCAGAGAGGAAAACCCTCCTTGGACCCAAATGGTCAGAAGATCACCTGTTTCTCCCTACTTCTCTAGCACATAATGGGTTTCTGGGAGAACTTGTCCAGTTTAAGTATAGCACAGGGAAAGTAAGCCCAAGGTTGGTCTTCAAATTCATTCTAACGGGGTTTCAGTAGCATTCGAATAATAGCTAGGGGTTAAAATTTATACCAGGGCATTTGCTATAGAGTTAGGCTTTGTGGTTAATTCTTCAGAGTTTAGGGCTTGGGTGAGAGCTAAATTGTGATTAAGTCTCTGCATTACAGTGAGCCAGGCTGATGAGTACTGCTAGTTTAGGCTCATATTCAAGTTAGTACGAGAACTTAAGTGACTGTTAGAACTAGAGTGGTAGTTAAAGGGTAAAACAGTCCCCACAGTGGGCTAGATATTTGGGATAGCATTGGAGTTACAGCTTTAGCCTTTGTTAGAATTATTTCATTGGAGTTCCAGACTCTAAGGATACTCATTGTCCCAGAGACCATAACTTGGTCTCCCGGATTGGGAATGTCCCAAGTCCAGAAGTGCCTTTCAGTGATACTATAAACTGGACCGGGACCCAGCCTCAAAGCATCCTACCCCCAAACTGCACTAGAAACAAGTGGACCTCCAGGGATGGGGTAGAGGTTGGGGGGAGAGGAGGCAGGCCACATTAGACTAGTTGTCAACATCCACCGAACAGCAGGAGAGCGAGTTCCAATGAGATGTTACTCAAGACTGGAGAGTGATCCCATTGAGTTCTATTGAGCACCTGTTAAGTTCTGGGTTCAGACAATACTCACTGTAATACTCTTTCACAGGTTTGATGGTATCTTCCTCCAATTTAAACCACTGGTACACAGGCGGTGGCATCCCTTCACTAGAGTAGCAGGAAAGGGAGATGGGATGCTCTGCTTCTGGGGTCCCTCGGATGCTGCAATGAGGCTTTGAAGGTTTCACTAGAAGGCAGTAATAAAGAGTGAAAGTTTTCCAGGAAGGAGCAGTTTGGGACAATTGTCCTCTGTTAGCCTAGTTCCCCAAAGCGTTTCCAAAACGTCCCTTCACAATTTCTGTTAGGGCCCACCCATAGGATACTTCAGTGAAGGTCTTTCTTAAGGTTCAGGTGCTGTCTCTCTATTCAAGCTCACAGATTTATAACCAAGAACTTCTCCACTATACATCATTAATGAAACAGGTAAAATTAAGGAAATAGAATGCTTCTGGGAAAATTATTTCAAAGAAAATCAGAATCATGGGATTTGATGGCTAGCATTGAATGAATGAAAAAGCACATATTAAGTGCTTGCTGTGTACTTGACACTGAGCTAATCATTGAGTCAATCATGCTAGTGAACATTATCTCAACTGGTTTGAGATCCAGGTTGTGTCAGTCTTTCAGAGGGATCTAGGGCAGATAGAATCAACACCCATGGAGCAGGATTTGCGGGGTACCAGAAGATGCCTCCATTTCAAAAGCTCGCTCTCTCCTAGGCCTCCCACGATGCCTGACTCGCCCTTACTAGAGACTAATTCTCTGACTCTAAGAATGTCAGAGAAGGAGGGAAATATAAAACACCAAAGGTCACAGAAGGGCATCTGGGCCCCCGCACATCTGAGATAAATGAGGCCCTGAGATAAGAGGCATTTGAGCATAGTTCACTGTTAGATAGATCCTATTGTTATTGTAGTTCAGTCATTTCTAACTCTTCATGACTCTTCATTTGGGGTTTTCTTGGCAAAGATATTGGAGCGGCTCACCATTTCCTTCTCTGGCACATTTTACACATGAGAAAATTGAGACAAATAGGGTGAAATGACTTGCCCAGGTTCACATGGCTAGTCAGGATCTGAGAGCAGATTTGAACTCAGGAAGATTCCAGGCCCTGTGCTTTATCCACTGAGCCATTTAGCTGCCTACAGATAAGCCCAGAGTCTCTGGGAATCCTCAGTTAAAAAACAAAATCCTTATCCCTGCTTCAAGAGGAGGTTTGGGGATCTTGAATTTATTCTAGGACTTTGACTGTGAAGTGAACTCCCAGTGAGGAAATACTATCTACCAAAACAAATTAGCACTTCTTATGCAAGGCTTTGGAGCAGAGGTTCTTAACCCATGACCTGAGAATGTCTTGTATTTCAATATCATTGCTTTCCTATACATTTTATCTTCTTATTTATATATACCTATTTTTATTTATATTTATGTATAAAATGTATGATTTTATATATAAATATAATATATGTACCTATTTATTTTATCTTATGCACTTAAAAATCTTTTCTGAGAAGAGGTCCATAGGCACCAGACTGCCAAGGGATGTATGGCATAGAAAGGTTAAAAACTCTTAGAGAGCTACTTTGTGTTGGAATCAGGTTTTGAACCCAGGTCTTTGTGACTGGAAGAGACTTCCTGTCCATCACAAAGTAGATTTAAGTTTCAAATCACAGATCCCTGAAGGCTGCAAATTTACTTAGAAAAATACAAATCAACATTATCTATGTTGTATTGTATTTTTATTGATTTTGTTAAACATTTACCAATGAGATTTGAATCTGGATGGGCTCCATTAGGGTTCAAGTTTGAAATCTCTGTATCATATCATGTTGCCTCATTCTGAGAGGCTAACAGGTCAAAAATTATTCCCATTTCCTTTTATGTATTGGCTTCTCCATTATAATATAAGTTTCTTGAGGGTAGAAATTGCTTTCTTTTTGCTTCTATTTGTATTCCCAGAATTTAGCAGTGTCTGTTACATAGTAAGACAGGTGGGTGGTACTGCAATAGATAGAACACTGGGTTCAAATCTGGCCTCAGACACTTACTAGCCATGTGACCTTGGGCAAGTCATTTCACCTTATTTGCCTCAGTTCCCTCATCTGTCAAATGAGTTGGAGAAGGAAATGGCAAACCCCTCTACTATCTTTGCCAAGAAAACCCCAAATGGGGTCATGAAGTATTGGACGTCGCTGAAAAACAACTGAACAACTGGCATATAGTAAGCCCTTAAAAAGTGCTTGTTTTCTGACTGATTATAAGGCTTTAAAATTTGCAAAACACCTTCCACACTAAAACCTCACATGTCAGATCCTATCAATATTATCACCCCGTCTTCCAAATGAAATTCTGAGAGTTGAAGTCACTTGATGTGAGGTGAGATTTGAACTCACATCTCCTGCTCCAAAGTGATTTTATGATCTATTAAACTACATTTGCCTTTCCTCTACCCTGATCAGCAGGACCATCAGTAGTGGCTGCCAACTCTCCATTCCCTTCTCCCCCGTCTCCCTCTCGTGTTCTAGATAGAGGTTGAGCCAAGCCTCAGGATAATTTGTAAGATCTGGTACTAATATGGTGGATGTGTGTGGGTTGGAGTCCAGAGGGAGTGAGAAGAATTGGAAAGACCAGTGGAAAAGACTAAGGGTGGGTTTTCCCAGCCTCCAAATAAAACAGTAGAAGGGGTGACCTGAGCCAGAGAAGGAATGAATAGAAGCAAGTTACCCCAAAGAGGTTAAAAGTGAAATGAGAAAAGACTTTTAGCTGAGAGGGAAAAGTCAGAAAGTCTTGACAACAATGCAGGATGATAGCCTGGACTGAACTAGAAATGATTAACCCAAAGACATGGTGGCCCAGGTCTTTCTGTCTTCTTACAAATAATAAACTTGTTACATCTGTTCTTTGTTGTTATTGTTCAGTTATGTCTGACTCTTTGTGATCTCACTTGGGGTTTTCTTTCTAGCAATCAGTAATTACCGATTGCTACTTTCTAGAAATTAATAATTTCCTTCTCCAGCTCATTTGACAGATAAGGAAACTGAGGCAAATAGGATGAAGTAACTTGCCCAGGGTCAGTTCAGTGTCTGAAGCTAGATTTGAACTCTAGGTCCAGCACTCTATTTACTGTGCCACCAGGCTACAAATTGCTAACTTAGCTTTTGCAGGGGAGCTAAGGATGCCTTGATGGAAGCTATAAAGTATCAGATTCTGTTATTCCCAGAATGGGAAGGGAAGGGGATGAGCATTTATTATGTGCTAGACACTGTGCTAAGTGCTTTGAAAGATTCTTGGTGAGTAGAGGCATAAACCACAAAAATTCAAAAAATATCATTCATTATTAATAAGCCTTTTAAGATTAAATCCGGCCAGATCCATGCCATTTTCGAGCTTCGGTTTCTGAGAGATGGATTCTACCAGTGCTGTAAATATCTAATTTTGTTCTTGAGGACAAGAATATCAAATTGTGCCCTCCCCTTACCTGATGGCATGGTGGGAGGCAGAAAAAAAATAGTGTCTCATCAGCCTCTCCCTTGAAACTAGAAGTTCTAGTTTACCCAGAGCAGGAGGTACCTTGAACCCTAAGGGAAAGGGAAGACAGCTACAAAGGAAAGTCGAGGGACAGCAAAAATTCTGCTTCTGTGACCATGATCAAGTCACTTTGTCTTTCTTGGTCTCATTTTCTTAATCTTCTAGTTCTAGAGTCTTCTGATTCTAAAGAGAATATGAACCCAGGTCCATGGATGACCTTGAACTAGAACCCCCATCTCATGAATCTCAGACCAAGGATCCTTCTATCTGGAGGATTTTTCACTCTTCTCTGGGTGGGCCAATGCAATGGCGGAGGTTTCATCAAGGTTCCTCAAATGCTCTCTTTCTGCCTCTTCTTGATGATCTCATTAGTTCCCATGGGTTCAATGATCATGTCTGTGCAGATGATTCCATTCCTAATCTCCTTCCAGTTCACCTGGTATGCAGCACCAACTACTTGCTGTACATCTCCACCTAGGGGTCCCATTGGCATCTCTGCTTTAATATGTCCTGAACAGGACTTACTTTTCCTAAATCTTTATCTTGCTCTTCTTCCACACTTGACTGTTCATATTGAGGGCACTATTATTCTTCCAGTCACATAGGTTCATAAGCTCAGGGTCACCCATAACTTTTCTTTCACTTAGTAGAGTTCTTGGTATGTAGTAAGCACAATATATATGCATATTCCCATTCTGCTCCCTTCTGTCCGTCCTTACACACAATCACTTGCCAAGCCATCTCTAGCCTCAATATGGTCATTACTCTGACTTAGAGTCTCATCAACTTGCTTCTGATCTATTGTAATAGGGCAGATCCTACTTAGATCCTAATTAGATAGCAAGTCAGTCAACAAGTGCTTGTTGAGCCATTAGCTGCTATGGTTGATTCCATCCGCTTTCCCAGGAGAAGCTGATCACCTGAAATCTCATCATTACAGGTTTCAATATTGTATACTTTCTCAACTCACTCTCAGTTGTGTCTCCCCTTTGATTGGAGGACCAAAGGGTAGAGCACTAATCTCCACTCCACGCCTTCCTATCTAGAAGGCTCACATACAACCTTCCTGGTTGATGGCCATGTCTAGTCACCCTGATTTATATCTTGCCACCGTACCCAGTTGAAATCAGAGGATAATGTGATTTTGGTGACTTTGCACAGCCCTCGCTCACTTAAACATAATTTATTGGATTTCATAAAATGAAATGATTCATTGTCTCATTCATAAAATGAGGTTGCAACAATTATAGGAAGTAAGCGCTATTATTATCCTTATTTTACAGAAGAAAATGAGACAAACAAAAGTGAAGTGACTTGCCCACAAAGAGTCAGACATGACTGAATGACTGAAAAATAGAAGCTATCATCATTATTAACCAGGAGAAATGGGTATAAACCGCAAAAAGGCCACTGGAAAAACTTCCTCACAATAACAGTCATCCAAAAGTATAGAAATGGAGGTGGTGGGTGCCCTCTAATTGAAGGTCTTCAAGCAAAGGCTAGGGAGCACTTGCTGAAATAGGTTGTAGAGGATGTGTTTGTGTATGAATTGGGCTAGAAAGACTTCAGAGGTCCCTGCCAACTCTGAGATTCTGCAACTCTGCAATAGAGTGAGGAGGGAAGTACTTAAGAGAGAGAAAGACTTTGGACTTAACACACTACTTATGATAAAAGAGGGCACCGTCCTGAGAGGATATGGCACAGCAGTGGAGAACTTCCTTGGGGGACAGTCAATTTATGGGAGAGCAAGCCCCACAATCTGGTAGCATCTGAACTGAAGGGATTATGCTTGCCAAGGAGGTGCTAAGCTCAGGTTGTTTTTTAATATTCTTTTTTTAATTTAAAATTCTAATGATTTAATATTTTGTTTTCCTTTCAGTTCCATGTAGAAATAATTTTAACATTCTATAAAAAAATCTGAGTTCCAATTTTTTTCCTCCTTTCCTCTCCTGACTCCTTCATTAAGAAGACAAGCAATTTGATATAGATTATACACGTGCAGTCAGGAAAAACATATTTCAAAGTTAGTCATGTTGTGGAAGAAAACACAAACAAACAAAAAAAGCCCCAAGAAAAATAAAATAGAGTATTCTTCAATTTGCATTCAGACTCCATCAGTTCTTTCTTTGGTGATACATAGCATATTTCACCATAAGTCCTTTGGAATTGTCTAGAATCATTGGTTTGCTGAGAATAGCTAAGTCGTTCACAGCTGATCATTGTACAATGTTGCTGTTACTGTGTACAATGTTCTCCTGGTTCTGTTCATTTCACTTTGCATTAGTTCATGTAAGTCTCTCCAGGTTTTTCTAAGAGCATACTGCTTGTCTTTTCTTAAAGCATAACAGTATTCCATCACAATCATATACAACAATTTGTTCGGCCATCATTCAATTAACGGACATCCCTCAATTTCCATCATTAAAAGAGCTGCTATAATTATTGTTGCACACATGGGTCCTTTTCCTTTTTTCTTTTTTTTTATCTCTTTGGGAGACAGACCTAGAAGTCATATTGCTTTGTCAAAGAGTATGAATGGTTGTATAGCTTTTTGTACATAGTTCCAAACTCTTCTCCAGAATGATCCATATTGTTTCACCAACAGCAAGTCTCAGTTTTCAACATTATGTCTCAATTTTCCCACATCCCCTCCAAGATTTGTTATTTCCTTTTTCTGTCTTATTAGTCAATTTGAAGATTTGTTATTTCCTTTTTCTGTCTTATTAGTCAATTTGATAAGTATGGGATGGTATCTCAGAGTTATTTTAATTTGCATTTCTTTTTAATCAATAATGATTTAGAGAATTTTTTTCATATGGTTATAGATAACTTTGATTATTTTGTCTGAACACTCCCTGTCCTTTGGCCATTTATCAATTGAGGAATGGCTCTTTTTTTATAAAGTTGATTCAGTTTTCTATATATTTGAGAAATTAGGTCTTTGTGAGAGAAACTTGCTGTAAAGATTTTTCACAGTTATGATTATTGTGTATTTCCCTCCATTCTATTCCCCCCTCCATTTATCCTACTCTATTTCTTTTTTCACCCTGTCCATCCTCAAAAGTATTTTGTTTCTTTTACTCACCCCAATCCACTTTCTCTTCTGTCAACTCCCCTTCTCTTATCCTTTTCCCCTCCTACTTTCCTGTAGGATAGGATAGATTTCTACACCCAATTGAATATATATGTTATTATCTCTTTGAAACAATTTCAGTGCAAGTAAGGTTCCCTCATTCCCTCCAACTCACCTGTCTCCTTCTCCACTGTAAAAGCTCTTTCATGTCTCTTTTATGTGAGATAATTTATCCCATTCTACCACTCTCTTTCCTCTTCTCCCAGTGTTTAATTCTTTAATTTTTTAGATTATCAACAATCACAACTCACACTTCTGCTTTCTCTCTGTGTATGCTCCTTATAATTGCTCAAGTAATGTCAAAGTTTTTACTAATATCATGTTCCCAAATAGCAATGTAAAACAGTTTAGCCTTATTGAAATCCTTACGATTTCTCTTTCCTATTTTCCTTTTTATCCTTCTGTTGAATCTTGTATTTGAAAGTCAAAATTTCTATTCAGCTCTGGTTTTTTTCATCAAGAATACTTGGAAGTCTTCTATTTCACTGAATATCCATTTTTTCCTCTGAAAGATCATACTCAGTTTTACTGGGTAGGTGATTCTTGGTTATAACCGTAGCTTTCGTTGTCCTCCAGAATATCCTATTCCAAGTCCTTTGATCCTTTAATGTAGAAACTGCTAAATTGTGTGTTATCCTGAGTGTGGTTCCAAAATGTTTGAATTGCTTCTTTCTGACTCCTTGCAATATTTTCTCCTTGACCAGGCAGCTCTGGAATTTGGCTATAATATTCCTGAGAATTTTCAATATGGGATTTTTTTTAGGAGGTGATTGGTAGATTCTTTCAATTTCTTTTTTACTCTCTGGTTCTACATTATCAGGGCAATTTTCCATGATAATTTCTCGAAAGATGAGGTCTGGGATATTTTTTTATTATGGCTTTCAGATAGCTATAGCTCATGAGAGTCTCTGCCTTTTATCTGCCATCTTGACTCACTAGGTTCACTTTTGACTCTATTAAAGGTCACATGTTATATTAGAGGTCTCCTATCTTCTAGGATAGCGTGCTTCCCCAAAGCCAGCTTATATTATGAACTCCTTGAAACTATTTCCTTTTTATCTTTATATATCTTGATTGTGATATTATTGTCTCCCTCAATTAAATCCAAACTTTGTGAGGGCAGGGATTGATGTTGCCCTACTTTGTATCCTTAGTACTTAATACAGAGCCTGGTACACAGTAGGTGCCTAAAACGCTTGTTGAGTTGACTCCCTGGGGGCTATGTTGGTAGTGTTTCCTTATGTCACAGAGGAGAAAATAGGTAGAAGGAAACATTTGTTAGCATTTAAGTTTATAGCCCTTAGCTACATCCTCCTTCTCCCTCACAATGTCCCTCCAACCCAAAATTGCACCCCTTGAGCCAAAAATAAAGAGAAAATCTTGTGATACCTAACACGTTGACCACAATGTATCCTTGGTTAGTTCCCTGAAAGTCATCTGGGTTGATGACATCGCAGATATAAACGCCACTGTCTGAAGGTTGCATTTTGGAGATAGTGATGGAGGCATTTCCTGGGGTTGAGGCCCCTGTAATCCGGTCCTTATATTTTCCAATGTCAGATGGTTGTCCATTCACAGAATAATATATCTGAGACAACAGAGAAATAACAGACATGTGCATAAAAAGAAACTTTGGGTATTCTAAATCACAACATATCAACTGGGGGATCCACACGTATTGGAACATACATTTCTGCAATACTGTTAGTGTAATAAGACTGGACTGGGCCAGAACATGCACAGATATTCTCTGTGTGGTTCCAGTTCATTGCCATGGATTGAATCTACTTTTGGCCATTATGATTCAAGGGTTTGTAATGGGAGATGACTGAGAATTCCTACATTAGCTTTTGATGACTCAGGGGCTGATGAACCAGAGCAGAGTGTATATAAAAAAGGGAAATGTGTCCCTTGGTCACGTTAATCCCTAGCACACCTACATAGTAGGTGCTTAATAAATATTTATTTGACTAACTGATGGCTCCTTCTTTTCTTTCCCCTTGAGGTGACAGGACTAATTTGAACTGCTTTTGAGAGCTGAGAGAAGGGCAGTTCCCCTGTCTCCTGCCTGACCCATGTGGCTTTACATATATGGTTCCCTCTGTCTCTTTGTATTTGTTCCTTCCTGATCCTAGGAAAATAAGTATTCAGAGATGGAAGTTCCAGGCAACCTTATGAATCTGGGAAATCCAGAGGTTCCATTGGAAAGTCCATTGATAGTTGGAGCCGAATGGTAGTGGTAGCTGCAGTGCCTACAGGGCCGCTGCCCTTCTCCTCTCCTGCCCTTTTTCTCTGGGGCAGCTCAAAGTAATCGAGAAAGAGAAATTTACTAAAATGCAAATATTCCTTTTATATATCTATTGAATTCTGGTCCAGAATTCCCTGAGTCATCAGATTTTCCAACTTCAGTAGTCACTTAGAGCACTCTGGGTCATCTCCCGTTGCAAACTCTAAAGTCAGCAAGGTCAAAAGTAGGCTCACCTCCAAGCTTCCATGTGGTCACATGGACTAGAGCCAAGCAGGGAATATATGTGTATGTTCCAAATACTGTCCCCAGAGGCCAGTCCACTCTCACTACGGCTTCTGTTTAAAGCTTTCTAATGAGAGTAGGCATCTTTCCTCCTGGGCGTCCCATTCTTCTTTTGGACAGATCGAATTGTTAGGACCTTTTCCTTCCATTGTTTGTCATTTTCTCCCCGTTGCTCCTAATTCTAACCCCTGGAATCAACGAGAACAAATCGAATCCTTCTTTCACAAGAATTTTACATACTTTTTTTTTTTACATACTTGAGCACAGCCATTGTAGTCCCCAAATTTTCTCTTTTCCAGATAACACATAGCAGGCACTGTATAAATCTGAGTCATTGCTAACTCATATTGAGTTTGTGGATCATTTCTTTAAGACGACCTGCTCTCTAGCTATACCTCTCACACCTTATCCTTGTGAAACTCATTTTTAAGCCTAAGGGCAAAACAATTTATCTTAATAATAACAACAATGCATATTTGTGCTTTTTAAGGTTTACAAAGTACGCTATATTTTATTTCTTTGATCCTCTCAACAACCCTGTTATTATTATTATTCCCATTTTACCAGAGAAAGCTGAGGCAGCCAAAGGTTAAGTGACTTGACTAGGGTCAAACAACTATGTAAGCATCTGAGGCTAAATTTGAAATCAGGTCTTCTTGACTCCAGATCAAATATCCTATCACGTATCATCTAGTTGCTTCTTGAGATCCAGTCCCAAAGTTTAGCACAGGATCTCTTTTGGTCATTTACTGTATTGACATGGAGTACCCATTCTTCTCCCTCCCCACACACTCTTTTGTTTAAACTTCTTTGAAAACACATGGAAATTCTGATAAAGTTGTAAATCTCGATAGAGCAAAAATCCCATTCACTTTGTAATGAGCATCTTAAATATGAAAGACAACCTCGAAATCTTTGTCTTCTGAAACACCCCAGCAGAGGGCACCAGTCTAAAAATGCTAGGAACTTTACATACTGCACAGACAGCATCTATAGGAAAAAGCTCATTTTCCACTTAGATACAGATGGGTGCTCTTTCTAGTCCCCAAGCCATGAGAAAAAGCACTGATATGCTCCCGTTTGACCGACGCCTAACACATCCACAAAGACAGACATTATGAAAGCTTCCTATGGCCCAAATCCGGGAGGTTTGTGCAATTGACAGATTGTACTATAAAATGGTAATTAACAAAATATCTTCTACCAGATTTAAAAAAAAAACCAGGAAAATATATCAGTGGAACAGGATGAGAATGAAAGGGAAACAATATTGTTTGTTAAATCCCAAATTACAAAACAGTGGGAAAGGCATTATACAATAAAGCCTACTACAGAGAACAATAAATTCTAAGTGGTTCAATGATATAAATATATTTTTAAACACTCCATAGAACATAAAGTTCAATTGTGGAGAGAAAGCGAATTCTTTATTAAACAAATGAAAAAGATTTCAAGGAGACCAACTAAATGGATTTGAATATAAAAATGAAAGGATTTTGACAATAACAAATTAATGTCCCCAACATAAAAAGGAAAGAAAGAGACTAGAAGCAAATCTCCAGAGTAATTGTTTCTGATGGAAATCCAGCATCTAAAACGTGTAAAGAAGGTACAGAAATGTCTCAGTAATGACCCTTCCTCATTTCTAAACAAAAGACACGAACAAGAAGTTTGTGAAGAAAAACAATTTGTCAACGACCCCCCAAACTCAATAATAATCAAAGAAATGAAAAATAAGTTTTTGAGATAAGGTTAGTAAAATCAGGGAAAAAAATCAATAAGCTGTGATGGCGGCCGGACTGTGGGGAAACAAACACGCTATTACATTTTTGGTGGACCTGTTTAGTTGGGTAATCTTTTTGGAAAGCACTCTGGCATGAAACAAGAGCTGTTCGATTGTTTGCACACTTTGACCCCGCTATTAGGACAATATATTCTACCGTCGTGTCATAGCTACCTTATTAGGTTTCCTAGAATCCTTTTATTCAGAACCACTGTTCACCGGCTCTTGTTTGCTTCTAAATCTCCAGCTGCGTAGACTTTAGCAGATGGCATTGTAATAAGGCGAAAGGACATTTACTTAGAATAAAAGGCAAGGGTAATGAAGCAGGGGGCATTCCTGGCAGTCACTCTCCCCACTCTCCTCCCCAAATGGCTGCCTCCCACAAATCTCCAGAGAAAGCTAATCAACTCCTAGTTAAAAGCTCAGTCTCCTCAGCCCAGGGGGAGGGGGCACATCCGTTTCACTCCCTCTCTCTGGTCCCTTCAAAGGGTTATTGTCTTGTTAATGGCTCCTTCCTTTTGGTCTGGGCCCTGCTGGATAGTGGGTGCTGTTCACACAACTCCTATCCATCCCTCCATCTCCCCAGTGACTTCTCCTACAGTTTTTCCCCCAACTCTCATTTCTTGTCAGCAGAGTGTTAGATGGCCATCCACAAAACTGGTTTGGGGAGTCCCTGCCCTCTCACTCTTGGCACTGCAGGATCAGAAATGTTGAAGCCTCAGCTGCTTGGATAATGCTTCTGAGAAAGTACAGCCAAGACCTTGTTACTTCCCCTCTGGAGAGACAGGAGGAGTTGGAGGAGGAAACGCCTCCGGGAAGTAGAGGCAAGCTTGAGAGCCAGGCCAAGGAAAGACTCTTGCTTCCATTTTCCTCTCCTTCCCTCTAATTTCTTGCCAACTCTCGTCTCTGGCCCCGGCTCCCAGGCTTCCCAGCTGCAGTTTCCTCTCAAGATTTCCAGCCTGCTTCCATTCAGAACCTCTGGGCACTGGAGAGCCCATTCCCCAACCACCTGCCAGGGATCTGGAGAGGCCCCTTACACTGAGGATGTTATTGGCAAGAAGAAAAGGCCCATCTGTGCACAAATATTCCCAGTGGCTTTGTTCTTAAAGCAAAAAACAAAATGGAAACAGTCCTTCGGTCCAAAGACTGAATAAGTCAAGAGTATGTGAACATACTGGAATATTGTTGCATTACAAGAAAGGCCCCGCAAGATGCTTACAAAGCAATCGGGCAAATTCGGTTGAAATGCTTCGCAGAGAGGAAAGTAGATCATTCCTTCCCCCAAACCAATCTGCGTACTGCCTGGACTCCCGTGAAGTAATAGATCAGCAAAATCCGATGGAGTCCAGAGGAAGACAAAGACACCGGAAAATGAACCTTGGTGATGGTTATTATTTTGTGAAAGTGAACATAAATGCTTCTTTTGGAATAAGTTCAAATCCTTTGGCTCACACTTTGATGGCTTCTCTTTTGCTTGTTCAAATGTTATATGTTGATGGTTACCAAATTTATATTATACAGTTACACGGTTTCCTTTAATATTTTCTTGATAATTTGGGGCTTTTGCGTCACGTTTATTTTAAAAGGCCCTCAAATGGATTCATTTTGTATATGAATCCTGGACATATTTAACTGTGTGCATAGAATCCAACCTTGGCTACTAACTGTGTGACATATCACTTACCTAACTCTTTCTGCCTCAGTTTCCTCATCTGTGAAATGGACATAATAATGGCACTAGTTTCCAGAGTTGTTGTAAGGATAAAATGAGGCAACATCTGTCAAATGCTTTGTAAGCCATAAATATTAGCCATTCTTTAGCATTGCCATCAGCCTGATGTTGTCTCTCCCATTAGGATGCAAGCTTCTTGTGGGAAGAAACAGCTTTTTTGTATTTGTTCCACTACTAGTACCTAACAAATGCTTGTCAATTGACTGATTGAGATAGATTCCTCCCCACTCCCTTTTCCAGAGAGGTATATCATGTGAAAAAGAATAAAAAAGGAGGGGGAAGCATTTCAGTAAAACTAGTAAATATATGAACCTAATCTGATACCATATGTACTCATAGGTCCACTTGAGGCAGCAGGGTAGCGTTTCAGTGGACAGATCACTGGACCTGAAATTAGGAAGACATAAGTTCAAATCTGGCCTTAGACACTTACTAGCTGGGTGATCCTAGGCAGGTCATTTCACTCTGTTTGTCTCAGTTTCCTCACATGTTAAATGGGCTGGACAAAGAAATGGCAGATCACTTCAGTATCTCTGCCAAAGAAACCCCAAATGGGATCACAAAGACTCAGCCATGACTGAAATGACTGAATAAAATGTCCCCTTGCTTGGAAAAAGCATCAGCAATATGATGTGTAATGGAGAAAACCACTGTGATTCTCGGCAGTTTCCAGGAATGAGGGGCTGATGATCCATTAGTATTCTGGAGCACTGTGGTCCATTGAGGGTACCATATCTCAAGAAGGACATTGGTAAGCTAGAGTAAGTCTAAAAGAAGGTAACTAGGATGGGAAAGGGCCTTGAATCTGTGCTATGTGACAATCAGTTGTAGAAACTGGTCATGTTTAGCCTAGGAAAGAAAAGACCAATGATGGTGGCACTCAAGGGCTGCCAGGAGGAGAGATTACCCTTCTTCTTTTGGGCCTGGGGAGAAAAAGGCAAGGGGTAAAAGTTGCAAAGACGTCAATTTAAGCTTGAAGTCACCAAAAACCTTTCCCATCTTGGGGGTTAGAGGCATTTGCAATCTGCAAAATCACCATAACATTTTTTGACCTTCTCTTTGTACTAGAGAAGAAATCTGAATTATTGTGGTATTAAAAATAAAATATGTTGATATTATACAATTCTATCCATATATTTCATGTATTTCTGAGTTTCTAACTTTTTGTGTTGCCTGCGGCTTCCTCAAAACTCCCCCCAAATTCCCCTTTAATTTCTTATGCTAACCTGAGATCTATCAAAAACTGTATGGGGAAAGTTGCAATGTAGAAAGGATGACTGTAATTAGATCTGTTTCAGAGCATAATGGGCAGCTTGGAAGACCGCAAGCAGAGGCTGGATGACCCCATATTGAGTTATAATGAGGATTCCCAGGGAATGCTTAAATTCTGGTTTCAAAGAGATGGGAAGTCTAGATGCCCCCAATTAGATCTAGGCCCAAATGAAGAAAGGGAGATTTCCTGGGGAAGAACAGAACGGATTTGTTGTTTGCTTTTCTCTCTCCCCATAGCCTTCTGTTCGGTCACGCCTAATCATCTGACAGGTATATTGGGCACAGATGGAGAAGAACATTACAATCCATTTACTCCAGGGGTCAGATTGCCAACAGTATCAGCTGGGACGGAGGACTGGGAACCTGGGGGTAGTTGAAGAAAAGCTCCGAGAAAGCAAAGCACTGTCAGAAACCCAGTCATATTCCTTTACAGAGAGGCCCTCAGGGCCTATTGACCTTATTTTGCACACTGTTATAACAGAGCCGGTTATCCATTTTCCAAACACATGATCGAACAATTCAATTTAATATAGATCTGATGCCTGATATGTGCTAGGTCCTGGCAATACAAAAAGCACAAATTCTCCAAGCTCTCTCAAAGAGCTTCTATTCTCCCATTGCAACAGATCAGAATGAGGGAAAACAAAGAGACTTTGAGGCAAATACGTTAACAGTGATGAGACATAATAGTTGGTAGCAAAGGAGGGACTGGCAGAACTATTAAGCTGCCACAAGAAAAATCGAAGTACGATAGTCTGGGTCCATTATGGTAGAAGCAAACAATCCTCCGTGCCTCACAGAATCATGAAGTCTCAAGAATTAAAAAGAGCTTCAGAGGTCATTTATTACAACTCCTTTTCCGATTCCTCGCTTCCCTCTACAATGCTCTCAAAATAAATGGTCATCTAACCTTTGAATATATATAATTTGGGGCAGCTAGGTAGTGTAGGACCTGAGTTTAAATAAATGAATGAATGAATGAATGAATGAATAAATAAATAAATAAATAAATAAAAGGCCTCAGACATTTACTAGCTCTGTGACCTTGAACAAGTCACTTAACCCCAACGACCTCAAAAAAGAGGAATATTTACAATATTTACAATAATGATAATTACAACAATGCCTTCTCTCACAGGGCAGATACAACAATCAACATTAGAAAATTCTACTTTATCAATATAAGGTCTGATATCCCTGTCCTTATAACATATACTTACTACCCCTGATTGTATATACCCTCTAAGCCTCCCCCACTGGGGCCAAACAGAATAAATGAAATTCTCCCTCCATGGAACAATCTTTCATATATGTGAAGGCCTTTATCCCATTCTTCTATCTTCTCCCTCCCTCTCTTCCCCTTCTCTTCTGTAGCCTAAACACCCCTGGTTTCTTCACAGAACTTGGGGAGAGGAAGACCTGAGTTTCACTCTCGACTCAGGCACTTATTAGCAGTGTGACCCAGGACACATTTCTTAACTTCTTCTAGCCTCAGTTCCTTCATCTATAAAATGGGGATAATAATATCTACCTCATCAAGATTGGGAGGATAAAATGAGATGAGATTGTAAAGCATTTTTAAATTTTAAATCTCTCTATATAAATGCTAGCTATCATCATCATCATCATCATCATCATCATTTCCCCCTCCTACTCCCTAGAGGGGAATTAGTTGGTTGAATGGCAGTTGTGGTCTCCTGGAACAGGCTGCTCAAACCTGCCCTTCAGGCTCAGAAGAGGAGATATTATACAGGATTGTGGAAACACAGTGATCAGGACCCTGAGCAGGGACAGGTCACAAGGGAAGTAAGTCTAGCTAGGAAACTCCAGGGCCCTGGGTCACTAGGGGCTGACACGAAGTCCCCGGGGCGCTCTGTAGGCTGGGGCGCTGGAAAAAAGGAAGGAGAAATGCAAAAGGGCAAAAGGTGGGGACTAATGAAAGATACTTTAATCCAGCCAGGGACCGACCCTGCCTGGAGACAGGGATATAGGATTCTTCTCCTCCCTTCCCAAATGATGAAGTGAGGGACTTTGGGGTGCAGGCGATTATTTCGTCTTACCTGAGAAGTCCAGCTACATCTTCCCCGAACATCTCTCGTATGCACCACTTTTAGACACTGACTGATTGCCTTTTCCTCCATACTCTGAATACTGAGGCATGGGTAGTGCTGCATTTGGGCAGAAATGGGCCAGTCGGAGAGTTGAATGCTCAACAGATATTGCCACAAAACCCAGAAGCCCCTTCATGCAGCCACTTCAAAATGGCACCTTCCATGGTGCTCCCAATGTTTATAGGGATGCCATTTTCACTTTCTACTCCCAAACCCACACCTATATACACTGGCGCTGGGAATTGCCATTTGACAAAAGGTTAACTACATTTCTTACGATCAATTTTTTTTAGCATGAGCTAATCTTTAAACTCATCTTTATGAGTTTCGCTTCCAGTATTCTTTCCACTCTGCCCTACGCTCCTGCGTCCCAAAGAAGTTATAATTCAATGGGCCCTGAGCCACAAATCTCCTCTGTAACAGCTGGAACAAGAAAATCTCCAGTAAGGTGGTGTTGGTTAGATCCCAAGTAGCCTATTCTCCTTTGGGACACAAATCTAAATGACTCCCAGGAACTTCTGCCCACTGCTTCTGGGGTCAAACCGAAGAAGCCTAATCCCTCTACTTGACAACAGCCTTTCAAATACCTGTACACAGCTCTCGTGTCCTCTCTGAATTTTCTCTTCTCCAGACTAACCATTTCCAGTTCATTCAATAGATTCTTTTTTGCTGAGACAATTGTGGTTAAGTGACTTGCCCAGGATCACACAGCTAGGAAGCGTTAAGTGTCTGAGACCAGATTTGA
Organism: Sarcophilus harrisii; assembly: GCF_902635505.1. Lineage (NCBI taxonomy): Eukaryota > Metazoa > Chordata > Mammalia > Dasyuromorphia > Dasyuridae > Sarcophilus > Sarcophilus harrisii. The sequence goes on from NC_045432.1 coordinate 19,598,842, forward strand.
ATTCAGGTCCTCCTGACTTCAGGGTTGGTACTCTATCCACCGCACCACCTAGCTATCCCATTCAATAAATCTTTATACGTTTTGCTCCTACAATACAGCTTCATTCTCCCTTTTACCTTCAGCACAGATTGTTCCAAGCAAGAAATAAATCTGTTACCTGTTAAATCCCCTTTTGACTAATGCCGATTACCTAATAACAACAACACGGATATTTCTTGCCTTGGTAGTCCTTCCGCATGGGGAGCTCATAAGTTCACTCAGCACCTACTTGGCCATTATCTCCCGTGACCCACAGGGTTTTGGGAGTTGGCTGAACAAGGAAGAAAGAAGAGTGCTAGACTTGGATATAAGAAGATCTGAGTTCAAATACGCTCCCAGGCATTTACAAGCTGTGTGATTCTGAGCAAGACACTTAACCTCTCTCAATCTCAGTTTCTTCACCTGTAAAGGGGTGAAATTCAAAAACCTTTAAGTATCCTTCTAGCTGTAAATCTAAGATTCCATAACCCCAGGAGTTAAGTTCACAGTGGAGCTGGAAGGGAATGGATCCCTAGTCTGAAACCCTCCTGAGCCTAGAGAAAAATAGAGTGGAGTCCTGAACTGGTAATAATATCATCCCCAAAGCATTCTGCTTGAATTGTTTTGCTTATTGTATGAAATCAAAGACAGCTTTGAAAACCAGTTAGCATCAATGCAAGGTCATTTTGCTTGATTCATCTTCAATGAGATAGCTCATTGAGCTCAAACAAACCCGACTCTTGCTAACCAAGGTGTCACAGCCACGCTTTTTCATCTTAGAAGAGATGGCCACCAGTTCCTTCCCAACCAAACCATGGACTGGTCATTTCAAGTTCAGACCACAGGTTGGTTTTTCTGATATTACAGGTGAAGATCAATTTCTCTTCCTAAAGACTGGCTCTTCCTGACCTTTAAAGGTCTGTGCACTATACATTTAGGGGCTGGTGGAAGGGGGAAGAAAAGATCCTTCCCCTAAGGGATGGCAGCTGGGAGGGGGACTCTTTTCCCTAGGGAAAGGACCACTTCCTCTCTCCCAAAATGCCCAAGGTGCGCCATTAGTGGTGGGATTGCCCCTTATTCAGCTCTCTTCTCTCATGAAGGGGTCATGGTGACATATTCTGTGAATGTTTTGTATCTCTGACCTTCTAAGAAGGGAAAATTGCACCAAGACAGTCATTGACTGATTTTTAAATATTCAAACCTCACTCCCAGGGAAAGTTCATAGAAATGCCCAACTTTCTTCCCTGCTTTCAACAGTATTTTCAACACTCCAACTGCCTTCCCCTTTTCTCATTTACCGTTCTAGTCTAGTTGCCTTGCTGTACCAACTACATATAGTACTTTCTCCTTGCATCATGGGATCATAATTTCAGAGCTGGAGGCCTTCTAGTCCAGAACCCTAATTCTACAGATGAGGCAAGTGAGGCTCAGAGAAGCAAGTGACTCTCCAAGGCCACAGCCAGTAATAGCACATCTGGCATCTGACTTCAAATCCACTATGCTTCCCCTCTGCCTTATTCTCTCTGTGTGTGAGCTAAGGGACCTTCCCCATCTCTGTCAGGTTCAGTGGTGGGTAGCATGGAAGCCTTGAGGAGAGCCAGGGTCAAAGTTCAGAAGGTTAGCAGCCACGCAGGGCTCAAGGCAACATGCCGCAGGGAGGGGGTTTGAAGGCCGCCATATCCAAATACAACTTTTTCTAAATGCCCACATTGTCAGTACAGAATAGACCACACTGAGTTTATAAGACCAGCTCACAGGAAATACAATTATGTTTTAGAGATAAAATTGGACTTTTTGAGGAGAGGGAGGGAAGAAGGGGTACGATTTCAGAAATATCTCCTCCCTCTCATGTTCTGGGAAATTCTGCTGTCTTCTTATTATTGTAAGACTATAAAATCACTAATCTCTGTAGGGAATATGGGGCAACACTAGGTTAGCAGGGAGCCTGATTAACTGGCTAGGGATAGTTACTGGACAGGGGATTTCACGGATAGAGGAAACTCCCTTTCCCAATGCAAGTTGCCACCTGCTCTGGGGCTGACAGTCTTAGAAAGTTGTCTCGGGCACTGAGAGGTTAAGTGACCTCCCCAGGGTCACATATGTAACTAGTACATGGCACTCCCTCTCCTCCATGAACTGGATAGTTACAAAATAGAAAAACTGGATAAAACCACATTTCTACATCAGAGAAATGATTCATGAGCCCTTCAACCCTGGCTTTAGCTGCAAGGGGGTTATATTTATAGGAGAACTTGCTTTTTCCACTCCAGGAAATGCTGTTTAGAGTCAAACACTTCCTGGAAGAATAGCCATCTTTGTTCTAATGGGTGGTTCTTTGGGAGGGGAGGGAGGAAAGACACATGTGGGAAGTGCTGGCTATACAAAAACAAAAGGTAACAATAAAAACGTGGCCAAAAGTCTTTCTCACAGTAGAGGGGTCTTTTTTTTTTTAAATGAATAAACTGCCAACTCAGAAAGTTTTTCAAAATTAAAAAAAAGACAAAAGTCTGAGATGGGAAGTTCCCACGTTCACTTTCACACTTAGCTGAGCAGTCCTTCCGTCACAATGAACATCTGGAACCCAGTGTAAACAAAGACTAAGTCTGTAAACTGTTACATAAGGTGTCCCAAAAGTTTTCGTACAAAACTGCACTGACTTTGGGGCCGTCCTGTATGTGCGGAAAATCTAGCAGACCATTTATAGAAATGTCTCAGCCCCTGGGGACTGTATCATGGCATTTACACAGTTTAACACACCGATCAATTGTCAAATTCTAGTGCGAGATCGCTACGCTCTTCTCAGGGATGTGGGAAAGGAGAAAGAACTACAATGACCTCCGGTCTCAGGAGGCTGGGGTAGCTGGGGAAATAAGAAAATGAACAGGCATCAAAATACAAGTGGTGTAAAGCAGGGCAGGCAGGCAGCCAGGCAGGCCAAGGAGCAGGCTAGGTTGGCGAGGACACAGATAGGATGGACAAAGCCCGGCCTTAGGTAACAGAAGGGCCTGGCTACTCAGTGAAAGCTTCCCAGGGCCCCGAGGAGGAGCACTCCAGAGGGAGAGTTGGTCAGTTAAGAAATCCAGGCAGTCAGGGACAGCAGCAGGGGGTACTGCAGGATGGGCAAGGTGGCCAGAGAGTTCCTGGCCCAGAATTCTGAGGTAAGGGGTGAACAAGAAGTGTTTAGGGCACACTGGGTAGAACTGGGTGACTGGAGAGCAGGGGAGGTCAGGTTGCTTACATCAGATTGCACAGGACCCTGAATACTGGAGGAAAAAATCTTTATCTTGTCTGTGATTTTTGGTGAGAAGGCTAGAGGATGGGGGTAGGATTTGGGTCTGTGCTTTCATTGATAGAGGGAACTTCTCATCTGAAGAACCTCCCTAAGGGCAGCTAGGTGGCGCTGCAGTGGATAGCGCATTGGTCCTGGAGTTGGGAAGACTTGAGTTCAAATCCTGCCTCAAACATTTAATACTTCCTGGCTGTGTTTCTCTGGGCAAGTCATTTAACCCCATTTGCCTTCTTTAAAAAAGATAGAGAGAGGGGGAAAAAGAATCTCCTTCTATCACTAAGCTCAGTATCTTATTTTTGTAACTTAAAGATTGGACTGGAGGATCTTGAGAAGATACTTGCTCAGGTCATGTGACCAACGTGTGTTGAAGATGGGCCTTTATGGTTCTGAGATCATCCTTCTATCCATTACACCATCTTGCCTCTTTATGCTTTGAAATAATCGGGGTTGGGGAGGGGGGCTGTTTGTTAGCAACTATGTGGTGTGGATCTATCAGGTAATAATGCCTCAAAAGGTACAGACAGATCCCAATCAACAATATAGGGAATCTTGCTAGAGGCAATAGGGAGCCACAGAAGACATTTGAGCAAGGTAGTGACATGGTTAGATCTGGGGCAAAAGAATCTTATTGTGGTATCCATGTGGAGCATGGATTGGAAAGAGGCCAGGGAGATCAGTTGAGAGGCTAATGAGTGAGGGAGACAATGAGGGCAATCGAGGGTGGTTGTCGTAGAAGTGAAAAAAAGGTAAGTATGAGAAAAACAAATGAAGTATCATCAACTAGCTTCTTTTCCTCTTTATTGAATTGCTGTCTAATCACTTCCTGAATATAAAACTTTTTTTCCAGCCTCCTACACCAATGCTGGTTGCAATTTATAGTCTTATATGTCTGGGGTCTGAGAGGTTACATGACTTGCCCAGGGTCATCCAAGCAAGATACATCAGAAACTGGACTCGAACCTAGTCAACCTTGACTCTGAAGGCAGCTCCCCACCCACTCTTACATGCAAGTTTTGTCTTTCTCAGTTCTAAACTCCCAGTGACCAGGACCTATGTTGTTTCTTTAACTCCCTGATCCTGAGCGCAGCACTAGGCCCAGGGGAGGCGCTCAACAAATACTTGTTGATAGGTGGCATGCAAATCATAAAGTGGAAATTGCTAGCTGATCTGGTTTCTCAGCCTTCAATGTGGCTAGGAGGGGCCTTTCCTCAGATCTCCATCTTGGCAGTAGCCATGACTTTGGACACCCTTACCCCAAACTGTGGAGAGGGAATAGGCTCTGATGCTCCTATTTGGGACATCGCCTCTACTGGCCTGAGAATCCCTGAGGCCGGAGTCTGGCTCTTACCTCAACTTTGTATCTCCCTAGAGACAGGGTCCAGTAAATAAATGTTTGTCAAAAAGAAATGTTTGTCAAATGACTGTGGGAATCTTTGCCATAGGAGGAAGATAAAAAATTAAAGCAGATAAGCCAAGGATATAAAAAATTAAAGCAGATAAGCCAAGGATATATTTCCTAAATCAGGAGTCTCCAAAGTTGGGGAAGCCGTGCCATGATGGCAGGGGGACTATGGGATGATCTCAGGAGGTGTGGGATTAGTTAGTGGGAGGATGGGAAGATGGATCCTATCCCACATTCTCTACAGTTCTTAACCAAGGGGCTGGTCTTCAACACAACCACATCTATCCCTCACCCATTGGGATCCAGTTCTCCTCTCCCTCAACCATCAGTCCCTCCAGATTGTTATAGATTAATCATTCGGCACCAAGAACAGCAACTGCGCGAGTGCCGTTAGGAAAATCCCACCCCCAGCCCAGCATCCCTAACCCCTGCCCCTCCAAATCACTTCAAGGCCAGGGCAGTGGCTGCTGAATAAGAGCACCTGTCCTCCTTTTTTGTTTTAGCCGACACATACTGAATTGCACAATAATACCTGAATTTACTTGATCAATGTATATTTCTTCCCAGTGCGCACTCCAAAAACGTTTTACCGATGGGCCACACAACCAAGCAACTGCCTCATCTACTTGTGGGTATGATAAGTCCACCTAGTTACCCAGATCCTAATAAAGGGGAAACCATTTGCAAGTGAAGGTATGGGCTGATATAACGCTCTTAAACTAAACAGTCCATACAGTTGTTTCTCTAATTCAACCTTTGGCTCCCACTCTCAGAGAAACCAAGCCCACTAAGCACAAATTCTAAGCCAAACCTAATGAACTGTACCGGTCTAGGAATATAGTTCTTACAGAGATTATTTTGAATTTCTTGATGTGGTAGAAGGACCACTGGATGGTAAACTGGCTCGTAGATGGGGCGGTACTGGTGTATGTGCAGAGCAGAGTGGCGTCCATCCCAACCGTCACATTCACCACCTTCACTGGGATGGTCACCTGCACAGAGGTGACAGAGCCTGAAAGGGTAATGACACTAGTTAGTTATGACACCAAGCTTCCAGGCTATGGAGTACAATCATATACATTCTCTTATTTAATGGAGCCAAGGAGATGAGGGGCAGTTAGAGTTCAACTCATTGCTGGTCAGTCATTTTTCAGTCATGTCTGTCTCTTCATGACCCCGTTTGGGGTTTTCTTGGCAAAGATACTGGAGTGGTTGGCCATTTCCTTTTCTTGCTTATTTTACAGATGAGGAAACTGAGGCAAACAGGGTGAAGTGACTTTCCCTGGGTCACACACCTAGTAAGTGTCTAGGGTCAGATTTGAACTCAGGACAATGAGTCTTTCTGACTCCAGGTCCAGCACTCTATCCACTGCAATGCCCTCTGGCTGCCCCCCAGAGTTCAATTCAATCAAGGTTTATATCGGATTCTAGATGAATAGCTAGAAGAGACATCACAGTCCATCTAATCCAGTGGTATTAAACTCAAATAAAAATAGGCTCCCCTAAACTGCATATAAGAATCTCGGTGGAACCCATATTGACTTAGTTTTGTATTTTTATTTATATTGTTAAATATTTCCCAATGACATTTTAACATAGCTACACTTGGAAGTGTTGGGGGCCACTTGAAGGTTTCGACATATTTGGTCAAATCCAGTCTTCTCATTTTTGAGAGGGATAAGATGGGGCTGATAAAGGGGAAGTGGCAGAACTGGGATCCAAAAGTAGAACCTCTGACGAGGTTCATCACTCTTTACATGATGCCAGTGATTTTTAAATGAGAAATGACAAAAGGATTTTCTTGGTTTTAGAGGGCACGGGGATCTATGGTGCACAATCATTAGTTTACTTGGAAATACAATCTGGCTGTGACTACTTGTCTCTTAGAATTCCCCTTTATAACTTATTATGTGTTGGTTACTGAAATAGTGACTTAGGGAATAACCAAAGAGCTCAAGTCCAGTAGCTTACTTTTCCTGGGATAAGGATAAAGGAAAAGACTATTCTTACACTTGGACTCTTAGCTGCCAAATCCAAAGGACTTTTCTCAATCCTCATTTTCCTGGACCTCTCGGTGGTCCTTGACATCGTTATCATCCCTTTCTCTGTAATGCTCTCTTCCTTCTGACTTCTGCAATATTTCTCTGTCTCCTTCAGTCTCTATATCTGTCTCTGTTTCTGTATCTGCCCCTCTCTTTTTCTCCTAGTTCTCCTCTTATCTATCTGACACTCCTTCTCGTCTAACCTTCTCTGTGTCCTCTTTTCCCTCTATACCACTTCACTTGGTGATTACATCAACTCCCATGGATTTAATTCCCATCTCTGTTGATGATTCTGAAATTTATCCACCATATCCCAAACTCTCTGCTGACCTCTAATCTTACATCTCCAACGGCCTTTCAGACACCTCGAATTCACTCTCCAATCTTAAACTCAATGTGTCCAAAACAGAACTCACCATCTTTCCCCTAAGTCCTAAACCCCATTTCCTATTATTGTAGAGGGAACTGCCATCCTCCCAGTTCTTCAGGCTCACAATCCAAGAGTCATAACCCATACCCCATAATCCAACTGTTGTCATGGCTGCCGATTTCACCCTTGTAACATCTTTTGAATATCCCCCCTTCTTTGCCACTGCCCAACCCAATTGCAAGTCCTCATCACATCATTCCTTGATTACTGCAATAGCCTGCTTCTGGATCAGCCTGCCTCTAGTCTCTCCCCTCTCCAGTCCATCCTCCATTCAAACCATTGAAAGTGATTTTCCTAAAGTATAGGTCTAATCATGTCACCCCTACTACTCAATAAACTCCATCGGCTCCCTATTGTCTGCAGAAGCAAATACAAAATGCTCTGTCTGGCATTCAAGGTCTTTCATTGCCCACTCCTGCCTGTTTTTCCAGTCTTATTACACCTTCCTCCCCTCCACATACTTTTCAATCCATCACCAGCCACTTCTTAGCTATTCCACAAACGAGACCCCCTCCGTTTCTCTCACTCTGGCCATTCTCTCTAACTGTCCCCCATTCCTGGAGCTCTCTCCCTTTTCTGCTCCAACCATTGACTTTCCTGGTTGCCTTTGAGTCCCAACTGAAAACCGACCTTGTAGGAAGCCTTCTCGCTAGTCATTATTTCCTCTATAATCTACATATAGCCTGCTCTGCATACATTTGTTTGCATGTCTCACCCGTCTATTAGATCATAAGCTCTTTGAGAACATCATGAGAACATTTGAGAACATGAGAACATGAGACTGTTTTTGTCTCTTTTTTGTATCTTCAGGCTTAGCACAGTGCCTGGCACAAAGTAGGCACTTAATAAATGTTTATTGATTGATTAAATAATCTACCACCTTTATTTATGTCAGGAAAGAGATTCCTGTCTCAAGGAGGAGGCTCCATCCACCAATGTAGATGGGCAACTCATAATTTTAGAGCACAGGTTCTTAACCTAGAGTCCATGAACTTTAAATATATATATACATATGTATATAATATATATATTAAATGAACTATATTACATATAAATATATTAAATACATGTCAATTGGTGTGCACATATATGGATATAAGTGAAATCCCATTATTTTATGAATTTCAAAACCCCCTTCTGAGAAGGGGTCACTAGCTTTGGAACATCATCACATGGATCCATATAGCACAAATGTTAAGAATTCCTGTCCTACAGGATTGCCTGGGGACCACCGAAAGGGGCCTGAGACAGGATTGGAGTCCTATGTTTTCTTGCCTCCTAGGCCTGTTGGGAAGTCTTTAGGGCCATGCTGCCTCTTGTCCAATCCCTTTTCTAATCGGCTTCAGAGTATTGTGGCTTGGGAGTAGGGCAGTTTTTTGGACTCACCTAGAAGGCCTGCCATGAAGAGAATCATCCTCGAAACCACGAAAATCATCTTGGTAGAGGGGAGTCTGGCAATCGGGGCTGCCTGCTGCCTGCCGCCTACTCTGGACTGAACCTCAACTTGACTTTTCTTTTTCCTCACTGAGTCTTTGTTGTTCTTATCTCATGACCATCACCAAGTCAATACGCCTCTAAGCACTCATTTTTCTTCTTTATCGGTTCAGACCTTTCCCAGAGTAGGTCTGGGTTCTCCAAAACCTTTGTCATGGGGTATGTGTATACTTGGTACGTTTGTTAGTGTGTTAATGATAAACCCTTGTGGGACCGGAAAACCTTAAAGTGTTGTTGAGAGTTTCTCAGGAGTTTCTGCATATATGTTGTTGTAGCTTTAACCCCAAAAGCTCTTCTTGGAAAGAGGCTAAAAGCTGAGGGAAAGTTGGCAGGCCAAATGTGGCAGCTTTGAATATTTAGATCAAAGTCTGAAGTTTATTCTCCGGGGTGGTTGAACGGGAATCCAAATTTCTGTGTGGAACAGAGGAAAGAGAACTCAGAACCGGCTTCAAAACCCACCTCCCACTAGCTGTGTGACTGGGCAAGTCAGTCACCTGATCTCTATGAAATTTAGTTTCCTCCTTCGTAAAATAATGGCGTAGGGAACCATCTGAAGCTATCCATAACCAAAATGACATGAAAAATAAATTCAATCCTTCTGTAGTCTTCTTTTAATCCTTCAAGGGATCAGCCCAGTATTAAACACAGTATCTGGGACATAGTAGATGCTCAATAAATGCTGATTGATTAGGCACCTCAACACCTGGCAGGAGATCCAGGAAAGCCCAGACCTTCAGTTCAGGTGCTACTGGTCAGGTTGAGCTTAGGGAGTGGGACAGTTTAACTGCTATAGAAAATGAACAAAGAGGAATGGTGTGAAGCTTATCTGGATAAGTGGCAAAGTGTGGAGGCCATAAGATTTCAGGCTAAAAGCCAAAGGGCCCACGGGAGCCACTGAAGTGATATGGGCAGCGCGGGGCTTTAGGAAAAACCTCCCAGATAGCTCTGTGGAGGATGGATTGGAAAGAGGAAAGATTGGAGTCAGGAAGAATAACTAGGAAGTTATTGTAAGAGTCCAGGTGAGCCATAATGAGACCTGGAACTAGAGTAGGGGCTCCATGAGTGGGAAGAAGGGGACAGGTGAGAGGGATGTTGTAAAGGTAGAAATGACACCGTCTAGCCACTGTTTGAATGTGTTTCTCACTGGGGTGAAAAAGTGAAGAGTCAGGGACAACACTGAGGCTTTAAAACCATTTCAATGGAACCAGTTGTTTTCTGAGTCGGGAAGTTCACAGGGGATTCATTGACATGCGTGTATTTTCTTTAAAATTGGTATGGAAGATGGCAGCAAAGGAGGGTAACAGAGGATGACCAGCGAGTGTGGACGAACCCAGAAGCAGACTCAGGGGAACAAAAGCTCTGAATGGGCTGAGCTGGAGAGAACTAAAGACCAAGGAGGGTGGGGAGTGGGGGCAAGAGGAAGATCAAAACAGATCTAGGACTCCCACTTAGGGTATATGAGATAATGATATTAGCTTTAGCTTTGAAAACAACATGTACAAGAAGATGATAGAAAGGACAGCACACAGTGGGTAAAACCCAAAGCATGGTCACTTGTAAGAGCTGTGGAAGGAGTACTGAGGCTCCCAGTGAGCTGAGCTACAGATGAAGGCTAAGGACACAAAGAGGATTTAAAAAAAAAACATTCTTTGGGGGAGCTTGAACCCAAAGAAGAGATACAGTTGGAGAATCCACTCTTCTTTGCAAAGATAGGGGATCATAGATATGGAAAACTATAGATTGTGTCCCATTTTTTGATATATTGGCTTCAGGACTTGGCACTGGGCTTTGATTATAGTAAGCATGTAATAAATACTTGTTGATGGATTAATTTTCCTGAACTATTTAAAAAAACAATTCTTTGTTCTAAGGGAGGGGAAAGGGGATAATATTTACTCTTTTTTGTTTATTTGGTTTAATTTAATTTTTAAATATATTTATTTATTTTTAACATTCTTCTCTTAAAATTTTGAGTTCCAAATTCTCTCCCTCCTTCCCTTCCTCTCCCCTACCCATTGAGAAGGCAAACAATATGATATCAATTATACATCTTAAATCAGGCAAAATATATTTCCATATTAGCCATGGTTCAAAAAAAGGAAGAAAAAGAAAGGAAGTGAGAAAATTATACTTCAGTTTGCACTCAGGGTTCAAAAGATCTCTCTCTGGAGAATTGTGGGAATTGAGTGTGGATCACAGCATAGCATTTTCACTCTTTTTGTTGTTGTTTGCCCGCATTTTGTTTTCTTTCTCATTTTTTTCCTTTTTGATCTGATTTTGCTTCTTTAGCAAGATAATTGTATAAATATGTATATATATATATATATATATATATATATACATATATATATATATATATATTGGATTTAACATAGACATTTTAACATGTTTAACATATATTGGATTACTTGCATCCAGAGGAGGAAGTGAGGGAAAGGGGGAAAAAATTTGGAATACAAGGTTTTGCAAGGGTCAACACTGAAAAATTATCCATGCATACATTTTTTGGTTTGTTTTGCTGTTAAGTGACTTGCCCAAGGTCACATAGCTAGGCAATGTTAAGTGTCTGAGACCAGATTTGAACTCAGATCCTCCTGACTTCAGGGTTGGTGCTCTATCCACTGCACCACCCAGCTGCCCCCATCCATGCATATATTTTGAGAATACAAAGCTTTAATAAAAAAAAAGGGGGGGAAGATCTCTCTCTGGAGGTGGAGAGCACTTTTTCAACATGAGTCCTTTGAATTGTCTCAGATCACTGTCTTGATCAGAGAAGCCAAATCTTTCACAACTGATTATCATTATAACATTGCTGCTATTGTACAAAATGATCTTTTGGTTCTTCTCACTTCCTTGTACCATGCTTTTCTGAAGGGGTCCCTCTTGTCATTCCTTATAATACAATAGTACTCCATCACAATCATATGTTGTAACTTGTTCAACCATTCCACAACTGATGAACATCCCCTTATTTCCAGTTCTTTGACACCACAAAAAGAACTGCCATGAATATTTTTGTACATAAAGGTTCTTTTCCTTTTTCCTTGGTAGTAATGTTAGGTCAAGGAGTGCAGCTTTAGAGCCCTTTGGACCCAGTTCCAAATGGTTCTCCAGAATGGTTGGACCAGTTTACTACTCCATCAACAATTCATTAATATACCTCTTCTTTCACCTTCTCTAACATTTGTCATTTTTGATAGGTGTGAGGTGATACCTCAGAGTTGTTTTAATTTGCCTTGTTCTAATAAATAGTGATTTACAACATTTTTAATATGACTCTAGATGGCTTTGATTTTTTGATTTCCTTGATTCTTTGATTTTTCTGAAAACTGCCTGTTTATGTCCTTTGACCATTTATCAATTGAGATATGACTCTTCTTTTTATAAACTTGACTCAGTTCTATACTTAGTATATATTTGAGAAATGAAGCCTTATTAGAGAAACATGCCATAAAATTGTTTTGATTTTACTTCATTGCCTGTGGTACCTTTTAGCAAAATATTGTTTCCCTGACTATCTCTGTTAACTAGCTCTGTATTTGCTTTTGCTTTGTATGAGATCATAATCACTACCTCTACCTTTTTTACTTCAGCTGAAGCATATTGGATCCTGCTCCAGCCCTTTATTTTAACTCTATGTGTATCTTTCTGTTTCAAATCTGTCTCTTGAAGATATTTATTGGATTCTGGTTTCTAATCCATTCTGCTATCTGCTTCCATTTTAGGTGTAAGATCATCCCATTCGCATTCAAAGTTATGATTCCAAATCATGTTTTTCTCTTCATGTCACTTTCTTGTGTTTTTTTCTTGTCCCTTTCTTTTTATCCTGTCCTTCCTCAAAAGTCTATTTTGCTTCAAAACACTGAGTCCTTTAATCTGTCCCCCATTTTATCATCACCACCCCCCTTTGTAAAATTCCTTTCTTTTCCTATCTTCCTTTTGGGTAAGTTACATTTCTATATACAACTGAGTGTGTGTGTGTGTGTGTGTGTGTGTACATATAAATTCTTCTCTCTTTGAACCAATTCCAATGAATGAGGTTCAAGCATTGTCCTCTGCCCATTTTCTCCTTCACTGTAAAAACTTTTCCTTTCATGCTTCTTTTATGGGAGAAAATTTTCCCCATTCTCCCTCTCCCTTCACCCTTCTCAGGAACATCCTTCCTTCTTCCTTCTTCAGGTTTTTTTGGAGATCATTCTAACATAATCAACTCACGAACATGTTCTCTATGTATATAGGAAAGGAATGAATAAGGAATCAGACCACTTGAGGTGGATGAGAAGATTCTGGCAGACAATGTTAGGAAGGCTGAACTGAGCAAGTCAGTTAAGCCCTGGGGTCTTTGATCAAGAGCTGGAAGGGGTCTTAAACACCATCTTGTCCTTCATCTGTCCACAGATGAGGAAAGTGAGGCCCAGAGAAGTGAGGTATCCAAGGGCATACAAGTAGTAATCAAATGGAGTAAAATTTGAACCAGGGATTTGGGGGCCTTTCTATGGGTCTCTGTGACCTTGGCAAGCAAAACAAGGGAGTCTATTGCTAAGGACCCTCTAAGCTGTAAATCTAGGGTCCTACGGATGGAATGGTCCTAAAGAAGTTTCCATTCTATAATCTTTCCAAGGTACGATCAATTTGGAATCTGATACCTGTTTTCTGGTTCTTCCATTGCCAAGCCATTTCCACCTTTGAGATACCTCTGTTTCCATCCTTTTCCAAGAACCCCCGGACCTGGTCATTATAGCTGAGACATAGTGAATGATGGGAAGTTTTCATTCTTATGGAAAGAATAAATTCACAAATAATACAGAGGTACCCAAAGTTAAGGTAATAGAATGTTAAAAGGGGATCTTCTCGGCCTGAAAAATTTGTGCAGTATTTGATTTTTAATCGATGCCACAAATGTTGAGTTTAATAGAGACAGTATTGTACAATAGCTGCATCATTGGCTCTACAGTTAGATGTTATGGGCATATGTTGTTCCTCCAATGGTTACTACTTGCATCACTTATCTTTAGCCACATAACTTCTCTCTCAGTCTCAGTTTCCTCTTCTGTAAAATAAGGGATTTGACCAGGTGGCCTCCAGTTCCAGATCCTTGTGTGTGATCTTGGCAAGTCACTGCCCCTCCCAGGGCCTCAGTTTCCTCTATAGTGCTCTTATCATGAAGCTTTTCCAAGTATTTCCCAGTATCCCAAGTATCACCCCAACTTGCCTAAACTAGCCACCAGACAACTTTTGAGGGTTGGGGTTGGGGGCAGGAAGGGGGAAGATTGATAAGGGAGTCTGAGAAGGAGACAAAGATGGTATTTAGCATCATGGAAGGGAATATAAGGGGAAAGAGAAAGTTAGCTCTTATTCTTTCACATTGGGGAATTCCTACTTCCTGACTTGGAGAACAGAATCCAGTGGGAAATTCCTTTTCAGGCAGAATGTCTTTAAGCAAGAAGCATGAGTCAGTTTGTGCTAAGGGGCCTGGGATTGCTTACCTAATGATAGCGGAGAAGATGGAAAGGGTTAGTACCAGGAACTATATGTTAACTGATAGTATGACTCAAACCACTGTGTGCCTTGAAGTGTTTGGGTACGCCCACTCCTTCATGTTTGTGTCATATACAAATGTTTGTCATGGAAGACCCTGCGTTGGAAACACACGCACACACACGCGCACACACACACACACACACACACACACACACACACACAAACACACCCCTAACCCAAAGAGGCCTAGAACCTAAGAATCAATTCTTTCCACTCCCCAGAGGCAAGGTTTGATTTTTTTTTTTAAAATAAGAGAATTAAGCCAAACACCTATTGGCGTAATGCCAAGATGAGGTCGTTTCCTTAGTTTCATTATGTAGGACTTGTTAAAGGCTTTATGAATAATAATCTTGAAACCACAAAATCTCTGAGCAGGAAAGTACTTTTAAGTACCATCTAGCTAAGCCTATACCAGAACAGAAAGTTGTTTTACAAGCATACTAAAAGCGGGTCATCCATTTGCTTTTGAAAACAACTAGTGATAGGGAATCCAGTACCCTAGAGGCAATCCAATTTTGTAGGCAAAAAAAAAAAAAGAAAAGAAAAGAAAAGAAAAGGCCTTCGCAGTACCCAATACCCTGTCAATGAACTTAATTCCCAGAAAGCTGAGGAGTAGAGTGCTGTGAGCAGACTGATATCTCATATGGCACCTCCATTGTAGGTTACTTCTTGGAAATAGTAATGGAGGTGTTTCCTGGGATAGAGACCCCCGTGATTCATTCTTTACATTGGCAATGTCAGGTGGCTTGAAATAATAAATCTAAGATGCAAATCGATGGCAGATGGTAGCATTGAAAGGGAAGTTGGGAGATAAATCCTAGAATCTCAGAATTGGAAGAGAAGGGAAATTGGGAGATACGTCCTAGAATTTCAGAATTGGAAGAGACTTCAAAGGCTACACAGCCCAACCAGTAATAGAATAAGATTCCATTCTTTTTTTATCTGCTTTTTTAAAATGATTTTTTAATTATAGTTTTTTTATTGACAGAACATATGCATGGGTAATTTTTCAACATTGTCCCTTGCACTCACTTCTGTTCTGACTTTTTCCTTCCCTCCCTCCACCCCCTCCCCTAGATGGCAGGCAGTTTTATACATTTAAACAGGTCAAAGTATAATAAGATCCCATTCTACAGAATTACCACGAATGGTCATCTAACTTTAGCTTGAAGACTTCTAATGAGGGGAAAACCGCCATCTCCCAAGAAGAACAAATCCAACCCATTTTTTTTTAATAAGAAACCCTTCAAATGCTTGCAAACTGTTCTCACATCACCCTTGAGTCTTCTCTGGGCTAGACTTTCCCAGTTCCTTCAGCCAGTCTTTATATGGCTTCAACTCAAATTCCCTCACCGTCCTGGTCATGCTCCTTAGTTCTGGATACTCTACATTTTTCCATGTAGCTTGAGAGCAACCATAGAACATTGGTAATAATGCTAATGATGCCAAATGCTATTTCTATACCCCTCAAGGTTTCTAAAGCACTTTATGTACATTACTTCACTGGGTCTTCACAGCAACCCTTTGAATTATGTATCACACGTATTGTTATTTACATTTTATAGTTGGGAAAACTGAGGCTCTTGGAGGTTAATAGACACAAAGTTGGGAAATGTCCATGGTAATATTCAAACCCATATATTTCCAGACTCCAAGGCCAATCCTCTTTCAAAATACCACAACTGTCCCTAGATGTTGATTCACACTGAACCTGCAGTTCACTAAGATGCACAGATCTTTTTCATTTAAACCATTGGCTACTTGTAGCTCTCACATATTGTATTTTTGAAGTTGATCTTTTGGTGCCCCAAGTATAAGAGGTCAATGGTGCAGTGGAAAGAATGTTAGATTTGGCATCAGAATACCTGACTTTGAATCTCAACTCTGTTATTTACTACCTGAATGATCTTGGTGAAGTCCCTTCCCTTTCTTGGACCTCAGTTTCTTCTGTGGAATGAGTGAGATGAATCAGATAAATTATAGGGTTCCTTTCAATGCTCCTTCTTGGATCCTGTGTGTGATCTGGGTCGAGTCACTACCTCACCTCTACGTTTCCTGCTACATAAAATAAGAGGGGTTAGACTCGATAGCCTCTGAGGTTTCCTCCAGCTCTGATCTGGGAATTTATTCTCTCTATTCTGTCATGTTAAATCTGGGCCATAGAAACCTTTACCTGAGTTATAGTTATAAATGATGACTAATAAAGGGTCCAAAGATATACCTCTTAGAGTATTCCACTAGAGATCTCCCTCAAAGATGAACTTGAGGCATTAACAACTTGGGCTGGTCATTTGTCTCTTCTGAATTCATATAACTCTACTATTGTCCAGATCCCATCCGTGCATCTTGTCCACAAAGATAACATGGGAAACGTTGTCAAATGGTTTGCTGAAATCTAAGTATACTACATTTAACAGCATCTTTCGAATTTAAGAAAAGAAGTTAGTCTGGTCATGACCTATTCTCTCTCAGCTAGAAGTAATCTCTGTCTGGCTCTCTCATGCCATTTTATTCTCTTCTTATATCATTCTAAGTTGCATAATATTTATCTCTGAGTTTTTTCTATATTAGACTATAAGCACTTTTAGGGCTGAATCGCTGCTATTTTTCATCCTTGTAGCTCTCCCAGGTCCTGGAAGAGACAGCATGGTGTAGTTGAGAGAACAGTACACTGTCAGGTAGGACAGCTATATCTGTGACCTGGTTCCACCATTTACTAGCCGGGAAATCTTAGAAAAGTCAATTTGCCAATTTGAGCTTTAGTTTCTTCATGCATAAAATGGAAGTATTTATAGCACCTGGCGCATAGAATTGTTGTGAGGTTTGCTCCCATAAAACACCTCATCCATCCTCAATCCAACATTTACTAAATGCTCACAATCTATTTTTAATAGTATGTCCTAGAATTTTGCCAGGAATCAGACTGAAGGCTCACGGACCTCCGGTTTGTATATTCTACCCTTTTTCTAAAAAATGGGGACATTTCTCTCTCTCTAGTCCTTTTTCAATTATCACCAAGAGTAATTCATTAGTTGGACCAAGCAGTTGTTATTTCACTGCTGAAAGATGGATAGTTCATGTGGGTCTAATGGCTTGAATTCATTAAGAACAGCTAGGTTTTCTCTGCCTAGTATTTTGCATATTGTAGGTTTCAATTCCCTGCTAACCATTTTTTGTTCCATCCTTCCCATTCCAAAGATATATCTCCCTGGCAGTGAAAAGAGATGCAAAATGGGAGTTGAGTAGTTTTGTCTTTTCGCCATCATCCATTATCATTAGCCCTTCTTTGATGTCCCTTCTTCTCCAAACATAGCTTTTTAAAAAGTCCATTTTGTAATTCATAGTCAGAGGCAGCCTGTTCTGAGCTTTAACACTTCTGACATTGTTCTTAGAAGACCATTCTACGAGTTGAGGGACACTGAAGCTCTGTCTGTTGGCAGACATAAATTCCCCACTGTCTGTCTACTCGCTCCCCTAGGGGCTGGGACTGTTTGTGAAAGGGCAGTCTCCCTGCCTCTCATCAGAAAGGGCTAGCAGAGCTGAAACCTGGCAAGGGGCAAGAAGTGAGCAAACATGTAGGGGAAGGGCAGGAAAAGTTAGCTCTGAGAAGCATGGGTCTGTGGGAGCCAGGCTGAGTAAAAGACAAGAGTGACTGCAGTGGCCATGGAAACAGAACCTGGTGAATTATGCAGCCTCATCCTCTGTTTCTTCCCCCACTCGGATATTCTCTGAGGAGAGATGAATCTACTGTATCAATCCTTGTTCATTAAGAACCTCTTTGCTTTCTGCTTTGCCATTTACTTTAAAAGAAATTGGTTTCTCTCAGACTGTGGTCATTATTACTGTATTAATTTTTGCGTGCCCTTGTCAGGTAAGGTACCCCAGGAGAGAGATGGATAGATTTTCATAACTGTTGGGAACATTCACAGGATGAAGTCTCAGGGCTAGATTGGAAAAAAAGAGATTTTATTGATTCATATTTTATAACTTCTCATCCAGAGAGGAAGATTAAGTAAATTCTGACCAAAAGAAACCCAGGCCCAACTGAGCAGTCCCTCTGTGGGAAGAACTGGAGTTGGCTTTGCTGAGTCCAATTGTTTCAGCCATCTTTCATCCCTTTATCATTCTAGTATAGGCTAAAGAACCTGCTTTCCCCTCTCTCCAGGGGCAGAGGTGAGAGCTCTGACTAGAGAGAAAGTCACCCGAGGAAAGAGTTGGGAACGTAGAGTCCTGTTCACATGAAGAGAGGGGGAGAGTAAAAAGAGAGGAACTAATTTTCCCATTCACCAACACTTTCACTTCTCCCCCTCTGCTCCCATACTGCTGAAAGAATATAATTTACCATTAGAAAGCGTTAGGTCCTCCTTTATGATCATCTTTTGGCTTTTGTCCTTGATTCTGTAACAGCCCCATGGCTTAGGAGGGGGTGAGGTCACTCTCTCCCACTGAGGGATCCTAGTTTTAGCTTCATGCAAATAAGACTCATTTCTTAATGAATCCTGAAAAGAGAGGATCAGGCTTTTCCCCCCCTCATTGTCTTGGGCTGACTGCCACAGAGTGGAACTCTGGAGATAATTTCTTAAACAAAGCTTAGGTTCTGGCTTGTGTTGAGCATCTCCCCAAAAAAGCTTTCTAGGGTCCTTTCCAGAAGGGTATTTAATGGAAATAGATGTAGATATGTAAAAAGTAGAGCAGTGTACTTGTCTACACTGTTGTCTACATTTGAATCCCTTGCCTCTTTATTTTCTCATGATTGTACTTTGCCAAGCTCCAACTTTAGATTCCTCCTATCATCTAATGACTTAGCTCCTACTCGCATGCTGCTGAACCAATCTAGAGAAAGTTACAAAACCATGATTCCCCACTGACTATAAATTTGGGGTACACTCTCAATTGAGCTCACATCGAAGCAAGACTATCTTTTTATATCATCTTAATCAGTTAATTCTCCCAATCACTACAATGGGCATTCCAAACCTTTTCCTCCCTCCTCAAACGTCCCATGGTCCTCCCTCCCCACCATCCTCTCAGCTGAAAAACTCAGTTTATAGATTACCAAAAAGAAATGCAGGCTTTTTTCTTTCTCCCTTCTTCTTCATCTCTTATCACAGATAGTCTTCCCTCCCTGTCTCCTCTTTTGCCCCTCTATCACAAGAAGAGGGAGGTCTTCTTTCTTTTTGCCAAGGCAAACCGCTCTACGTGTAAACTTGATTCCATCTCCTCCCATCTTCTCCAGCAGATTTCCCCTTCTTTTGTCCCTACTCTCTCACTAAACTTCAACCTCACTCTATCAATAAGGAAGTTTCCTCGTTGTTTCCCACAAACATGGCCTTACCTCCCCTGATCCTCAAAAAACCCTTACCGGGGTGTACCATCCCTGTTAGCGCTTATCCTGGATCTCTCCTCCTTTTCAAAGTCAAACTGCTGGAGAACGTTTTTTCTATACAGCTACCCCTTCCACATCACAGGGATTAGGGACATGGCACTCCCTGACCTGGAAAATCCACATAAAAATGTCTCCTTGTACCAGAGAAGAAGTCACAATTATTATATTATTAAAAGATAAAATATAAAGATAGCATATAATACTAAAATATATTTGATGCATTTCTGACTTTCTAAACCTTTTCTGTATTATCTGTCGACCTTCTCATGTCATCTGTAGCTCCCACAAAACTACTCCAAAACTCCCATATAATTTCTTAGGCCAAGTCATGACACATAGAAACTGTAATAGAGAAAGCTGCGATGGGGAAGGAACAACCATACTCTCTCCTTCCTTTCATATCACTGCAATCTGGAATTTGACCCCATCACTCAAATGAAACTGCTTTCTCCCCAAATCACCAGATCTGATGGCCTTTTCCCGATCTTCATCCTTTTTTTTTCCTTCTGAATTCTCTCCCTCCTCACCTCCACCTCCTGGCTTCCCTCAAGACTAAGTTCAATTTGCATCTACTGTGGGAGGTGTTTACTGGATCCCCACCTGCACCTCCTATGGAAGGAGTTGGGAAGGGTTCTTTCCAGGAACTTGGGGCAGTTAGGTATCAGTGGGCCCAGAGTCAGGAAAACTCCTCTCCAGCTGAGTTCAAATCTGACCTCCTATACTTACTTAACTGGGTGATCCCAGGCAAGTCACTTCACCCTGTTTGTTTCGATTCCTCATCTGTCAAATGAGCAGGAAAAGGCAAATCACTCCAGTATTTTTGCTGAGGAAATTCTAAATGGGGTCACATGAGTGAAACAAGAATAGTTTATTTGCATGTTATCTCCATCTCAGCTCCTTGAGGGCAGAGACCGTGTTTTTGGACTTTCCCTGCATTCCCGGCACTTAGCGTGGTGCCTGGAACATAGTAAGCACTGAATAAATTCTTGTTGACTAGATCAGATTTAGGACAACGATTTAATTTCCTCTGTCACAAAAATGCTTAAAACCCCAAAGACTTGTAAACACACTGACAAATACTTCAAACATTATAGAACGATCCGTCATCATTCAACTTTCCCAGGAGGAGGACGCTTACAACATTAAAATGTGAACCACCTTGTTGAACAAGCATATCAATTTCATCTTGACTCTTCCTGTTCCGAACAACTTCCTCAAGGCCTATATATATATATATATCCCAGGGAGCCAAGACTTGTTGGCTAATCTTCATGTCAGTGGTCATTCTCTCCTTCAAAATTCAACTCCCGCTGGGCAATTAGCACTCAGACCACCGAGCAAATCACAATGTTGCCAGCAATGCTAGAGATATCCATCTCAGGATCCCTGTTTGATCACCTGAGTTCGGGAAGCAAAATAAAATGCAGAAGAGGCAAGTAGAGACTTGAGGTCCCATTCCCAGCTCTTCGAAGCTAGCGAGTGTGCTTTCTGTCACATTAGGCAGTCCCCTCCCTCCCTCCCAAAAGAATTCCAAGGGAGAACTTTTAGAATCTCAAACCATGCATTCAATAAAGGACAGTGAGTGGAAATCATCTTTTTCTTTAAGGATTATTGCTATTCATTGGTTAATGTTTCTTGCTGCAACAGCATGGGGTGGGTGTGAGGGAGCGCACGTGGGTACAAACCAGAAGCCTCTGATTGTTCACGACTTTTTATGCTAAAGCATATGTCTCCTGGGAAACATATGATGGGCCAGGCCCCTAGTAGAACTAGGGAGCTCCACACTCCCACAGCACCATCCCACACTAGCGTAACTCAAACCTGTACAGCAACCCTATGGCGGTCTGAGTTAACTTTGCTTCCGGGGGGATTTACGTGGGACCCAGATGTGGGTCATTTGGGCAAGGGAGGTATAAAAACAGCTGCAGGATTATCTTGGAGTAATCCTAAAATCCCAGGGAACTCCCTGTGAGTGCTTTTCTTCTCTTCCTCCTGGTGACTTTGATCTGGTTTTACTTTCTGGGACTGCTTTTTTTCTTAACCACTTTGGGGACTGCTTTCATCAAGAGAATGTTAGATGTGCTTTTATTAAAGGAATTGTTTATCCGAACCCTCAGGCTCTGTGCGATTCCAGGTGTGGAATCACAGTAGAGACCCAAGTGGACAAGTTACAGGCATATCCACAGGATGCTGCCCCTACCAGGACACATTCTGGAAATGGCCAAAGTATAGGACCCTCCCCAAGCACGTGCCATGGGAGAGCCGCCTTTACAATTCCATCTTCTGAGCATTCATTTTAAAAGTCGATGAATCCATCCATCATGTATCCAACAATACCAAAAACTTCCATTGCTACATCTCCACCTCCATGTTACTTCAATAACTCCTTCTTGTCAGCTTCTGAAAATCATGGAATTTTGTCCAGATGGAATGTTTTAACAAAGGCTCTAAAGTTTGCTCTAAGTAATTGGCTGGAGGCAATTGGGATATTTGCTGAAGCGACCACCATGTTCTTTTCCTCTGGCTCAATACTCTTGTCCTTTTCTTGGCTACCCAAGAGACATAACTTCAGGACATCCATCGAAAATGAGCAGGCAGACTTTTCCTGGTTCCATCCAAATTTCCTGAAGTGATCTATTTTTAGGAAACCTTAATTTTACTATCTATAATCATCTTTATTTCAGGATATATCTCTTCTCCTCGCCTCCCCAGCAAACAATTCCTTGTAACAATGAAGAGGAAAAAAATTCATTTCAACAAAGCACATCAACCATATCTGCCAACAAGTACAATAGTCCACAACTAGAGTCCCCTGCCTTTGCCAAGAAGGACCAGAGTTCCATTTTCTAAACTCTTTTTCTGGAGCCACGCTTGGTCATAATAATTACATAGCATTTAATTTCAGTTTGTTTTTTTTTTCCAGTTACATCATCATATTGTATATATTCTTTCATGCTTATTTCACTTCTCACTGGTTTATGTATCTTCCCATATGTCTTGGATTTTTTTATATTTGCTATTTCTTACTGTGCAATTATATTTTGTCACATTCACATGCCACAATTTATTCAGTTATTCCCCAACGCATGGGCATCTATTTGTTTCCAGTCCTCTGCTAACACAAAAACTGTACTAAGAACGTTTTGGCGAATGTGGAACCGCTCTTTCTGGTTTTGACCGTCTTGGTACCCCCAAGGGATCTGTGCGTCAGAGAGTGTGAACCTCTTAGTCATTTTAAAGGCATAATTCCATATTGCTTTCTAAATGAGCTAAACTGAATTGGTCTATTTTTATCAGGACAGTTCTTAGAAATCCAATCAGCAGTGATGAGCTCAGAAACATGACTGATTTCTTTTTCTTTAACATAGATTAGTCAGACCTACCCCGAAAAAGTGTTCTCATTACTCACTCCATCATGAACCTTGGAACAGCTGCCTATTTGCCCAACTCTCGTGTGTCCCCTAGAACACCACAGTCTAAGAGGAATTTAGGACCCTTCTATTGGGACCAAATATATTTTCCATCAGAATCAACAAAATATTTCGTTGAGGTGTTTACTAGAATCACACTTTTTTTTAAAAGAGCCATTATTTTGCTTCTAGAAAAAGCATATTGATGTTCATAAGCATTCCCTGTGATTCAACTGATAGCAGGAGCTAAGAACCTACAATCTCAGAACTGGAAAAGAATCAGATTATTGTGGTTCAGCATGTTGGAATTATCCAAAGAGGAAATTATTTATTTTCTTCTTGAAAACATCCACAGCATCTATCCACTGCTCATTCAAATGTTTGACCTGCATATGATCACAGAAAATTCCCCTTCCACCTGAAATTTCCCTGCCTCAGGGTGTTGACAACTCAGTGGTTGCTGTCCTGGTTGGCTACTACTGGGGAGAAAGTTGGGAAGGATACTTTAGGAGATTGTAAGATCCTTGATGGTAGAACTGTCAGTTTTCGTGTTAGTCCCTTGAATGTAGTAAGCACTTAAAAAACATTTGTTTTCTACTGTGAAATTAATGAAAAGGGGAAATAATCCACCGAATTGATAGGATTTTGAGCTAGAAGGAATGTTACAGGCCATGTGGTCATGGGATCAGAGTTCTAAAGCTGAGAATAATAAACAAACTGGGAGGTTTTCTGGTCATGAAAGCATACATCTAGATTAGGAAGGAACCACATAGGCCATCTAGTCCAAACTCATTTTACAGAGAATCAAACTGAGGTCCAGGTGATGAAGTGGCTTTCTT
The DNA here is from genome assembly GCF_902635505.1 of Sarcophilus harrisii. Lineage (NCBI taxonomy): Eukaryota > Metazoa > Chordata > Mammalia > Dasyuromorphia > Dasyuridae > Sarcophilus > Sarcophilus harrisii. Next base: position 19,622,693 of record NC_045432.1, read on the forward strand.
AGGAATATACATCTAGAGCTGGAAGAGACACTCTGGGATATCTAGAGCAACCTGCTCATATTATAGAGGAGGAAACTGAGACCCAGAGAGATTATGTGAGTTGTGCAAGATCAGTCAGGCTGAGATTTAAACTTTGGATAGAATGCTGGGCCTGGAGTTAGGAAGACCCGAGTTCAAATCTGGCCTCAGACACTGAATAGCTGTGTGACCTTAGACAAGTTATTTAACCCTATGTGCCTCAGTTTCCTCATCTGTAAAATGAACTGGAGAAGAAAATGGCAAGATCTCTGCCAAGAAAACTCCAAAGAGGGTCAAGAAGAGTCAGATATGACTGGAAATGACTGAACAACAACCATGATCCCATGGCTTAAAATCTAGTTCCCTTCCCTCTATACCACATTGCTTCTCTTTAATAAATATTTGTTGAATTGATCAATTTGTGAAGTGCTGTGAGATAGGTGGGGCAAGGATGATTATTATATTCGTGTATTGAGGGCCACTTTCTTAGAACATGCTTAGAGCTGTGATCTGGACAACTATATGGATGTTGTGGGTGTGGTAGAAGGGCTACTTCTAGCCATGTGTGACTCAGAGACTTGCACTGTGAGATGAGGAAGATTCTCACTACTGGCCATGGAGCCAGAAGAGTCGATGACTTGGAATGTATGGAGGGAAGCCTGTCCCCTCAGTTCTCTCTTCCTCTCCAACCATAAGTTGGCAGGACTGTTTCAAGTCATTTCTCAAGAGCTGGGCAAGGGAGAAGTTGCTGACTTCATTCCCTGACCCCCGTCACCATGCGTGTCAGCTAACATATATTTCCAGACTAGGTGAGCCAGCAATTGAGCTGTTCCTTCCGTGTTTGCTCTTTTTGATTTCTGGTATCTATTCCAACACGGACATGTTTTAGAGTAGAGGCAACCTTGAATGTTCAGGAGGCTGGCGTGCTGGATTAGAGCTTAATAGAGAGAGGGAAAGAGCTGGAAATTGTTCCAGGCTCTTAGAGAAGATGGCCACAGGCCAGAAGATTGGCTCAAATCTAGCTATTTCCCCAGCAGATAGGTAAGGGGAATTGTTCGAACACCTGCTGCTGATCTGAGATGAAATGTAATCTGACAAACTAGTAGTGCCATAAACCCTTTAATGTTCTACTAGATGGGGATTTTTTGCCTTTCTTTTCGCCTTTCTTTGTATCCCCAATACTTAATACAGTACTTGGCACTTAGAATGTGCTTAATTACTGATAGCTTAATTACTTAATTACTGATAGATTTACTCTATCACTCTCCAAGAAGATTCTAACAGGAGTTATAAGTTAAGATGCTGAATCCTGTTTTATTGGGGTCAAATGGGTTCTTGTAAGTGTTCTGTTTAGTGTTTCTTTTGTAACCTCGACTGTCATCTTGGAGGTAAACGTACAATAGGGCCCAATTTTGATCATACTTTTGCTCTTCCAATGGTTGTTATAAAATGGCTTGATATTATGTCTCCGGTTAGAGAGCAAAACTCTAACAATGGGATGGGGGAATGAACTCCCAACCCTGTTCTTGGAAAGATGTCTCTCTCCTGTTGGCTTCCATTGTGTCCTCATACCACAAACAGACACACCTGGCAACAGATGGACGGGCTCAACCACAAGTATTTCTGAAAAATAACGTTAAACTTGGCAAACCTGCTCTTTAACACGATACATTTAAAAAACACAGAAGGGATATAAAGTTGGGGCAGGGTAGATCCTGCCCGGCCTGGCTTGTTTCTCTCAGGACAACACTCGAGATAAAAGAGACACGCAGTTTATACGCCTTCTAGTTTGTCCATTTAAACATCTCTCATGATGTGTATACATATATATATATATACATATATATATATATACATATATATATATATATATATATATAAGTGGCAAACACTGACCACTGCCCCAGCTGTGTTACTGCCATAGGACAACCATCCTTCTTCTCTCCTTCCAAGTCTTCCAGGCTAGTCTCATGTTAATTTTCTCTCTTCCCAAACCAGGCAGAAGTACCCATCTCGGCAAGGTTTGTGGCCATTAAGTTTTGGGGTGCAACTGTAGTAGGGCCCCTGAGCCCAGCCCTTACGAATAAGCACAGGGAGCTGCTAACGCAACGCTGCAAATGGAATAAGCTGGGGAGCATGCTTCCAAGAGAGTTGTGATGAAGTGGAATGGAAATATTTTGGAGAGACTTTGGAGCAGTAGTAGCCATTCTGTCAGTAGTGGTAGAGCTAACCCATGGCAAATAGGAGCCTCTTTGACTGATTGGAGCTACATAATGGGAACTGGGGGTCCCTTCAAAAGGCACCAGCTGACCACAGGCTTGACTCCTTCTCATTATGTGGCTTCTTCTTGTCTGACAGCGTTCGTATGAGAGAAGCAAGCCAACGAACGCTTCCTTTAACTGAGGCAATAAAAATCTAGAAAGAGCTGGGCTTTGACCAAATCAAGGAAGGCTTGGGTAAAGGCAGAATTGAATTTTGGAAAAACCACAAATATGAATCTATTTGAAAGTACTATCTACATCCTGGGTAGACTTCTGACTCACCGTTTATCTGGAAAAAGACAAATGATAGTAGACTTTGACTAATGGCAGCATGCAATCCAGTTCCAGAATCCCATCGTTTGGTCATTTTTCAGTCTTGATGGACTCTTCATGACTCCTTCTTAGGGTTTTCTTGGCAAAGATCCTGGAGTGGTTTACTTTTTCCTTCTTTAGCTCATTTGACAGATGAGGAAACCAAGGTAAACTGGATGAAGTGAATTGCTCAAGGTAACACAGCTAGTAAATATCTGAGACCAGATTTGAACTTGTGGAGATGAATCAAACAGGGTTAAGTGACTGGCCTAGGATCACATGGTTGGTAAGTGTCTGAAGCCATATTTGAATTTAGGTCTTCCTAATTCCAGGCCTGGCACTCCATCCACTGAGCAATCTAGCCACTCCAAGGATCCCACACTCTGATTTAAACACTGGCAGTGGTACTACCCACCCACCTTGCTGGATAGCAGTGTGACAGAGGTGACAAGTATTCAGTTGAAATATAGAGAGTTCTCTAGTCTTGCTGGAGATATGAAATTCTAATAAAGTGTAAGTAAAGTGAAAACATTCTTTCCACAAGGAAAGGAAATGATGACCTGGTCTATATTTATTATTAATTATATTCTTATTATATAATATATTGGATTATATTATATATAAATTAGTATATAATTAATTAATTTAAAATAAATTAATAGATTTATTAATACTAACACTGGCTTCTTTACTCAAGTGAAAGCAAGGATGTTTAACAAATGTTTAACAACCAGGTCTTGGGGGGGGGGTATACCCAGGATCTACTTTTAATCTACATTTCTTACATCTTATTCATCACTTTCTTGTCTAGATAGTCAACAAATCACTAATATATCAAATGCCCTTTTTGGAACATTTGCCAATTTCTGAAATGCAAATGATCACAATGAAAAAATTTAACAATCATCTCTCTAGAGCCAGTCTGAGCTGACTCCAACAAGAGTCTGAGTTAATATTTGCTAAAGCAACGGATCTATGGCGGGAAGACAACAAGCAGCTGTGTAAGCATATTCAAGCCACAGAAAGGGCTAAAAAATACCTACTTTGGAAATCTCAGCCTAGAAAGAAAACTGTCTTTCCTGGGTGAACATGAGCATTTCAGGGTCAAGATGGATCACCTGGTATGCTTCTTACCTGGGACCTCAGCTCTCAGAACTCACAGTAGGTTAACCACTGATGATATGAAACTGCTTAAACTCTCAGAGAAACTTATGGCCAAATGGATCATCAGACAAGAGAGCTGACCTGAACTAGAGACAATGTACTTCACCAAACACCTAGTAGCAGTTAGGTAGATAGAGGGATGGGCCTGGAGTCAAGAAGACCTGAGTTTAAATCCAGCCTCAAATAGTTGTGTGAGCTTAGGCAAGTCTCTTAATTTCTATTTGCCTCAATTTCCTTAACTGTAAAATGGGGATAATAGTAGCACCTACCTTGTTGTTGTGGGGATCAAATGATATATTTGTAAAGCACCCGGAACACAGTAGGTGTTATATAAATGCTTATTCTCTTCCCCCTACTCTTCATCTCACCCGTCCCCCAAAAGACCATAAGGATGTGAAGGTCAAATTTTCAGATAGACATAATTGGCTGATAACGGGATGATAGCGAGGTGATTCTATTTCTGTTTACCGGTGAAGACATATTTAAGACTGATACCAAGATTAAACTTGATCACAGCCACAGAGACAGGGAATACAGCCAATCGGGTGCTAAAGCCAGAGTGGGCAATCACGGGAGATATATGCAGAAGAAGTTACCAAAAATGGTGATCTACAAGAGTTATGGAAACATGACCCGGGAAAAGCAAGTTTTCCCAATGACAAGATTTTGAGCGAAATCCCCAGACTATGGGAAGACTGGAAGTATTAGCTAAACAAGATGCTGAGTTCATAGATTGATCAGTAATGACGACCTGATGTTACATTAAGAACTGCCCGACTAACTTTTTGATCACCAAAAGGAAATGGTGACCTTTCACGACATCCCCAATAAAGAAGGAAAACATGGTCTGTTGGCAGATGAGATGGGGTTGAGGAAGACTTTAAGATCACTGCTTTTCTTTCTGCTGTGCTCATTGATGAATTTGTGAAGTATGTCCTGCAGATCATTTCAACCAGCCTCATTAGAACACAGACAAGAAAGAATTCAAGAATGAGCTAAACTAGAAATCGAAATAGGATTCAGAGGAAGAATAGAATAGCTGTTGCAACATAGCAAATTTTAAGCAAAAATTGGTAGTGAGTTTTCCAATCTGAGCATACTCTTGAAGATCGGGTTCAGTGCAGTCTCCCACTGAATAGAAATCAATTACCTGCCTCATACCTGAGTCACTGAGTATCTTGTTTTCTTATCCTCCTCCCTTTGTATAAGTAATACATGTGAACTAATAAGTAAAACAGTGTGTAGGGAGCCAGTGAGTGTGAGACATAAAAAGCAAATGAACATGAAAACAAAGAGCCTAATCCTCTCATTGAAGAAAGGTTCCTCTCTAGACTGGACCTGGTCTAAACTTGGTAGCCTGGGTTCCCTTAATGGAGAAGTGAGTGGTGTCTCCTCTAAGCAAAGCTTCTTAAATTGTGGGTTGTGACCTCATATGGGATACTATAACCGAAGGTGGGGGTCATGAAATTATGATTTATTATCAGTAAATGTTTTCTTTGTATACCTATTTTATATACCTGTATATTTGGGGTTGTGTAAACATTTCTCAGGTGGAAAGGGGTCACAGATGGAAAAAAAGTTTAAGAATCCCTGATTTATGGAATCAGCAGAGGTATCTCCAGATTAGATATACCCATTTTAGAGGTCATAAGATTGAAGCACAAAGGGTAGAGGCACAACCACATTCACCAAGCGTCAGCCAAGAATATAGCTCTGGTTTTCTCATTCAACCTAGTATTTTAGCCTGACATCATGTTTCCTCTCCTATAGAGATCTTCTTCAGAACACCACTTAATTTTCCTTACATTTCCTCATTATTTTTCTTCTTCTCCAGAGCAGAAAATTGAAACAGGTTGAAACAGATTCTTGGGAATCACTGTTCCTGACCAAAAACAGTGAACTTCACCCCTGCTACGGGCATAAGCCCAAAAACTTGAGAGAAACATAGTCGAGGACAATGGCATGATTAGGGGCTCTGGGAGTCGATGGAAATTGTTCATAGAATATCTATGGTACGCACCCATGAGTTTACACACCATCCCTTAAACAAGACTTCTCAAATGATTTCCACTCAAGATCCCTTTTTGCCCAAGAAATTTTTACATGATCCCGGGCATAGAGGTGTATAAAATAGGTAGACAAAGGAAACATATACTAATAAAAAAAATCATAATTTAGTGACCCTCCACATTCAGTCATGTGATCCCATAACCCATAGTTTAAAAAGCTTTCCCTTAAACCATCTTGATATCAGTGTCCCCTCTGTTATGACCTCCGACTGAGATGTATGTATATGTGTGTGTACATGTGTATGTGTATGTGTGTACACCGCCCTATCTTGTCTATAATTGTTTGTATTATCCCAGGAGATTGTAAGATCCTTCAGGTCAAATTTGTTTTTGCCTTTTTTTTGTATTATCAGTGTTTATGGTGCCTGGTACCATTTTGTTGATGGACCAAATCACCTATCTATCAATGTGGACATCTTCACTTATACTTGCTCTCACCCAAATAAGTACACCTCCTCAGAGAAGTGACCATAGAGGCTTGAGAGGGGTGGGAATTGCCTGCCAGAGGTAAGTATATATTTTGTTCAAATTTCTTTAAGTTGGATAATGAAGAGAACCAGCTACACCTAGCGAAAGAACTCTGGGAAATGAGTGTGAACCACTACACAGCATTTCCACTGTCTCTGTTTTTGTCCGTTTGCATTTTTGATTTCCTTCTCAGATTAATTTTACCTTATTTCAAAGTCCGATTCTTCTTGTTCAGCAAAATAACTGTATAAATATGTATCCATATATTGGATTTAACACATACTTTAACATATTTAACATGTATTGGTCAACTTAACATATACTTTAATATATTTAACATGTATTGGTCAACCTGCCATCTAGGGGAAGGGGTTGGGGGAAGGAGGGGAAAAGTTGGAACAGAAGATTTTGCAATTGTCAATGCTGAAAAATTACCCATGCATATGTTTTGTAAATAAAAAGCTATTAAAATTTTTTTCTTTAAGTTGGGAGTATGGACTTTTGACATTGGAAAGAATGCCTCCAAAGTACACAGCAGGGATGATATAGAGAGGCCTCATGGAGACACAGAGGAGAGGAAAGTAGGCCTGACTTCAGCTCTGGGTTATACTGGTCCCTGCTTCTAGCCCCCTTCCATGCTTCTCCTGCCAAGCCAGGAGGAAGCAAAAGGATTGGCTGCTGAAAGGAACAACACAGAGTAGGGAGAATAAATGGGGCTGGAACTTCATGGTGAGCTATAGGAAGCTGGGGAGAGATGGCTAGATTGGGCCAGCAGCTACTGCAATCTGGTCTGTAGTGCCTTTTTCCTTCTTGTTCCCTGGGGTGGGGAGGCAGCCCTCCACCTGCCTGTCTAATTATTTAGTTCCTGTTTCTCCTTTGATTATAGCTAATCACACAGCTAGTCTCAACTGTTTCACTGAGGCCATCATGTCCTACAAGCAGGATCCTGCTCCCTAAGGTGCTTATTTACATTTTCTTTGCTCCCTTTTCAAATTAAAGCTTTTTATTTTCAAAACATTGTCTTTGTTTCTTGAAGCAACTATTAAAGTGCACAATTATCTGCAACGATTTGTGTTTGGCGCTATAGGAATGTGGTTGGGGACCAAGAGAGGTTTTCCTCAGCTCAGGCAGAGTCGGGACTGAGTCAATTAGAGAGAGAATTTCTTCAGTCTTGGTAATCCCTGGGATTTCTATACACCAGCCTGCTTGTGACTACAGAAGAGATTCTTATTTGATCAATAAATTAATCAATTTCATTTATTAAAGCACCTACTAAGCGCCAGGTGCTGTGATCCTCCTTGGATATGTAAACATAAAAGCAAAATCACATCGACCAGCTTATGTACTACTAGGCAGAAACAGCATCAACCAATTTGCCAAAAAAAAAATGTATTAAGCACCCACTATGTGCCTGGCATTGTGCTAATCAAAAGTGAAATAGACCCTGCCAGAAACCCAGAGGGTCTTCTCTCAGACTGATTTTTTTGACTAGATAAAAGAGGCCATTTCCTGCCTCATTTCTTACCCAGCCTTTAATCACTGAATGGGTGTTGCCTCAGACAAACTGAGATTTGTTAAAGATGCAATTTAAAAAGGCCAAGGTCTCTCACTTCATCCAGAGTCATCTCCAGTCATCCTGATCAATATCTGGCCACTGAGCCCAGAAGGCTGTAGAGGGGAAACTGAGGCAGGTGACCTTGCCCAGCCCTCCCTCACTTAGATGCAATTCCCTTGCATGTCATGACATCCCCTCCCTGATGCCCTCTTTGAGAATGAAGGACAAAGAACAACCAACACCTCAACAAGTGCTTATATAAATAATATTTAGGTAGTTAGATAGTGATAGATAAATAGAGAGATAGATAGATAGATAGATGGATGTTGTTCAGTCTCTTTCAGTCATGTCCAACTCTTCATGACGCCATTTGGGGTTTTCTTGGGAAAGATTCTGGAGTGGCTTGCCATTTCCTTCTCCAGTTCATTTTACAGATGAAGAAACTGAGGCAAACTGGGTGAAGTGACTTGCCTAGAGTCACACAGCTAGTGAGTGTCTGAGGACAGATTAAAACTCAGGTCTTTCTGACTCCAGGTCTAGCACTCTATCCATTCTACCATATAATTCTCCTAGATGGATGAATGAATAGATAGATAGATAGATAGATAGATCGATAAATAGATAGATGGATGGATGGATAGGTAGATAGATAGATAAATAGATAGATAGATAGATAGATAGATAGATAGATGGCATTGGTGAATGCTTATCACCAAAGATGGAAGCACATGTATCGTAGATCCTTGAACCTGTTCATGGGAGATAGGAAGACTGATCTGAGTATGGGCATTTTTCATTTATCTACTCTATGGGAGCAACCAATAGGTCTACAGATTAACTCAGGTCATATATAGCATTGGACACACCAAGTTCAAGTCCAAAATTCCTGTGGGTTTGCTTTTAGGACCTTGGCTTCTCAGGGCTGTCTTTACTGAGCTGGTGGCAACATCTGGCTTGGAATCCTGGGCTTCAAGATCCCCATGGCTCAAACTTCCAGGTCAGAGGCACTTAGAACTGGAGAAAACTAACAAAACTTATCAAAATCCCAAGCCCATTTTTTAGGGCCACATGGTTTGGGGTTATGTGGCCCTCAGGTCCTTCTACTGCTTTATCATATGGTATCACCTCTGATCAATGGAGTACTTACTTCTTGGTTCAGAAAAGAGAAAGCAAGACTGTTCTAGTCAGGCTGTATTAATGAGGTGGTCGATTCCAGCTACGCAGCCAACGGAAAAAGGCTACCATCAACCACACGGTAGGCCGAGGTGGGGAAAAATGGGAACCACGAATGTTCCCAGAGGCAGCTCCCTGGGATCTCCCACATAGGTGCCTCCAACTTAGGTGGTTTGGGCAGGAGTCAAATCCCCTTCCAGACAGTTGGCCATAAACATAAACATGTACATGCGTGTATATGGAGACAATTTGCAAAGGAAATTTAAAATAAATACAAAGCAGTTGGATAGGGAGGGCATCGGCAGTAGAGGAAGCAGGAAAGGCAGTCTTGAAGGAAGTGAGGGATTCTATGAGGAGAAGGTAAGGAAGGAACACGTCTCGCACATGTGGGGCAGCTAATGCAAAGGCACACAGACGGAAGATGGAATCCCACACGTGGAACAGAGGGAAGGCCGGTTTGGTTGGACCATAGAGTGAAGGAAGAAGAGTGATGTATAATGAGAATGGAAAGTGGACTTGAGGCCAGAATTCTAAAACCAAACAACAGACTTTCTATTTTATTTTAGAAGTAATAGATGGAGTTTATTGGGAGACAGAAGGTTGATAGGGTCAAATCTGCATTTAGGGGAAATTATTTTTGGAGCTGTACAGAGGATAGATTGGAGCATAGAGGCAGGGAGGCTAGTAAAAAGGCCATGGTAGTAGTTCAGGCAGGACAGAGTGGGAGCTATAGGAATAGAGGAAAAGGCGCAGATGTCAGAGATGTTGTAGAGAGAGAAACAATAAAATTTAGCAACCAATTAGACATGTGGTTTAAGGGAGAACTAAGTGACCCAGAATAATGCTAGATAACAACAAGGAAACAAGCCAGTGGTGGTAAAAGGTGGAAGTTAGTGTGTTTGTTCAGGTAACCACCCAAACACATCACACAACCAATACCCCACCTAGCTACAAAGGCTAATGTATGTATTGGGGGGGGGTGTGTATGTGTGTGTGTGTGTGTGTGTGAGAGAGAGAGAGAGAGAGAGAGAGAGAGAGAGACACCAAGAAACAAAGAGACAGAGAAAAATAGAGAGAAACACACACAGAGAAAGGGGGGGGGGAGCCCATGTGCACACACATCCTTGTGGTGTGAGCAATTTAAGTTAGAAGGTCAACTAGGAAATATCTGCTCTTGACATTGAAAGTTCATTCATATGTTAGAGTGACTGCTTTCTGGTAGCTTGGTTTTTTCCATCCAATAGTAGATACTAACGTTGGGTATTAAGTTGCCAAATTTTGTCATCTCTACTGCCACATCTGCATACTGGCCCTTCCCTTTCTGCCCACATAGCAAATCATCCAAGTTCATGTCCCCTCTCTTCTGGACTATGATGATAGTCTTCCCACGTCTAATTTCTCCCTTCTCCAACCTTCTCTTTCCCACAGCTGCCAAAAGCACTTTTCCCTAAGGCACAAGTCTGACTGTTACTCTTTTGCTCAAAATCCATCAGTGGCTCTCCACTGACTCTGGGATCAAGCCCAAACTCTATAGCGTAGCATTGAAAGCTCTCCAAAGTCTGGCCCCTAGCCACATTGCTAGCCCTATTTACACAAACTGGCCTATACTCCACTTCTCTGAACCTGGTACCATATTGCCTTCCTCTGTGCATTAGAACAAGCCGTTCCTTCTGGTGACCTCTGGCTCTCTCAATCCTTGGCTTCCTTTGGGGCTCAGCTTATGGGCTACTTGCTCTATGAAGTTTTCTTGAATTTCCCCTTCCCCTGTGCCACCCCCAGCTGTTCCTGTTCCCTCCTTCCTCAGTTTTCCTGACATTTTGTGGACACACTGGATTCATTCCCGACACGACGGGAGCTCTTAGAGCACGGAAAATCATATTTCCATCTTTGTACGCCCAGTTTTGAGTGCATGGCCTTGCACATAGTAAGCAATTAATAAGTGTTTGTTGAATCAAATTGGCCAACATCCAAGAGGCCATTGTTGGTGGCAAACTCTAATAGATCCACCCATAGATCTACACCTATATACAAATAGAGATGTAGACACAGAGACACTCCCATAAAATTGCAAATATGCTCGCTTAATAAAGTAGATGTGTAATAAAGTACACATAAGTACAGGAACACATAAAACATGCTGCCATCATTTCCCAGTTACACTCACAATGCGTGTGTGTGGTCCCATGTGGGTGAAGTGAGGGGCTGGCTGAATAAATGAGTAGACCAGGGCTCAGATGGGTTGAGGGAGTGGAGAGAAGTTTGGCAGAAGGAGACAGACTGAGCAAACCCTTGGGAATAAGTTTGCGTTCTCCTATAAAGTCTTCCATGCTCTTTCTAAAGCCAGTGGAGTAGTTTGGAGAATTTTGTGCCCTCTCCTGAGAAAAGCTGTTATTTCTGTAGAGGGTATGAGTGGTTAAAGAATATGGTGGGCTCTGGAGAGGAAGTGGAAGAGAAGGAGATTAAGGGTCTTAGCCGTTCCTTTCCTTCTCTCCCATGCTTGCTACCCAGTTTTCTCTAGATGAAAGGTCTACAGGTCTGCTCGTAGTCACCTAGCCTCCTCCAGTCCTCCCAGTCTTCTTACACCTTACTCCCCAATGTGTACTCTCAGATCCAGTGACTCTGGCCTCCCAGTTGTTCCCTCCTTCCATCCTGGTCCCAGCATTCTCTGTGGTTGTCCCCTATGCTTGAAATGCTCTCGATCTTCATCTCCAACTACTTCCCTAAGTTTTAACCGAAATCCTACTTCCTCCAGGAAGCCTTCTCCAAGCCCTCTTCATTTCAGCACCTTCCCTCTGATTATTATTTCCCATTTACTCTGTACCGAGCTTGCTTTATATTATGTTTGCACATTCTCTCCTCCATCAGATTACCAGACCCCCGGCCTTCCCACTTCTAGATCTGAGCATCAAAATCAAAGCACCACTGCTTTGGGAAGGACATGCCGCTCATTAGTCCTGTGACTGCTCACCGTCTCTGGAACTACCTAGACCAAAATATTCTCTTCTATTCATCATCCCCCTTCATGTATTGTCTTCTGTTAGAATCCAAGTTTGTTGAGGGCAGACATTGTATTCCCACAGTGCCCCATACATAAAAAAGTACTTAATATGTTTTGGTCCCCCCCCCACCATGTGTATGTGTCTGCCTACCTGTATCTCTTTGTATCTGTCTCTGTCTCTACTTCTATCTTTTTTCTCTGTCTCTCTGACTCCATCTTCCTTTCCCTTCCTCTTGCTGTCTATTTCTCAGTCTGTTTCTCTCTCCCTCTCCCTTTGGATTTGTCTCTATCTCTATTTCTGTCTTTATCTTTTTTCTCTCTCCTTCGCTTTGTCTCTATTTCTGTTTTTCTCTCAGTCTCTGTGTCTCTTTCTACATCCTTCCCCCCCCCCCCGTCTGTTTCTCTCTCTCTTTCTCAATACAGGGTTAAACTCCTTCAAGTTCCAAGGTAATATCTTATGTCCCAGGGTAATGTCTAATGATAGATGTCTTCCCAGAGCCCTTTGAAAAGATGATTTGACAGAAAACTGTTAATTAGGTCTGGTGGATAGCTTGGGAACCCTTCTTTTTTATGTGCATTTATCATAAGCTGGGGGAATGAAAAGTCGCTGAGAGGCACCGAGGTAGAGGGAGGGCGGTCGTTCTGAAGTGAGTAGCAGCAATTAACATTATTTCATATGATCCAGTGGTGGCTGCCATGTAAAGGTAAACTACATGGACCATGTCCCACCCTCAGGGGGTTTAATAAGACAGTAATCCAAACAATGGGTACAGGAGTGGCTCACCCAATGGAATGCTGGTCCTGGAGTTGGGAAGACCTGGGTTCAAATGTGGTCTCAGACATTTAGTAGCTATGTAATCATGGACAAATCATTCAACCTGAGTTTCTACATCTTTAAAATGAAGATGGGCAGTTGGGTGGCGCTGCAGTGGATAGAAAGCTGAGCTTGGAGTCAGGTAAACTTGCTCTTCTTGGCCCCAGAAAACCAGGAGAAATAAGCGGAGGGGACAAATTTCAGCTCAGCCGGAGGCAAGAGTAGAATGGGTGGACTAGAGGCCCTGAAGGACCATTTGTTGGGAATGTTGGAAAGGGCATTCTGGGGGAAGAGGCTTCTGAGGTTTTACCAAAAAGAAACAAAACAGGCAATGGAGACATGAATGAGGCCTTTCTATCTGTATCAGGTACAAATTGAGAGTAAATGCTGACATGGGCAAGTTGAGGAAGAAGACCACAGTGGGAGGCTTCTTAGGGAACAAAGTCTCATTATGATCTCTCTTGAGCTCCAGTTCCACAGCACCAGCTGCTTACTGGACATTTCTAGTTGACCTATTGGTATTTCCTAACCCATGGGGTGAGGGAAGGAGGTAATTGGTGAAGCTCGGAGGGGTCGCTGTGATGAAGCTGGGGAAGCACAAATAGAGTGAGGCAGTAGGATGGATTCCCAAAGAAAATGTGGCAGTTGGTCTAAGACGAATACGAAATCATTCTGCCTTTCTTTTTATGTGCATTTGGGACTGGTTGCAAGGATCAGGGAGGGAGGAAGAGAAAGGGAAGATGGGAGATGTCTGCTGATGTAGCAGCTTTTGTGTTATCTTGCATTCCCGTTGTTTTCTCTCTCTCTGGAATTGATCCCTGACCCTGTCAGGTTAAACAACAATGGTAGGGAATTATTATCTTGTTAGCTGTCACAGCTACACCTGAAAAAGAAGGGAAAGCTTCAAGACTTAGGCACTCTCCATGCTATAACTTGGACCTTGGGACTCCTCTCCGCAGCATTTGGCACTACTGATCACTCCTAGATTAATTTCTCTTCTCTTGGTTTCTGGGGCAGCTAGGGGGTACAGTGAACAGAGCACTGGGCTGAGAAGAAGGAAGAGTCATCTTTATGAGTTAAAATCTGGTCTCAGACACTGCCTAGCTGGGTGACCCTTGGCAAGTCACTTAACCCTGTTTGCCTCAGTTTCCTTATCTGTAAAATGAGTTGGAGAAGGAAATGGCAAACCACTCCAGTATCTTTGCCAAAAAAAAAAAGCAAACCAAACTCATACGGGGTCAAATGTGACTGAACATTAATAGACTACCGGTTTTTATGACACTGCTCCCTCTCAGTATCTTTTCCCGGCCCTTCATCCATGTCCTGCCCAGCTACAAAGCTGGGCCCTCTTTTCTCTCTTGTTCTCTTGGCAATTCCATCAATTCTCTTGGCTTCAATTATCATCTCTATGCTGAAATCAGCTGTTCTAGACATCCTAGACAGTCCTAACTTCTCTGGTCCGCCCTAATCCCACAGTACCAACTGATGCCAGACCTGTGGACATGCCCACCTGAATATTCTGTTCATATCTCAAACTCAACATGCCCAGGATAAATCTCATTACTGAGAGAAAAAAGATTATTAAATAATTAATTGGGAACATTGGGAAGATCCAAGATTTTTTCCCTCCCTAGATCTTCATTCCCTATTAGGCCAAACCAGCATCTGAAGGACATTATTAATGGATGAGATTGCCCAAATTCCCAGAATACACGCCTCTCCATCCCCGGTGGCAGTTGTTGCCACACTCAACTAGAGACTCTTACAAAGAATTTAATAAAAGGTGAATTCTAACCCAGTGTTCCACTCAGCCAGGTCTGAGCAGAAGCGGACCCCCCTCTTGTCTAAATCCTAATGCTACCCTGGGGGTAGTCTGGATAAGAGGTAAGCGTCTTAGACCAAGACTGAGTGATCAATCATGTCCCCCAGAGCCTCATTAGAATAAGCCCATCTCTGATTATAATATTCATCCTCTCATTACTTGTTAACCAATCAAGAGTTGATTGCCATCCTCAGGAACACCCACTCTTCCAAGGACATACAAGTGTTGAATGGATTCCATGAGGGGCTTTTGAGCACCCCCTTTGTTAATTCTTGCTAGCATTACTGACAAAATGATTAATTACCCAGAAATTACATCTTGAACTATTTATATGCCATATTACCTTTCCTCCTGTAACTTTCTCTTCTCCTGATTTTTTAAAAATTACTGTCAAGGGGGTTACCATCCTTCTGAGCATCAAAATCCAATGTGTCTAATCAGTTTCCAAGTTCCTCTCACATGTCCCCTTCTTTCCACTCAGGAAAGAAGATTATTCTAATCTAGGCGCTCCTTGTCCCTCACCCAGATTATTGTAATAGTTCCTAAATGGATTCCCTGCCACAAGTCTCTCCCTTTCAGCTACCACACAATTGCCAAGGAGATATTGCTAAAGCACAAGAATATCATGTTCGTGGGATGCCCCCCCCTCAAGAAGCCCTCATCTACGGGGTCCCTATAGGATAAAATATACTCATCTGTTTGGCTTTTAAAGTCCTTCATATTCTAGCTTCTGGTCTCCTTTTTAGGCTTATTCCACGACTCCCCTTACTTTAGTCTACATTCCAAATTGATCACCATGGTGTTCTTCCCCTTGCTTCCCATTCCATCTCCGGCCTCTTGACCTTTGAGGAAGGTCCTCCACGCCTGGAGTGCATACTTCATCTAAAACTCCCTCACTTCCTTCAAAATTCAGGCTAAGTGAGACTTCTGCCACACTTCCCTGTCCTATGAGACAGAATCAGAAAGAAACAGAGACAGAGAGAGACAGAGATAGAGAGAATTGGAGAGACACAGAGACAAAGAATCAGAAAAACACAGAGAGAGAAAAGTGGAGAGACACACAGAGAGAGAATCAGAGACAAAGAAAGACTGAGACAGAAAGAGACAGAGATGGACAGAGAGAGAGAATTGGAGAGACACAAAGACAGAGAATCAGAAAGACACAGAGACAGAGAAAATTGATGAAACACAGAGACAGAGAATCAGAGACAGAGACAGATGGATAGAAACAGAATTGGAAAGACCCAGAGACAGAAATAGATGGACAGAGAACATTGGAGAGACACAGAGACAAGAGAATCAGAAAGTGACAGGGACAGACAGAGAAAAAGACAAAGAGACAGACTCAATCCCGTTTCCCAGTCCTCACCTACTATGCCTTCTCTCACAAAAATGGTTTTCAAATCTGTCATTTACTTGTGTGGACATGTTATTTCCCTGCTGGAATGGACGTTTGAAGGCAGGGATGATTTTCTTTGTACCTTCAGTGCCTAGCACATAGTAGGCACTAAAGTACACTGATCAGACTTGGACTGTCCCTAGATCGCAGAGTAAGATGGGCTAGGTTCCAGATCAAAGCAACCTGGAATTCAGGTTTCTTTGGGGCCTCCGGACTCTGCATTGTGTGATGGATGGGATTTCTCTACAAATAGAGGCTTTGCTAAGTAAATCAGTGGGGCAAACAACACCACTGGGGAGCATCTCATCACCTCACTCTGACGGTTTGCAGCAGTCCCCCGGTTGGTCTCCCTGCTTCGAATCTCTCCTCACTTTGAACCACCCTCCACTCAACTGCCAAAGTGGATTTGCTTAAAGCAAAGGTCCAGCTCTATCATCCTCTACTCAATCAATGCCAGCGGCTCCCTATTGCCTCCCGGATCCGATACAAAATCCTCCGGTGTCTAAAGCCCTCCACAACTTAATCCTTCCCTGCGCTTACTCCCTTCCACACGTGCTAAGGTTTGACAAATCGATTTGCTCGGTCTGCCCAAATCATCTTTATTCGGTGTCTTTGTCTTGATTTTCCGGACATCTGGAATCATTAGAGGAACATAGGATAGTTTACCTCTCAGACCTGTGGAAGGGGAAGGTCTTTATGACCAAAGCAGAACTAGAGATCATTACTGATCACAAAATAGAAAATTTCGATTATACCAAACTGAAAAGCTTTTGTACAAACAAAACTAATGCCGGACATCTGGAATGGCCTTGCCCTTCACTTCTAATTCTTAGACTGAATGTCTGGCTTCCTTTACTACTCAAGTCCTGGTCCTTCCAGCGACTAGCGCCTCCCCCCAACATGGTTACTTTCCATCTCGTATGTAATTTCTTAGATACGATATCCTGATATATTCACGTTTCCTCATCAGAATATAAGTTCTATGAGGATGGGGCCATATAGATTTTTTGTGGGTATTCCCAGCACTTAGCACAGTGCCAGGCACACAGTAAGCACATAATAAATGCTGGCTTGCTTGTCTGCCATCTAACCTATTTAAGGGAACATACTCTTCTCAGATGTTCTCAAATACTTGGAAGTGGACGATGTAAATATATTTATGCCCAAACAATTGCTTTGTTATAGTTCAGGATTTCCCACGCCCACCATTGAAGACCAGAACCTCAGAGCTGGTTTCATTAGTTTCAGTGTCCATTCATCAAACAGCAGACAGCCGTCTGGCATCTCCAGTCCCATCAGTATCCTTCGGAGTCGGAGGGCGGAGGGCGGGAGACTTTTATGAAAGGCAGTCCCTTGCTGGGCCCATAATTTCAGCCTTTCTGAATTGTTAGTCAGCCTTTACAACCTTCTAAATCCTAAGCTCAGCTGGCAAGGCCTTGGGGAGGCCAGACTCATCTCTACACAATGAAAAAAACCTTAGAGGGAGAGAGCTGTTGTTAATTATAATTCCGTGCTTACATATTCATTAAAGCAGGCTCCCTAAGGACCTCTACAAGACAACACTTTGTTAGCCTAATTCTAATTATTCACTGTACCTTAAAGCAACAGAACTGCAGTGCTTTGCAAGTATTCTGACCCCATCTTTTCATGGATTCTTTCTAGCCTTCTCCTCAGTTAGTTTTAATTAATGAATTATTATGTTTCTCTCCTGCTCTGGCAGCATCTATCCTGCCTTTAACAATGAATCTCTCCTCTAGCTCAGTGTTCCGTGTGTGTGTGTGTGTGTGTGTGTGTGTGTGTGTGTGTGTCTGTATGTGTATATGTGAGAGATAGAGACAGAGAGATAGAGACTGGGAGACAGAAACAGAGAGAATCAAAAAAGAGACACAGAGAGAATCAGAGACAGACAGAAAATTGGAAAGACAGAGAATCAGAGAAATAGAGATAGATGATCAGAGAGAGAAAGAATCAAAAAGAAAGAGAAAGAGAATCAGATTACAAAATCAGAAAGAGAACCAGAGAAAGAGACAGAGAGAATCAGGAAGAGACAGAGACAGAGAGACAGATATAGGAAAGAGGATACAGGGAAAGAGAAATTGAGTGGGGAGAGACGCAAAATTAGGAGATGCAAAGCGGGAAGAGAGAAACAGGGCACAAGGGGGTGGGGTGCGCAGGAGGGAAGACAGAGATGTGGGGGAGAGATGAAACAATGACTCCCTACAAGATTAGCAAGTAAAAAGAATACGATATATTATATTCTTCCTATCATAAGAAACTAGGATCACATTTACTTATAAAAGCTTAAAAGTCAACAGAAAGAACTGGAAGAAATCCTTCCTGCCTCTTTCTCAGGTCAATCTGTCTCAGCCTTCAAGACAGAGATGAAACAAATTATACTTTTTCTTATTCTAACCTTAGCTGTTCTTTCCACACTCACACCTAGCGTTTGATCACTTGTTCGTGTTCAAATTTCCCCTGGACCAAACACGTAAGATCAAGTGTCTTAAGGGGCTTGACCACCTTCTTCCACGGCCCTCTCAATATTACTTCTACGCTAAGGCACTGGAGTGCCAGTTAAATTCCAGTTTGGTTACTTTCTAATGAGAAGAGAAAATCGTCTTTCGATTTCTCGACCGTGTGGCTCACTTGAACTCAGACTCTTCCCGGGTTAGGATCTGTCTTGAGAATCAATGCAATAAAATGAGGTTCAAACAAGCTTCCTTTTTGCAAAAACATCAGACTCATTATGTCGAGTTATTTTGGTTGTTTTGAAAGGACTTTATTTCATTTTTTTTTCTGAAGATTAGCTGAAGATGAGGCGGGGACAGACTTTGCTGGAAGGATGCTCTACTCTCTGCCTCGGGGAGTAGCCACAGAAACACGTGCTCTTTTGGAACCTAATGACAAGCTTTCATCCCAGATACATATGGGGACTCTTGGGGCCTGCAGTTGCATTCATGTCGCTCTGGGTAATCAATAAAGTCTGGGACGGGCAAGCCAGATAGGATCATCAGGGATTTGTTCCAGATGGTGAAGGTCGGACAAACTGGGAGGATGAAGGAGACATTGAAGGTATGAAGGTGCAGAGAGTTAGCCGGGTCATAGAAGGAGAGCATATTGTTGTCATAATCCAGGAGGACTCCAACCCGTTTCAGCTGAGGCGGCACGTCAACTAGCATCTCTTTGTTGTTGTGTCTCACGACAAAGTTACTGCTGCAGCGGGAGAAAACCCATGACGATGAGTTTTTGCCGATCCATTCATTCTTTGGAGCCGACTTGTAGGCAACGCCAACGGCATACCTAAGGACAGTGAGAGAGTTAGAGTCTATTCATTCATTCTTTCATTCGCTTAGTAGCTTTCATGAAACTCCCAAAACGGGACAATCTTGAGTTAGGCGCTACGAGAAATACACAGGAAATGCGTCACCCTCAAAGAGTTTACAATCTAAATTTCTGAGAAGCGGTTACTTTACTCGAGTGTGAAAACGCTCAGTCATGTCAATTATGTGAAGTATATCCTCACATAGATGTTGAGTGGGAGAACCCAGCGACTCAGTTTCCTTATCTGTAAAAAGTGACGGCATTAGACTAAATCGCTTTTGATGTCCTTTTCAGTGCTAGAGAGTAGCAAGGTGGCACTAGAGGGGATAGAGTGCCAGGCCTGAAGTCAGGAAGAGCTGAGTTCAAACACTTCCTAAGCTGTTACTTAACTGGGTTTGCCTCAGTGTCTATAAAATGAGTTAGAGAAGGAAATTATAAACCACTCTTGAATCTCTGCCCAGAAAACTCCAATTGGGGATGCAAAGGGTTGGACATGACTAAAATGGCTGAACAACCACAACCAGTTCTAGACCTATGAGTCTGGGTATGATTTAGGGCAAGTACTTTGCCCTCTCTAGGTCTTAGTTTCCCTTGCTTGGAGAATGGGAGGGCTGTACTCAATCACCTTCCAATGCAGAGATTCAGCAAGAGGGAGGGAGCAGCTATTCTGTCCTTACTCTCTCCTTTCCCAACCCCCAGCACTGAGCACTGTGAATAATGGGAAAATGTGACCTTCACTGAATGGCTGTGGCAGGGCCAATAAATCTTTAACCGCTGCAGTGCTTAACATAATGTCTGGTCTCTAGAGTTTCTCAACACGCCCCCACACACACACACCCTTAGTATGTGAAGCAGGATATAGGTTTTGCTTTGTAGAATTTTGGCCTTGCAAATGCTAGTCTTCCTCACCCAGAAGAATGGAAATGAATCAATACCACTTCCTACAGAATAGACACATCCACACATGCATTTATAGCTACTTAACTAATAATGAATACGCAGAGTCTTGTTAGTATCTTGGGGTTCGGGGAAGTTTATTCCTTCTCCCTTATGGTATCTCAATTAGCACTCCACATGTAAAATCCCAGGAAGGAAAAGCCCAGGAGCTTTTCTGCAAGGCCTTGCCTTGCCTCCCCACTCAAAAGAGCAACCCGGGGTTACCCTCCTGACATCTGCCGGATAACTGGCACGCATCCCAGAAGTGTTTGCTCATCCTTGCTTTTTTTTTGCTTTTACCCCTAAAACCAGCCACAGTCTCCCCCTCTTTTTATAATAACCTCATAGGTTAAGTATTGTTCTGGGCTCAGACAACCCCGTAGAACCTGGAATCATAGATAGGATCCTCCACATCCCCTTTGTAGCCAGCTTTGAGTAATTCAGGGAACATCACAGTCTCATCTCTCTCAATTAATAATTTTACTCAAAAACCCTGACACAATGATCTAAAAATTGAGGTAGTTCCTCATCAATAGCCATGCTAGAACACCTAACGAGAGCTCATACACATCATGTTATATTATATTATGTTATATTAATTATGTTCATTATATTATATTATATATTAACACATGTCAGAGTTGGGATTTTTCCTGCAGGAAAAAAAAAGCAAAGTAGGAAGCAATCTTGAGAGATGCTAGACCACCCCCCCTACTCGAATGTGTCGTTGAAAGACTGAAGTGACCCAGTCTCCTCTCCAGCCCTCCTGAGGTCTCAGTTGGCTGTACAGAATATCCTCTACTAAATCTCTGGACATATAAGTCTTGGCGCGAGTTTCTTTTCCCCTTCCTAGTGCGTCACAGGGTCATCACATACTCATGTATTTGGAGAAGAATTTGCTGCCAAATGAAAGAAATGAAACTGAGCGAATCTTAATTTTGAAACACCAGCCCAAAGGCTGCTCATTCCAATTGCTGGAGTGATACCCTATTTCAATGAGCCTTTTCCGGTCCTGCCTGCAAGGCTGGGCAAAGGCAACTGGAGCATGGGGAGTCCTGTCTTTCAGACTGAGTTGGGGAACTCACAGGTCAGCACAGACTAGGCTGAGGACTTAAACCTGATGGGAAGAAATCCCTTCAAGCAAAGGGCTACATGGTTACTTTTCCAGAATGTTGCAGAAGGGATTTTTGGATGGCAATGGAAGACCTACAAGATCCTAATTCCCAGATCCTGTTGATGAGGTCCTGAATGGTGTGTTGGACAGAGAGAAACTAAAGAATTGATTCCTGAGGCAAGGAGGGATAGAAATCAGTTAAGCTTCATGATCTCACCCTCTGGGGAGGTTGTCCAGTCTGAAATTTGAGACTCACCCCCTGTAGAAGTCTCCAGCAGC
This sequence comes from Sarcophilus harrisii, assembly GCF_902635505.1. Taxonomy (NCBI): domain Eukaryota; kingdom Metazoa; phylum Chordata; class Mammalia; order Dasyuromorphia; family Dasyuridae; genus Sarcophilus; species Sarcophilus harrisii. The sequence continues at coordinate 19,644,396 of NC_045432.1, forward strand.
CTCAGCTTGCCCTGTCCAAAATGCCAGTCATGTCCCTGAGGTTAAATTTTCCCCATAAAATCTACTTATGAGCCATCCCATGGCTGCTGCCTTCCTTTGGATCAGTCCACCATGGCACTCTGCCTTGTGGTGTCTTTCCCCTTCCCTTTCCCCCTCCCCCATGCTACGTGGTCTCTCTCCTAACTCTACTATGCTTCCCAACCCCACTTCTCTTTACAGCTAACTGACTCTTTAACTCAAGATTTAACCTGCCAGCTAATGACATGCTCCAGCCTCATGCGATGTTCTTTCTATTGGGTAACTGCGAGTTCCACCAGGGAACTTGTCTTTCATATGCTCTCCCACTCTATTTCATATTTACCATTACCCGTGTCTATTGTATCCCTTCATTTTGTCTGAAACCTCTTCCCTAAATAAATCTACCTTTTTGCCAAAGAGAACGGCCATTGTGAATTCTTCACATGACCAAACCCCAACTTTTGCTGCCTGCCATCATCTGGTGTCTACAGCCCCCACATCGTTGTGATCTAGTTTCCTGGTTCTCTTCCTCTCTCTCTGACCATTCCTTCTCTGTTTCCTTCAGTGGATCCTCTTCCTCTGCTTACCCCCTAAATGTGATTATTCACCAAGGCTCTGTCCTAGGCCCTCTTCTCTTCCTTCATTAAGCTATTTTCTTTGGTGGTGTCACCTAATTTCTATGGCTTCAATTATAACTTCTATGCATCTGGGATTCTTAGAGGCAGGTAGGTGGTGCCCCAGTGAATAGAGAGAGCACTGGGATTAAAGTCACTAAGGAAGACTTGAGTTCTATACCTGCCTCAGACATTTGCTGGCTGGATGACTCCAGGCAGATCACTTAATCTCACTGGACTCAGTTTACTTAACTATAAAACTGGAATAACAACAGAATTTACTTCCCAGAGTTGTTATGAGAATCAAATGAGATCATATTTATAAAGTACTTAGCATAGTGCCTAGTATATAGTAAATGCTTAATAAATGCTTGATTCCTTTCTTCCTCATCAAGGTAGTTTTGCATTTTTTGCAAAACTACCATCTCCATCTTACAGATGGGTGATGACATCAAACTCAACACACCCCCAAATGATCTCATCATCTTCCTCTTTGTCAAAGCTGCTTATATATATATATATATATGTATGTATGTATGTATGTATGTATGTATGCTAAGGCAATTGTGGTTAAGTGGCTTGCCCAGAGTCACAGAGCTAGGAAGTGTTAAGTGTCTGAGTCCAGATTTGAACTCATATCCTCCTGACTTCAGGGCTAGTCCTCTATCCACTGTACCACCTAGCTGTCCCTAAAATAGAATGTTGATAAGCATATTTAAATGTATTTGATTTTCCTTATGATCCTACAACTTTTATTTTATGCACTTTAAAATGTTATTCTGAGAAGGGGTCTAAGGGATTCACCTTAGGACACAGGAACACAAAGAAAGTCAAAAAATCTCTGCTCTAGTCCTATCTTCAGCAATCTTTGCTCTGAATCCAGCTGCCATCACTTTCTCCCCAAAGTATGCTTTGATTCAGCACATATACTATTAACTAGATGAAAAACTACCCACTTCTGGTGATTAAAATACAAATAATCCTGCCAGAAAGAACCTAGAAAGCTCTGTTTAAAATGATTAAGACTTTGGCAAGAAGACATTAAGGGCACAGGTGGTGTTTTCATCACTGCGGCTGATTGAAGGCAGGGGCTCCAGAAAAGATGAATTTAGAAAAGGAACATTTGGTTAAAAAGAGGTTGTTTTAGAACAAGATTTGGCTGACCAGATGGCCTTCATCAAGTATTTCAAGGACTGTCATATGGAGGAGGGATTAGACTTGTTCTGTCTGATTCCAGAGGAAAGAATCTAGCAGAATGGGTAGAAGCTACAAGGAGTCAAACTGATGTTGGGAAAAACCTCCCAGCCATTTGAACTGTTCTAAAGTGGGACAATGTATCTTGAGAGGTGGTGGGTGAAGGGAACTTCAATGAAAGTCTTCAGGCAGTTTGGAAAGTTGTAGAAGGGATCCTTGTTTAGGTACAAGTTGAACTAGATGGGCTCTATGGTCCCTACCAACTCTTAGAGTCTATAATCTTACAGATTTTCATAACAATCTTAAGAAGCAAGGTCGGTATTCTATACCCATTTTACAGAAGACGAATCTAAATCCCACAGAGAGAAAGCTACTTGTTCAAGGTCACATAGTATGGTAATATATAACAGAGCTGGGAGTAGAACTCCTGACTTAGGATCATAGAGCTGAAAGGGACCTCAGAAGCCACCAAGTCCAACAAAACTGAGGCCCATAGAAGGAAAATGATGTGCCCAAATTCACACAGGTAGTGAACATCAGAGGCAGGATTCTTAACTTGATGTTAACCAGGCCCTTGGAGTCCAAATTCAAGGTACTATGCTGCCATCTGGTGCACTGCTTACATAACATGTTTGTTCTTAGAGTTCAGAAAAAGCTGGAAAATGTTTTCTAAAGTAGCTTTTATAACATTCTTATAACCTTGTCCTTCTCTGCCCTAACGAAGGGCCTTTTATTATTGTGCGTCTAGGATATACTGCTATGGCGTCAACTATTATCCCCACACTGCCAGGACAATGAGGACATAGAGAGATGAAGCAAAGAGTATCTTCAAGCAGAACTACTCACCAGGTTGATGATCCCATGACTATTTCCCAGTAATGACAGCCACTATCAAGGAATACATTCCCTGTGGCTCCATAGCAGCCAGTGCCACTGAATCTTTCTGGGGTGTGGCTCTTCTTCAAAGAGCTTTCATCTTTCTCCATCTGTAAGCCATCATTGGAGATCTTCAACTTCTTGTGAGTCATTTTTGGATCCAGCTTAAAGGGCTGGCCTGCCAGTGGAAGAGGAGAAAGACAAGCACAATCAAATAGCTAAGGACTCCAACCAAGTCGCTGCCCAATGTCCTAAACCCCGAGGAATGATTTGTCAGGTTGCTTCATTCTTTGAGGTTAATGAGTTGACTACATACATGACACTACTGGCAACATCTCTCCTAAGTGTTATCCCCATTTGATCATTCAAGTAAACTATCATTCAAGTAAAGTGACCCAGCAAGGTACCAGGAGTAAGATTCATGGGTTCATCAATTTAGAGCTAGAAGAGATCTCAAAGGTCATCAGACACGATCTCCTTATTTTACAGATGAGCAAACTGAGGTCCAAAGTCATACTAGCAGATTGCCCAAGGTAACACAGATAGTATCAGAGGTGAGATTCAAACTTAGACCTCTACTCACTCCAGGCTCAAAGCTCTTTTCAATTATATCATGTTGTCTTATTAACCACATAAGTTGGCCATTTTTTTGGATTGCTAAGTTATTTTATGAGAGTAGGCCAGAAGGTACAATAAATCAACAAGTATGTGCCTACTATTTGCTTGCACTGGGGGTATGGATACAAAAAATGAAATGATTCCTACTCTCAGAGAGTTTATATTCATTAAAACAGAGCACTAGATACACCCTAACGAACTTCATGGACCATATATATATAGTTGCTATGAGAGGCAGCCTGATATAACGGATAGAGTTGGCCTTGGAGTCAGGAAGATGCAGGTTCTCTGGCACATACTGGCTAAGTAGTCCTGAGCAATCATCTAATTTCTCCTAGGATACCACAAACAGCTCTTTAAGATCAGAGAAGTTGCAGAGTTGGGGCCAGCCTCCATTGATAAAGGGACTTGCCTCAGTGGTGATCTCCTTGCACCACTGAAATCATAGATCCAGACATCCCCTCAAAAATACCTCTCCCAAGAAAATAAAAAGACCCCCCCAATAACTTGTAATAGCAAATACATTGCTAAGAAAATTGCCAGTCTTCGAGAGTTAAAGACTAAAAAACAGGAGACGACTGGCTTCTCAATACTGAATTGACAGATGAAAAAAGAAATTGAACCCAGAAAGGGAAGAAGGATATACCACATTCCTACCTTTATGCTCTTTCTTTAGTAATTCTAAAATTTTGTTTATCCTGCATTATTTTGGGTTGGGATACAGCTGGATATTTTGGTGAGAGGGAAGAGAGACTGGATTTTTTCAGGTAGGAAAAAAATGAGGGTAGTTGAAATGTTAAATGCTGCTTGCTGGTAGAACAAAAGAACTTAGAACTCAGGCACTGATCAATTCTCCTCTCAGCCTCTCCACCTGACGCTACCTTCCCATCTACGGGGCAAACAGCCTTGTAATCAGGCATTTTGTTAGCGAGAGAACGACCCCGGGATGACTGAGGATCAGAGGAAGGCCAGAGGTCCCCAAGACGTACTGTTTGTTTTCAGTCGGGTCGGTTCACTGTTCCGGCTGCCTGCCTGGTTGATGGCTTTGACGAGGAAGATGTAACGAGTCCCACTCTGAAGTCCATGTACTGTGTAATGGTTCTGTTTAATGTTGGGCACAATCATCCAACTATCCACGGAGTTATAGAGGCCTGAGATATAGGGGGAAATAAGGACATTAACCAGCAGGTAATCAAGACGGGGAGGGGGAGGGGGGAGAAATACAATCACATGGCAAACACATCACAAGCCTGCAGATGGTTCTGGGAGCTCAGTTTTCCCCTCTGCTTTCTAGAAGGCCCAACGAGAAGACCATCCCCCTGGGTATTCCTTTTTTATTCCCCGGAATCTGGGTTGTGGCAGGCTCCTTGCTGCAAACACCCAAAGCAACTGCTAGAAAGTTTTGTGGCCTAAATGCTAGTCTCACAAGTGTTCACCCAAGAATACATGAGGGGCCACTCTCCAGGGGGTTGAATCAGCGTTGCGTCCTAGGCCTCCAACTCCGGGACATAGTTATATCCTATTTGGAAGCTGTGGGGATGAGGCCACGTGCAGGTGGAGTAGCCCTTGTCTAGGCACTCTGTGGAAAAGCCCAAAGCATCAGGGGATGGAAAGGATCATGGAGGTCCCCAAGCCCAACCTTCCTAGTTTTACAGCAGAGAAAACTGAGGCCCAAGAAAGCCAGATGCCTTGCCCAAAGTCACACAGCTGGGACTAGAACTCAGATCTTTTGACTTTCTGCTCTTATTATAGGTCTATTGTGGCTGTGCCAATTTATGGAGGGCCAGCCACTCTTTGGGGCTGGAGAAAGCTAGTTGTCTCCAAGATATATTTCCCTCCCACTACATCTTTATTCCTACCTGCTTGGATAGGTGGACTCCAGGATAGGTACGGTAGGAAAACCCAAGAGTTGGTCCAATTCCCATGACAATATGCCAATTTCTCTCCCCTCCCATTTTGGCTTTGTCTGTGCCCTTCCCCTACTGGACCCGAGTCCCATTTAGGGTTGTGTGCCCCAGAAAGCCAGAGCCAGTCTCTGAGCTTATGGGAAAGCTTATGAGAAAATTTAGACCGGCTGAGCTAATAGAATAATAACAACAACACAGAGACAGACTTTTGGAAAATGCATCTAATTGAAAAAATGTGAAAAATAAATAAGTGCTTATTGAATTGAATTAGGAAAAAAAGGAAAGAAAAGAAAACACATGTGCAGTTAAGTTTCAGAGAGCCAGGGACTGATTTTTTACTTAGGATGGGAACTGACCAAGGGAACCCTTCATCAGTTTCATGAGTCCCTACCCACAATCATTCTTTGGGGGGCCCTGGGGGATGGTTGACAGCATATTATTCAGAATACAAAATAGTTTTCTGGGCCTGTGTGGCTTCCTTCTTTCTACAGTATCAGCGATTGTGGAAAAGTCAGACAGAGTGTGCTAAAAAGGGCACCATTTTATAAGCACTAGCAGAGGTGCTTCGAGCCCCTTGCTGAGAACATACAGAGAAGTCCTCTAATTGGTCCCCGGCAACCAGGACTGCCTTCTGCCTGAGTTGGGAAGATAGACTGATGAAAGATGCTGCCCCCTCTGCGGTCCCTAAAATCAAGCTGTGAAATAGCCACCCCCTTTAATCCCTTTTCTCTTTGTGTGTTCTTTTCCCCTCAGAATTCTAAACTAGAGAACGAGTAGAGAATGGCCTCGGCTACCCAATAACAAGAAAATGGTGATTTACAGAAGAAGCAGATGGTGTCGGCCTATGACTGGAAGCAGTTCTCGACTACGTTCTTCTGCTCTTCATTGGTCAGAGATTAAAGATATTGAGGATGTAGCTAGCCTTTGGGAGTATGCCTTATGGGTAATCGCAAGTTCAAGAGTTCTCGAGTCAGACACAAGTCACGAAAAGGGAGATTTCCTTAACAGCCTGTTTCTCTGAAGCAAAGAGGACCACCAAAGCCAGAGCAGATCTAGATCTCGGCACCCTTCCACGAGAGTGCTGTCAGTTGCTTAGACGGTGCAAGTCCGAGGTGAAGGAATGATATTTGTTCAAGTAGTTCCACAAAGGATCCCAACCTTCCGGTGATAATCTAAGGAACTATTGGGATGTTTGCTGTTTTCTATATTTGTTCTTCAAACTTTTTTGAGCTACTTTGAACAAGAAAAACTTGTCTCATACCTTTGTAGGAGAGGAGCCTGCTACCCACACGTGGGGAAATCTTAGATAGGAACCATCCCTAAACTGTGTTCTAGAGACTTCAGTGTAGTTTTACTCTGGGGGATTCCCAGGACTTAACCCTTTCAATGTGGGCTCAGAGTCTTAGAGGGCCTAGGATCTGAAGTATATTTCAGGAGTTCATTGCTAATTTATCCGAAGTGCTTAATCCCTTTTTGGGATTGATCATATATCCCTGAGGTTAATCTGTTTGATTTTTGAGTTAGCCTTCTGTCTCTAATGTGTGGTGGATCCAGACCTCCATGCTCCTCAAGCTCAACACATTTCATTTCCTTCCCTTCTCTTTCTAGTACCTGGCACACAGTAAGTGCTTAATAAATGTTCTCATTTATGCACACACACACACACACATGTATGTATTATATCTCTCTTATGCTCTCACACACAACTGGATTGCCTCTAGGGATCCACTAGAAAAATTTTGTTTGGAACCATCCTGGGCTTCCTGATATGCAGAGACCCAGTGGAGGAAGTTCATCTGGGATAGTTTAATTTCTTTGAGTTTATTTCCAATCATCCCCAGATCCTCCCCCCACACCCAGGCCCTGTTTGGAGAACCATTTGTTCCTTGGGAACTCATCTGGAGATTACCCTTTCCTTTCCAATGGGGTTAGAGCTCCAAAGCTCATTTTCCCCTTTACTGAAAGAGTGAGTACATGAGTACGTGTATGTGTGTGTGTGTGTGTGTGTGTGTGTGTGTGTGAAGTTGGGCATTTGTTTTCTTTTTAAACTCTTTTGCATCAGAACAAGCCCCTAAGAAGCACCAAGGCAAAGCAAAACATTGTTTGCTTGTAGAATATGGAGGGCTGTATTTGAGAGATGAGTATAACTTCCAGGTCCACAAAGGCCAAGCCACCAACTAAATACAATGGGCCATGTCTAACATCTGCACCCACCTTCCACACTCAAGAGACAATCAAGAACTGTGGATTTTGACTAGATTCCTTAATGGAAGTCCCTAGGGGAGACAACCAGGAAGAGGACAATGCTTGGACCTTCTTTGTTCCCATGAGAAATTTTAAGAACTGGAGATATGACCAATGCATTCAAAAGCTCTCCAGTTAAAATTATTGGTCACCAAATAGTGAACCAAAGAAGGTTTGATCAAAGTTGTCTCTGGTCAGTCTGGTGAGTTTCTCCATCCTCCCCACACCAGTCGATTTGACATGATTGCATAGATGGACCTTTGTTGGAACGTGGCACCTGCCACGTTCTTAGTGCCTTGCTGAGAGGACACAGGGAACTACTCTGATTGATTACCAATGAATGAGGTTGCTTCCTGTTTACTTGTCGACTGAGACTCAGCAAGATAGACTTTGGCTGGAAGAACTTTGGTGATTTTTAAAAGCAAGCTGGGAAACGGCCCACTCTTTCACTTTTCTGTATTTTAATGTGTTATTTCTCTTTTGGACTACCTGACCCACTCGGGTCTGACTCCCTCAGAAAGGGAGGAAAGGGGATTGTCTCTTCTCCTGTATTTTAATGTGTCGTTTCTCTTTTGGACTTCCTGACCCGAATGCAGAAAAGAACAAAAGGGAATTGTCTCCTCTTCCTACCCCAATGCTTGACCAGGCAAATTTTAGACAGGAGTTTCTGGACCTTCAGTACCTGGATGCTGCCCTTTTATCTTTCTGTTTCTTTTTCTGGGCACAGATCGGAGAAAAGTGATCAACAGATCCTGTGGTGGGGAGGGCAGAGTATTCTGGTCTCAAGAGATCTTGAGTAGTATATCAGTCACCCACAAGGAGAAGCTGTGCTTCTTGGAGAAGAGATACTATGTCTAAATCCAAAGGATTTGGCAGCGATACAGTTGGTAGGGCAAATGATCTGGGGCTTCCCAATGTTCTCTGAGACTGTTGTAAATGGCTCAGAGAGAAAAGGCTGAGGTGAATGGGAACTCTTTATTTAGTAGTCCCATAGCTTCCCAAGTATGATGGGCTCCTTGTTTCATTTCTAACATAACTGTGGGCCCTTTGTGCCATGAGTTTTCTGTGAGCGGTGAAGCAAATGCTGTCCTACCCTGCCATTCACCTATGAGGAAGTCCTAGAGATGAGCTATACCTAAACTATTTTAGAAACTTCTGTGCTGTTTTTCTCTGCGATGGAAATGGTAGCAGCGATGGCGGCAGCAGCAGCAGCAGCAACAGCATCGCTAACATTTATACAGCACTTAAAATGTGCCAGGCACTGTGCTAATGCTTTACAATTATTATCTCGCTTGAAACCCACAACAATCCCCAAAGATTAGGTGCTATTATTATCCCCATTTTGCAAATGAGGAACCTGGGGCAAACAGAAGTTAAGTGCCTTTCCCAGGATTGCCCAGAACTCAGATAGTAAGTGCTTGAGGTTGGATTTGAATTCAGGTCTTCTTCACTCCAGAGCCAGCACTCCAGTGCCACTTAGCAAGAAATGGATCATCTGGGATTAGGGCTCCAGGGTGCAGCACCATCTGTGTATTCTTAGTCCTCAAGGCCATGAGTGGTTTAGTTACTTGGACTATCCAAAAGAAAAAAAATGCAAAGGCACCCCATTTTGGTGTAGCTGTTTGGCTCCTTCAATGATGGTGGGAGAGTAGCAGAAATGATGACAAAGTGCCTTAGATTTTGGCTCATCTGTCAAGAAGAACTGTTGATATTATAAAATAAACACTGCTGATATTATAAATGCAAGCTCTTTGTCCAATGACAAAGCGACACACTAGTTGTAGGACTTGAGCCATGTCAATACAGTGTTCTTCCTACAAATGAAACCAGAAGACATAAGGAAGTAATAGCTAAGTCGGAGGACAGTTCCCAGGTCTTCCTTGGAGTGACAAGCAAAAGAACAGTTGGGCCTACTTTCATTATGCACCCAAAGGTGGGAGAAAACCCATCTCCACAGGTCCTTGGTCATTTTGTTTGGCAGAGCTTATGGTGAGCATAAGCAAAAAGACCAACATGAGGAGAACTACAGCCCATGAAGCAGAGAAATTCTCTGAAGACTTTGACAAGATCCTCCAAAGCAAGTGAAAGGATACCTTGAAACTCGGCAACATCGATGCAGAAAGGGGCAGTACATAAAAGGAAGGCCAAAAAATAGTGGAAAAATGACTCGGGATTAGGAAATGAAGGAGACAAGCTAGACTAGGCTGGGTCCATCCAGAAAAATTCAGGGATAGAAGCAATACACATTTTAAAGCCTGGGGGAACTGATTTTCAAGAAAGCTGAGGGGGAAAGGGAATATCGTATGCAAGTAGAAAAAAAAATCCCAGGCATATAATATTAATAATAATAATAATATAAATTATTCTATCCAAATAGTAAAGATATTAATAAAGTACATGTATACAGAGATTAAGAAAAAAGCAATTATTGAGACATTTTCCTTTCTTAAATCTATAAAATCTTTAGAAGAATGGCTTGTGAAGGAATCAAGGACAATGATAGGGATCAGACCTCGGATTTCATTGGTTTATTTAGAGAGTTCTCAGATGAGGAAACTTCTCTCCTAATAGGTTATCACCTCTTCTGCAACTTATAGTCTCTGAGAGTTGCCCAGAGAAGGAGGAGGACAGGTTGCTTGGTACCAAGACAAGACTTGACCTTTGTTCTTCCTGGCTTTGAGGCCAGATTTATCCATCCACTACATCACTCTACCTCTACCAAGGATACGTTTGTTGAGAACATGAGAAGGGAATGGGCAGAATGTTGCAGAAGAATCTCCAAGACATGTTCAGATCTTCAGTCATACAACTGAAAAGCATCAAGAATGTAAGATCTGTGGTTTTTGTTTGGCCATTACATAAAGCCCAAACATTTGATCCAGGCGAGAACAAAATGGCACCTTAAAGGCTCTCCTTCAGCAAGGCATCTCCCAAATATATCTTAAGATCACACAAGATTCCTTGATATAGAATGACCATGGCAAAAAGTCTGTTCAATGATTCTTTGGTGATTTGTATTAAGCAATGGGGACAGTGGGCTCAAGGTCACGCAGCTAGTACGTGGCAGAACTGGTGCTCCATGGCTTTCCTTCTTTCCATGACACCACGGGAGCTTTTACAATCAACTGCTAGTGTTATGGCAAGCTCTGGAATAGCATGCTCCTCACACACAGCTCCGTATCTCCCAGCTCCAATCTTTTGCAATGGCTGTGTCTTCCATTTGGAATCCATTGCCTCCTCCCTGTCATCTCATATCTTCTCTTCAAGACACAGCTTTAACACGACTCTCTATGTGAAGCCCTTCTTCATCCCAGCCACTGGTACCTTCCTTCCCTCACTGCCTTGCATTTGTTTTTTATTTAGTCTGCAGACATTCATATATGTACATGGTGCCCCCCCATTAGACTGTGAACTCATTGGGAGTAGGGATAGCTTCACTTTTTATACTTGCCTTGCCAGAACATAGTAGGAGCTTAATTTCAGATGTACTTAAATTTTGATTTGCTGCTAGTGAAAAAACTAATCTTTAAAGCTTCCTTTAAAGCAAAAACAAAAATACCTCTGACCTATTTAAAAGCTGCCTAGTCTCTTCTTGGGGGGTTTCCTGGGCTGAGCGCCTTTAGTTTGATCTGCAGGATTCCCCAAGGTTGGCAGCCCATTCAATGACTCTCGTCTGGGAAACTCCCCTCAACATAAGCCAAGAAGGCAGAAACATAAAGATGGAAACAATGGTGCAAACAATGCTTGCGTCCCATGAGGGCTGCCTCTGCATGGAAATTGGTTCCACTCCCCTCCCCGCGGCACACACACTTTAATTCCCCTTTGTTGTTATTTCAAACATTCCTAATTGATGGCTGATGGGTCCTGGCGCCATATTGTTTGAACTAGCTTGAGGTCTTAACGGACATATGATTCAGAAGAACCAATGACACATTTGGGGGCTAAACCCTGGCTTTACATTCTGTGGCCCACTTGTCAATTTCTTCCAATTCAGGAGGGAGAGGAGAAAGGGAGGAAGGAAGAAAAGTGACAGAGGGAAAGGAGTAACTGTCATGTTCACTGATGAAAACTGACGACCCAGGAGAGGTAGAGCTTGGCAAAGCATGTTTGACCACAACAATGAAGAGGAAGGGTCGGAGCGAGAAAGTCACACATGCACCCCCAACCCAGCAATGTCCCCCATGATTTTAGATGTCCGAGACTGCCTACCTCGGAGACGAGCTCCGAGCTGGGTCCCAGTTAGGGAAGGTGGCAGGACATGGATTGGGGTGGGGGGAGGTGAAGGCCACAGAGGCAGGTGTGTCCCTGGGGACAACCGGCCAGAGGGCAGGAGTTGGAGGTGCAATGACACGTCAGTGGGAGCCTCCCAGTGCTCGGTGCGCACTGCTGGCGCCGACACTGCCTGGGAAACACCGGGCTCAGCGACACAGGACAGTTTGGAAACACTTGCCTCGTGCAGCCCCGGCCAATCTTGAGCAGCTTACTGCTTCCTTACATTTTCTTATCTCTGGCCACAGGCCCCAACCACACCATGACTTACTAATGAAGTTAGCCTGGCCAGTGAATATGGTGTACTGCAGCTCATAGGAACTGATGCTGAATTCATCTTCTGAGAGCCAGTGGACGGTGATAGTGTCATGGGAAGCAGTACAAAGTTCTTCTTGTATAGACGGTGGGTTGGGGGCTGTAGGGAAAGAACACAAAGAATGAGGGCCAGGGGTTCTGGGCTTTGCTATTGCTATGATAGCTCCTCCCACTGTCAGTGATCACATCGGGCCTAGATCTAGTGTTGCAAAGGGAGCTTGGGGCCCAGCTAGCCCAACCCCTTGATTTTACAGAGCAGAAGACTGAGGCCCAGAGATAGGAAGTGACTTGTCAAGAGCCACTCATATAGGATCCTAGTTCTAGTGCTCTCAGGGGCCATCTAGTCCAACCTCCTCATTTTACAGAGGAGGAAACTGAGGTCCAATGAGGCAAAGTAATTCACTTAAGGTCACATATGTAGAACTGGAATTTGAACCCAATTCATCTTCGTGATGAATATATTTTCTTTTAAAAAAATTTTAATAGTAACTTTTTATCTTCAAAATCCATGCAAAGATAGTTTCAACATTTACTCTCACAAAACCTTTTCCCTCCTCTCCTTCCCCCCAGCCCCCTCCCCTAAACAGCAAGTAATCCAGTAGAGGTAAAGACATGTGCATGAATTGATTTTCTTTAGGGAGAATATTTAGGGTACATCTACCTGGACAATTTGAAACTGATAAATGAGACTTCTCCAATCCTCTTCTTCTCCCCACCCCTCCTCCCCTTAAAGGTTTTGTTCTCATCTACCTAGCAATGTCAGGCAAAAGTGTCTTTGGGCCCAAAGTGACTACCTCAGTCGCCTCCTTCCTATGAGAAGATCCAATGGGTGTGGACAGTGGATACTAAGAAGCAAGCTTTGTTGTGCCATTCTTTCAAAGTCACGGTCCACACCTGTGATTCCACTGGCACAGCAAACTTCCAACAAGGACACTTGTTTATCAGTGAGGGCTAACACCTGTTCAGCACTCCACTGGGCTGCCATGTTGGCACTACAGCCAACCCCAAATGAATAAATAGGAACAGAAGAAAAAGTCTTCCTATCACGTGTCTGCCCCGAAACTGCAGGTAGATGGTATAGGCACTGTTTGGCTTACCCACCCCCTCATTTTCTAAAAATTACCTGCCACCTGGCTCTTAATTTCTTTCTGAAACTCAATTTTCTCCAAACTACTGAATGATTTTTATCTTTCACTAAAACATATGGGCCTTTTGGGGGGCATTCCTCTTAAACTCCTGATTCTTTCTCTTTTTATCCCTCTCTCCCTTTAAAGAACTTTTATAAACCATTCAGTAATTTGATAAATATAGAGAGAGATACATATACACACATATGAATAATATATAAACCAGTTTCCTTGTTTTAAAAGCAAACAATCCACTCTCCCTTCATATCTCTCCCCAGCCAAGTTGCAAAGACGCATGTCATTTGTGGCTAGAGAGGACCGGGAGCATCCTCGGGGATGAAATTGAGAGGACTGAATTCCCAGATGGGGTGAGCTTGCCCTTTCAGCTATATGAATGTCTTTAATTCATTTGGCCATTTTTAATTAAAATCTTTCCAAAATGTATTGCATACTGGCTGCTCTTCTCAAATAGGGCACAGTGAACATCATTTAACCTTTTCTTGATGACTCAGGACTGTCCTAATTAGCCTTAATTATGACACTGATCTGTGATACAGTGGGACTTCTCACCTGGCTTACTGGGGGACATGGAGCCTCTGACCTAACATTCAATGGCCCCAGATTGATGTGTCTTTTGAGTTTGGGGATCTTCTTTCTTTTTTTTTTTGAGGGGGGGGTCTTTTAAAATATTTTAATCTCCTTAATCCATGAGTTGTTACTTGTTATAGTAGCTTGGGCACACTGCCTTTGATAGTTTTCGCATCCCCTTTGCTATTTAAGGCAATGGGCTAGCCAGCTATATAACCAAGCTTGTTAGAATCAGATGCAATATATGAATGAGTTGTTTGTCCTTCCTTCTTGAAGAGGACCAGGTCAACAGGGAGGTGATGCCATGACATGCACGTGAGTCGGATTTGAGTAAGGGAGGGCTGGGCAAGGTCACCTGCCTCACTTTCCCCTCCAGAACCATCTGGGTCCAGTGGCCAGCTATAGAGCAGGATGACTGGAGATGGATCTGAAGGCAGGGGGAGACCTTGGCCTATTAAACTAAGGTCTTTAACAAGAGCTCTTTTCTTCTTTCCCTTCCCTTCCCTTCCCTTCCTTCTGTTCTTGGAGTAACATAGCCTTACCTTGGCTGCTCTGCTCAAAGGAGTATAAATTTTGATTATTGAAACCTTACAAGATATTTTGGGGTTTACAGGTTAGATTTTTTTCTTTCTTTCTTAAGGACTACATCTTAAACCCCAATCACTCTGGCTCTTGTGGTTTGGTCAACAATCGGTCCCAGGCCAAGCCCCACTTGGTCATTGTTTGGGCCTGGAAGTGGCTCAGAGTGAATGTAAATAGCTATTGTTTCTGTTTTGACCAGAAACCCAGAGGGTCTTCCCCTCTCAGATACACACACACATACACAATACACATAATAAAAAACACACATATATACACATATGGGTATATATCCACAACACATACATATAAATACAAACACATAACATACACATATAAAACACACATATACCCCATTCTCTGCCCCATTTCTTATGTAGCCTTAATCACCGATTGGGTGTTGGCTCAGTCAAGCTGAGATATGAATGAGTACAGAGACCCTGAATGAGGCCCTCTTGCTTGAAGAGACTCATTGACATGGATCAAATAAAGTATATGGGCTCTGTGACATCTACTTTGGCTGATAAGAAGCCACTCGGGAGTCTTATTTCTCGCTGGCCCCTGGGCTCTCAGCTACATTTTGAATGCCACAATTTACCAAAAGTTCAACTTCTACATTAACCTTCCTTCCTTTATTTTTTGTGGGGCTAGTGAGGTCCAGTGACTAGCTCATAATCACACAGCTTGTGTGAGTCAAATGTCTGAGGCTGAATTTGAACTTGGGGCCTCCTGACTTCAGGGCCAATGCTCTATCCACTGCAGTGCCACCTAATTGCTCCTACTTACTTAAACCTTATCATTGCCTTATTCTCATCCAAATGCCTCAGACCGAGTCAGCATGGTACAGTGGAGAGGGAACTAAATTTGGTTTCAGAGAACCTGAGTTCAAAGCCCAGTTCTGTCACCTGTGTTACCCTGGTCAAGTCAAGTTACTTCTCCAGGCCTCAGCTTTGTTTCCTGTAGGATGCAAGCATGCTGGACTTGATGGCTTTGAATGTACCTTCCAGTTCTAAATCTTATTATCCCCTGAGTAAAGAGACCATGGCTCTTGGTCTAATTGTGTTCAAAGTCTAATATAGCAGTCTGCACATGCAGGTCTTTAATTACAATATCATGAAAACAGCAAAATGTCACTTCTACCCTAGTGAGGAGATACCCCAGCTGTTATTTTTCCTTCCAATAGTTCAACAGAGAAAGGAGATCAAAAATATTTGGCATTCACATTTGGCTCCTAAATCTAGAGCTGGAAGAGATCTCAGAGATCAGCTAATCTAACCCCGTCACTTTAAACTGAGCAGGTAAACTGAGGTCCAGGAAGGAAAAGGGACTAGTTCAAGTTCACACATAGGATTCTAAATCTAGAGCTAGAAGGGACCTCAGGGGCCATCTAGTCCTGTGAGTATGCCCTTCAACTTCATCCAGGATAGAAAATCTGAAACCATTACCTTAACAATATTTACTAAATTGTAGTAAATTCCACCCTCTTTGACATTAAGATTCTCATCTCCCTCCCAACTTTGGATGACCCAAAGGAAAAGACAATGTCGTTAGAGTTTTGAACGTTACTGCTTTCTTGACAAGGTTGTCTCTCCCATTACAATAGGAACTGGGGCTGCTTTTACCTCCCTTGTATCCCACGTGCCTGGCCCATAGATGCCTTTCAAAGCCTCTCTAAGAGGACCATGACATCAGGGGGGTGATGGATGCCATGAAATGCAAGTGAATTGCATTTAAGTGATGGAAGGCTGTGTGAGATCACTGCAGCCTTTCTTCTCTGGAGCCATCTGGGTCCAGTGGCCAAATATAGATCAGATGACTGGAGATGACTCTCCTAGCACGTAGTGAGTGTTAAACAAATGTTCACTAATTGATCTGAGACATTCTAAATCTAGACAGTTCCAAGTATCTCTTTTCTGCTCAGAGAAAGTAAAACCCACTTTTGTTTTGAGGTCAATTCTGGCATTAAAAAGGGGGAACAGGACAGATTTTGGGCCAAATTGAAACATTATTTCAACCCCCGTGAATTCAAAAGAAAACAACCCCTAAAAGACAAAAGGAAAATCAGAAAGAAAACAATACTTTTCACACCTGTTAAGTAATCTAGCCCCTCCAGCAGTTTCTTTTCTCTGGAAAAATCTAAAGCAAAGTTTTCAAAAGCATCATTAAAATTGATGTCTGGGATGAGAACTTGAGAGGATGCAGTTGCCATGGCAACCCTGAAAGAGAGGAAAGTATATCAACACACATCAAAATGGGTTTGCGACTTTCATCTATTTGACTTTTCATTTAACAAGGTAAAAAACAACAATAACAAATCAACCCTCCCCATATACACACACACACACACACACACACAACACACCCGCGCGCGCGCACACACACACACACACACACACACCCCAACCTCATAGCTAGATTCAGTGCATGCTGAACTCATCATACTGCTTAAGACAAATGATTGTCTTGATGGAGACCAACAATTTTTGTTTTAATTAGTAGAGGTCAATGAGGGCACACACCATATTTCCTCTTACATTGTCATTGAGTGATGACATCCTGTCAGAGAGGGCTTGGACCAAATGTGGTTAAGTCCTTTCCAGCTCCAAGATTCTCTGGATAATCTTTACCCTTCCCCCCAGTCTCACTTCTCCTGACTTTCAGGACCCATGATCTACCCACTCTATTATCTAGCTACCCCCTCTCCCAGCCTCACTTCCAAGAAGCAAATAGATATTTTTTGTTCCCCTCATCTTTCCTCATTGGTCAGCTTGCATTGTCAACAACGCCAGTCCAGTCAAACTTCAGAAGGTTTGATGAGAGCAACCATAGCAATGTTGTAAAAAAAAATCTTCCATGACCTGGCTCAGCAAGTGGAAGACTCCCGCAAAGAAAAGCAGCAGCCAACATTTCTCTCCTGCATTAAGGTTAAAGTGCTTTTCTCACAAGAATTCTGTTATGTAAATGGATCAAATTTTGTCCCTCTTTTAAAGAAAAAAGAAGCTCAAAGAGGTTAAGGTACTCAACCAAGGTAATACAGCTAAGCCAGGATTCAAAGATCTCCTGGCTCCAAGTCAAGTGCCCTTTCTACTACAATACCCTGGTTTCTCATCTTTTCGATAATTCAGTTCATACCGATTTCTGCCTTTTCTATTCTAGAGCATGTAGTTTGTTTCTCATTATGGAGAGACTTGATTTTGATTTTGGGATGGGGAGAAGGAATGCTGGGAGTCACCAGACATGTTCTCCCCTGACCATTTAAGGAGAACAGATTTTGAAGTGTTCCAGGGAAGGGTAGACAGGATCCCGTGGCTTAAACCTTTACAGGCCTAGGAAGGATGGAAAATTCTAAAGAGAGAAGTTGGAAAAACATGAAGAAAAAGAATTTAAGGAGGAAGAAAAGAGACAGATGTGGAGGCACAGAGAACTCACCAATCAACTTAAGATGTTTAAATAACAGTACAAAGGAAATTAGAAGAGCAGGTAACAGAATGACTACAAAAATATGGCATGGTCCTATAAGATTAGTTTCAGGGGAATAATCTGAGGCTGTCTTGGGAAGGAAATGATAAACCAAGGTAATACAAATGATAATGAAATGATCAACACTTTGGGTTTTTTTAATGCTAAAATGTGGTATATAAATATAATGGAATATTATTGCATTGTAAAGAATGATGGATATGAAGAATTCAGAGAAATGTGAGAAGACATGTATGAACTGACACAGAGCATAGAAAGTAGAACCAAAATATACAATAACAACAATAAAACAAATGGAAAGAATATTAAAAGCCATCAGAATTCAGATTAAATTCAAGGCAAATTTTAGTTCCAAAGGATTATTTATGAGTCACACTTTGCCTGTCTCAGGAGAAAGGTGATGAACATGGAACATCACATGTGACATGTCAGAGGTCATTGCTAAAATGGCTTATTTTAATTGGTTTTCTATAGTTCAAGAGAGTTTTGTGGGGAAAAGGGGTTCCTGGAAAGAGATAGTAGTATAAAAACAAAAGGCACCAATAAAAGAGGGAGAAAAAGAATTTAGTGTTCAAGGATTGGATTTGGATAACTAGATCATTACTTAAAATATCCCAATAAAAAAATCTAACTATAATAGAAATCAAAATATAAAATAAACTATGAAAACGACAAGAGAAGGAATGTACCTAACAAGGATTGATAAGAATGTATTTTCTTGTAGCATTGCAAATCTAATCAAAAGAGTTATAAACTAAAAAGGAAGGGGAAGGGAGAAAACTAGCTGTGCAATCTACTGAGAGAGATATGGAGAGAAAGTAGGAAAAAGATAAGGAGTAGAGACATCTGGGAGCTCACAGCAGACAGAAGGCAAGATAGAAACCAGTAAAAATTAATCAACCAGCCCATGGCCTCAGATGTCTATACACAAATGCACGTTGTACAGGTAACAAGTAGGATGAACTCGAGAGCCAAAGGCAAGGCAGAAAATCGGAGTGCATTGGGATCAGTGATGCTTGGTGAGATAAGAACTATGGCAAGAAAATGGGTCTGCATCAGAGATACTGATAGACTAGAGCATTGGGGTGAATCTAATAAGATAGTTAATATGGATAAGCATAAAGCCTTTAACTTGGGTTCAAGAAATCAACTTTTCAGATCCAAGATGAGGGAGGCATGGTATAGGATCCAGAGTTCCCCAACCAAGGGATGTCAGAGCCTTCCCCCAACCAGGGGGCAACCCTTTACCAAAGGGGCAAACTGATACCAAAGAACGAGGCTGGGAGCTCCAGTCCATTGAATCGTATGGATTACTTACAAGGAAGCACAGTCCGAGGGGGCTGTCAAATGATTCAGCGGATCCAGATCCCCACCATGCAGTATAAGGTGGTCGTAGTCTATTTGGTGGATCCCCACAAAGCCCCCCAAAAAGTCCCATGGGGATTTTAGAAATGAGACAAATAGGGGAGGAATTCGAGAACATCATGTGTACACTAGTGCAGTTTGGCTAATGTTTTGATTTACTGCTTGGGAAATGGGCTTGATTCCCAGGACCTGGGTGCAAGGCCAGTGCAGGTGGTAGATGTTCAGACACTCAAGGCCATGTGCTGGCTGGTTTGAGTACATTCCCAGGCACGTACAAGGTTATTAGCTGGGCAAAGTATCCTCCTAATGGCTTTCAACCCCTTGTTATGGCTTTTACCCCAAAAAGGACCCCACATACCACCCCTGAAGTTCTTGCTGTGGCTTTCCCCAATGAGGAGCCCACACACAGCTAAGCAGGGATTTGTTTTTAAAAAGCTCTCAAAGTTAATGCAATCCTGAGCTAAGTTAAGAGAAGTCAGCCTTCCAGAGTTAAGAAGGCGTCACTACCAGCACCACTATCCTATCGCTACCACCATCACTGTCACATCAGTCCTACCAGGGCTGCCACATCCCCAGCCTTACTGCTACATCAGCAACATCAAAACATAACTCCCAGTAGCACTGACATTGTTGCATCCCCACCGATGACAACACCATGATCGTATTCACAGAACCACTAACACTGTCACATCACCATAACCATCACGAAGACTACCATTGCTCTCCCATTAATACTGCCGATACTGTCATAATAGACTACTTATCTGTACCATTAGCATAGTCATATCCCAGAGAGTCACATAGAAACCATCCAGGAAGAAATCCCTCACTGACACATATCTGACATACGGTTGTCCACTCCCACTCCCTCCAAGCAGAGGGAAGCCATGGCTTCTCAAGAGAAGTCTATTTTTGGACAGCTTTCATCATTTAGAAATTTTTCTTGACATCGTACCCCCGGTTTTCTCTTTGTACCTTTCTGACTCTGCCATCTGGGGCCAGAGAGAATAAACCAGTCCCTTTTCCACAAGACATCCCTTCAGATACTGAAACATAACTATCATGTCCCTCCAGGGTTTTTTCCCCTCTCAGTGAATCATGCCTGAATTTTTTGACCAATTATCTCATGTCACAAATTCAAGATCTGTTACATCCTGGCCGCCTTCCTTTTGTCACTCTTCAGTTTCTCAATATTCTTCTTATATGGTGATGTCCAGAATTAAACATAAATCTTGAGATGTGGTTTGATGACAGCAGAAGATAGTAGGCTAGCCCTTTCTATTCCTAGAAGCTATTCGTTTTTGTGGCTGCCACATCACATTGCTACTTCATATTGAGCTTGCAGTCCACTAAAATCCCCAGTTTTAGAACAACTGCTGCCTATCCATGCCTCATAAACCTTATGTTTAACTGAGTTGATTTTTTTGTACCCACAAGTTTTACGCCTTATTGAATTTCATCTGAGTAGATTCAGTCCAATGTTCTAGCTGTCCTAATGTGCTGTGATCACAGCCCTCTCTCGGGATGCAGATGGCTCTCTCCATCCCAAGTCTATTGGAATTAGCCTGAATCACCTCAGTGTTGAAAAGAGCCACATCCATCACATAATTTTGTTGCTCTATTCAATGTTCTCTTGGTTCTGCTGACTTCACCTAATATCAGTCTCTCCAGGCATTTCTGAAATGATCCTGTTGATCATTTCTTATAGAACAATAACATTCCATTATGTACTGTCCAGGCTGGCTTTCTGGAGGTCCTCCGGACGGGCCTTGGCCTCAGCAGGAGAAACACCACGACAATGGTCAGGAATAGAGTTTAGGGTCTTTATTCTGGCCCAGTCTTGATCTTTGTAGAACAATGCAGGAGGCAGGAGAGCCATCAGGAGGATGGTCAAAGATACAATGTCTCCCTACCAGTCCTTCTCAGCCCTTAAATACCCTATTACAATGACATCATTACAGCACACTGAGCATGTGTGAATTAGAGAACCATGACATCCCCACGCTAAGTACAGAGTATATATGGGAACTAGAGAACCATGACATCCCCATGCTGAGTACTAAGAATATATAGGAACTAGAGAACCATGACATCACCAGGCTAAGTACTAAGTATATATGGGAACTAGAAAACCATGACATCACCGTGCTAAGTACTAAGTATATATGGGAACTAGAGAGCCATGACATCACCAGGCTAAGTACTAAGTATATATGGGAACTAGAGAACCATTACATCACCGTACTAAGTATTAAGTAGATGTGAACTACAGAACCATGATCTCATCAGTTCCACTGAGCTAACACCTTGTTGTAAGTATCCTTGTATCAAGTATACTTCTCCAGAGTCCCGGCCCTCTGTACTAATGCACCATCAACATCGAAGATTCCCATCACAATGCTGCTACCTTTAGCACAGTGATTAATGACCAATCAATATCATAATACTAACTCCATTAACATCACCATCACATCTCTACTACTCTTACCCCCACTGCTATCCCATTCCCAACATCACTGTCAAAATAGTATGATGACTACCATCACCTCTGTTCCAATAATTAATAACAGTAATTATTATTATAGCTAACATTTACATAGCTCTTACTATGTGTCAGGTACTAAGTGATTAACAATTATTATGTGATCTTCACAACAGCCCTGAGAGGTAGATGTTCTTATTATCCTCCATATAAAAGGTGAAGAAACTGAGACAAACAGAGATTAAGCTGAATTGCCCAAGGTCACCCAGCTAGCAAATGTCTGAGGGTAGATTTGAATTCAGTTCTTCCTGATTCTAGAGCCAGCACTTTATCCACTATGGCACCACCTAATTGCCCATCAGGATACCTCCTCACTGTCACATCACTGTTATTATTATAATAATGCTGTCATTACCATTGCCAACGTCACATTACTACTATCGTCACTGCCATATTATTGCTACCAGCAGCACCATCACAACACTACTACTACTGCGTCATCCCCACCATCGATGCCATCATCTTGCATACATTGCCACCATCTCTACAATCAGAATCATCACTGAGCTACTACTGTCACATTTCTCTAATCGGCATCGTTACTGATACATAGCTGCTGTTATCACTGTCACAATGTCACCACAACCATTACTTTCATAATTCTGATTTTCCATAAACTTGAAAATATAAAAGAGGACCAAAATGACATCGTGATGTGTCGGGGTCAACGTATTGTGTGGAAGAACTTGGAAGGCTCTACCACAGGTCAGGCACAAATAATCTTTTTGAACATTTGGAATGGAAAACTTGAAAATATAAAATACTTGGGAAAGAACTCCCTATTTGAATTTTTAAAAAAACTGGTGGGAAAACTAGAAAGCACTTTGGCAAAAAAGGATCAAACAATGGCTTACTGAGTTCCATTGTTTCTGATTCTCTCGTCTAGTCTGTCTCATTAATCTAATTTTCTATTTTTTTTAAACCACTACAAAATGGTTTTGATGACAGCTGTTTTACAATATAGTTTGAGGTCTAGAAGTGCTACTCTCTCTTTATCCCTGACTCTTTTCTTTATTTCCCTTGATATTCTAGATCTTTTGTTTCTCCAACTGAATATTTTATTATATTATCCCTTTGATGGTTAGCATAGCATTAAAATTATACGTTAGCTTTGGTCGCACTGTCATTTTTATTATATTGGTGTGCTCCAGCTACGGTCACCGAATACTTCTCTAGCTATTTAAGTTGTTCTTTATGGAATACCTTGGAATGGAATCTCTACAAATCTTAAGTGTGTTTTGGTAAATTGACTTCCCTCCCCCCAAGATTATATACATTTTGTAGCCGCTTAAGATTTTGTTATTACTGTATGAAAACGCTGATGATTTTTGTGGGTTTATATTATAGCTTGCAACTCTGCTGAAGCCGTTAATTGTCTCAACGACTATATTTACTGATTCTCTTGGATTTTCTATCTAAACCAACATGTTGTCGGAAAATAGTCATATCTTTTTCCTTATTGTCTTATTGATGGAATTTCTTGAATGAAATCAAATAAAAGTGGGGAGAGTAGACATCCTTGATTTATTGCTTTCTTCACTAGGAAACTCCTATTATGTTGCCATTGTATATTATGTTTGGCTTTTTGCCTTTGTCTAAAGCCAAATTTTTATTAAAAACCAATTTTATGTTGTTAAAAGAAAACAAAAGATATTTTATGTTTATATTGCAAAGGCTTTGGGGAGGGGGGGATATTTATTTATTTATTTATAATGATATTTTATTTTTCCAAATACATGTAAAGATAGTTTTCAACATTTTTTTTTTGCTGAGGCACTTGGGGTTAAGTGACTTGCCCAGGGTCACACAACTAGGAAGTGTTAAGCGTCTAAGGCCAGATTTGAACTCGGGTCCTCCTGACTCCAGGGCTGGTGCTCTACCCACTGTACCACCTAGCTGCCCCGAAAATCCTATGCTTTGATCCATATTCAGTCTCCATAATTCTCTTTCTGGATGCAGATGGCATTTTCCATCAAGTTTTTCTTAAGCATACATGAGTGTTGTTCTTTTTCTGCAGCTAGTGAAATACCTGTAATTTTGGATGCCTTTTATTTTTCATATGATTAATTATATTGTTTCCCTAATGTTGAACTCTCCTTGCATTCCTGGTATAAATCCAATTGGGTGATAATTATTTCTTGGCTCTCATTCTCTTCCCAACCACTTGCAATCTGGCTTTCAGCCTCATCGATAAATAGAAGCTGTTCTTTTGAAGGTTATCAATGATTCTGTAATTGCTCAATCTAATGGCCTTTTCTCATCCCTCATTCTTCCCTCTGCAGCATTTGCCACTGTTGACTCTTTTCTTCTTGCAGATCCTCTCCTTCATGGGTTCTCATGCCACTGTTCTATCTTGGTTCTTCTTCGGCCTGTCTAACTACCGTTGATCAGTTTCCTTGCTGGACTATCATCTATGTAACTGTGAGTGTGCCTTCTGTCTAGTACAATCTCTGTCTACCTTCTGTCTAGTATTATCATCCCTTCCCTTTGTACACATCCTCTCTTTCAGTGATCATATTAGCTCCCTTGAGCTCAATTATCATCCCTATATGAGGATATAGGTATATTTACATCTCTATCTGCTTATCATGTCTCTCCTTCTTCCATCAATTTATCATTGAGCTATTACACACACACACACACACACACACACCTCCAGCCCTAGTCTTTCTCCTGAATTACACTACAATCACAACTGTCTATTGAATATCTCAAACTGGATGACCCATTTAAGTATCTCAAATACAGATTTAACTTTTACTATCAAGGGCATCTTCATCCTGCCAGTCATCCCTGTTCAAAACCTTGGGGTCATAGTCAACTCCTCATCTTCTTCACCCTGTTTATCTAAACAGTTACCAATTTTGTCACTTCTTTCTCCATAACATCTTCCAACTATTCCCTTCCCTCCATTCACATAATTACCACCGAAGTTCAAGCCTGCATCATCAATTACATTTTTACATCAATTATATTTTTTATACATCAATATTTTTTTACATCAAGTATATTTTTTTACTGAGGCAATTGGGGTAAAGTGAGTTGCCCAGGGTCACACAGCTAGGATGTGTTAAGTGTCTAGGTCAGATTTGAATTCAGGTCTTCCTGACTTCAGGGCTGGTACTCTATCCACTGCACCAACTAGCTGCCCCCAATGCCAGCAATATTGCAACAGCTTCTTGATTGTTCTATATGCTTGTAGTTTCTCATTTCTCCAATCCTTGCTCCATGTTGCTACCCCAAAGTCCAAGGCCTGACCATCTCACTCTCCTTCTTAAGCTCCTCAGATTCTCTATTGCCTCTAGGATAAAATCCAAACTTCTTCACTTGGCATTAAAGTCAATCAAGTGAGCATTTCTGGAACTCTTACCATCTAGAAGGGACTCTCCCGATCACTGGGAATAAAAAGACAAAAGCAATGCTGTTACTGACTTCCAGGAATGGATATTCTAGAGGGGAGACAACGTGCATAGATATAGGTGCATACAAAGCATGTCCAGAAGGAGCTCAGAGGAGAAGGCTGGAGTATCTGGAGGAAGCGGCGAATGTTTCACGCAGAAGGTAGTTATGCCCTAAAGCAAGCCAGGGAGTCAAAGAAATGAACTGAGGAGAGAGAGTATTTCTGGAATTGGAGGCAGCTAGTGCAAAGGTATAGGGATGGTGTCCTATGTGGGAGGGAATGGCAAGAGGGCAAGTGTGGCTACACTAAAAGATATGGAAGGAATAATGTGTGAAAATGTTAGGTACATAGGAAGGAGCCAGGTTTTTAAGAGAGTTAAATGTCAAATTTTGTTACTGTTTCATTTTTTCAGCCATATCTGACTCTTCGTGACCCCATTTGGTGTTTTCTTGGCAAAGGTACTAGAGTTGTCTGCTATGTCCTTCTCCAGCTCATTTTACTGATGAGAAAACTGAGGCAGGCAGGGTAAAGTGACTTGCCCAGGGTCACACAGCTAGTAAGTGTCCGAGGTCAGATCTGAATCATGAAGATGAGTCCTCCTGATTCCAAGCCCAGTGCTTTATCCACTGGGCCGCCTAGTTGCCCAAATGTCATCTAGAGATATTTATATTTGATCTTAGAGATAATAGTGAGTTACTGGATCTTTCTGAATATGGATGTGTATGTATGTGTGTGACAGAGAGACAGACAGAGGCAGAGGAGAGAGAGAGAGAGAGAGAGAGAGAGAGAGAGAGAGAGAGAGAGAATGCAGAGGGAAAGGGGAAGATTAAAGGAGAGGGGAAGGAAGGAGGAAGGGAGAGAAAGAAAGAGAGATACAAAGATAAGCAGAGAGACATAGAGAGACATGGTAAATTCTGGACGTTCAGAAATTGATATGGCATCTGTGTGGAAGATGGAGTGGAAAAAATCTTGAGGCAGACAGCCTAACTATAAGATTATTGTAACAGACTAAGCATGAGGTAGCTGGAGAGAAGAGAATGGAGAAGATATTAGTGAAATAGAAATGACAAGATTTGACAACCTTTTGGATATGTTGCATGGATAAAGCACAGTGAGAAGTCAAGGATGGCAAGGTGAAAAATTGAATAGAAAAATGGCAAAGTCCCTGACAGAAATAAAGAAGCTTGGAAGAAGAGGTTTAATGGAGAGAGATCAAATTATGTCTTGGTATGTTGATTTGAGATGTCTATGATACGTCCAATTTGAAAAATCCAACTAATATAGGACTGATGCTTGAGAGACTGATCTGAATTAAAATCCTTCTTCTGATAATTACTAGCTGCATGATCCTGGACAAGTCACTTCACCTCTGTCTGCCTCAATTTTCTCGTCTGTAAAATAGGGATAATACCACCTGCCTCCTTTGGTTGTTGTGAGGATTAAATGAAATGATCATCAGGCATTTAGCACAGTGCCTTGCCCACAGTAAATGCTGTATAAGTATTAGCTTTTATTTCTATTGATATGCATAGATAAATGTGTATGTACATATATGCATCTATAGGTAAGATGTATATATGTACACGTATGTGTGACTCGCATAGCTAATGACTGAGCCCATGGGATTTGATGATGTTACCAAGTGAGAGAATGTTAAGAGAAGAGAACAGAGGGCCCCAGAGCCTCAGAGGTACACCTACAGTGAGGTGCTATGACCCAGATGACGAAGCAGCCAAAGATGCCGAAGAAGAGTAGACGATCACGAGTCGAGTCAAGAAGGCAATGGTGGGCAACGTCATAAAAACTCGGACGAGAGAGAGTATAAGAGGGCTCTCAACAATTAAATTCTTCGGAGAGGTCACCATAGCTGAGGATTGAAAGGAAGCCATTAGATTTAGGCAATTAAGAGATCAGAGGTAACTTGGGACACAGTACTGTCAATTCAGTGATGAGGTGATAAGTCAGATTACAAAAGGTTTAGAAGAGGCTGGAAGGAGGAGAGGCTGGAAGGAGGAGAGGTTTTAGATATACAAAGCATTTTCAAGTCATTTGGCTGAGAAGGGGAGTAGAGATGCTGGATAATAGTGAGGGGGGAAGGACAGACCCAAAAGGCTTTTTTAAGGATAGAGGAAACTGCTGTGTTTGTAGTTAGCACAGATGCAACATATTACTATGGGGGAAAGACGGTATAATATTATGGGCAATCTGCTGGAGGGGATGGGATCAAAAGACACAAAAGTGGTTGATCGTGGTAAGGTGAAAGACTGAAGTAAAGGAGGACATAATAGGGGATAAAATCAGAAGAGTGTGAGAAGAATATGAAGGCAGAAGGGGGAGTTAAAGAATTAATTTTCTCAGTAAAAATTTAGGTAAGGACCTCAACTGAGAGGGTGGGGAAAGGGGGAGCCATGGGAAGCCTAAGGAGAAGAAACGTTTGAAAAAGTCACTGTGAGGAATAAAACAGGCAAAATGCTCTATTTGCCACTAGCTCCTTTTTGTCTTCTGCCTTCATCCACATCTCTGGTTATACTTTTAGGAAGAAATCACTGGTCATCCCTCTTGTTACTTTGTTGTTGTTGCTAACCCCATGGATGTCTTTTCCCTTTTTTTTCTCTGGGAGTAATTTATTTTATCACCTATGCCTTCCCCTGTCACTGTATTCATTTATCTTTCTTATATTTTTGTTGTCTGAGGTGTTTGCGAAGCAAATTGTCTGCCCAGGTATAGTTTTCTTCCTATGTATACTGAAAATGCTTTTTCACTGAACAGTTCACAGGATATGTCACCTCATGTTGCTGCCTGAGCATCTTTGCTCTCTGAAACACATTATTCCATTTCCTTCTGTGGTTTTTGGTGGGTTTAAAATAGTCTTGTGTTGTTCTCATTTTCTTTCCTTCTTATTCAGAAAAGGTTCCTCCGGATTGCTTGCAAAAATGGTTGTTTATCAATGAAAAGGTTAAAGTTCATGAAAGGTTAAAGTTCATGACTTGGAATCTCAGAGACTGTAACACAGAATTGTTTTTCTGGAGGTGATCTGTGGATTCTTTCAATTAGCACTTTGTTTTTTTCTGTTCAGAAGTTCTGGGCAGTTGTTCAGACTTTCTGACTAGTCGTGTTCTTCTGGAATACCCATAACACTTAATTTGCCTCTGTGCTTGCTGTCTTCAAGATCAATATTTTTTTTCCTTGCATAGAGATTGTTTTCTTTTTATGTTACTGCTTTTTGCTTTTCTTCTTTCCAGTCTGCCCTTCACCCCTGTGTATTCATGCACAATCATTTGTTCTCTCTTTTGTTTCTTTTGCGAGATTTACCATCATGGATTCCAGTTTTTCTAATCTGCTGATAATTGCTGTGCAGGGAACAAATTCTGCTTTCAAAATTCTTGTCTTTTAAACTATTCGATAGAATCCAATTGTGGTTTCATTCCCTTTCAGGAGTCCACAGGGTCCTCTGCCTCATTCATTTTCCATTTTGGGGGGGAAATTTATTCATGGATGTTGGGACTTCTGAAAATGATCTGAAGGCCATATTTCCTTCTGTTATTAATATTCCCCCTGTTCATTTTTCTGCTGGTGCCCAAACCCTTTAAATGAGTTTTCTTCATCTTGAGATCTCATAATTTTAGTCTTTTCCTCTTATTTCCCCTTATTGCTCCCTTTCTGACTCCTTCTTTGATGATGGCTTCCCTGAAGACTGAACTTCAAAAATGCCTTAGCCTTCTCTCACACTAGGCAACTCAGGCTTTTTAAAAAGTTTATTCATTTATTTTTATTTTTTTAATTAAAGCTTTTTCTTTTCTTTTTTATTAAAGTCTTTTATTTTCAAAACATATACATGGATAATTTTTCAACACTGACTTCCGCAAAACCTTGTGTTCCAGATTTCCCCTTTCTTCCCCCCACCCTCCTCTCCTAGATGGCAAGTAATCTAATATCTGTTAAACATGCTAAAAACATATCTATTAAATCCAATATATGTACATTTATTTATACAATTATCATGTTGCACAAGAAAAAAATCAGATCAAAAAGGAAAAATGAGAAAAAAAAACCAACAAAAAGAGTGAGAATGTGATATTGTGATCCACACTCAGTTCCCACAGTCCTCTCTCTGGCTCTCTTCATCACAAGATCATGGGAACTGGTCTCAATCATCTCATTGTTGAAGAGAGCCATGTCCATCGGAATCGATCATCATATAATCTTGCTATTGCCGTCTACAATGATCTCCTAGTTCTGCTCATTTCACTCAGCATCACTTCATGTAAGTCTCTCTAAGCCTCTCTGTATTCATCCTGCTGATTGTTTCTTACAGAACAATAATATTCCATGACATTCAGATACCATAAGTTATTCAGCCATTCTCCAGCTGATGGGCACCTACTCACTTTCCAGTTTCTAGCCACAAAAAGGGCTGCCACAAACATTTATGCACATGTGACTCTCTTTCCCTCCTTTAAGATCTCTTTGGGATATAAGCCCAGTAGTAACACTGTTGGCTCAAAGGGTACGCACAGTTTGATAGCCCTTTGGGCATAGGCAATTCAGGCTTTACTGGCTTTAGTCTCTGTCCCAAGTGACTTCTAGGGAAACAGAACTAACTATATACAGTTGCATGCCATTGCCCTTTGCTTCAGGCCTGGTGGAGCCAAATACATGCTGCCAACTTGCCCCAGTTGGCAAGTATACTGCCGAATACTGTTGCAGCATAGGGCCCTGCCACACACTACAGCCCCAATAAGAGCAACCTTTTGACTTTTGATTTTCTCGGGTACAAGGAAATGAAGGTGGAGGGAGGGCTGGGGGTGGTGGTGGAAGAAAGTGCCAAGTAAGCAAAGATTAGACTTCACTTGTGTTCGTTCATCTGGTTGTTACCTAATTAGGATTCTTGGTGTCCCCAACTATGAAGACAGCTGCAGTTCCTCTTGCACATAATTCTTATTTTGGAAAGATCGGAGGGCTGTGAAAATTGGCGAAAATGTCTAGTCTTACATCTCCTTGACCCACAAGCTACTGCTGTTTGTCACATACGGCATAAATGTCGTTCTGTCTTTCGTGTCCATATTTCCATGACACATGCCAGGAATATATTTCATCCACACCCCTGTTTCTGAATTGGCCATTTCATTGAAGGCTCAGCTCAAGCACCACTTCTCTTTTTTTATTATAGCTTTTTATTTACAAGATGTATGCATGGGTAATTTTTCAGCATTGACCCTTGCAAAACCTTCTGTGCCAACTTTTCCCCTCTTGAGCACCACTTCTAACATAAAGTCCTTACTGATCTTAGATGGCTTCTCCACTCCAAAAGCTAATTTTACAAGTTGTATATTTTGTATTAACGTATCTGTATGTGTATTTTCTACCAACAGACTACAAGCTCCATGAAGGCAGAGATGCATTTGGTTAGGTCTTTTTTGTATACCGAGCACCCAGTACAGTACCTGGCATACAAAAAGAGCTCAATAAATGCTTGCTGAATTGATTTATTTGAAATGGAGAGAAAATGGAGCAGAGGGAAGAGTTAGAACGCTATGGCCCAAATTCTGGTATGACAGGACAAGGGCCTGGAGAGGCGCACACACTCAAACCCTTTTCCATGAGACAGACATAAATATTGCAGGGTTTAGTTTCCCTGGGCTGGGGAGCAGAGGAAAGGCAGATGGTGTTGTATGAGAGGGACCTCCAGTGACTCACAGGGCTCACCACCAGGGAACAAGGAGCAGCACTGTTACTTGTGTAGTTATAAGCAACCGGGAACAAGGAACGGCACTGTTACCCTCTCTCAGTGGATTTGGTGAGATGCCCAGGTGGCAGCTGCTAACAGACATGTCTGAATGGGATCAAACAGCTTACAAACTGGCCTCTTTTCACAAGACCAGACATCTGCTTCAAGAGAACCATAGAGACCCTACCTCTCCTCGATTTTTGGAGTATGTAGGAATGGTACCTGGTCATTTTCTTTCAGGGTGCGCTCTGCTTGGCCTGGGAGGACATTGGCAGCAAGTGACAACTGCACCACAAGCAGTATCAATAACGGTCACAGCATCACCATAACAATTATGTAATTGTATCCCCAGCACCCTCACCCCCACTACAATGCTCTCAATGTCCCCACCATCAGCACCGTCATCATAATGTCCCATCACCAGTGAGACAAAGCTCTCAACAATACCACCACTATCTTCACCTAAGCCCATCATTACCGTCACATCCCCACCGACATCCCAATTAGTTTAGGACCACCATTGTTGTCACATAATTAGGAGGCTATCAAGAGAAACAACATCAATTTGACACCAGAACCACCAAAACCATCATCACCATCACTACTGTTCAGGTCACATCATTGCCTCCATGACTGCCATATCACCACTGCTACGTGGCATCAGAATTACCAGACCTACCATGTCAACATGGCCATCACTGCAGAGACATCAAGGGGAACACCATTCCCACAACACTAGCACCAATCCTTGTCACCTCAACACTACTGTTACTATCCCATCACTACCACTGATGCAATTAACCCTATTACATCAGCACCATCATCACTGTCCCATCAGAACCACCTTCCCTGTTACATCAGCACAATGATCACTGACATGGCTGCCATCACTATGCGACATCAGAAGCTCAAAACTGTCACCACGGCCACTGTTGTCCCTGTTGCATCACTGCCACCATGACTATCATAACACACTGCCATGGGGCACCAGAATTACCAGAACTACCACATCAACACCACTGTCACTGTAAATGGCAACACCATCCCTGTCACAGTGACCCTACCGTCTCTGTGCCATCATCACCACCACCGTCATCGTTGTCAGATCCAAACCACCATCACTGTTACACGAACACATCCATTGATGGCATGACTGCCACCTCACCATCATCGTGTGTCATTGGGACACCACCACCACTGCCATGTTACCATCACCATTGCAGTCACATCCCCATGACCGTCACTGTCAAATCACCATGTGCCCCATCATTGCTGTCACATCAGCACCATCATCCCTCTTTCGTCAGGATGTAAACATCTCGAGGGCAGGAGTGATATTATTTTATTATTTTCCATCCCTAGGGCAATGGCTGGCACATAAAAGGCATTTAAGAAATGCTTGCTGAGTTGATTTGAAGCAGCCAGAAACTGGAAACAGAATAGTTTGGATGCCCCCGTATTAATTCTGGTAAAGTGGAGCAAGGATCTCACACTCGATACCACGTTCCATTACAACAAACACTGCAGGGCTCTGTTTCCTGGGCCGGTTCCCTAAGTAGGCACAGTTCTGGGTACAAGCTAATGCCAGGATAAAGGGCAGAAATCAAAGACTGTGACTCGGATTGTCTAGTCTGGTTGCCTTCATGCAAAGTTTGGTGAATAAGAAGAGAACTGCCCCTTTTACTGCTGTGATTTGGCTGGAGAATCAGTTGCTGATTTCTCCTGGCTTTGCCACTAAATTATGATTAAACAAGCTGCTCTGGTCTTTTTGAGCGTTGGGCACTGGAATCAGTGCTCATGTTTCTCTGTTGTTTCACAGTACTTCTGGGAGGCAGAAAATGGAAATGCCAGCCCCTTTGTTTAACATGTGAGGGAATTAAAGGCCAGAGAGCTCCGGCATGCCCCAAAGCACAGTTGGTAAAAGCCATTGTCTTCTGCCATGCTACCCCAAGTAAAAGGTCCGTGTGTCATTAGAATTACTGTGGGAATTCAATGAAAGCAAGAAGGCTTATGGTTAGGTTAAGTCAAAGCCAACTATTCCCTCTGCCCCTACTCCAGTACCAGCTCAGACAACTCAAGCCACAGATCAGGATTAAGAAGCTATGGCAGTAGCTGGTGGAAATAGATGCACGCTGGGCCGGAGAGCAGAGGAATGGCAGATGTTGGACAAGAGGCCTCCAGTGACTCACAGGGCTCACCACCGGGGAACAAGGAGCAGCACTGTTACTTGTGTAGTTACAAGCAACCGGGAACAAGGAACGGCACTGTTACCCGCTCTCAGTGGATTTGGTGAGATGCCCAGGTGGCAGCTGCTAACAGACATATCTGAATGGGATCAAACAGCTTACAAACTGGCCTCTTTTCACAAGACCAGACATCTGCTTCAAGAGAACCATAGAGACCCCACCTCTCCACGACGTTTTTTGCAGATTGTAGGAACCGGGCCTGGTCATTTTCTTTCAGGATGCGCTCTGCTTGGTTGATGAGGACCGTTGAGCGTTCTAGGCATTGGCGGCAATTGGCAACCTGCTGTGCCAACTTTCTCAGCTTCATCACCTTCAAAAGAGGAGGCAAATGAGAAAGGGAAAACACGATGCCCTCCATTTCAAACAACCCAAATGAACCTCCCAAAATATGACTCCTGTGGTCAAACTGCTGACGACTCACTGCTTCTATTTCTTCAATTTCTCCAGCATCTACTTGCCCCCTACTCTCTCGGCCACCTCCCTGCTTCTCCCATCAACCTATCCAGTCTAGCATTCATCCAGCATGCCATGCATTCTCACCTATTCACTCTGTTATTTGAGTATGATATTTCTATGTTCACATATCTGTGCTTTTAGTAACTTCAGTACCTTTTAGTAACTTTATTATCTGTGAGGGTTAGAACCACTCCCCATGGAACAGAGCCATATCAATAATAAACATTTCATTAGCATTTGACTTCTCTCGTTGTTTGCAGAGTATGAGCACAGAATCCCTACATTCTTACTGTCAGAATGAGAAAAACAAAATCACATAGACAAGTCTCAAAACATTAGACCCATTTTGACCCATTTCACCTTTGCTTGTGCTGCTTCTCCTGCCCAGAATGATCTCCCTTATCTTTTTCCACCAGCCCAAAGTTCTTCCAACACAAAGCCTTCCCCGATCAATTTGTAACTCCCTCTTCCCTTACTTGTTTTCCTACCTCAGACCATACTGCCTGTGTGAGATGAAGCAAGTCACTTAATCTCTGAGTACATAAGTTTCAGAGAAGGTGCTGGCCTGTACTGAGAGAGAATTTCTTCATCTGGAACCTCCCTATTGGGAAATCACAGGACTAGTCACTATCCCTATTTTTTAGTAGCTGGATCATACAGTTTGGCATTGGGTTACATTTAATGAAACACTTTACTATTTAATGAAACAATGTAAGTTAGCATTGTATTCTAGCTTTCCTGTGGTTTAGTCTTTTCTCTCTTTGCAAGCAGAAACTGTAATCAGTTTCTCTCATACGTCCCATAACACACAACAGAGTGCTTAGGCTCATGGGAGACACTTGATAAATGACTAATTGAATGGGGGGAGGGCAGCTGTTTGTCTTCAACTTGTGAAGAAATCCCATATTATCCCATTGTGGCAGCAAGAGTTTATCATCACACTCATAGTGATAATAATAATTGTTAGTATTATTGCAATAGTCTGTAGAATAGTACATCTCCTTTTATGTGGATTTATTTTGTAGGTTGCTGAAACTGTGAATTGTTTCTAGTAGTTTTTTTTTTAGTTGATTCTCTAGAATTTTCTAATTATACCATCATATCATCTACAAAGAGTGGTAATTTGGTTTCCTCATTACCTACTCTAATTCCTTTCACCTCTTTTTCTTCTCTTATTGCCAAAGCTAGCATTTCTAATACAATTTTGAATAGTAATGGTGATAGGGGCAACCTTGTTTCACCCCTGATCTTACTGAGAATGGTTCTAGTTTATCGCCAATAGATATGATGCTTGCTGGTGGCTTTAAATAGATGCTATTGATCATTTTGAGTCAAACTCCTTTTATTCCTATTTTCTCTAGTGTTTTTTAATAGGAATGGATATTGGATTTTGTCCAATGCTTTTTCTGCATCTATTGAGATAATCATATGATTTTTGTTAGTTTGGTTATTGATATAGTCAATTATGCTAATAGTTTTCCCAATATTGAACTAGCTCTGCATTCCTGGTATAAATCCTATTTGGTCATGATGTGTTATCCTGGGGATGATTTGCTGTTCTCTTTGTTCAAATTTTATTTAAGATTTTTGCATCAATATTCATTAAGGAGATTGGTCTATAATTTTCTTTCAGAGTAGGGTAGGGTCTGTTTTGACCCTACCGGGTTTAGGTATCAGCACCATGTCTGTGTCATAAAAAGAATTTGGTGGGAGTCCTTCTTTCCTTATTTTTCCAAATAGTTTGCATAGTCTTGGAATTAATTAGAGCAGTACATCTCAAAAAATAAAAATAGGATAGTGGCTCATCTCAAGACTGTTTCACAGGATCCTGGATTTAGAGCTGGAAGGGACCTTAGAGATCACGTCCACCTGCTTCATTTTACAAACAGATAAAAGTGACTTTCCTGGGCTATATGTCAGAGGCAGGATTTGAATCCCAGGTCTTCCCGACTCCAAGTCCACTAACACCATCGACTCAATCAATGGGGAGAAAATGAGAAGATAATTATACTAACTTGAATCTCTGTGGCCCCAACCCCTACAACCCATCACCTATTTCTTAGAGCAAATCTGAAAGGTTGACATCCCACCAACTCAATGAAACACCACCCTTCACCTTGGTCTCTTTTATTTTGACTGCAATCGCCTGCTTCCTCTGCTGGATGATCTCCATCAGCTCATCACATTCTTCCATGAGCTTGGCCTCATGCATTGCAGTATTCACCTGCCAAGAAAGGCCATGATACCACAGCGTGAAACACAGAGAGCCAGCAGTGGATGCCTTGCTGTCTCAGAACAACTTGGACCGCTGGCTAGGAAAGTACTCCGTCACTTCTGAGGTCTGCTCCTTGAGGGAGGATTAGAGAGTTGGACATTAAGGAGGTCAAAGTATTGACTGTTAGGTCACGGTAGCTCATGGATGGTGGGGAGAGGAATGGATGAAATGTGGAGATGCTCTAGTGGCCACCTTCTGCTAACCAAGCCTTTTTGAGGGGAAGTCACAGTGCAGGAGGACCCTCATTTGGATACATCAGGATTTGGATGTGATGAACTTTTGACAGCCAAATGTCCCTATCCCAGGGTCAAAAGTCAAGGGGATGGGCAGAGGGAAGTAGCAAGAAAGAGCCGACATCCCAACCTGCTCTCTGTCCATCTTTCATTTTTTACTTTCTTTAGCACAACATAAGGGAAGGGGCATATAAAATAGAGACAGAACAAGGGACTAATATAAGAAATCAGTAGACTAGAGGTCAGTGGGGGAAACAGGAAACCAGGAAGAAAGGAACCTAGGCCCATCCTGTGCTACCTAGGGTTTTTTTTCCTCCTACTGTATATTGTTTGGCCCTTAAGGGAGCTAAAAATATTCATATATGTTTCTGAAATGACACATAATAAGAATATACCACTCTTGCCAATGGAAAGGTAAGAGGTATTTCTTCATGGCACCCCTTGTCATGGATATGTATGCTGAAGGTAGAAGACACCCTTGCAATGACTCCCAACCCAATTCTTTGATGGGCCCACTGTGGTTTACCATGTGTAGCTTCTTGGAAATCCCATAGCCCTAGAGCTGTTCCCAAGTAATCACATACTCATGCTCACTCATCTGGCTACCTTTTGACTCATGTAGTCTTTTAAGCCATTTAACCTAAACCCACAAGACTTTCTTGATTCTCCTAATTATCCAGCTGGTTTTCTTCTCTTTGTGTCCCCATCTTCCTCCTTTAAACTTGCCTTAATGTGTTCCCACAAGCCTTCTAGAATCCTTATAGGATCAAAGCTACAAAGGACCTCACAAGCCATCTACTCCACCCTCCCATTTACATCTGAGGAAATTGAAGCCCAGAGAAGGGAAACTATTTGCTCAAGATAACACACAGGATCCTAAAGTTGGAAAGAACTTCAGAGGCCATCTAGCTGACTCTTCCTTTCACAAAGGAGGGAACTGAAGCCAAGAATTCCAAGCGAGTTGTCAAAGTAACACACACAAGATCGGGGAGACAGAAGGACCTCAAAGACTCTAGTTCAACCTCTTTATTCAACAGATGAAGAAAGAAGGCTCGGGGAGGTTAAGTGATTTAGGATCAATCACATCATCATAAATCCAGAACAGGAAGGGACCTCAGTGGCCATCTAGTCCAATTCCTGCATTTTTACAGTGGAGGAAACTGGGACCCAAGGAGAAGTGATTTACCCAAGGTCACAAAGGTAATAAGACTTAACAGCAAGATTTGAATCTAGGTCCTTCCACTCCATTGCTCTTTCCACTGTACCACAACGCCTCCCTCTCACCTATGTTGTTAACTGTTCCCAGGAGGGGGTACAGTAATAGCAAGTACTCAGGCTAATGAAGAAGGTGGCTCAGAAGAAAAGTCGCTGGGGAATGTGGAAAGGAAAGGAGAGGGGGAAGAGCGAAGAGGCTGAGGAGGCCCTGTTCCACTTAGTAGCATGTGGGGTAGTTACACAGGCAAGTACAACCACTATACTTGTCAACATTCAAAAGTACAGACTCAAAATTGGAAGCAGCATTTCCTGTAGTAGACAGGGCAAACATGAATTTTAATCCTCATTCCTATCTCAAACTGTGGAAAGACTATCATATCAATGCTAAGTCAGAGAACCAAGGTCACTATGTGACTTTGGACTAGTCACTCTACCTCCCCTCCCCCTGCCTTAGTTTCCTCGTCTCTAAAATGAGGGGGCTGGCCCAGGTGGCCTTTGAAGTCCTTTCTACATCTAGGATCATATGGATCCTATTTTTATACCTCCACAAAAAATACCCACCCCTGACACAGTATATCCCTCACTGGGGCCAATTTCCCATGTTACTTATTTTGGTTTAGTTAGATTCTTATTACTAGAATGGGAAAAGCACCAACTTGTTGAGTACAGACAACTTGTATCTAAGCAGCTGTGCAACCTTCGCTAAGACCCTTCCCTTGGCTGGCCCTCAATTTGCTTCAAATGAGTCATGAGGAGGCTGGACGAGACATACTTAAGGTCTCTTCCCCCTTACTACACCCTGACGTGCCTTTGCTTACACGTTCCAGGTGAAGTTCACAGGATGAAGTTTATCATCTCTCTTTACTGACCATACTCTTTCTGGTCCAATCATCCTCTTTGTGGTTGTATACACTTTCCCTAGGCTAGACCCACATCCCAACCCTTCACCCTGCCAGCAAATGTCCCTGACATTCATGCTTCCTGTTGTGATTTTGACCCCAAGTGATATAGCTGTCTTGTACATGAATTCTTGATCATTCTCCACTTCAATTTATTTGGTCTTTCTTCTCTTTTCTCACCAGGGAAGAAGTCAGAAAGATGAATAAGAATATCTCCAATTGCCTGCTAGCTATATCATCCTAGATACCCCACAAACAACTCAAATTGAATTGTCGTTAATCAATGTTTTTGCTTCCACCTACCCAACCAGCTTCCTTGTGAGAATGGATCTGCTAGTTCTCAGCTAGGCCAGAATCCCATCTGCCACCTGGAGTGCCACTGCTCTCTCTAGTTCTTCTTTGAAATTCTGACAGGTAACCGTGTCTGACGATACGTGAAACATTTTCATGCCCACCTCTACAATGAAATGCACTTTCTCATTTCAGCACTAAGGCCAAGATTGGCTTTGTGCCTCTGTCGTTTTCACTTTTATTAATGGAGTCACCACATAGAATGTTTTCCTGATTCTTTTTACTTCACTTTGTGTCAGTTCATACATGCCTTTCCACGTTTCTCTATATTAATCACTTTCATTGTTTCTCACAGCATGATAAAATTCTACGTATCACGACTTGTTTAACTATTAAATCAGTGGGCATCCACTTTGTTTCAAGTTCATCGCTACCCTAAAAAGGGCTGCTATGATTATTTTGGTGAAAGTGGGGTCTTTCTTTTGTCTTTGATCTCTTTGGAGAATATGTCCAGAAGTGGGATCGTTGGGAGAAATGGAATGGATATTTTAGTCTTTTCCGAAACCCCTTTAGCTGTAATCCTAAATTGTTTTCTGAAATGGCTGAACCAATCGATAACTTCACCAATAGTATATCAGTATGCCTTATTTTCTCAAGGCACCTCTAACATTGACTAGTTCTAGCATTATCATTTTTGTTCATTTACTGGGTATGAAACCTCTGAGTTGTTTTTATTCCCATTTCTTTTTTAGTGATTTGGAGCATGATTTCGCAGAGTTATTAGCAATTCTTTTGAATGATACCCTTTGATCACCTCTTTCAAGGAATGGCTTTTGGGTCTTACATATTTGTAAGACCTCAATTCCCTATATATTTGGAACATCAGAGATATCTGGCACAAAGGTTTGGGAATTGGTCCCTTCAACTGACAGTTTCCCTTCTTCTCCTGACTGCATTGATTTTGTCTTTTGTCACAAATCAATATGTAGTGTTGCAGAAATTACTTCCTCCTCTAGGCTTTAGTTCGCTCATCTATAAAATGAGGAAGTTGTACCAAGCTCTCTCTCTAATCTTTTTCGGCTTTAACATTCTATGGATGGCTTTGTGATTCATGGAGGACAGACTACTGGAGTAGAATTTTGAATGAGTTACAGAATTTATATAAGCAAAAATGAAGAAAGGCAGGAAGGAAACATTCTGGGCAGGCTGAATCCAATGACAAAAATTGCAGAGGTTCCAGCATTCAGGGAACTTTGGGAAGACAATCATTTCCAAGCATTTATTAAGTGCTTACTATGTGCTGGGTACCATCTTTATTAGACACTTGTTTAATTAGAGTGGTGGGCTCCTGTGAGGGAAATAACCAAGTAGCAAGAGAAACAACCAATTAGAATATTAACATCCTTTAGTCAAACTTCTCAAATCAAAAGTCTGAAGAAGGCTGGAGCCTATATGTAAATATTTATAATGATGTGCCTGTAATTGTTTATAACTGGATATACTGTTGCTGGGGGTATGCAGTTAGTACTTTTGCAATCGTGGGCTGCTTTATGGTACCAAGGAAATGGATCAGAGTTCAGTGTTCCCAATGTTTTCATAACAGTTAATTATCCTTACTGTCCAAAGACTGACACCTGTCATTAGTAGGAATGAATACTATACCAGCATGATGCTCATTTTCTACTGATTATAGGCCACATCTCAATATCATTTTGATGGTTCAAAATGTACCATCCAAAAAGTAGGTGGTACCGGTATCATCACTCCCATTTTATGGTTGGGAAAACTAAGGCTAAGAGAGATCAAGTGACTTGGTTGAGGGTCACTCAGGAACTGGCACAATGGGGATATGAAACCGGATTTTCCAAATTAGAGTTTCCGTGTTACCTCTCAATTGCTTAAAATTACATATGTACCTCAGACTTTGTATTAGAAGTATGGCTATCATAGGGGAGCGCTGCGAAAGAAAAACCTGGGAAGATGTCTATGAACTGATGCAAAATGAAGTGAGCAGAACCAGGAGAACATTGTACACGGTAACAGAAATATTGTAAAAATAACAGAAACATTGTAAAAATGATCAACAATAAATATTCATTCAATTAGGGTAAAGTGACTATTCTCAGCAATACAATGATTCAAGACAATTCTGAAGACCTGATGATAAAAAAAAAAACTGTTATCTACCTCCAGAGGGAAAAACTCACAGAGTTTGCATGCAGATCAATGCAAACTTTTAAAAAATTTCTCTTTCTTGGGTGTTTTTTTTCTTTCTTGGTCTGTGTTTTCTTTGGATATTTCACATGGAAATATGTTTTGTGTGATTGCTCATGTATAACCTACATCGAATTGCTTGTCACAGGGAGGTGGGATGGGATATAGGGAGAGAGTGTAAAGTAAAAAATTTTTAAACACATGTTCAAAATTATTTTACACATAATGAGGGGGGGGAAAACAAAATGCTATTCAAAAATGGGCTGAAGAATTCACAAAGTAGCATTATTCATTTATTCTTTAACATTTTGATGAACATTTATCAAATGTCTCTTGTATATAAGACAGCACCCAAGCTGGATATCAGGGATATCTAGTTCATTCATTAAACCAAAGGCTTCCTTCACATTCACAACCCAATCATGTCATCTCATCCTGTGCAATTCTTGCCAATGTCTTTAGTTTAATCTACCACAAGGACTCAATCCACAAAGTGGGGACCTTCCTTTAAGTGGCCCTATGTTATGTGGCAATCAAAACAAGATGCGGAGCGTTCGTCTTTCACCCTCACTCTTGACAGCTATTGTGGGATAATAGATTTGGGACCAAATGGAGGTGAACTCCCCTCATTTTCCAGATGAGGGAATTGAGGCTAAAGAAGGGAGGTGATCTGTCTGAGGGTTACGGAGGTCATTAAATGGCTAAGATAGAATTTAAACTCAGGCTTTCCGATTCCAAGTCCAACATTCTTTCCATCATAGTACGCTGCTTCTCAGGAGTATCCCAGAATCTCAGTATTCAAAGGATTACAGAGGCCAGAAAGCAATCGACACGCACTTACTAAGCTCCAACTATGTGCCAGACACTGGGGAGACAAAGAGAAACAATGAAATAATCTCTCGTGGAACGTATATTCTACTGTGGGTGACAAGCACACTTATAAATATAGACAGAATACATTCAAAGGAAATAAAAATGAATTAATACAAAGTATAAACACAAATAAATAACAAAGCAGTTAATTACAAGGTAGTTTGGGAGGGAGGTTACTATTAGTTAAGGAGAGGGGTCATGGAAGGCTTTGTGTTGCAAGTTGTATTTAAGCTGTCTTAAAACAATGATTCTATGGAAAAGATTGAGGAGGGGGGCATTCCGGGCATAGGGGACAGCAAGCGTGAAGGGAGAGAGATGAAGGGTCACGTATAAAGCACAAAGGGAAAAGTTGGTACAAGATGCGGAGTGACATCTCATGAGGCTAGAGAGACAGGCTGGGAACAGATCGTATAGACTAAACAGTTTATATCTGATCCTAGAGGCAACAGGAAGCCACTGTAGTTGACTGAGTAGGGGAGCCACAGAAAAATTACTTTGGCGGCAAGAAACGTGATGGACTGGAGTGTGGAGAGACTTGAGAGGCCGATCAGAAGGTTGGTGCGATAATCTAAGCAAGAATGATGAAGCCTTGAAGTTAGGTGATAAGCTGGCTGCTCCTTTTCAGTCCCCTTTGCTGGGTGAACTACAATATCATGGCCCTAACTGTGGGTGCCGCCAAGATTGTGTAGACTGGCGTATAGCTGTGTGAGTAGAGAGAAGAGCTCAGATGTAAGAGATGGTATGGAGGGGGGAACGACAAGACTCGGCAATGAAGTGGGTGTGTGAGGTGAGGACGAATGAGGAACTGAGGTCAATGCTAAGGTTATGAGCCCCAGAGACTAGAAGGATGATGCTACTCTGGAGAAGTCCTAAGAAATTTGGAAGAGGAAAGGTTTGGGTGGAAGTGATCGTGAGTTCAGTTTTGGATCGTGTCGAGTCTGAAATGTTTCTGGGACGTCCGGGTTGAAATATTCAATAGATAATTGGTGATGAAGGACTGAAACTGAGGAGAGAGATTGGGCCTGGATCAATAGGTGTGGGAATCATCTTCACAGAAATGATAGCTAAGCTCATAGGCGTTGATGAAGTTCCCAAAAAAAAGTAGCCAAGAAGGGTCTACTTGGGGAGCACCCAAGTTAGGGCCATATAATAGGATCATTCAACCAGCCAGAGGGACTGAGAAGGGGCAAACAGGCTGGCAGGAAGAGAAGGAGAGAAAACCTAGAAACAGAGCATCCAGGAGGGGAATTTGGTCAGAGAAGTCAACGGATTGAGGGTGAGGACTGAAAAAAGGACCAACAGGGTGACCAAATTCTCACATAATTTTCCATAAACCATCCCGACTGACAGGATCAAAAGCCTTGCTCGGATCTACAAATGTGTACAGATCCCTGTGCTGTTCCTGGGATTGTCAGGCAGCAAACATCATGATCACTGTTCCTCAGCCCCTTCTGGAGCTATGCTGGCTCTCGGGTAAATGATCTTTTCCCAGGTGTACAGTCATCCTGTTAAGGAGAACTATGGCAGGAATCTTGCAGAGAGCACAACTCCCTTGGGCTGGCCACATTGTTCGAATGCCAAATGTACGCCTGCCAAAAAGATTATTTTTTGGAGAACTCACACAGGGCAAGCCCAGGAGGTGGGCAGAAAAAAGCAAGACAAGGACACTCTCGGGTCTCTCTTAAACATTTAGAAATGATAGTATGACATGGGAGACACTGACAGGGGACTGCCCAGAATGGCGTGCCCTCATCAGAGAAGGGGCCGTGCTCTAGGAGCAAAGCAGAAACGAACTAGCCCAGAGGAAACAAGAGATGAGCAAAGTAAGAGAGCCCACCCCAAATGTTCACAGAGACGTAGGAGAGCACTCCGAGCTCTTCGTGGTCTGATCAGTCACAATCCAACACCTTCTAACTTGACTAGCATAGTGATATCATCTTGGTTCTTTCTGAGATTAAAGGACAACAACCAAAAAAAAAAAAAAAAGAAAAAAAAGAAAGGAAAAAAGGACCAACAAATTGGGCAACGAGGAGATCAGCAGTCATTTTTGGAGAGAATCATTTCAATTAAGTGATGAGACCAGAAGCCAGACTGAAAAAGATAAAGAAGGTGAGAAGTAAAAGTAACAACTAGAGATAGCTTTTTCTAGGAGTTTGGCTGAGAAAGGGAAGGGAGATATAGGATCCTTGCTTAAGGGGATGGCTAAGTTGAGGGAAGGATTTTTAAGGATGTGGGAAATATGGGTTTGTTTGTAGAGAGCAGGGAAGAAATGGATAAGGAAAGAATGAAGACTAGTAGACAGGAATCATAGTAAAGACAGGGGAGAAAGAGGATTCAATCTGTTAAAGGAGACAGGAGAGGATGGGATCAAGAATACAAATAGAGGGCCAGAAAAAGGGCCAGCTTGTCAAAGACTGAGGGAAAAGAGAAAATGGGGCATAGGGGACATAGCTAAGAGTTTTGCTAAGAGGAGAGAAGATGGTGAATGGTCTCAATTTTCCATCAAAGAGACCAGATCCTCGGCTAAGAAGGGGGCAGGTAGGGAGAGGTGGGAGAGGCTTGAG
Source organism: Sarcophilus harrisii (assembly GCF_902635505.1). NCBI lineage: Eukaryota > Metazoa > Chordata > Mammalia > Dasyuromorphia > Dasyuridae > Sarcophilus > Sarcophilus harrisii. Next base: position 19,688,526 of record NC_045432.1, read on the forward strand.
GAGAGAAGGGAAGATTTGGAATGGCTTTGAGGAGAGTCCGAGAGCAAATCGATGAGGGAAGAATAAAAAGACTACCTTACACAACGCACATTTATCATCCAGTCCGTCTAACTCAAATCCCATCTGGAAGAGAGTCTACATCTCTCTTCCCTCTCTTTTTTAGCCAAACTTCTAGAAAAGATAAGTCACCTGTAATTATTGCCTTTACTTCTCCCTTTGTCATTAATCTTTTTCAATTTGGCTTCCAACTTTTATCCCTCAATTGAAACTGATCTCTCCAAAGTTCCTGATGATCTCCTAATTGCCTAATCTATCTATTGGCCTTTTTTCAGTTCTCATCCTTCCGAATTGACTTCTTCACTGATCACTTCCTCCCAGAGAATCTCTCCTCTACTATGCCGATAAGTGATCTTTCAGCCTTGGTGGGAATACTTCCAGTGCAGGGGAACCCATTACCTCTTGAGGCAGCCATTTCCGCACAAACAGCCTACCTCCTAGGGCTTTGCTTTTCTTGGATAATCTCTTATATGATGCTTCTGGGGTACAGTTCTTGGTTGGGGATAAGCTATAGCCCGGCCACATCTGCCATTTGTCTCTCTATTACCCTTTGGGAAGATATGAAATGATGGGGGGCAATGTTACTATTACCACAAAATATGATTAAGAAGATATTAAAAACTATCAATTCATATGCCTAATTTTATCATCTCTATAAAATATTTATAAGAATGGTCTACATGTGTACCAAGGGCACCTTTAATGCCAATAAGCAGGGAACATTTGGGTTTTACAAATTATATTTTACCGCAGGCATCTGTACAGTCACAACTGACCAAAGGTATAAATACAAGATCCCACTGTGCTGGTTTATTGGGTATAAAAATCATTCGATTCAGCACAGCAGCATCACCAGGCACAAACTCAAAGACTCTCTATTAGCTCCAGGCCCCAACTTACCTTTCCAACCTGACCTCCCACCGAACATCTAAACCAAACTTCTGGTAACTTCCTGGAACGCTGCTGGGGCATCCCTACCTCGAAGCCGTTCCCTACATTCTCCTCGTTTTGAAGGTCTCAGTTCCACCCTCCGCACTCCCCACCAAACCTCTGCTTATTTATAAGCAGAGTATGTCCCTCAAGACATACTCCCCTAAAAGGGACTCCTCACCCCCACCCCCATCCCTAAAGGAGAACTCCTTGAGCATTTCCTTTCTACACTACTCAATTGACACCTGAGCGTACACTATATTGTTTCCTAACGTTTCATCTGTGCGTTGTTCGATTTCCCAACTAGATTCACTGAGGACAGAGGCCATGTGTCTCTTATAGCACCTAGTTAAGTTTCTCCCCATTGGTTTACCCTGAACCCTCAGATCAACACAAAGTACCGAAAGGCAAAGCCTATTAGACAAGTAGGGGGATCTTCCCCAGTGGCCCCACCATGAAGTCCACCATCCCTCTCAATCCAACCAGGCTCTCTCCTTCCCAATAACAAGGACCTCCAGACCTTGCCATCAACTTGGCCACTCAAAGCTGTTCCCCATTCAGCCTTCAGTAAAACCTTCCTATCGTATATATTGTCTCTCCTCCGTGGGAGCAGCTATTACCTCACTTTCTTATTTGTATCTCCAGAACTTAGAACATAATCACTGCTCCCCTACTCCACACCATTACACATCAAGAAGTGCTCGCTGAATATTTTTCTAAATAGCCATGGGAAAATCAGCATCAAAACAGCAGAAGTTGGGGGCGGGAACCTATATACAATATATTTGCTATTTATTTAAGTTTCCACTTTGATAAAATGACGTAAGAAAGAAAAGAGGGCATCCCCAAATAGAACAGCCCCCGGGTATCTCAGAATTACATGTTCTAGTGGTTACCATTAATGGATGCTTCCAATGCAGCCTCAATGTTCAGAGCCTCAGTATTGGCCTGCTGGCCAAATTCCTGGAAGAATGAATCAGTGAGTAAGAAAGCGTTTATTAAATATCATCTGTGTGCTAAGCACACGAAACCATGAGGATCTAATTAGGAAAAAAAGAAGCCAGTCTTTGCCCTCGGTGAACTTGCCCTATAATTGGGGAGGGTTTAGCTGGAAGATGGAAGGAAGCACTTGAAAGTTCAAATAAAGGGAACAAAGAGAGGCAGAAGATTTAAGAGGAGAAGCACCAACTTTAAAACTGAGCAGGAAGGGAAGATGAGAACAGTAGAGATGAAAAAAAAAAATAGTCACCGTAGGGGAGCACTCCACAAACCATGTCCCACTGTCCCAAGGTATGGCCATTATTAATACTCTTTTCCCTCAAACTATTTTAGAATGAGAACTCTAACGCCACTGGGCTTCAGCAATCCCATGAGATCTCCACCCCTTCTGTGCTGGGAAGATTCTAGGTGGTAGCTGCTATCGGTATCTGTGGATTTCCAGGACCAAGGAAAACGATCTGATCAAGAAGAAAGACCAGACAAGAGATGATCACGGCATCCTCTTTGAGTGATCATTATGTTTTAGGGAGACCTCAGGAGTGCTTACAACACGTTGTCTACTGAGCCTAATACTCCCTGTCTATGAGGTTTTGCTTTGGGAACATTCACGTTGGGAGTGATCTAGCAATTAAATTGGTAAAATATTTACTTGGCATTCTAGAGGCAACCTGGCACCGTGCACGGATCGTTGGCCTTGGGAGTCAGGAGGCCTCTGGGTTCAAATAATGCTTCTGCTGCTCATGAGAGAGCGTCATAACCCTGAACGAGTCACTTACCTCCTAAAGAGCTTCTGGAGACACAGGCCTTCCTAGAAGAGGGCTTCACATGTAGAGTTCCCCAAACTTACGAAATCACAGATCCTTTGGGTACTTCTTCACATGCTAAAATACCCAAATGGATCTGTGATTCCGTCAATTTGGAAGCTCCCAACGATGGAGAATCTAATCCAGTCATGCTTGTCTGTCCTTCGTGATGCTCATCCATGTCTTTCCAAAAGGTCAATACAGAGATCCTACTCAATATGGTAAAAGCCTTCCCTGCCTTTTCTCCACATTTCAGGGGTACCGGTGGAGTGCCATGGCTCTCCACCTTTCAACCCAAACTACATATTCTATTTTAAGGAAATTATTTTTGCTTTCACCAGGATTTGGGATCATGAGATTTCAGACTAAGTAGGTCAGGGCTCTAAAGCAGGGCTTCTTAAACTTTTCCCACTCTGATCCTTTTTTGCTCAAGAAATGTTTATGTGACCCCAGGTATAGAGGTATAGAAAATAGGTATACAATCAAGTGCTTAGTGATAACAAATCACCATTTTGCAACCCCCACATTCAGTCACAGTTTTAAGAAGCTGAGCTCTAGAGTAATACTGTGAGTAGTTTTAAACCGAAAGTGGAAAGGTTCTTGGGTAGCATTTTGGGCCACGTGGGGTGGGAACGAGAGTGAGGAAAGAAATACTATCTATTTAGTAGAGTTGGAAGAGCCAGAATGCAAACTGAAGGTAATACACCTTGAAATTAAAACCTCCCAGATTTCAGAAGAGGTCAGAGTAAAGCAAAACAATAGTGTGGTAAATTTTTAAAGACACTTAAAAAAAAACCCTCTCCATAATAGAAATGCATTGTTTCCTATACAATCTTCTTTTTCTGTTCTTTGCGTATGGAAAGGGGCAAGTTTGTTGCTATGTGCCAATTTCATAATCATTTTTTGAAAAGATTTCAAACCTCCCCAAGTGATGAGACAGTTTCAAGTCACAGGGACCTAGAGATTAATCCACAATGTTTTCGGATGGAGAGATTATCAAGGGAAAGGTTGTTTCCATGGCATGAATAAAACATTGCTGGAACAGATAAGCTGCTAGATTTTCCCGGTCTCCAGTTTCTTTGTTTACACAGATGTTTCACCTGCTGGCTAAAGAGCTGCACAGCTTTATCTCCACGACCTCTTATCTCTTCTCTGATAGCTGGTTTGTCAGAGGGCCCCTAGTCTTACCTGTTCTTTTTACATCTGGATGTAGCTGATAGAACTAAGCAGCCTCATGAAATCTATCCTCCCTGAAAACATCACTAGAGCCATCCTGGATTTGTGTAAATCCACTTAAAAAAAAGATGTAGGAACAAAATCCTAACATCCTAAGGTCAGGGCTCTTAGATTTAGAAGGGATCTCAGAGGCCATCTGGCCTGAGCCCCAGAAAACTTGAGGGGCAGGTCACATCAGAGAGCCAGAGCAAGAAGGGACCTCAGAGGCCCTCCATTCTACAAAGAAGGAAACTGAGGCCCAGGAAGGGGAAGGGACTTTCTAAGGTCATAGATCTGGAACTGAAAGGGATCACCTAGACCAGGAATGTGTAGTGACTTACCCAAAGTCACTTAGTTAATAAGTCAGGACCCAGGCCAAGTAGGCCTAGGTGAAGTCTTGGAGAGTCTCTGTTTCTCTGTCTCTGTGTGTGTCTGTGTGTGTCTGTCTCTGTCTCTGTGAGGCAATTGGGGTTAAGTGATTTGCCCAGGGTCACACAGCTAGGAATTGTTAATATCTGAGGCTGGATTTGAACTCAGGTCCTCCTGACTCCAGGGCCAGTGCTCCATCCACTGCAGCACCACCTCGCCACCCCCAGATTTTTCTCTTCATTTCAATGGCTAACAATTTGGAGGGAGGGTGTGCTACCACAAGTTTTGATTTAAATTTATAAAGCTGTTTAATAGATGCTTAGAATTCTACCACAAGAGGTTTCCCCACCATTCTGAATGGCTATTTTAAAAAATTCATCATTTCCCAATATACCCCTCTCTCTAAATCACTAAATCCTCTTTTGTAACAAAGAGAAGCAGCAACAAAGCAATGGAAGTCCGATCACATTGGCTATCTTCTGTGCCCACAGTTCCCCAGTGTCTAGACTGAGAGGAGGAATGTGAACCGTCTTCTCTACTCTCTGGAGCCAAAATTGCTCACTGCGTCTCATCTAAGTTCAATTGCCTTTTAGGGAGCTTTTATTTTATATTGTTATAATCACTTTCTTTGCTTTTACTTTAGCTCTTAAGCTCATTAGATCTGGAGTGAGAAGGGTCCTTGGAGGTCACCAAATGCACGCCCTTCCTTTTACAGAGGAGGGAACTGAGGCCCAGAGAAGTTCATTTGATTCTTCCCAGGTGTCTCGGGATTCCTCGTATTAATTATTTATGAGGTTGAAATTACAATCCTGTCCTCAGAGGAAAAAGGGGAAAGACCCAATGGCCGGACAGAACACGGATCACTCTGAAAGCTCACATGGCTTAGAGAGGGACTTCCTTGGTAGCTCCGAGGCAACCATGATGACAGTTAGATGAGGATTTGGGCCTCCATCTTGGCTGACAGAACAGGAATGGAGTGACGGCCAGTTGCCTTTGCTCACTTGGGAGCCACAAGCTGAAGACAGGGAACGGTGGGAATCGGGAGTACAGCGAGGTAGGAGGGAGATCAAGCAGAACAGGAGGCCTGTTATTCACTGAGATGGGGGAAGCCACTGTCTATTTACCTGTCTGACCACTCACTTCCTGTTTCCCTTCAGACCTAGTGGGAGGAGGAGGAGAGTGAAGAAAAGCCATTTGTTCCCCAGTGGTGGCAGCCAAAGCAGTTGGCATTTGGAAGTTCTATTTTTTTAATTGGTTATTCACATTGCTGTGTTATTTTAAACTGCTATTAAAACCAGAAGGCCATTTATTATGAGTTTGTCTCACTATGAATGTGTGGAATGGGATTAAGAGAGGGGAACTTAATCCAAAAAAAAGGACAAGTTTTCCTTAATGAAAGTTGAAGGTGGGAGCAGAGCTGATGAGAGCATATCTGTTATTACCATTATTTTCCAGAGTGTGTTTAAGTTCAGGTCATACCCTAGGTCTTTTCCTTTTGGATTCTGAAAAATAGAGAGTTTTTTTTTTCTGCTGAGACAGTTGGGGTTCAGTGACTTGCCCAGGGTCACACAGCTAGGAAGTGTTAAGTGTCTGAGAGTAGATTTGAACTCAGGTCCTCCTGACTTCAGGGCTGGTGCTCTATCCACTGTGCCATCTAGCTGCCCCAATAGAGAGACTTATAAAAAGAAGATGGGCAGCTAGGTGGTGTTGCAGTAGATAGAGTGCTGGGTCTGGAGTCAGGAAGATTCATCTTCCTGAGTTCAAATCTGGCCTCAGACACTTACTAGCTGTGTGACCCTGGGCAAGTCATTTCATTCTGTTTACCTCAGTTTCCTCATCTGTAAAAAAAAAAAAAGCTGGAGAAGTGGCAAACTCCTCCAGTATCTTTGCCAAGAAAACTCCAAATGGGGTCACCAAGAGTCACACCTGATTGAAACGATTCAGCAAACAACAGTAAGAGAACGAGCTAGAAAGCTGTGATGTGGATTTGCCTAGGTTTTTTGGTTTTATTTTTGTAAAATGGCCACTTTCTCTCAGGCCCCACTCAAGCAGATTCCTCAATCCTCCATCTCCAAGGGAGAAATAATACTATTCCATTACAGTTGTAAGTCACATTTGTTAGGCCACCTCCTAAGTGAAAGTTTGTTTTTTAATTTCCACGGAGTATTGTTAATAATATTTTATTATATATAAGCTTTTTCTTTGTCATGGATCTCTTCGGGATACATATTCAGTAGTGTGGGAATTAAATTCATTGAGTCGTAAAGGCCTTGGGAATCCACTATTAAAGTATACACAAATGTATCTATTGATTTCTGCAGATGAATCTATAGTTTACTTAGACAACCCTAGAGAGTCAACTAAAAATTAATTGCAACAATAATTTCAACAAAGTATCAGGCTATCAAACAAACCTATACAAATCATCAGCCTTTTTTATATTATCAACTAAATGCCAAAGAAAGAAATTCTATTCTATTCTAAAGAACTACAGATTATATAAAAATCAGGGTGCCCCAAAAGTCTTAGTGCAATTTTAAGCTTTTGGGACATTCTGTCTTTGGGATTCTCACCTCCCAAGAAACATGCAGAAATTATATGAAGAGAACTACCACACAATACAAAAATAAAGATAGACTTAACTGGAGAGATTAAAGATAACAATACTACATAAATTAGCTTGTAGATTCAATGCCATAGCCATCAAAAAGGTTCCTTTATAGAACTAGAATAAATAATGATTCATCAGGAAGAATAAAAGGTCAAGGGAAATAATGGGGGAGGGGGAGGAAGGAAAGGGGCCTAGTTATGCTACAGAGCAAAAATCATGCTGTCTATTTGATCTTGCTCAAAAAATACAAAATTTAATCAATAGAACAAATTAAGTACACAACATGCAGAAACAAATGACCCAAGTACTACAGTGTTCAGGAAAGCCAATGACACAAACTACTGGGATAAGGACTCATCATTTGATAAAACATGCTGGAAAAACTAGAAAGAAGTTTCCTATCAGAAATCAGGTTTAGGTCAACATTTCACACAATATATCAGAATAAACTCCAAATGAATACATAACCTAGACACCAAAGGTCACATCATAAGCAAATTAAAGGAACATTGAAGAAAATGACTTTTGCAACTAGAGAAAGGGGAAGAATTCTTGAACGAACAAGGGATAGAGAAGATCACTGGAGATAACATGCAAAACTTTAATTACATAAAACTGAAAAATTTTTGCATGAACAAAATCAATGCAATTAACATTAGATAATGAACAGTTAAAGGAGGAAGAGGGAAGAGAAATACTTGTAGCAAATTTGTCTGATATCCAAGATATCTAAGAAACTGATTCAAATGTGTAAGAAATAGTCAAATTATATGAAGAGGCAGTTCTCAAAAAAAAAAAAAAAGAAAAAGAAAGCTTTATATTAACAACTGCACGTGTAGTCATCTCCTCAGTCAAACCCTACTCTCTGACCATATCCAACCCAGAAAACAGAGAGAAGTGATGGACTAAGATTGCAGACTGAGATACACGATTACAGACAGAGCCAATGTGTGGGCACATTTTGTTTGAGTGTTGCTTATGTATTAAAAGGGAGGAATTTAATTTTGGTTGGAGAGAGGAAGGAGAGAGGAAGAAATGACAGTGATACTCAAAAAAAAGAGAAGAAAAAAAAAGAAAAGAGTGTCAAGGAAAGATTTTCAAAAATACACAAAAGGAAATTCAGAAAAAGACAGCCAAGTAGGACAGTTTAGCAACTACCATGTTAAATTGTCATAGATTTAAAATAAAAATAAGCACTTTCTCCCTCCCTCCTTCCCTCTCCCTCTAAATATGCATATAGATATGTCTTACAGTTTCCTATATAATCTTTTTTCTGTTCTTGTCTGTCAATGGAAATGTTCCTATTAGTTGATATTGGCCAAGTTCATAACAACAAAAAGAAAGTATTATTTTTAAGTACTACTCTGTGAATGGTAGCCACTTGCCATTCTCAATTATTACTTTAGGGGGAACTGGCTGTAGCAACAGGAAGATATGGGAAAGAGGAAGGAGAGCTGCAGAAATAGAAATGATTCCCATTTATATAATGATATGGCTTTCCTCCCAACAACCTTGGAATAAAGTAGGTAGGGAGTTGCCCAAGGACGTATAATGCCTATTTCTCAATTTTGCCCAAGGCCAACCCAGCAATATCCTCTCCCACCTATTGTGATGAAATCAGAGAAGGGGTAAAAAAAATTTTAATTTAAAAAAGAAATCAGAAGAAGGGTCTGAGCTGATTAGTCTTCAATATGTAGGCACCTCTTTGAGCAAGGGCCACTAAAGGAAAAGAGAGAGGGAGTAGATTAGTTTGTAGACTATCAAAGAGCTACAAAATAACCGCAAAAATCAAAACAAGTTCTTGACTTTCTGATAAAGGAAAGAATGTTTAACATAGCAGATGCACAAATGATGATGGTCAAAGTTAAAGGGTCATACATTAGTAACGCGTGTACACATCAGAAAAGTCATCCATTCTCTGATTCAAGAGCAAATGTTCTTGCTACCATACTACAGGCCTACATATGAGATGTAAATCTGGATATCAGGAGAGAGAGAGGAGGTGGGGTGAGGGAAAGAGAGAGGAAGAGGAAGAGGAAGAGGAAGAGAGAGAGAGAGAGAGAGACAGAGAGAGAGAGAGAGAGAGTGAGTGTCGGGAAGAACACTGTGCCTTTTCATTTCATAAAGGAAAAAAACAACAGTCCTGCTGGATTTATGCAAGTCTCTTCCCCTTCCTGAGCCTCAGTTTCCTCCTCTGTACAATAAGAGGATACATCCCCTAAAGTCTCTTCCAGTTAGAAATCATTGAATAGCAATGAGAGGCTGTGTCTCCTGTCTGTTGATAAATCCTTGCAATATCCAAGGGGCCCTAACCACCACCAGAAAGTACTATGCAGCTAACCAATGTACCGCCTCCTAGGGTCTGAGAGGTACATTATTAAGCTTCATGCTGTCCTTAAGGCTCATTTGCATGACTATTATCCCCTCTGACTGGCTCAGACCTAAGTCTGGCCCTTCAGTGATTACCCTGTTCTTTCTCAGACATAGCTGTTTTATGTGTTCAATTTTCTTCTGGCTCAGAAATGTTCTGGATTTCATATGATGGTCTCTTATGAAAATGTAATAAAAGTGGAAACATGGAACAAAAAAGAATTAAAAGTGCCAAATAACTTTGGCTAATCCACTTTCACACACTCTGGTTGGTGTTTCCAGCAACAAAGGCCAAACAGACACTGGTCTTTCATTTGGTTTGTTCTTAATCCACCTGGGATATTATATGGGCTTGATTTTCTGAAGCTCCTTTCTCCTCTTCCTCTTCTTCCTCCCCTTCCTCTCTTCCTCCCCTTCCTTCTCCTCCTCCTCTTCTTCCCCTTCCTCCTCCTCCTCCTCCTTCTTTTCCTCCTCCTTTTCTTCCTCCCCTTCCCCCTCCTTCTCCCCCTCCTCTACGTCCCTGAGACAACCTCATCCAGTTTTCACCCACATATTCCCAAACGCAGTTACCTGGAGAGGTCAGTACTGACTCTCCAGATAAAGTGATTCCCGGGCCTGCTCCTCCCAGCAGCCCATCCATCACCAACTCCCTTGACATTCAAGGCTAGTGCCTGTTTATAAACCAGCCTCTCAATACAAAGGGAGCGAACTCTTCTTTCTTGTTTATCCCTGACAAAGTCCTGATTACATTTCATGTCTTTGTCTGGACTTGTTACCCATCCTCCATCCTCCATCTCCCATCCCCTCTGCTTTTCTGCCCCGGTCTCACCCAAAATGGATGGAGTGAAATCTCCGGGAAGTCAATGCGAAAACCATCCAGATTTTTAACATGTTGCCTCATGGCAAATTAATGATATGACTTTACAGTTGGCCTGGTCTTTCTTCTTCTAGCCCTCCTCCACAGACAGAGACCCTAGACTCCTGAAACTAAAGCCGGAAGGGGCCTTCAAGGCCACTGAATCCAACCCCGTCACTTTACAGAGGAGGAAACAGGCCCAGGGAGGGGAAGGGACTTTGGAGGTCATCCATTCCAACAGCACAGGCCTGGAAAGTGAGTTCAAATCTAGTTTCAGGCACTTCCTAGCTGTGTGACACTAGACAAGTTACTTAACCTCTGTTTGTTTCAGTTTTCTCATGTGTAAAATGGGAATAATAATAGCACCTACCTGCCAGGGTTGTTGTGAGGAACAAATTAGATAATTATAAAGTACTTAGTAAAAGATTCTAAAGTACATAGTAAGTGCTATATAAATGTTAGCATTATCATCATCATCAACAACAACAAAGGAAAAAACTAAGGCTCACAGAAAAATTAACTGGCCACCCAAAAGGTCACAGATGTTGACCTGGAAGTGACCACAGAGGCCATCTAATCTAACATCCTCATCTCACAAAGGAGGAAACCAAAATTAGGAAAATTCAATCTTGCTCAAGTTCACATAGGTATTAAGTAGCAAAGACATGATTTGAACCCAGGGCCTCAGCCTGAAGAGTCGGGCCTAATTTCTTAAGCCAATAAATAGATCAACAGGAGGTATTATTATCCTCACTCTAATCACCTAGTTTGAAATCCTCCCTCCTGGGAGTCATAATAAGTACTTGTCAGCAGCAAAGCTGCTCCCCTGGATAAAGCACTAGGCCTGAAGTCAGGAAAAGCCGAGTTCAAATTCAGTCTCAGACACTTACTGGCTGTGTGACCCTGGGCAAGTCACTTAACCTAGTTTGCCTCAATTTCCTCATCAGTAAAAGGAGCTGGAGAAGGAAATGGCAAACTACTCCAGGATCTTTGCTAAGAAAACCTCATGAATAATATTATCTTGCTATGATCCATAGGGTCAGGAAGAGTGGGACATGATTAATTGACTGAACAAAGACAACGATAAAGAGCCAGCTGGATGAATGGCCAGTGACCCATCTCTTACCTCTAAGAATACAGTAGGAAACCATATCCTAGAGTTCTTTTTAAATTAATTTCATGGAAGAACAAGGAGAAGGTGAGACAAGAGTGAGATTTGGCTTCCCTACCTGCCACCTCTGAATGACAGGAAGGGCATAACCATTTATACAGTACCTACCATGAGCCAGACACTGAGCTAAGCACTTTTACAAAGATTACTGAATTTGAATTCACAAGAGCCCTAGAAGGTATCATCCCCATTTTACAGATGAGGACACTGCGGTAGTATACGCCTACTAAACTGAAGCAATGTTTACAGAGGAATATAGGGGTATGCTGGTAAATATTTAACAAGCAGCTCTCTGGAAAGGACAGAAAATGTACATATATTTTTAATTTTAATCTGCATTATTAATACTTTCTAGTCTAATCAATCAAGAAAACAATAAATCAAGCCCAGATCTGCAGCCAATGCTCATTTCTGAGATATAGTCTCACACTGACAATTTAATAATCAGTTGGTCAAACCTGGTTCCAGTGCACCGTGTAAGGCTCTTACTGTTTGTTTTTTGGTCGTTTTTTAATTGTGTCCAATTCTTTGTGACCCCATTTGAGGTTTTCTTGGCAGAAATATTAGAGTCATTTGTTATTTCCTTCTATAGCTCATCATACAGATGAGGAAACTGAGGCAAATGGGGTGAAGTGACTTGCCCAGGGTCACAGCTCTTCCTGACTTCAGGCCCAGCACCTGGTACTTAAATCATTAACAGGAAAGATTCCAAAAGCATGGTAGCTTCCCAAGAGTATTTAAAGTTAAGATGAAGAAATTCAGCCACCTGGTGAATTCCCAAGGACTGGCTTATCTTAAGAAGTGGAAAAAAGAAAAACCAGTACAGCCATTAGAGCCGCTATAGATGGGGAGGTTTAAGGGACAAGAAAGCAATGGTATTGCCAGAGATATAGCTCTTAACACCAGTTGTCACCTGATTAATTAATTTACCAACTGAAGGAGTACAGTATATTGTCTGTCAACCAACAATTATTCTGCCTACTCGTAAGTACTTTACTCCCTTCTATTAACCCCTCATACTCATTCTGGAATCTCTATATGGCTGAGCTGGGCCCTAGTTTCAAGAGGTCTAGAGATAGAGCATGGTATTTGCCTCTGAATTACCAAAAATATGGAACCCCTCCCTCTTCTCAGCTGGTGTTCAAGTTTTCATCTCATGCTTGGTTTCGTCTTCCCTCCTCACTCATGATTCTCAATGAGAATTCAACAAACATAACAAATGTAATTTGTTGAAACCATCAGATAGCACATAAATGGTAAAAAAAAAAAAAAAAAAAAAAAAAGTCTCTCAAAATAGGATCCATTACAACTTTTAGAAACTCCCCTTTTCCTCTCCCTCTGCCCCATAATTCCTCCCAGTCAGTAAACTGAAAATGAATGAATTGGATAAGTTTTAGAACTCATAGAGATTTCCTCAGGAGATCTGTGAGTGGTCAGGGGTTGGAGAAATCACTGAAATTAAGACTTCACTTGATCTTTTTGTGGCCTGAAAGAAACCCCCACATAAATATAAATTTATATATATTTTTAATCTGTTATTGTACCTGCTGGGCAGCGGCTGTTGTTTTTTCTTAATTGTTGACAATACCTACCATGGGTGGGCTCAATACACATTTTTTGGCTGCCTAACTAGGTACTGCCCATTTTTCTTCTCCTTGGTTGTTTTTCAGGAATGTTCACTTCCAGTGCATCTTGGGAGCCAAGAGGAAGTACTCATCTGGGTATACATTTTCCACTAGATAGGCTTGATACGAGAATTTCCTTTGAAAATGTAAACAAAAACAAGACAAAGAACTATATAAAGAGATCGAGTTGTTGGAGTAGCGAGGTCAACACAGAGATGAAAGGGAGCATTGGGGCTTCTTTGGCTTCATTCCCATGATCCCTGGCCCTAACCGAAAATATTTTCCAAATACCAGGTCACCGGTTTCTAAGAGCTGGGTAACAGCTATCAACTACAGGCCAATCCACCACAGAATTCAACTAATAAACAAGAGGTGATTCTACTGTCTGTTCCTGTAATAATGGCAAGAATATAGCTGTGTTTCCTTTCTCAGGAGAATGGAAGGCTGGGAAAAAGAACAAGAAAAGGAAAAGGAGAGAGTATTTAGGGTCCCCTTTTGGAAAATCAATCTCTGACAAGAGCAATCTAAGCCAACAAGGAGGGGAAACAGGTTTGGCATGAAGAGAAACAGCTGGAGCTTTCTCAGAAGTACCTGGGCTGGCTCAACCATAATGGGGCCCCCCACTGAGAAAGTTAGGCGAGGTTTACTTGCTGAATAGAGTTACACCGAAGACAAATCTTCATTCAACTAAATTTCGAGTGTTTTTAATTAGGGATTAAAAAATAGTCCCCAGATCCCTTTTCAAGTCATCTGTGTATTCCGTCCTCTGTCTAGTCTTACACAATGTTTGGCCATCACTCAGTTCGACTTCACAAACATTTATTAAGTGGACTGTGCTCGGCTCTGGGGAGATTCAATAACGAACAAAGACTTTGTTGCTTATTCTTAAGGCACTTTTCGATCTTGTGGCAGGAAGAAAAATACAGGTCCATAAATAATATTAGAAAGAAGAACGTGATCAATCCTATCACTGATGCTTCCTACTTGTGTGACCTTGCCCTGGGCCTCAGTTTCCTTATCTGTAAAAGAACAGGTTGAACTGGATGGCCTCCAGCTCTAGTTCTAAGTTGTCTGATATTAATCCCACAGGAGAGGTCAGATAGAAGCCCAGAGGTTATGGAGAGGTCACTTCTACTTAGGAGATCAAACAAGACTTCATGGAAAAGGAGATACCAGAATTGGACTTCAAAAAGACACGGAAGGAGTATATTTCAAGCTTATACAAATGAATGGTGTCAGGAGAGAACCTAATAAAATCAGGGCTGGATGAAGTTGTGAAGAATTTTAAACTTGGGTTTTTTTGTTTTTTGTTTTTTTGTTTTTGTTTTTTGCCGAGGCAATTGGGGTTAAGTGACTTGCCCAGGGTCACACAGCCAGGACGTGTTAAGTGTCTGACGTCAAATTTGAACTCAGGTCCTCCTGACTTCAGGGCTAGTGCTCTAATCACTGTGCCACCTAGCTGCCCTGTGAAGAATTTTAAATACCAAAGGATATATGTCCATAGGGAACCAATGGAGTTTATTGAGCAAAGGGTGACATGATTGTAGCTGATCTTTGAGGAAAACTCCCTGGCAGCCGAGTGCAGAAGGGGTTGGAGCCGGGAGAGGTTTGGGGCAAGCAGCTCAATCTGATTACTGCAGTGGTTCACCAAGGGTGGTAGTTGTGTGAGAGGGAGAAGGAGACAGATTCAAGAGATGGTGTAAAGGATGAAATTGTAAGCTTTGGCAATTGCTTTGATACATGGGATGAGAGAGAGAAAGGAAGTGAGGATGACATTGAGATTACAAAAAAAAGGCTGACTGGATGATCATTCCCCCCCCCCATAGTAATAAGGAAGTTCTGAAGAGGGAATGGGTTCTGCCGTGTCTGAGGCGTCAATGGGGTAGCTAGTTCCAAGATATCCAATGAGCAGCTGCTGAAACTCAAGAGAAATACCCAGGCTAGGTAGCTTTGTGAATCACCTGCATCGAAATAAAAATTAAGTCCATGGGAGCTAATAAGATCATCAGTGAGAGAATATAAAGGAAGAAGAGGGCCTGTGGGACATCAACAACCAGTGCAGCAAAAGAGCTCAAGAAAGATGGGAAGAGGATTCGACAAGGGAAAAGGATCCACAGTCAGGTTCTACAGGGAGATCAGGGAAAATGAGAAGCAAAAATGGGCCATCCCATTGGGCAGTTAAGAGATTTTTGGTATCTTCAGAGACAGAAGTTTCAGTTGAATGAGGAGGTCAGAAGTTTGACTACAGAGAGTTAGAAGAAAGTAAGAAAAAGTAAAATCACAGAACTCCTTCAAGAAGCTATAATCATAGCTGGCAGGCATGCTAAGATCCACTGAGTGCTTTTTAGTGACGGGGCCATCTGGGCATGTTTGTAGGTACAGGGAAGGAGACGGTGGAGAGGGAGAGACTAAAGATTGAAGGGAGCAGGAAGGTGACGATGAGAACAAGTTGCTGGAGAAGATGGGAGGGTAGAGAATCAAGGGCAGACATCTTGGCAAGGAGAGGGGCCACCTTCTTCACGTGAGATGGGAGACAGCAGGGGCAATGTTACAGGAAGGAAAGTTGGGGAGGAGGGAGGAAGAACAGGGAGATCTCGGTGATTTTTTCCTTTCATAGACTTAAGAACCGTCATTGATGCAATGACCAATCCCATCTCCAAAGGACCAAGGATAAGGAACACTAGCTTTTCCCTACCCTCTGCCCCATTCTGACAGAGATGGGGGAGTTAAGAAGCAAACTGAAATAAATGTTTTTAGGAATGGCCAACCCATAGATGTGTTTTTCGCTTAACTATGGTTATTTGTTACAAAAGAAGAGCTTTTATTTTTTTTTCTCATGGAGGTGGAAGATCTGGAAGTAAGTGGGTTATTAGAGATAGTGACAAAAATAGAAAGAAAGTCATTACCACATTTTTAAATGTAAAGAAGAGAACAAAAGGAGGCTCAGAAGAAGAAATAGACAAGGGGAACAGCTTGGAAATGGTTTGTTGAATTTTATTATAGTCATTTTTCTAAAACGCAAACTGAGCCTAATAGATTTATGTTTTCACATACAATCCTCTTTTTCTGTTCTTCTGTGGAAGAATATGGAATATGGAAATATTCGTAGCTCAGTGATGATTGTGGAGTTCAGAATAATGACAAAAAAAGAGAATTCTGAAAAATAAATACAAATCAATCCCTACAAGAAGATCAAAAGAGCCTGGGAACCAACTCCACCAGCCAATTTTTGCTTGGATTGCCAAGTCTAGAGAGATGGCAGCCAAAGACAGCATAGTTTCAGACTATAACTCTTATGCAAAACCGTAGGAGGATGCTGGATGATCCTGAGAGACATTAACTCAGAAAACAGCGAGAAGCCATAGAAGGGAAAAGAAGTTTACAGAAAGTCTGAGGTGGCACAGAATAAGAGGCATAAAAGACATCATCTGACCGGAAAAGGGGTGGGGGGGCTCATCATGTGGTGAGCCTGGAAGGGGTTGGGAACCAAGAGTCTGCTGAAGATGAGTTTATCTTCTTACATGAGGATCTCTCATTCATTTGCCAAAAAAGCACTCTATTCTCTTCTCAAATTCACCTCTCCTCCAAGGGTCCCTATTTCTGTCAGGGGAACTCCCATTCTTCTAGTCACCCAGGTTTGCCATCTCCCTTGGTATCATGTTTAACTCTTTCCTCTTTCTTGGTCCCCTATCTAATCAGTTACCAAGTCTTGTCAGTTCCACTTCTGGGACATGTCCCTTGTCCATCCTCTTCTCTCCACTCTCATCCCTAACCCTAATCCTGTCCCAAGGATCTTCTGGTTTCCATTCTCCCCTCTCTCCAATCCATTGCTTGATAAAACTGCCAAACGAGTCTTCCTAAGACATAACCCTATGTTTGCCCTTTTCAAAACTTTTCAGAGGCTTCTTTCGGGGCAAGCTCCTTCAGTTGGCATTTAAAGCTCCGCAATCCAGCACCCAACCACCTTCCCAGGCTTATTTCCCATTGCTTTCCTTCATAACTCTATATTTCAGCCAGCCAAACTGGTCTCTTAAACGTCCCCTGAACCGGCCAGCACATTCCCCATCGGCGTAACTTTGCACAGACTGTTCTCCATGCCTAGAATTCCTTGCTTCCTCATTTTATCTCTTAAGATTCCCTGGCTCTCATCTGGGCTAAGCTCAGACAGGACCTCCATGCTCGGCCTTGCCCAGTCCCTCCCTCCCTCGAGGACATTCTCCTTCCTCAGGCCAGCTTGCATTTCCTGATCCGTGCCCACTTTGGCTCATCTCAGCAGAACACAAGCTACCTAAGCACAAGAACTAGTATCATTCTCTTGGGATCTGCCATCCTTAGCATAGCACTTTGCCCAGCGAAGGAACTTGATAGATATTTGGTAAATTAAACTAATTCCTTCCTCTTCCAGTCTAAGTTGCACAGGTTCACCAGCCTTTGGGGCATTTTTTAAAACAGGTTCTTGTTAGATGCTCTCCCTGAAGTGGGAGACCAGAAACCGGAGCTAAGTCTCGTGAACTTAAGCTCTTGATTTCCAGTCTCTGAGTCGGTTTCCTCATGCTAAATAAGTTGAATTAGCAAGTCTCTAGCTATATTTACTAAATGTCCTGATTCACATGAAGCAGTTTGATACAGGACAGGCAGTAGGACATAATGCAGAAGAGGAGATAACCTGGGTTCAAAGCTTATCTGATACATACCGGCTATGAGACCCTGGGCAAGTCCCAGCCTCTCTGTGCCCTAGCAACTCTGCAGAGGATAACTTGTAGAGGAAATCCTGATCAGCAGTGCTGAAAGGAGTTTCCTCCCTCTGAAGTTCCCCACATCAATGAAACCCTAGTCCAAACCCATTCTTGGGATATCCAGGGCACATTCTTAACTTTTGACGATAAGATCATGAAAGATGTCTGTTCGGACCACAACCAAGCAAATAGCTAAAAGATATTGACCCATGACTTATAACATTTTCATGTATTACACAAATTGTCTTAAAAGTCTCAGTGCTTTTAATAAACTTAAAATCGAACCACTTTACCCTTTGATCCAGCAGTGTTACTACTGGGCTTATATCCCAAAGAGATCATAAAGAAGGGAAAGGGACCTGTATGTGCACGAATGTTTGTGGCAGCCCTGTTTGTAGTGGCTAGAAACTGGAAACTGAATGGATGCCCATCAGTTGGAGAATGGCTGAATAAATTGTGGGATATGAATATTATGGAATATTACTGTTCTGTAAGAAATGACCAACAGGATGATTTCAGAAAGGCCTGGAGAGACTTACACGAACTGATGCTGAGTGAAATGAGCAGGACCAGGAGATCATTATATACTTCAACAACAATACTATATGATGACCAGTTCTGATGGACCAGGCCATCCTCAGCAACGAGATCAACCAAATCATTTCCAATGGAGCAGTAATGAACTGAACCAGCTATGGCCCAGAGAAAGAACTCTGGGAGATGACTAAAAACCATTACATTGAATTCCCAATCCCTATATTTATGCCCACCTGCATTTTGGATTTCCTTCACAAGCTAATTGTACAATATTTCAGAGTCTGATTCTTTTTGTACAGCAAAATAACAGTTTGGTCATGTATACTTATTGTGTATCTAATTTATATTTTAATATATTTAACATCTACTGGTCATCCTGCCATCTGGGGGAGGGGGTGGGGGGTAAGAGGTGAAAAATTGGAACAAGAGGTTTGGCAATTGTTAATGCTGTAAAGTTACCCATACATATAACCTGTAAATAAAAGGCTATTAAATAAAAAATAAAATAAAATCGAACTACTTTTCCCTTTCTTGTCTCCCTTGACAAAGTACATGTCTTTGGTCTAAAAGAGATGGCCATATAAAAAAAATCTAAAAATAAAAAAATAAATAAAAGAAATGGCCAAATGACCATCGTTTTGAATTTGCCAATTTTAATATTGTCCTTGATAAAGAAATAATTAAGTTGTCTCCCCCGAAGTAAATAACACCACACTAAGACTTTTGAGACATGGTATATTATACTTTCTTTATCTTCTCTTCTGATGTCAGTATTTTCTGTACCTACAGATCTAGTGTCTGTCATATTGTAAACTCACAAGAAACAAGAACTGGATCTCTAGGTCTTTTTTTGTACAGTGGTGTACAAAAGTAAGTTCCTAAAGTGGTAGCCCTATGAATAGACAGAGAAGGCAGAGCCAACCACGTGGTCAGATTTGAGTATCAACACTGATCCCCGACTGATCTCTCACTAATTCCTCATGAAGTCATTCTATCCTTCCAGGCTTGAAATTCCCATGATATGAGTTATCCTTTTCTCCAGAAGCCATAGTCAGGATTCAAATGTTACCTGGGAGGGCCAGTTAGTCATTCCTCTGCCATGAAAACATTCGGTGTATACAACGGGACAGTGTGAAGTACTGTAGAGAGAGCTGGCTTTGGAGTTAAGAAGACCCAAGTTCAAATTCAGCCTCCGACCCGCACTTGCTATCAAAGTGACTGGGTCCCCAAAAAACTCTCTAAGACCATGAGGGTAAGACCATGATGGGTAGAAGAATAGAGGCTTTACACTGGTACAGGGAGAGTCCTTACCTGTAGTTCCCTAGATCAATGAAGGCATCTGATCAGAAAGAAAAATATATTAACAACATGTTCCTTTGACATAAGAGAATAGCAGGACCCTGAGTAAAGAGTTTTGATTGGAGAGCTGGGGAAAGAAGGGTGGGCCTATGGGAATGTGCCTGAATGGAACAGTCTTGCCTCTACCAAGCTAATTTCCAGATAGACATTGAAGCAAATGTGAGGGTCGCAAAAAATTTGGTGATGATATAAAGTATGAAATATTCCACCAAAATCTAATTCTCGATGTAAAAAGAAATGAGTACATTCATCTCGTTATGCAAATTTGCTTTTGTCTTTAATACATGGTAAAGAATTGTTTTAAATATATATATTTAATAGTAATTTAATTTAATAATAAATATTATATATATTATATACCAAAGAATTGTTTTAAAATAAATTTCTTTATGATTTAATATCAGTAAACCTTTTCTTTGTACACCGATTTTATATGCTCATATACCCAGGGTTGCATAAAAATTTCTCAAACGAAAAGGGGGTCACAAGTGGAGAAAACTTAAGAAGCCCTGATCTAGAACACCTCCTCTTTCATAAATCCTCAGCTGTGTTTCTCTCTATCCCATTGATATTTTGGGGGGGAGGAGGTGGAGAAAATGGGAATTAAACATGAAGAAAGAGAAAGAGAAGGAAAGAAAGGAGTGGTACCTTATCCCTTCTTTAATCACCTCAAGCTCTAACTGCAACCAAGATGGAAGTGACACTGGCTCTGGAATTAGAGGATCTGAGTTGAAATTCTGCCTTTGTGTCATCTTAGGTCGTCAGTGGGCCTCAGTTTCCCCATTTGTGTAAAGTGAGCAGTTTGGATTATATAGCCTCTGAGGTCCCTTCTAGTTATAGAAGACATGAGTTTCAACTTTGGCTTGATGGTTGTGTGATTTTAGAGAAATCCCTCAATCTCTCTGGACCTGGTTTCCTCATCTGTAAAATGAGGGGCTTCCACTAGAAGGCCTCTAAGGTCCCTTCCAGCTTGCCGTGTATGAACTTGGGCAAGTCACTTTATCTCTCTTGGGTAGTCAGTGGGGGGGAGTGTAAACTAGATGGCTTCTGAGACCCCTTCTAACCCTTAGTTATGCTCTAATGTGTGAGCTTGGATAAGTCATTCAATTCCTTGGGAGCTTTTCTGTCAAACAAGTAAGGTGACTTTGAAGGTACCATCTAGGATTCTATGGGCCACCTCGAACAAGTCCCTTCCCCTCCCTGGACCTCAGTCTCATCCTCTTTAAAAGAGGGGGTTGGACTCCATGGCTTTGGAGGTTCTCCCCCCCCATGACGGTCTCCTAGATCTAGGCTTCTAGGATCTCACTCCCCGAGCAAACTCCCAGCAGTTCAGAAGCCCGAGACGGCAAAGCGCACACACCCAAGCTAAGAGCAGGTAACGAATGACTTCTCTCCAGAAGGATTCTTTGCCTTCCCTAAAGAGTCCCAGCAGGGAGCTGGCAAACAGGAAACTCTTGTAGGTTTAAGATATTAACTGATGTACAAAAATGCATCTGGCCCCGAACTTTGGAGGTTCTGCTGGGAAAAACCAAGTACACCTGTCCGCGTACATTTGCCCGTCTCATCCATCAGAACTTGCCAAACAGGCCCGCAAAGCTTTTCATCCTGGCCCTTGCCCTGAGGCTTCCCATAACCCCTCACGCCTCCGTCTCACCCCTCCCGGAAGATCAAAATGAAAAAGAAAAATCACCTAGTGAGGTTTGTTCTACACCACTAGGAAGGGAGGGGGAGATCAGGTCATTCAGCTTTTGCTTCTTTTTCTCCCGATTTCAGCTGAGCTAGGGGGTGGGTGAGGGGAGAAGTGATGACAGGGTAGGAGCCCTAATGAGGACGGGCAGAGGCGAGAAGTAGGGCAGGTAATGGGTGGAGGTGAAACGTGGAGAGCTACCTGTGGCTCTGGCAAAGAGGATGTTTTCCACTTAGCCAACAGTCCTCACCCCACCCTCAATCCCAGCTCCCCTTGCTGCAACCCAGCCACCTCTCCAAAGGAAACCCCATTTCTTAGACCCTGGAGATCGAGTCCCACACCGCTTATCCCTTCACTGTTCACTGTTTCTTAGGATGAACACGCTTAAGAGAATGTAAGCTTTTTGAGGGCGGGGACTACTTCCACTTCTGTCTTTGCATCCTTGGCACTAGCACACAGCAGGTACTTAATAAATGCTTATCAATTAAAGACAGGGACAGATATCATTTTGTCTTTGTGTCCCGGGTCACTTAGCAAAGTGCCTGGCACATAGTAGGTCCTTATTGTTTACAGATTAAAGGTAGGGACAATTATGATTCTCTCTCTGTAGCCTCAGCACTTAGCAGAGTGCCTGGCACATAGTAAGTGCTTGCTGATTAAAGAGGGGGGGGGGGATAATTATGATTTTGTCTTTGTATCCTCAGCACTTTAGCATAGTGCCTGACACAGTAGGTGCTTGCTGATGAAAGGTAAGGACAATCATGATTTTGTCTCTGTATCCTCAGCACTTTAGCACAGTGTCTGGCACATAGTAGGTGCTTGCTGATTAAAGGTGGGGACAAGTATGATTCTGTTTTTGTATCCTCAGCACTTGAGCATAGTGCCTGACACACAATAGGTGCTTGCTGATTAAAGATAAGGACAATTATGATTCTATCTTTCCATCCTTAGCGCTTAGCATAGGGCCTAATACTTGAGAGGTGCTTAACAATAAACTGCTTGCTAATTAAAGGCAGAGGGAAATTTGAATTTGTCACTGTATCCCGATACCCAGGACAGTGCCTAGTGCATAGTAGGTACTTAAATAAGTGGACCCCAAAGCTACTTTTCCATCCACCTCCCCCCAAATGCCAAGGCTAGCCAGAAGAGGAAGTCACATACCCCAGAAAGAAAATAAAGTCTCAAGTGCCCTGGGAGAGTCCGAAACAGCAGTAGCACGTACCTCAACCTGCTGACAGATCTGGATCAGCTTGGCCATCTGATTTTCCAGTTCACTATTACGCTTAACTAGATTGGTCAGGTTCATTTCCAGAGCTTGCTGTCATCATGGAGCGAGACAAAGCGACAGCATGGGGGAGAAAAAGGAGAGAAAACCGACAGTTAGGCATTGACCCGCTTGACGTGGCGGCCAGGAACTCGGAACACTCATTTCCGACAGATAAAGAATTTGATTAGTGTAACCTCCGATCTCAGAGCAGTCACAGCTTTTCAACGTTTTCTATGATGTCGGGGAGATATTTTGTTTTGCTGTGAAATAGAAGATCCTAGCTCCAGAGCTGGAAGGAAGCTCAGAGGCCATGGAGCCTAACTGCCTCACTTTACACAAGAGAAAACTGAGGTCCAGAGAAAGAAGGGACTTGCCTAAGGTCACATTATAGTGTTTTAGATCTAGAGCTGGAGGGGAACCCAGAGACCAGCTAGTCCCACCTCCTCGTTTTACAGAAGAGGAAACTGAGGTCCAGGGAGGGGAAAGGATTTGTTCAAGGTTACATGGGTACTAAATCTTCTGACTTTAAATCTAGCACTCTTTTCATTTTGAGGGCGCTGCAGTGGATAGATGGCTGAGCCAGGAGTAAGCAAGACTCCTCTTCCTGAATTCAAATCCAGCCTCAGATACTTACGAGCTATGTGACCCTGGGCAAGTCACTTCATCCATTTGTCTCAGTTTCTTTATCTGTAAAGTGAGCTGGAGAAGGAAATGGCAAACCACTCAGTATCTCTGCCCAAAAAACTCCCCAAAGGGGGCACAAAGAATTGAACCCAACTGAAAACAAGTGAGCAACAACATAGGTTTTACATTAAGTAGCAGCAGAGCTAGTGTTCAAACTCAAGCATTACAATTCCCAGTCTCAAATTCACTTTTATAGTTTCCAAGATCTCTCCAACCTTTGAAAAATCATCATTTGATTCCTGGACTCTCTTTATTCCTGGTATAACACGGGTAGGTCTCGATTAGTACCATTATCCCCTGAGGGGGTTATATGTAGCAGTGACACCGTTTGAAGTTGTAATTGTGTAAAATACAGCAACTGTTTTCAGCCCAATGGCAATATTCAGGGCACATTCAAATAATGCATTCACTTCAGGAAGATTCATCAGTCTCACTAATAGGACTAAGCTATATCTACCCCTTCAAGGAAAAAAATGGTGCTTGAGTAAGAACAACCCAAATGAACGACTACTTCATTCATTCATCCATCCATCCATTCAGCAAACCTCAGAGCCTTCCTTCTTTACCATGAAGGAATAGCCCGTGGCAGAGCTCGATGGACAGGTTGTTTGGCTCAAGATAGAGCATTAGATGAGGTCTCTCATGTTCTTCTCAGGCAGCTCCCATCCCCATGATGGGTTTCACGTAACCTAACTGCGGTACTTAGAGCCACAGGTTTCAGATGATCTCTCCCCCTTCGACTCCCAAACAGGATGATTTTTTGTCCCATAATTGGGGTGGGGGAAAGCATTGAATCTTAAGGCAGAACACACAGGTTCAAATCTTTCCTCTGCCATTTACTTTGTGTGACCTTGAACAAGTCATATTATCCCACCAAGTCGCAGTCGCAATTTCCTTCTCTGTTGTGTGAGAGGGGTTGGACTAGATGTCCCCTGGGATCCCTTCTATCTCTACATCTTCCCTCTCGGCTATATCTCTGGTTCCGATCCCCTTTCTCAAGCTCTAAACTTGGGTTTCTCCTCCTCCTGCCAAAAATGAATTCAGAGACGCCATACTCTTGTTTTGATTCCTTCTCTCTCAAACATTCCCCACCAGGATTTTCAGGTAACCCCCCCCCAAGTCATTCTCAGCTTTTTTTTTTCCAGCTCCAGAGAACAGATTCTTTTGTCATTGCATCTAGAGTCTTCAGGAAGCCTGCTCACAGGGGCTCAAGCACAGAAGCAGTGTTCTAGGACTCTGAGGTTGTGGGTGCTAATTTTCCCGTGTATAATTCTAGAATTGTAGCTAAGAAACCAGTCCCAGAGTCAGGAAGACATGGCCAGGTTCAAATTCCAACTCCGACATCTCCTGGCTATATGACCCTTAGACAAGTCACTTAAGTTCAAGTCTCCAGGCAACTATATGAGAGAAGAAATGGAAGACAGGGTACCGATCTCTGTTGGCCAAGGGGATTCCCACATTAACAGACTCACAGGTCCGCTTTAAAAACCTTCCCCTGTGTATATTTTAGGATATGTTTACTCGTGCGAACTTGCACATTAGAACACATCATTCCCATAGTAGGAAGTGGTAGAGAGGATAGGAATCTCAGAATCGACAGAACATCCATTTGGAGATTGTTCCCAGACCAACAAAAATCCCATATGTCTCAAAAGGCACAGATTAGAAATATAATATAGAATGGAGATCCTAGGGTATTATATATACTGGTTTCTGCTCATTTGATTTGGATGCGCCTGTGATTCACAGAGATGAAGAAGGATGAAGAAATCAGCTCTCTCAATCCAGACTGGCACCTTCACTGAAACTTCAGACTCAAGATGTCTGCTGAGGGGCACTGAGGTTAAGTGACTTGCCCACAATTGCACAGCCAGGAGGAGCCTTGACCTTAGGTCTGCTTTACTCTGGATTCGCTCTACCACTCTGCCTCTCGAACATGCGATATGAGGAATCAATAATTCAAAAGATAATGTATTTCTCTTGAAACGTGGCACTCTGCAAGGATGATATGTTTTTGAAAAAGCGTTTCATAAATGTCATCAATCAACCGACAAGCATTTATGAAATGCTTACTATGTACCAGGCTTATGTTAGATGCTGGAAACACTTATAAATAATTCATAATTCAGAGAACAAGTAAGAACACTGTTGTGCTTTATGCATTTGTGGCTCCGATCTGAGACTCAGAGCCTCCAAGAAGCCACTGAAAAAAGAAATTAGACCTGTGCACACACAATTTGAGATCTTGCCGGCTTGTGGGATTTGAGTTACTGTCACAAAACGGAGGCAAACGGTAACTCTGCCGAAGCCCTACCTAGCAATTTACAAGCTGCCGATCCCTTTTAACAGCAGAAGTAGGCCGGAGAAGATAAGCTTAATTTCACCCTTATTTCATTCATATAAAAATGTTTTAAGTTGGAATTCAGTCTCAATGATGAACATGGGTGACCTTGGACAAGGTTCTTCATCTCTCTGGGCCTAAATTTCCTTACCTGCAAAATGAATGCCCCCCTGAGCTCCTTTCCAGTTCTAGAGCAAACAAACTTTGATCTCACAGGTTTCTTAGCCTCTTCCACGTAGCAACAGCAAGGAATCTCCTTGGCTTTTAGGGACCGACCCTGTCTTCTCTTTAAAAGTCAATTTCCAAATCCAGATCTGATTTTTGCTTTAGTCTGATCTCACATTCATCAAAGACATATGGGTTTTCTAACAGCTGACCCGGCCATCTGGCCGAGAAAGCCAAGGCCATAGCCTTAAGTCACAGTTGATGCCTTCCCAAAATATGCGTATTTCCTCTTGGGCTGACACAGGCTAAGTCCCACAAGGAGAAACGTTGATGGGAGGCTTCCTCGAGGACCTCGGTCCTGACCATCTGGAACCCCAGTTAATCTGCGCCATCTGAGGAGCCAAGAGGAAGCAGTGACAACGGCATTGGCCAGAACAAGGGAGAAAGGTAAAATTGAGGCTTCTTAGGCAAAGTGAAGGAGCTTCCTGCCCCACAGGAAGAGGAGAAGACAAAGGATCAGCCGCCTCAAGCACTCAGCTGCAAATTCAGGCAGTGGAGAAACCCGAAGGACCAGATCAGATCTTGGTAGGGAGGACTGGCCAAGCCCTGCCAAGGGTTAATCAAGACCTGAAGCCAGCTGGGAGGACATGCAGCTTGGTTTTAAGGGGCCCTGAAACGATCCGGCTCTCCAAGGGGGTCTTAAACGTTTGGGGGTCATGGACTCTTTTTGTATCAGGGGAAGTCAATGGCTTCTGAATAATTTTGCTGGATTCACAAGAGAAAATGGGTCGGATCACAACCTGCCTGAATTATGGACATATTAAGCAAAACAAAGTGATGGATTCTAAGTCAAGAGCCCTGGTTTAGTGGATAAGAAGAGCCAGGAGCTAAACCATCCTTCTTTGCTTATTTCTCCAGTTTGAATGCAACACAAAACAGCCTGAGCCTGTTCTCCTCCCTCCAGGTACTGAGAAAAACCATCATTTCCATTTAATGGCCCATTTAGACTTTCTGAAATGAAATCCTTTAATAGGCTTTCTTCCCTGCCCTACCAATTCCAGGCTCCAACAGCAGCCATTTCCTAGGAGCCCAAATTCACAATTCCTAGAAACCAAGACACAATTCAACATGCCTTGGGGCAGCAATAAGCATTTCTTATATTCACACAGTCTCTGCACTTTTCAAAGCACTTTCACCTATGACACATTATTAGACTTCCACAAACACCTTCAGAAGCAGTACAGATGTAAGAATTCAACGTCTGTATGGCTTTGGACGAATCACTCTTCCTTCCCGGGCCTCGGTTTCCTGCTTTGTAAAATGTAAAAATCAGAGGGCCCTTCTAGGTCTAGATCTAAGATCGTACAACCCTATGGGTGTAGATGGCACTGTGATCAAATGATTATCTTATGTAATGTATCAGGTGACAAACTTTCTAAACCTCAATTTTCTCATCTGTGAAATGACAGATACAAAAATCGGTAGGTGCATGTCATATGCACAGATAAAATACACATAGGTATATTCTGTAGACATATAGGTATGTTGTGTATTCTATGTATATTACACACAGAAACACACTCTCACATAGAGTTGCGCTCTCTGATCAGCACGGAATTTGAAAAATAAAACTCTGGTTTGAATGGGAAAAGATGGGGACTGGAGTTGGTAGTTGGGAGGGGAAAGAGTCAGTCAATGTTTAGGCAAAAGGCCAAGTGGCCAGCGAAGAGATAAAAGGATTAGGCTTTATCTGATTTTCCAACCAGTTAACATCCTTTTGAATTTCTTCTGAATTTGCTCAGTCTTGTTCCGCTTGTTCTTCCCATTTCTCAATCGACCCTTCTATTCTTCTGCTTCCCTCTTTCCCTTTCTCCTGCTATAACTGCCAATATCCTTTATTGCCAGGTAATATTTTATAACAAGAACCCCAAAACGTGTAAACGTGGCTCAGCTTGAGCATACTTTATGAAAATTGTGGAAACATAATGAGAAAATGAAAATATGCTTGTTTATTCCTTTCAGGAAATTCCTCTATTCCCACTGGTTTTCATCCGCCATATTTTTGGCAGGCTGGAGACATGGAAATGGGACAACACCACTCTCCAAGAGAATTACAATAATCATGTCTGATTTACACAGACGTCATTGTCGAGTTAGGCAGTAGGAAAATCCTGCAATCAAAATGAATAAGTACTTAAAATTAAGGCCATGCTAACACTTTTGCTCATACTCTGACTCATAATGCTGTCAGTAATTCTTTCAAGCTCCTGAAATAATCAGAGGGGTAAGATAAATGTGTACCCCACAAGATGAGAGCTACAGCAAACTCTACAGACTTCTGGGAAACCACTGGGAAGAGTTGTTTCACCTGGAACAAACGTTCCATCTACACATACATCTTCAATGAAGATAGAATGAAAGGCCTTTTTCTTGCCCTCAGGAGGTTTATGTTCTAGCTCATGTGGGCTGGAGTAGTCAAAAATGGTTTGGTGCCAGAATTGGGACCCAGAGGCCCTGACGAACAGGCAGTATTTGGATAGAGGGAGCAGAAATTTCAGGTAATTGGGCTGTATCTTAAATAAAAGCTGGGCTCAAAAATCAATAACTGTGTTGGGGTAAAAGTGAGGAGACCAGCTGGCTAGGCCAAAGGATTTACAGTGGAAAGAAGTGGGGAGCCAAGGTTGAACAGCAGGATGGGTGGGACCAGACCGTGAAGCGTCCGAACATCAACTCGAAGAGTTTGGATTGGGAGCAACGGGAGATGGTTCTGCTAGTTTAATAAGCAGCAGAATTGTAGAGGCCAAAATGTATTTCCACATTAATATCATCATTTTCTAAGGAGGGGGAGGGAGGAGCATTTGTAACTTACAAATCTGAAATAAATGAATCAAACGATACATACCTACACATATATAAGAAATATGGAATATCCACTTAACACACTTCCTAGCGGTGTGACCTCAGACAAGTCACTTAAAGAAAAGCAAAAAAGCAAAAAAGAAATATGGAATATCTCATTAGCTCATAGAGTTAACAGAGCATATGAGTTCCACTCTCTCATTTCAAAGCTGAGGAAACTGAGGCTCAGAGAGAGGAAGTCACAGAAGAACCAGAATCAGACTCCAAAGCCAGGTCTCTGTCCACTGTACCCATCTCCAATAAAAGAAATAATGGGGCTCTAGAAGAAATAGCCAAAACACAAGCAGTTTTTAAAATTTAAGAAATAATCAAGCCACGATAGATAGCTTCTGGACTGAAATGTGGGCTGACCCCCACTAGTAGATGTGACACCTGAGGCTGGATTATAGCATTGGAGCACATATCTTGAGACCACATCGCTCTCCGGATCTTCAGACTTTCTTGTTTAAAATACAGTGTTCTATTCATTACACAATTCAACATTAGAAACTCTAAGTCCTATTTAGGGGATATTATACCCCAAAATATTCAAAACCAGCACTGAAACTCTGAAAGATTTTTTTAAAATACAATTTACTGGCTGTAGATTGGAAAGTCAAGACAGACAGCCGGTACATACTAGCTAGGTGGCACTGCAGTGGCCTGGAGTCAAGAAGTGTTCAAATCTGACCTCGGACATTTACTAGCTGTATGACCCTGGACAAGTCACTTCACCCTGTTTGTCACAGTTTCCTCCTCTGAAAAATCAGCTGGAGAAGAAAATGGCAAATCATTCTAGTATCTTTGCCAAGAAAACTCCAAATGTGGTTGTAAAGAGTAGGACACAACTGAAACAACTGGAAAACAACAAGAAAACATATTAGCTGTGCTTCCCTGTGCCCTCCACTGAAGTTGAGGTCCCAGGCTCATAGTATCATAGCTATAGAGCTGGGAAGGATCTCAGAGGGCTTTGGTCCAACCTTCTCTTTTTCCTCAGGAAGAGGAAACTAAGACCCAGGGAAACAATGTGCTTTGACCAAGGTCATACAGGGAATACATGTCAGAGGTAGGATTTGAATCCAGGTCCTCTGCTGATGTCTCATCTTGTCATGGAGGTGACCGCGGGTTCCTAAAGACTTCAAGTCTAGACAACCTTTGACTGTGTGGCCCATGAAGAAGTGCCCATCCACCTAAGCCTGGAGAGATCCATCAATAGATTGACTACAAAGGGGTAAATCATGAAGCAGCGACTCTATGAAGTTCTACTATAGTCACTGAAGGCTAAGATCTATGTGGGTGAAGGAATCCTCAGTCTAGAGCCTTTGTCATGTAATGGAAAACCAAGGACTTGTTTTCAGATCCCAGCTCTGCCACATGCTAGTCATCTGCTCACTGGCAAATCACAAACTCTTTGAGCCAGTTTCTTCATCGAGGAGATGTGAATAATCAGCAGAATAATCGGCAGAATCAGTAGAAAGAGGCCCAGCTCTTGAATCGGGGAACTGGGATTCAAATCTCATCTGTTCTGCTTATTGCTGGTGTGACCAGCAAGGCTAATCT
This sequence comes from Sarcophilus harrisii, assembly GCF_902635505.1. Lineage (NCBI taxonomy): Eukaryota > Metazoa > Chordata > Mammalia > Dasyuromorphia > Dasyuridae > Sarcophilus > Sarcophilus harrisii. Next base: position 19,718,766 of record NC_045432.1, read on the forward strand.
CTCTGAGCTCACTTTCCTCATTTGTAAATTTATAAATCTAGCTCTAGATCAAGGAGTCTGTGTCACCTTGGGCCACACCCTTCCCCTCCCTGGATCTCAGTTTCCTCTTCTGTAAAGCAAGGGGTTGAATTAGCTGGTCTCTGAAGCCCTTTTTTAGCTCTGAACCTGGGATACAATACATGATTCCACTCAAGTCCCTTCCTTGGGCCTCAGTTTCTTCCTCTATAAAATGAGGGAGTTGGAGGAGAAACTAAATAGCATTGTGGATAAAGCGTTGGCCCCGGGATCAGGAGGGCCTGAGTTCCAACCTGGCTCCGACATTTACTAGCTTGTATGACCGTGGACAAGTCATTCAATCCTGATGGCTTCCAAAAATAAACAACAATAACAAAAAAAGGGGTCTCTGAGAGCCCTTCAAGCTCCACAAACAAATCGAATACCTCTCTCCTCCCCACATCCAAGGGCTGTTGTCAGAATCAAATGAGATCATACCCAGGAAAAAGATACAGTCACTATAAAGCACTAGACATATGTTTTGTTATATTGTGTTACATTGTTATATTGTGTTATGTTGTCATATTGTATTATGTTGTTATTCGTATATGTTCGGATTTGTCGTGAGCCATTTATCTTCTTTTTGGAGGTGTTTCTGTTTGGGGATTTTGTCCTTTCCTTCATGGAAGATCAAAACTATTTCACTCTCTACTCTCAACAATCCTTCTCTCCTTAGGGAAGTATCAGAGAGATTAAGGAGATAATCAAGAATGCTTTTCCAATTTAAAATTCATCCCAATTGGATGTAAGTGATAGTGAAATAAAAGTCAATCTTTCTCTCCTAATGTGGAGAAGTTCATATTCTTTCACGACAAAGGAGATCTCACACAACTCCCACCGCCCTCCCATTCAGTATGACTTAACAGTCAATCAACAAAGCTGCACTGAGCATTTCCTGTGCTCTCCAGGCACGGTGCTAAGGGATAGGGATACAAATAGGACAAAGAAATAATCCCTTATTAGACACAACACACCACGGAGCTGGGAACAATCCATGTGCTTCTCTTTCTCCAAACCTGAGCAGAGCCACTTTCCATTTCTCTGCCTTTGTGGTCCCAGTTTGGGAGGGAGCTCCCCTTCTCTAAAAGTCAGAGTTGTGGGGTTGTCTCAAAGTTAAGTGAACAGCCCATGCTGGCAGAATGACAATGTCCATCTAAGCCTAAGACTTCAGAGCCCAAAGGGACCTCAGAGACCATGCAGTGGCGTCTGCTAGGGCGGTGGAGAAGATTGAAACACAGGAAGCTTTAAGTGACTAGATCAGGATCACACAATTAGAAGGTCTCAGAGGCAAGATCTACAGCCAAGTGTTCCTGGTCTCAGAGCCGGCTCTAACCATAACACTGCACCGCCTCTCATTTCCACTCAATTTATGATCAGGAGGATCTACCATTTCTTCAAAATTGGTCTCAGGCTTTGCCAAAGCATTGTCCGGTAAACCCCACGCTGCATTCTACTCACTGTCAAACTTTTGAAAATCCACCCAATCGTCTGCAGGTTTCCAAGGAATTGTTATCTTGGAGACGTAGCTTAATCAAAGGATCGCAGCGTTTCAGTGATGGAAAGGAAACTCGGTGACCGTCTAGTCCAACTAATAAAGTCCCCGTTGAAACCCACCCAAGGTCTCTCTCAGAGGAGGGAGAGGGGGAGTCCAGCATCTTCCAAGGCAATTTTTTCTACTTTTTTTTCTTTTTGGATAGTTTTGACTGTTAGGAAGTTTTTCCTAACATCAAGCCTAATTTTATCCAAGCTTTTTATTATCTTAGGAATACATACAGATACAGTTTTCCCCTTACAGTGTTTCTCAAGATCATTGCCTTATTCCAGGCCCAACACGTGCAAGTCTTTACCAGTGGTTGTTCCATCCTCTCAGCTCCCCTCCCTTCACTTTCCCAACTCCAGATCGATCTATTTTTATGTCTTCTATTTTGAAACAATAAGTATCTACTCGAGGCAAACGGTAGTATAAATGGAAGAGCATTGGACTTGGGGATGGGAGAAACCCTATTAAAACCTTGACTTTGCTTACCCTCAGATAGCCTCGGTTTCCACATCCAGAAAATCAAAGTCCTGCTTGTTATGCCCTTACCTCATCAGGTTGTGGTGAACTTTGCAACACTATAATGTGCGACCAAGCTCTCAGATGCCCTTTATTTGCTTATGTCAGGGATCAATTGATGATTGGGCAATGCGTTTATACCCATACTTAAAGTATCTGATGCCATTCCTCCTGGGGGAGAGCATTGGCTACAGCATCCTGGGTTTGAGAACTAGCTCCCCAAAAACAGATGCTCTGCTGAACCCAGGGAAGCCACTCCCATTTTCCTAGAATTGTTTATTCATCAGTCCCAGGCACCTAAGCTCTTCTTCCCCGATCTTAACTGAAAGGGATCCCAGAGGCCATCTGGCCTAATCCCTGCATTTGACAAATGAGAAAACTGAAGCGAAGTTAAATTAATTGCCTAAAGTCACACTTGCTCCAAGGATCACTGATCCAGCTGGAGTTGGAAGGACCCTGAAAGACTAATCTCACTAAGGCCCATGGAGATGAAGGAAACTGCCCATGGTCACACAGGTCACTCCTCTGTTTGTTTATGGCACAGCCCTTTCTCATCTCTCCAAACTTTGTATTTTTTACTTCCCTTAATATATCCCCCAATCCATCAAAACCGGTCCACTCGGTCCTCCTCTAGAACACATTACTGCTGGGCTGGCTCCCACCCTTGGAATGCTCCCCCTCCTCCCCTGGCCTTCCTGGTGTCTTTAGCTTAAATCTCACTTTCTATTGCAACTCTTTCCCAGTTCCCCCAGATGCCAGTGCCCTCCCCTTTGGGGTTATCCTTCCTCCAGATTTACAGATGCAAATGAATGCAGTCTACGATGTATATTCAATCGCTTCTGCTGGGAATCCACATAAGTATATACAATACCTGAGCAGACTCCTACCTATAAAAGGGGGTTCCATTCTATATACTGTTAGACTCAGCTAATGTATGTGCTGGTTTTGCTGAGCTCTTTTTCCCCTCCTAAAAAAATTCATTATTATCAGGGTTGGCTCACAGAAGAAGGGATGGAGAAAGCATATATTTGTAAGTGAAGGTGAAATAAATAAAAGGTAACAAAAAAGAAAAAAGATTAAAAGTAAAATTAAGAAATAAAAGAGTAGGATTCCTTAGAACAGACTGAGATAAGTGCTGGCCTGCCAGGAAAAGAAATGGGAGAGAGACTTTATTTCCTCCCTCTCTCTCCCTTCCTCTCCCTTCCTGGATTTCTCACTCCATCAAGCTTATTATTCAAGCCGGATTACAATCCGGCCATTTTGGGTGTCTGACACTCTCACTTTTCAAACAAACCCTATACCAACACATTTTCTGGAGTCTTCTAGAGGCATTTATATACACACATTGAGAAGGATCACCATCACCTCTGAAATTCAACTACCAATCTAATACTGGGCAACCCAGGGGGAAGGTAACAGGACTTCCAAAACCACTTGGCCCGGCAGTGAGAGTACCATCACGCGAGACCAGTGAACACTGACGAAAACATGTCTCAGAGTGGGACTCGCAGGCAGACCCGTGGCCTCCGTTATCATTGCCCACAGTGATAATGATTACAGTTCAATCAGGCCCTTAGGGCTCCCGCCTGCCTTTCTGATTGATCAGTGAGATCTCATGGCTCTAGAAGTGGCTTTTTCATATCCACCAACAAATAGCACACACATATCCAGAGCTGCCCTGCCATCTTTCCACCTCTAATATGAACTTAGGTACCATAAAGACAGACACACAACAGCTGCAGACACACAGGCATATACATACCTCCAGAGAGTGGACCGGCAGAGGGGTGAGGGACTGATGGGACAGAGCGAGAGATGAATTTTTGGATGTGGCCAATGTGGAGATAAAGCTGCTATAGCATGGTGGATAGAGCTAGCTTTGGAGGCAGGAAGCCATGAGTTCAAGTCTTCTCTTGGACACGTAGTAGCTGTGTGACAAGCTAGACAAGTCATTTCACTCCTTAATGTCCTAGGCACTTAAGATTCTGTTAGCAAGTAGAGGCTGCTCTATATTAATGGAGGGACTTTCTCCATATGGGAATTCCCTGTATCAATGAGGATCATAGGTCCAGCCCCTATCTCCATCTCCATGCTTTTTTCTTGCAAAGGAGAATTGGGTTTAGTGGTGGAGGGGAGAGAGTGAGACTCAGGAAGAAGAGGAGGAATCGCAATAGAGAGGCTGAAAAAAAAAGGTCATTATAGCATTTGGGGAAAATGTACAGAAGAGAACAGAAAGAAGATACAGATAAGTAGGACGGCTTTGAAACTAACATGGTGAATTTTTTATGTTGTTTTGAAAATGCAAACTATGCATTAGAGATTTATAGCTCCAAATAAAATCTTCTCTGTTCTATGAATAAGAAAATGTTTGTGTTTCATGGCATTTGTCAAGCAAAAAGCAACAAAAAAAGCAACAAACGAGATGGGTGAGAAACATTTGTATCATGCAGTGTTTCCTAATACCTGGGAAGGGATATAGCTTGGGACTTGGAAGCCAGAAACAACTGAGTTGGAATCCAGCTTCAAACATTTATTAGTTGTATGACTCTGGGCAAGTCATTTAATCTCTATGTGCTTCACTTTCCTCATCTGTAAAATAGGGATAAGAAAAAGCACCTACCTCCCAGAGTTATTAGGAATTATTAACATATGTAAGGTGCTTTGTACATCTTAAAGCACTCCATAAATGCTAGCTATTATTATTAGCTGTATTTGATAAAGTTTTTAGGATCATCCGGTCCAAAGGGAAGAGGCCTTCAAGATCATGTAGTATATCTCACTCCTTTTAAAACAGAAGAAAGGAGAGGATAGGTGAATTACCCAGATTCACACTGCTATTAAACGGAAAAGGCAGGATCTGAAGCCAGGTCCTTTGATGTCAAATCCAGCAAGATTCCGTATTGGTGGACAAATTATAGGAGCAGAGCTACATCTTCAAAATGGGTGTTCCCCTCGAGGGGAAAATGGAAAAAACTGCCTGGCCATGTGAGAAAAGGCACCCATGCCCACAAAAACTCCAGGAACCCCAAGGAAAAACTCAACATCTGGTAGTCCCGAGCAGGGAGAGCAGATTGTCAGAACATTTCCAGATCTCTTACCTTGAGTTTCTCAAATCGGTCACTAAGAGATGCCACTTGATGGTCTCTGTGGCGCCCCACTAGTTTGCATAAGGCACAGATCAGTTGGTCATCAGCCACACAGTACATGTTCACTTTCTCATTCTCATGCTCCAGGCACATGAGCCCTCGAAGGTGCGTGTCTGGCACCGGCTCCACCAATCGGTGGCTGGTGAAGGGCTTCTTGTTTGGATGGGTGGCTCGGAGGCAGCGGTCACAGTAAGACACCTCACAGGTTATGCAGGTCTTGACTGCATCACGCGGTGGGGCCTGTTCACAGAACTGGCATGCAATTCGCTCGCTAGACATGGTGGGGCTAGGCCTATAAGTCCGCTCCCGGCAGCTCTCGCCTGGGGAATTGGGCCCGCTCAGAGAAGCCTTCTGGAATCGGTCGATAATGTTCTGTAGGGTCACATTCCTCTTGAGGCCATCTAGGCCACGATGAGTCAAGGAGATGACATATCGGCAAGTAGGACACTGGAAGGCGGCAATGGGCTCAACCGATTCCCCGGAACTACAGTTGGACACGAGAATCCGATGAGCACAGCTGAAGCAGAGGCTATGGGCGCATGGAAGCAGGAGGGGGTCTTCAAACAACTCGAGGCAGATTGGGCAGGTCAATTCTGACTCCAATGTTTCCATCTTTAATGAAAATAATCTTGTTGGTCCATTAAGAACCATGGAGGCTGGTCATTCACCTGTAATACAAAGGAGAGCTTAGTAAGAATTCCCTAAGCAAATACTCTTCTAGTACCATTATCTGAAGCTAAGACCTTTTTGGTTTTGAATGAACTCTCATGCTCAAAGATAGGAAGCATTCAGGTAAGCTGAAATGCCTCATTACTTGAGAGTTAAACAGAAAAGCTTTGATAGCCCCCACTTCTTTAATTCTAACAGTCTTTTTCTAAAATGCATAAATCTACTTGACTTTCAGCTGCTGTGAGAGAAGGTTATGGGAGAAGGAATAGGAAAAGGGATGACTGAGCTGAATAAGAAATAGGAAATTGTGAAGATGATTTAGAGGGCTTTTGACTTGTGAAAAAGGCTTGAAACTGTTTAGGTAGGAGAAATCGAGGGAAATGGGAAGGAGAACAATTTCATTTCTAGCTTGTGTGACAGAAAGCTGAAGGAGAAGGAACAGGATCGAGTAATAAAGACATGAAGAGGAAGCCTGAAGGGGAAGAGGAAAGTAGTTAGCAAGGCAAGTAAAAAAAGGTAATGGGACAAAGAAGTGGGTAAAGCAAATTGGCAAAAAGGATTAAGGAGCAGGGGTCAACAAAATAGAGAGAAAAGAAGAGGAGGTAGAGTTCAGGCTGTAAAGTTTTAGAAACTAATGAAAAGATCTTGGATGCTGCTCTCAAGTTACTAAAAGATAACGATAGATGAAAGGTCTTATTTAGGTGATTAGGAGTGAGATAAAAATACAAGAATTCAAAAAACTAGGCAACCGATCCCAATCTGTATAGTGTCCGATATTTGTTTTTCCTTTCACAGTCAAATGATTACACAAAATCAATGATAATTAAATATTCCTTTAAAAATAATGGCATCAGCCCCATTTCTAAAATATAGAGAGAGTTGACCCAAATTTAAAGAATTCGAGCCATTCTCCAACTGATAAATGGTCAAAGGATAAGAACAGACAATTTTCAGACAAAGAAATTGAAACTATTTGTAACCATATGAAAAGATGCTCCAAGTCATTGTTAATCAGAGAAATGCAAATTAAGACAACTCTGAGATGCCTTTCAGATTGACTAGGATGACAAGAAAAGATAATAGTGAATGTTGGAGGGGATGTGGGAAAACTGGGACACTGATACATTTTGGTGGAACTGTGAACGGATCCAACCATTCTGGAGAGCAGTTTGAAACTATGGCCAAAGGGCTATCAAACTGTGCATACTCTGATCCAGCAGTGTTACTACTGGACTTGTATCCCCAAAGAGATTTTAAAGGAGGAAAAAGGACCCAATGTGCAAAATGTTTGTGGCAGCTCTTTTTGTAGTGGCAGGAAACTGGAAACTGAGTGGATGCCCATCAATTGGAGAATGGCTGAATAAATTGTGGTAAATGAATGTTATGGAATATTACTGCTCTGTAAGAAACGCTCAGGAGGCTGATTTCAGAGAGACCTGGAGAGACTTACATGAACTGATGCCAAGTGAAATGAGCAGAACCGGATCATTATATATGGCAATAGCAAGATTATATGATGATCAATTCTGATCTACATGACTCTTCAACAATGAGGTGATTCAGAGCAGTTCCAATGCTCTTGTGATGAAGAAAGCCATCTGTATCAGAGAGAGGACAGTGGGAACTAAAACTGGACCACAACATAGTATTTTCACTCTTTTTGTTGTTGTTTGCTTGCATTTTGTTTTCTTCCTTATTGTTTTTCTTTTTGATCTGATTTTTCTTGTGCAGATGATAGTTTGGAAATATAGAGAGAGGAATTACACATGTTTAACATATATTGGATCACTTGCAGACTGGAAGTGAAAGATGGAAAAAAATTAGGACACAGGGTTTTGTAGAGGTAAATGTCAAAAATTATCCATGTATATATTTTGAAAATAAAAAGCTATAATTTTTTATTAACCCTTTTGACCCTTGCATTGACCCTTGCAAAACCTTCTGTTCCAAATTTCCCCCTGCTTCTCCCTACCCTCTCCCCTAGCTGGCAGGTAGTCCAATATATGTTAAACATGTTAAAATATATGTTAAATCCAATATATGTGTACATATTTATATAGTTATCTTGTTGCACAAGAAAAATCAGATCAAGAAGGAAGAAAAAAAGTGAAAAAGAAAACAAAATCAAGCAAACAACAACAGAGAGTGAAAATGCTATGCTGTGATCCAAATTCTGTTCCCACAGGCCTCTCTCTGGGTGTAGATGTCTCGCTTCATCACTGGTTTGAATCATCTCATTGTTGAAGAGAACCACGTCCATCAGAATTGATCATCATATAATCTTGTTGCCATGTACAATGGTCTCCTGGTTCTGCTCATTTCCCTCAGCATCAGTTCATGTAAGTCCCTCCAGGCCTTTCTGAAATCAGCCCACTGGTCATTTCTTACAGAACAATAATATTCCATAACATTCATATTAAAAAGCTATCATTAAAAAGTAATGGAATCAGGGCTTTGGGGAGGAGGGGGGAGGACAGGAGTAGAAGACAAGAACTTAAAGAGGGTGGAGGATGGTAGAGTCCTAGACAGAGGAGGAAAGTGATGAATTCTGCTTCAGAAGGGAGGAACAACAGGGAGACATGTTAGCTGGAAAGTGAAGACTATTGTGAAATCAATCTAGGAAGAGAGGTCCAAGTCAGACAGTGAATTTTGTATTTTGTCTCCGACTTAATGATTAGCTAAATAAAGCTCCTAATCAGAAGTGCCAGGAGAAAAATGATTCTCTAGCAAAGGAGACTAGGTTGGGGCAAGAAGAGAACCAAGAGACACCAGTGTTACCTGGAGGAGAAGGTGGTCAACAATGCCAAATGCTTACATGGCAGAAAACTAAGGCCCAGGGACGCTGAGTTTCTCCCTCAAGGGGTCCTAGATCTAGAACCAGAAATCACTTCCAAGGCATCTAGCCCAATCCTCTCATTTAACAGAAGAGGAAACTGAGGTCCAAGGAGAAGGCTCAAGGTTACACAGGCACTAAGTATCAAAGGGGAAATTTGAAAAGCGGGTCATCTAACTGGTCTGATCCAGCTTTTTCTACCACACTGACATAATGTGTTCCTGTCAAGGTAAAATAAAGACCATGAGATTTTGTGTCTAACGGGATTTGGGGGTTACAGAGGTGGTCTCTTCCCCTGTGAAGGAATTCCTCCTTCTCTGATGCTACATTGTGACCTGGTGGTAACTTTGGAGGCCTCACCAGGAGGGTGGAAATGGAAACACTGGGATAGTCTACCAAAAGTGGAAAAGCTTTGAGCTAGAGCCCGTGACAGACTGTGTCTGCTTTCTGAGGACCAGCCCGGCTAAGTACAGAGAGGCTTGTCACCAGCTGGCTGCCTACCAGGTGATGAATTCCTTAACTGGGCAAGCCACAGAGTGAAGAAAAATATTCAAGGGCCTTCAGTCTTGTGTGGTCCCCTTCTGATTCCCTGGCGAGGGCGGGAGTGCGCTGAAGTTCTTGAGTCGATCAACAGTAACCTAACTGTTGGCGCTCTAACTGTGAAATCTTTGTTCGACGATCAGTGAGTCAACATACTATCGGAGGAACTGAGTCATGTCAATATTGACATTCGCACTTTAAATGAAGCCAGAAGATGAAAGAAAGTTACAGCTAAATGGAAGGTGGCACAGTACAGCGGAAAGGGGGCTGGATTTGGAGAGACAAGAAGCACGTTTGAATCCCAGCTCTGTTCTACTAGGCCTTGAACAAACTGAACTCTCTGAACCTCTCTCTGTCCCAGTTTTATGATCAATCAAATTAGAGGTTTGGAGCAGCTCTCCTGTAAGGGCCTTCCCAAGGATGGAGTCCATCAGTCTTTAACCTATGGAAGGATAGCTTATAGGTTTTTATGCAAATAAAGGTATTAACAGAAATGGTCGCATTGTATGATGAAAGGGCAGCAAGAAGTTTCACAGGACAATTGGTCATCTTGCTCTAGTATTCATGAGGAGCAATCGTGTGGCCATCACGTAAAGATGGTGGCGTCCTGAGGGTGACCTCCACCCACAACACCAACGAGTATAAAGAAGTTCACAACTGGGAAGGCTCACCAAGAATAAGATGAGAGAAGAAACCCTCCTCAAGGGCATTTTTGCAGGAAAAAGTAGCTGAAACCCAATTCACTGACCTATCCTTTAGAGTGCTCCAACAACCCATACTCACTGCCCCCCAACTCTCATGGCTACCATAATTTGGCACCCCCAGCCTTTGAAGTGAACTTTCGGTTTTTTGGGGGGGAGGGTTTTGTCCCTGTTCAGGGAGAATGGAGGCTTCATCACTCCAGGGCACACCTATGGATTCTAGATTCCTTCCTCTGTTCCATTAGTAGATTGACCATGAATCAGACCACCCATCTAAGTCCTAAGAAAGAAAAGAGACAGTAGTGCAGAGATGGGGCCTGGGAAACAAGAAAGTAGGGGGGATGAGAAAGAGAAGGAGGAGGACTTGAGAGCAGAAATAGAGGAGGGAAAAAGGGAGGATGGAAGGGAGGGAGAGAGGGAGAGAGGGAGAGAGGAAGAGAAGAGAAGAGAAGAGAAGAGAAGAGAAGAGAAGAGAAGAGAAGAGAAGAGAAGAGAAGAGAAGAGAAGGAGGAGGAGGAGGAGGAGGAAGAGAAGAAAGAGAGAGAGAGAAGGAGAAGGAGGAAGAAGAGGAGAAGGAGAAAGAGAGAGAAGGAGGAGGACGAGGAGGAGGGGAGGGAGAGATCAGAAAGTGACTACAGATTAAAAGTAGTAAAAACAGCACAAGAGGAAAATGAGCAGCTAGTTGAAGAAAGTACAGAAAGATAGTTAAAAGACTTTAGTATATAGCATTTTTGGAGTACCTCTTTTAGAAGTGTCCTGAGGAACCAGCCCTCAGAGGCCAGTCTAGTGACAAGGCTCTTGGTATGGTTTGGTAGAGTGATGGACTTTTAAACAGAAATCCTGAATTCAAATCCTACCACAGACACTTATTGGTTGTGTGATCCTGGGTAAGACAAACTCTCTGAGCTTCCGTTTCCTACAAAATGAAAAGGTTGGACTTGATAATGTTTTAATAGTCATTTCCAACTCTAAAACTATAATTCCTTGAAGCAGAACATCAGAGTTTTGAAAAAATGAGAAAAGTCCTTCTATCAGAGTCTGCTATCTAAGACATATAGGAAATTTACTCAAAGGAAAACAAAGATCTACGCTCTAACACGGGGCTTCTTAAACTTTTTCCAATCATGAACCCTTTTCACCTGAGAAATTTTTATGTGACCCCAGATATAGAGGTATATAAAATATATCTGCAAATAAAACATTTACTGATAATAAATCATCATTTTGTAATCCCACATTTAGTTCCGAGATGACCCGCGGTTTAAGAAGCTGGGATTTAACCCCCAAAATGGTCAAAAAATAAGAAGTCCTTCCCCAATGAAGAAATATCAAGTCAAAGAATATGAAAAAAAAAGCTCCAAGAGAAATACAAATCAAAACAGCCAAGCTTCTACCACTCCCCCAACAGATCAGCCACAATGACAAAGGAGGAAAATGGCAATTGCTGGAGGGGCTGCGAGAGGGAAGGCACAAGAATACACTTGTTAGTGGAGCCTGGGAGGCCCTGATCTCTCTTCTTTTTCAGATCAAAGGGAACATGGTTTCAGTGATTATTTTACACAATTTTTACAGAGTTCACTCGTGTCAAAGCTAAGAATTGCTCCTTGCCCGTTTGGGAAAGCGATTTGGAATTCTGCCCCCAAAGTCATTAAACTGGTCCACTGCTAGGCACATGACTAAAGGAGGTCAAAGACACAGAGAAAAGTCCCACAAGTACAAAAAAAAATTATATAGCATCACTTTTTGTTGTAGCAAGGAACTGAAAACAAAAGGGGTGGCTCGAATGAGGAATGGCCGAACCATAGATGTAGGAATATAATGGGATATCATTTCATGAAAAGAAAAGACCATGATGGATTCAGAGAAGATGTGTATGAACTAAAACAGAATGAAATGAGCAGAATAAAAGGACAATTTACTCAGCGACCATAATAACGTAAAAGAAACAACTGAAAGAGTGCAGAAAACACTGATCAAAGCCGTGGCCAATTATACTTCAGAAAAATGATAGAACTCGTCTCCCATTCTTTCTTGGTAGAAAGGTGATAGACCACAGGCACAGAACAAGATGTACCTTTTCAGTCATAGCTAACACATTCGTTTTATTGTCATTGAATGTATTTGGTGCAAAGGGAGGATTTCTATTGGACGTGGAGATGGGCAGTAAATGAGGGTTTGGGGATAGTTACAGAGATTCAAAGACAAGAATATTTTTACATGTGATTGAGGGGAAATATAATCCTAAATTTAAAAAAGGAAAGAGTGTTAATGAAATGAAAATTATACAAAGAGAAAGTTCATAATGTTGTTTGTTGATATTTGCTAAGTTCAAAATGAAAAAAAGAAAAACACGAAGCTAAGGAACAAAACACGTAACAGGAAAAATCAAGAAACTAGGTAGACAGAGTATTAATATTTCAAGGGAAAAATTCTCAGTCCCTCATTAATAAATCAATATTATAGTTGAAAGGGGAAAAAAGGAATGTATGGGCCAGGAAGAAGAGACTATGGGAGGGGGAGGTTGGAACATAATGAGTGCTCATCACTCAAGAAATGGACAAGAAGCTTTCAGTTTTTCTCCCTTGCCACTGGGTAGAATGGGGTGGGGTAACAGCAATCCACACTGGGGAGGGGGGGGCACAGAATACAGTGGAAATTGTATGGCCAGCAGAGGAGGAGGAGCAGCTTGCAGACGGCCCCTCAGAGGTCAGCGTTCTGTAATGGATCCTACTTTAGGAGGGTGGGAGTTGGACCCAATCAGCTTATATAACATAACACTTAGTGGTAAATCTCATTGGGGATGGGGGGAGAGGAAGTAATTAGGTATCTGGGGAGGCTCGACTCCGGGGAGGACAGGGTTTCAGAGGTTCAAAGGGAGGAAGGTGTAACATCAAAAAGGCTAAGTGATGAGGGAAATGTTCTTTTAGAACTTCCCCTCTTTCTAAAGATTAGCCTCATGGAACATTTGCCACAGTATCCTAGTTCCATTAAGAATGAACATTCCTAACAACTAACCTATCATAAAATAACATTGAGAAGGGTTTCTTTCCCAGTCTGTGGATAGATTTCAGGAGGTCCAGGAACTCTGGATGGGGGGGAGGAGTGGAATTATATCTATTTTCTAATTAAAATTTAGCATTCTCTTTAGTTCCTTAAAAATGTAATTCTGAGAAGAGATATACTGAATTTACCAGAATCACAAAGGGACTCTCGACACAAAGAAAAGTGGAGAACTCCTAGAGAATTCTAGAAGGAGTGAGGGGTAGGAAAGGGGGCAAGAGGAAGATACAACTTCTTGGAAAAGAGCATTATAAATTAATACCACTAACACAGGAAAATGGAAGTGGTGGGAAGATACCATATTCTTATCTGAGCTGGGGAAAAGAAAGATAAAACAAGAGCAAGGGAGAGCAAAGATAAAAGGAAACCCAAAAAGTTTGGGATTAGATTAAAAAAGGGGGGATGGAGGTGGGGTGGAGACTGGATTTAGATCTGCGGTAGCAGAACATAAAATTTATAGTATCTATACATACATAATATACATTTAAGTGATATGGTGTAAAGAATGGAGAGTTGGACTAGGAGTAAGGAAGAGCTGAGCTCAAGTGTGGTTTCTGACACATTCTGGCTGTCACAGCCAGTGTTCTAGACAACTCTATCTGCATTGGTAAAGGAAGTCTCTTCACTGAGGAGTTCCCTATGCCAATGAAATCATAATTCTGATGACATCCCATATATAATATATAAACACATATAATAGTTGATGAAAAAAATACAAATTGAACAATTACAGCCATTAAAATCCACAATAAAAAGAAAATGAACCTCAAAATCAGAAAATAAAAGCCAACAATTTGCTGTATAGAAGGAACTCATTTTAAACATACAGAATGAAAATAAGGGGATGCAAAAACAACTACTGTGACTCAGGCAACTCTAAGAAATCAAGAATTAGCATCATAATCTTAGATATAAAAACTAAAAATTAATAAAGTCAAAAGAAAAAATAACAAAACCACATTTACATGCTTAAAGGCACCAAACAGTGAGAAATTTGCTGTTTTCAATGCATAGGCACCAAATGAAACAGCAGCTATGTTCTCAAAAGAAAAAGCTAGGTGGCAAAAGGCCAAAAAACTTTTGATAGTAACAAAATAATAATCGGATATTTTAGTGTTCCTCTCAGAGTTGGATAAATCCAACCAGAAAAAAAAGGACAATAGAAAGATGTATCAACTAGACTTGACTGCTCTGTGGTGCTTTCTGCAAGGAATATTAAAAGAATATTCCTATTTTTCAGCATACTACAGTACCTTTACAAAAAGTCATCATGTGCTAGGACATAAAAGAACCATAAACATATGTAAAGAGGAAGAAATAATAAAAACATACTTTATAGTTTGTGAGACAATAAAATTTATAGTGAATAAAGGAAATAAAAGGAAAAAAATAGACCTAAATGGAGACAAAGTAATACATCCTGAATGATGACTGAGTCGAAGAAACAATAGATAATTATGTTAACAACAATGCTAAAAAAATATATAACTAGGAACCAAAACTTTTAGGACACAGTTAAAAAGCAGTATATTGAGGGAAATTTCTCTTTAAAAACTTATGTTAGCAAAATAGCAAACAGATCCCTGAAATGATAATGAAACTTAAAAGATTAGAAAATAAGTTAACAGCCTTTAAACATGTACACAAGAAATCTAAAATTAGAGAACAGAGAAACTGAAAAATAGAGACCATAGAACTGAGTAAAACCAAGAGCTGACTTTGCTGAAAACAAACAAAACCGATTAACATTAGCCAACCCGATCAAGTGAAAGAGAGGAAAATCCAATTACCAAACCAAAAACACTGAAAAGATGAACTCACATTTAAACGGAAAGGAAATAAAACGCATTATCAAAAATTACAACGGACAATGAGATGTCAGCAAAACTGGGGATTCAAAGGAAATTGATTAAAATCTCCAAAAATGTAAAATACCCAGACGAACAAAACAAGAAACAGAGATCTTGAACAACCCAATCTTGGAAAAAGAAATTGAGCAAGCCACAAATGAATTGCCAAAGAAAACAACTCCCAGTCCAGATGGATTAACAAATGAATTCTAACAAGCATTGGAAAAGCAACTAATATCCACGCTCCCAAAATGACTCAAAAACAAAAAAGCACTCCGGCAAACTTCTTTTATGAGACAAATATAGTTCCAATGTCCAAATTAAGGTGATACAAAGCAAAGAAAGGGACCAAACAGACAAATCTCCCGAAAGAATGATGATGCAACAGTTTTAAATAAAATCCTCCCAAGGAGACCACAGAATTGAATCCAAAAAAGAATTCACTGTGACCAACTTGGATTGATACCAGGGATGAAAGCATGGTTTGCCATTAGGAAAACAACTAACATAATTAACCCTATAAAACGAAATGTATATGATTATTTCAATAGAAGCAGTAAAAAGCCTTAGACAAAATTCAGCGCTTACGGTAAAAAATCTTTTAAAAAGCAGAGACATGGAGAGGCAGCCTGGTAGAGGGTTCACAGAGCTAGCCTTGGGGACAGAAAAATGGGGTGTGAGGATTGGCTCTGGCACATACTGATGGTGGAATCCTGAGCAACTTACTTAAAAGCCTCTCAGTTCTTCCCTAAGAACATGAGTTAGTTTCTGGTGAGTTGCCCATATGAACTGGCTGAGGGAGATTCCACACCAGAAAGTTCCCTGCATTTATGAAACTGGTTCAAAACCAATGCCAAAAGGGGAAAGGGAGCATAAGTATAGAAGAGGCCATATTTAAATACCATCAAAAACACAAATTTAAAATCAAGAGTTAGTCATGCTTATGCATGTATGAAGCATTTGCTATGTGCCAGGTGCTGTATTAAGCACTGGGAATACAAAGAATGGCAAAAACAAAATGCCTGCCCTTAAGGAGTTCAATTCTAATAGGGAAGATAACATGTGAAAATAGGAGAGAAAGGAAGAGGAGGGGAGAGGGAGAAGGAGAGGGAGAGGGAGAGGGAGAGGGAGAGGAAGAGGGAGAGGGAGAGGGAGAAAGAGAGGGAGAGGGAGAGGGAGAGGGAGAGGGAGAAGATTATTTGAAAGGAGAAGGTATGGAGGATGAGAAAAGCTTCCAGTGCAGAGCATAGGTTTTGAAATGCATCTTGAAGAAAAGGAAACTTAGAAAGAAAGAAAAAGAAACTTCCTCACAGACGTGAGGAAGTAGAGTATTCTGGGCATGGAATGTCAGGTGTGAAGAACAGCCAGGAGGCCAGCATGGCATGATTATAGAAAACATGGACGGAAGTAAAAGTGTAAGAATACTGGAAATGTAAAAGTGGCCAGGTTATGAAAGGCATTGAATGTCAAACAAGGGAGTTCATATTGATATTAGTATAATGGAGAACTACTAGAAGCTTTCCTAGGACAAACATAAAATAAAAATACTCCTTTCTCCCAATATCACATAACATAGTTCTAGAAATACTAACTTATAGCAATAAAACAAGAGACAAAATCAAAGGTATAAACAATGGCAAATGAGAGACAAAATTATACCCATTTGTAGACAGCATAATGGTATGCTTAGAAAACCCCGAAGAACCAGCAAAGAAAATAAATGAGATAAATCATATCAACTAGAGGCAACAAAAGGTAATTTAAAGGGAGAATATCAAACAATTGGGGGGAGGAATCACAAATTATATTACAAATGAAAAAGGCAATTTAAAGGCTTTTAACAATATGCCTTTCTCATATGCCTATTTCCTGGATCTTTACCAAATCTTTACAAGAATGTTCTCATATCCCTGATCAAAATATGAGAAAATAAAAGCATTAATAAAACAATTAGAAGGTACACAGAAGAAAAAAGAAGCTGAGTAGGGAATAGAGATGGAAATTGCCACTACTATATTAAAATTTTAATTTTTATTTATTTTTTTTCAAATAAAATTACACTGACTATGATAATGAAGAGAAGAGAGACAGAGAGAAAGAGGCAGACAGAGGCAGAGAAACAGAGAAAGGGAAGGAGACGGATAGTGAGACAGAGTGGGGAGAGGTAGAGAGAAGGGATTGACAAAGAAGGAGAAAAAAAGAAACAGAGACAGTGAGATGGAGAAAGGGAGAGAGGCAGAGAGGCAGAGACAGGGAGAGAGAGACAGTGAGACAGAGAGAGGGGGGAGAAGCAGAGAAACAGAGACAGTAAGATGGAGAGAAGGAGAGAGGCAGAGAGAAGGGAGAGAGGTGCACAGAGAGAAAAAGACAGAGACCAGAGACCGTGAGATAGAAGGGGGGAAGAGGCAGATAGACGTAGAAACAGAGGAGGGGAGAAGGAAAGAAAAAGAGACAGAAAGAGGGGGGGAGAGACAGAGAGGGGGAAGAGGCAGAAAGAGAGGGAAAGAGGGAGGAGAAGAGGGGCGGGGAGAAGGGAGAAGGGAGAAGGGAGGTAGCTGCTACTAAATCACCGTAGAAGAAAGAGCTTGGATTAAAAGCTACAGATTGCCCATATATATTTCCAAAGCAAATCCTGAGCAAGGTTTTTGTTTCAGGAAGTTAAGAGGAAAAAGCATTGCTCCCTTAAAAAGAGCAACAGTAGCAGCCACCGTTTACTGAACAATTTCAAAACCAAGAAGAGCTGGCATTATTTGCAAAGAAGTGCTAGGTTTTCCAGTATAAACACATCAAACAAGGCTGCCCCCCAGTTAAAAACTACTGAGGCAGATCACTCTCTCCCCAATGATCAGGGATGAAAGTCATCACTGCCTTTAAAAGATGCAAAGTAACAACTATCAGGGCCATTTGGATGACTGATGAGCCAACCCATGGAACCGAAATTTCACTTGGCAAAAAATAAACAGCTTTGAACTCTACTGAACCATGATGTATCCTGAAAACGTGTTGCAACCCATATCTAGATTGGGTGGAGTCCCTAGGCATCCAGGGCACTTAGGTCTTTGGCAAATATTCCCTTTCCCATTAAGGAAGATGGTAGCGACTTGGACTTGACAGCACCTCTTTGACCTACCCAGTGTATTGAACGACATGTACAAATGTTCCAGGGAATACCAACAGTCTTTCCATATGGCAGAGGTGACTAAGAAATTGAAAGGGATGGTTCTTAAGGGCAAACCTTCATCTCAGCCTTGACCCTGGGGGGGGGGGCGGGGGGCGCTTCCACTCGAGTTGCCCTCAATATGACTGATGGGATAAGATACAACTGCATCCCAGCCACACCACAGAGAGCCAGAGGGGTAGGGCTGGGGCACTTCCGGCGTCGCCAGTGGTACTCCCAAACAGAGGAGTCCAAACTGGACCATCGAGTCCAACCCCCTCATTTTTCTTCCCTGGCCTGATGGTTTTGATGTCAGCAGATTTCAAGGGAGGAGTGGACCTGCTCAGTACCCAGAGTGATTCTTTGATGCAATTAACAAACTCCACTGGCAGTGCTTTAGGAACTGCAAGTCGGGACAAGCTGCTGTGTACTCGGAAGAAGGCTTCACTAAACCAATTTCATCTAAATCAATTTACACGGCTCATATTCATGAAGTAACTGAGTCACTTCGACTTAGTGTCAGGACTTTCCAGAGGTGGACTCGTGTGATGTGTCAGCCCAAGGCAAGATTTGTATGAGGAACCCAGTCAGAAGAGCGAGTACGAGGGACACCGAACGCTCCCATTTCCCCTGCCCATGCGCTCTACTACCACCGAGTCTTCTGTGCTCTGAGCAGGTAAGACAGACTCCCTTTCTCCCCACCAAAAGCCAAGACTAAAGCTGCAGACAAATCGGTTTGGAGCTCAATAAACGTGGTGACTCATTATAACTACATACTAAAGATGCCTAAAGTGTGCGTGCCAAAAGACTACTTATGCCGCTTCCTAATACAAATGAGGTGGCTGCCCCCACATGGGTTAAAAATGGGCGAGGCTACATTTCCAAATGACTGACTCAGTTAAGCCACGGTAGAGCACCTTAAAATCATTTAGGCTATGACTGAAACTGAGCAGCATTCACCAGAGGGAATCCTAAGGTTTCCCAGTCCTGCCTTCCCCTGCTTCTGTTACCTTTAAGAAAACCAAGCTTCTCACACCAAGGAGGTAATGAATCTATTTGGCACCTGGAAGACCAATAATGGCAAGCAATGCTTTTTATCTTGCCAGTGTTCCGGCTTTAATCGTTATATAACCCACTTTCTTTCCCTATGTACAGAACTGGCTCCAGACTGAGACTCCTGGGTCTAGAGGCTGGGAGGGACCTCGGAGGCCATGGAGTCCAACCTTCTCAGTTTACAGAGGGGGAAACCGAGGCCCAGGAAGATGATGTGACCTGCTCAGGGTGACCCATAGGGTCCTTGATCTCAAATGGGGAGAGACCTCAGAGGCCATGGAGTCCAGCCCCCTCATTTTACAGAGCGGAAAACCGAGACCCAAGGAAGGGAAGGAACTGGCTCAAGGTCAGACAGGTAATAAAGAAACGGGAGGAAGGATTTGATCCCAGGTCCTCCATCTTGTAAAGGAATCAATACAAATTCTGGAATCAGAAGACTTGGGTTTAAATCATATCTGTAATGCTTGTTATTTGAGACCCTGCACAGGTCATTTCACTTCGGTTTCTTCATCTGGAAAATGAAAGAGTTGTACCGGGTGGCCTGTGAGGCTCCTTCCGACTAGAGACTGAGGAGCCCGAATGGAAAGTCAATTTTCTGTCCTCTATCAAAGTTAAATTTCACAACATTTGAGGAGAAATTATTATCTCGTTACATAAAAGGTCCCCCCAGAGAGGGCAGGTCTCAACAGCTGCCCCCAAGTCACAAACCAAAAATGGCATCCAAGCTGGGATGAAACCTCTTGTTTTCTTGGCCTTCAGACCTGAATGACAACCTGGAAAACAAGACTCCAGGTAACAAATGGGAGGCATTCTACATCACATTTTTCTAATAAACTAATTGGTCAGTCTGTGAGTCACTGAAGAGCCAATAACTGCTGTTCCCCCTCCGAAATTTGCTAAGGAACCGGGCAGCAGAGGCTTAGGGTGGGGGAGGGAAAGGAAGACTGAGGGCTGAAATAAGCAGCTGCAGGAAAGACACTGCTCCCATCCCTGCCCCCAGCCTCCCAGCCTCCCAGCCCCCAGGAAGGGGATGAAAAACTAAGAGAAGCCTCCCTGGGCCAGTTCCCCCCTCCTCCATATGGTGGAAAGGGGGGAAAAGGTGGGAAAGGTAGCCGCCTTCCCGGTTTAGCTGGACAACCATTGGAATAAGAACCCCCAGAATGCATGCATGCAAACATACACATAAGGATGCATACATGCACATTTAAGCACCCAGCTTTCATAGAGATCTCCCCCCCTCAACACACACACACACACACACACACACACACACACACATACACCTTCCAGCTCCCCGATACACCCATCCACACAGGAATCAAGGAAAGCTACTCAGAGAGGGAGGAGAATGGGAGGGAAGGGATAAATGAGCTAGGTGGCGAGGGGAAAAAACTCCGGGTGAGTGCAAGAGCAAAAACTTCAGTCTCAGACAGAGCCATCCGCGGGAATTAGGGAAGGGGGGGATCGAGCGGCCAGGCCCAAAGGGCCAGGCCCCGCCACTCCCGCCCCCTTCCACCCCGCCATCTTCAAGGTCCCCTTCCCGGCCAGCCTCAGAGCGCCCTCTTTCCCCGGGCCGTCTCCCCCCTCCCCCCCCCCCCCATCCAGCCCCTCAGTGCGCCATCGCCGGACGCTGGGCTGGGCTGGACTGGGCTGGGCTGGGCAGGGCCGACACGGCCCGACAAGGTGAGGGGCAGGGGTAGCGATGAGGGCGAGGGGGGAATGTCGAGGAGAACTGGCCCAAGCAAGCCCCGAGGGGGCGTGCCCTCCGCCGGCCGACGGCCGTGCTAAGGAATGGAAGCAGGAGCCGGGTAGGAGCGGGCACGCTGGGCGCACACCGGCCTCCCTCCCTCCCTCCCTTCCTCCCCGCCGGCCGGCCCGGTGGCCGCCCCACGGCCAAAGCTCCCGCCGCCGCCCATCGGGGCGAAGTTGGGCAAGGGCGCCCCCGTCCCCGGGCGGGCCAGGGCGCCTTTCCAGCCGGCCGCCCACCCACGGGGCTCACCTGCAGCCGCTCCAACGCCTCTCCTTGCCTTCCCCCCCCCCTTTCCCCAGCCCCTGGGCGCCTCCGGATCGCTTCCTTCCCCGCCGGGAGCCAGAGCAGGAGCGGGAGCGCTGTGGCAGCCCAGGGCGAGCCAGGGCGCGGGGAGCAGCCCGGCAGCGCAGAGCCGCCGCCAAGCGCGGAGAGCAACCCGGCCGCCGAGCCGCTGCCCGGGGAAGGGGAGCGGCGGGGAGAGGGCAGCCCCGCGGCTGAGCCCCTGCCCGGGGAAGGGGAGCGGTGGGGGGCGGGGGGGGAGAGCGGCGGACGGGCGCTGGGTGAGGCCCGGCCGGCCGGGGTGCTCCCCTACATACCAGCTGATTCCAGCAGCCTGGCCTCCTCCGTCCTGTCATCTTGGAAGAAGAGACCCACTGAGCCGGGTGGAGGGAGAGGGAGCGTGCGGGTGTCTGTGCGCGCGCACCGGCCCGGGGGAGGGCGGCGGAGGAGAGCGTGCGTGCGCGCGCGCGCCTCTGCAGGCTCTGGAAAGAGACAGTCCTAGACAGCCTCGGCAGTCGGCGAAATGCGGAGGGAGGTAGAAATGTGTGCAAACTCCTTCCTGTTCCACCGTCTCCCCCCTCGCCACCCCCACCCCCCCCAGTCGTTCCCTCCTCCCGATGCCCCGCCGCCCCGCCCGTCCCCGGCGCGAACAGACCAACCACAACAGCCGGCGACACTTGTTGTCGGCCCGAGGAGGGCCAGCTCTCTCGGGCCACCCACGTCCACAGAGGAGCCGCTCTACGCAAACCGCCCCGCGGCCAGACGGAGATCGCGGACCGCTCAGACGGGGGCAAAGAATGGCAGGAAACCCAACCCAAGCCCGTCGCTATCTTTTCACAAAGGGAGAATGGCACCGAGCGGACCGTTGGCCCGGGGCCGAGCTCCGGACCAGGAACGAAGTCACCCGGGGGGAAATCGCT
Source organism: Sarcophilus harrisii (assembly GCF_902635505.1). NCBI lineage: Eukaryota > Metazoa > Chordata > Mammalia > Dasyuromorphia > Dasyuridae > Sarcophilus > Sarcophilus harrisii. The sequence continues at coordinate 19,740,834 of NC_045432.1, forward strand.
GTCTTCCCCCCCCCCCCCCCGGGAACCAACCGAACTGTTACCATGGGTACAAGGGGGCAGGTGTAGCTGGATATTCAGGTGTAATAGGTGTCCAGGCAAGCCCGATAACAGCGTCAAGATCCCTGGCTTAGAGGGCCTCTCCCCCACCCCCAGGTTCAGATACCACCCAGCACCACGGATGGAACTTTCTGCAAGTCCCTGGTCTCAGTTTCCTCATCTGGCAAATGAGGAAGACTGTGAAGTAGTGGAACTCGACGGCCCCAGAGGTCCCTAATCTTGCTCACCTACATGTGTGAATAGCCGGTCCCCACCCACCACAGTTACTGGGGCCAGTCGTTAGTACCTCACCTCAACCCCGGCTTCTTCCTCGAGGTCACGTCTGTTCTTTCCGAAGGCAGCATCTTTCAGTCACCCACACCTCAAGGCCGCGGCTAAACGCCAAGCAAAAAGCGGAGTAAAAACCCGACAAACAGTATCCCAAAATGTGCCGACCTACTCACGTGTAAACTCAGACTCTCGAGATAAAGGGGCAAAAAAATCTCCCCAATCTGGACTGTCCTCCCTCCTCAGTCTCCCGAGGACAGCCCGGCTCCTGGGGCCCTGACTTCACAGTCCGGGGACGCTCAGAGCTCTCTGGTCACAGCCGCATAGACGTAGTCCTCCATCTTAAATGAAAACTAGCCCCCTCCCAGCTTGGCAATCTTCTCTACCGCTGGCCTCCATGCCCTCGGCTCCCCTGGCCTCCTGGCTCTTCCACGCACGTGAAATGCTACCTCCGACCTCCATGGAAGAGGGTCTTATGACCAGCCATCCACGTGCCTTCCACAGCCTGCCCCCCAATCTCTGCTTCTTCCCTTCCCTGACTTCCCCCCAGACTCAATTCGACTTTTAACCCCCCCCCCCATCCCATCCCTTCCCCCAGGAAATTCCTTTCCATCTGCTTAACATTTTAAATGTAAAATTCTTTGCATGTTGTCTCCGCATTCAAATGGAGATCCTGGAAGACAGAGAAGTTTGCCTTTTCTATGTTAATACCAACACTTAGCATATTTCCTGGCACATATTAAGTGCTTAATAAATGCACATGGACTGAGGAGTCCCGTACTCCTCCCTGACTTTGCTCTGTCTCGCCAGAGTTTCCTGACCTCCCATAAGAATGCCCCCTTTCTTCCTCATCCATCCCCAGGGGGTCCAACTAACCCCATCCCCCAATGGGCAACTGAGAGTTTCCCAGTAGTGTCTTTATGGGTTCCGGCCACACTATGGAGCTATTTTGGCGCCGGATCTTTCCATTTCTAGGGCTAGGAGCAGGTACAGGTTTCCGTTCTCTGTCCTGTGTGTTCCCAGCACTTCAAGATCGCTGAGCAGAGTTCTATCCTTTGCTGGAGTTCCTGATGGGAGAAAAGGATGGGGATTTAGTGGGTTTCCACAGTTATGAAAATTAAATTGGAGAAATGAAACTTAAATTAGAAAATTGAAAACCACGGGACATCAGAGAATAATTAAAGGTGCAGGTTTTCTCCTCCCAAATGTAAGCTCTTTGGGAGCTTTTGTAATCAGGGGTGATGGTCTGAGATTTGAAAAAAAACGTCCTTCCCCCTTCTGGAATGGAAGCTCCTTGGGTACAGGGACTGGCTAAGTATTGAAAGGATTCAGGTCTTTTAGCTTCTGTACCATCCAATTACCAGGGAATCAGGGAAGAGATTTATGCTTCAGGATAGGAAATAAAATACTGTCTTGGGAGTTTCAAAGGTGTGTCTACTCACCTAGGCACCCATTCTTGTAAAAAATGGAAAATAAACCATTCCTGCGTTCATCAATGAGTCAGTGGAGTTCTTGGGAAGAGATTTTGTTTCTTACGCCAACTAGGAAACATGACAGCCCTTGTTCCTCTCGGAGCTCCAGGGAGCCAAGGCCATAATGAGGAAGCAAGTTTCTTTCGGAGGCTTTTCCAGCCAAGCAATAGACCCAACCACTGGCGCTTCTAGTCTTCTCCATCCCTCTGGGGTGGTATAGTTCCTAGAGAGAGATGTAGCAATCACCCTAAGGTTATCTGGCCTTAACCCTAAGGCCAACTGGCCTGGGGAGTGCTGTAGTTCACAAACATGGCTGGAGTCTGTTGCTCAGTAATAAAGTTTCTGAGGCAATAACGGGGTACATGCCAGACCACTCCTCAACTCCATTTCTAAGACCACTCCTCAATAGATAGAAACCTCTAAGCCATAAAATTAGCATATCAGTGGCAGGAAGAATCTATCTTTTCCCTATACATTTATATTCTTGCTCCTGGTTCTTTGCTAACTTCTTTTGGAATTCAGGCCACTGTTAGCAGCATAATAAATCTTCACCCCTTAATTTGGAGACAAACTGAGTTGGCAAATTCTTTCCCCGTAGCCGGGACATCGACCTGGGGACACTAACATTGTTGGGGGGTCTCATGCCTCAACAATCCGTGTCTCCAAAGCAGAAAGCAATAGGCAAATGGGGATTTGGCCCAAACTGCCACAAACATAGGGTTAAAGCTCGTGGGATCGTTTTTGTACCATTATTTGCATCTATTAGGACCGCACTGCGGACTTCATGGACTTCACACTGTGGCGATTTCAGACCAAATCCTGGTCAGGAAGTCAAACACAGAGAAAGGTTTGCACCCTTCTTGGCAACTGGGAAAGCTTTCTGGTTCACGGTTGGAGATGCCCAAGTAAGATGGCTTTTGCAAGAGGCCTTTCCCGGTCGCCTATCCGCTTGCTAATGACAATAAGTTTTCCTTCTCTCTGTTGTATATATGACAAACTTATACTTATGTTATTCATGTACTCATCTTCCCCTTTAGACTGTAGAATCCTTGAGAGAGATATTATTGTTCAACTTTTTTTTTTTATTTTTGTTGTATACAACTCTTCATGACCCCATTTGGGGTTTTCTGGTCAAAGATCCAGATCCGTTTACTATTTCTTTCTCCAGGTAATTTTGTAGATGAAGAAACCGAGGCAAATAAGATGAAGTAACTTACCCAGCTCACATCCTTGAGGATGGATTTCAACTCTGGGCTCTATGATCTATCCACTGCTCGGTCTTGCCTTTTCCTCTTATCCTCTGCACTTAGCGCAGTACCTGGAACCCAGTAGGCACTTAATACATTCACTTGTTGACTAGCCAATTGATGTATACCAGTTGAAATGATGTTTTCATATTATTCCTATCTCCTGACATCACTTCTGGCTAGTTTTACACAATCACAATTACACATTTACACAATCACAAAATCACAGAATTTCAGAGTTGGACAAAGATCTCAGCAGCCATCACGTACAACATAGACACGTGAGGAATTCCCACTCTACCATACATGGCTAGTGGTTGTCCAGCCCTGTTGGGACACCTCCAAGGACGGGCGCCATATTGTACTTTGGAAAGGTTTTCCTCACATTCAACCTGAATTCACCCTTTGCAAGGTCTCCCTTGCAAGGTTCCTAGTTCTGACCTCTGGAACTAAATACATGATTATCATATTCTCCTTGAGTCTTCTTTTCTCTAAATAGAAAATCTCCATTTCCTTCAACTGTTTCTCATGACATGGATGCAAAACCTTTCACCGCTGTCTTAACCCTCTCCTGGAAGCTCATTGTTCAAAATATGCTGCCCAGAACTTAGCACCATATGGTTGGAGCAGGGGAAAAGACAGAGAAGGAGCATCTTGTTTTCTCCTTCTATGAATAAGTGTTTCAAAAGTCAACAAGGTGTAGCCAAGATGGAACCAAATCCTAGAGACTTGAGTTCTAATACTAGTTCTATCTATACAATTCTACAAGAAACTGTAAAATCTCACACATGTTACTTTACTACTCCAAGACTCAGTTCCCTTTTTTATGAGGGATTGAAACAGGTGATCTCAATGTTCTTGCCCACTCTAGAATTCGATTATCCAGAATGATTTGATACCATTGACCTAGGAATACATCAGTCACGAGTCTCATAATTCCTTTCATATCTGCTACTATCTTGAGCTAAGAGAATCCGTTTTGTATCTTTTCTAGGGCTCGCTCTTGACCCAAGTGTCATCATGTTTTGTAAGTGCTGGATAGTACTGATTGCCTTCTAGGGTTATATATGGCATAGGTTACCATATATAGTTATAGTACTCCATTGTTCAGCTCTAACTTCTGCTTTTCTCTCAATAGTCATATAGTCAAAAAACTATATTAAGTGCTTGAAACATAAAGACAAAAGCTACTCTCTTGGGGCAGCTAGGTGGTGGAGTGGATAGAGCACCAGCCCTGACCTCAGGAGGACCTGGGTTCAAATCTGACTTCAGACACTTAATACTTCCTAGCTGTGTGACTCTGGGCAAGTCACTTAACCTAAAATTGCCTCAGCTGAAAAAAAAAGCTACTCTCTCCTCTCAAGGAACTCACTGCTGAATGGGGAGACAATGTGCTAACAAATATGTACAAACAAGCTGTATGCAGGAGAAATTGGAGAAGGAAGGCACGAGAATTGAGGAATCAGGAAAGGCTTCCAATAAACCAACAAGGCCAGGAGATGAGATGTTGGGAGAGCATTCCAGGCATGGAAGACACCCAGTGCAAATGTCCAGAGTTGGGAGATGTTCCTAGAACAGCCAACAGGCCGGTGCAACTGGATCGAGGAGTCTCTGGCAGGGAGGAAGATGTAAGTAGCCTGAAAAGGAGGGAGTGGAAGGAGGACAGATTATGCAGGGCTGTGAATGCCAAATAGAAGAGATCCTGAAAATGACCCAGAGCTGCTGGAGTTGATTGAATAGAAGAGTGACAAGATCAACTTTAGGAAGATTATTTTGAAAGCTGAATGGAACATCGACTGCAGTGGGGAGCAACTTGAGGCAGGCAGATCCTTCTCAGAAGCTACTGCAACAATCCAGGCCGAGGTGAGGAAGGCCTGGACCAAGATGGGAACTGCATCGGAGATCAAAGTGATCGAGAGATGTTGTAAAGGTAAAATCAACAGGCCTTGGCAGCAAATTAGATAAGGAGGATAAGAGACTAAGGGATCAAGGATGACAACTAGACTGGGAGCCTGGACGAGTGTGATGATGACATCCCTGACATTTTTGAGAGGCGAGGGGAAAAAGGAAATAAATTCTGTTTATATTGAGTTTAGGATGTCGACTCTAGGCTCTTCCCTGGACTCCCTTGCCCCCCTTTTTTATATTTCTGATCTTACCCTGTAAAGCCTCAGTCTTGTATCACTTTTGCACCCACTGCCTTTCCTTCTACTTCTATGTTGCAGAAGAAAGGTGGAGAAAATCATGAAACCATTTAGAGGATCCACTACAAATTTGTTATATAGCCTCAAATGGACCCTTACAAGGCAATCTTCTCAAATAAACCCACTGTCACCAAAGCGGTTCTTCCAAACCTTTTCATCCCTCCCCAAATCTTCCATGGCTTAGCACAGTTCCTGATAGGTGCCTAATAAGTGTTTCCTGACTGACTGACCATGACTCTTTCTCCCCCCATTCTCTTAGTTCACCTCCTATTTGACTGAAATTTTCAAGACCAGTTACTGAGAGCGTCTTCCCTTTTTACCTTACGTAACCAAGATGTCTTCTGCCATTATCTTCTCCTTCACTTAGGGCTCAATGAATGAGGTGGCTCTTTTCCTTAGCAAGGCAAACTCCTCTACGTGCATCATTGCTACTTTTCTATCCCATCTTCTCCAGCAGAACACCCTATCACCCCAATCTCTCAATTATCTTCAATCTCTCCTGTTTTACTAGATACTTCCCTATTGCCTACAAACATGACTCTGTCTCCACCATTCTCCAAAAACCCTTATTTGAGCCATTTATTCGCTGGCATAGAACTGAAATTCTGTATCTCATCCCTTTTTGTATCTCATCCACTTTCTTTCCCATCACTCTCTTCTTAATTCTCTATAGTCCAGCTTTCAACCTAAACATTCAATCACAACTGCTTTCTCTACAGTTACAAAAGCCAAGTTCTCAAATGCCAAATCTAATGGTCTTTTCTCAAGCCTCACCCAGATTGAGCTCTTTGCAAGTTTTGACATTGTGGATCACCCTTTCCTCCTTAAAACTCTCTTCTCTCTAGTTTTTGGGGACATAGCTCTCTTGGTTCTCACAAGAACTTCTCTTCTTTCTCTTTTTTTTTATTATAATAACTTTTTATTGCCAGAACCCATGCCAGGGTAATTTTTTTACAACATTATCCCTTGCACTCACTTCTGTTCCGATTTTTTCCTCCCACCCTCTACCCCCTCCCCTAGATGGCAAGCAGTCCTATACATGATGAATATGTCACATATATCCTAGATACAATCTATGAGTGCAGAACCCAACAGTTTTCTTGTTGCACAGGGAGAATTGGATTCAGAAGGTAAAAATAACACGGGAAGAAAAACAAAAATGCAAACAGTTTACATTCATTTCCCAGTGTTTTTTCTTTGGGTGTAGCTGCTTCTGTCCATCATTGATCAATTGAAACTGAATTAGGTCTATTTGTCAAAGAAATCTACTTCCATCAGAATACATCTTCATACAGTATCGTTGTTGACATATATAATGATCTCTTGGTTCTGCTCATTTCACTTAGCATCAGTTCATATAATTCTCTCCAAGCCTTTCTGTATTCATCCTGCTGGTCATTTCTTACAGAACAATAATATTCCATAACATTCATATACCACAATTTACCCAACCATTCTCCAAGTGATAGGCATCTATTCATTTTCCATTCTCTTCTTTATCTCTTTTGCTTGATCTTCATTCAGCTCAGGCCTGCTAACCATGGGTACCCAAAGCCTTGTCTCTTTTTCTTCCATACTATTTCACTTGGTAAATTCATCAGCTCCCATGGATTCAATGATCATGTCAGTGCTGATGATTCTCAGGGTTACTTATCCAGCCTCAGTCTCTCTGCAAATCTCCAGTTTCACATCTCCAAATGCTCACTGGATATCTTGATAGATGTCCGGTAAACATCTAAAACTCAACATATCCAAAACAGAATTTATTTTCTTTCCTCCCAAACCTTCTCCCCTCAAAAATGTCAAGGGTATTATCGTCACACTCGTCCAGGCTCCCAACCTAGGAGTCATCCTTGATTCCTTACTCTCTCTTACCTTCCATATCAAATTTGTTGCCAAGGCCTATTGATTTCACCTTTACAACATCCCTTGAATATACTCTCTTTGATCTCCTCTGATACTACTTCCCATCTTGTGCCTATATTATTGCAGTAGCTTCTGGGTCAGGTCTGCCTGCCTCAAGTTTCTCCCCACTGGCTCTCTAAGGGATAGCAAGGGGATCAAGATAGTGAGGAGAAAAGAGTATAACCAGTGTAGGGATGATGGCCTGGGAAAGAACTGAAGGGCTGAGAGATTCAAGGTCATGGTGTGAATTAAGAACAAAGTTTGAGGTTGCAAAAAACAGGGAGAGGTGGGATGACAATAGATTGTGATCAGAGAAGGGACTTTCAGAGTTCAGAAATAAAAGATATACCACACTTGTGAGTGATGGCGGGATCAAGGCTGTGACCATTTAGCTATGGTGGGGTGGAAGGGGTCATGTGAAAGGAGTAAGTTAAGAAACTGAGAGGTTAAAGTGGTTAAGGGAGTGATGAGGGTAAACCCTGAACTTGTCCTTGACTTTTGGGGTGAGCCCTGAAAATCTCCTGATAGGGACCCACTCTTTGAGGCAGTTAAGTGGTTTCATTAAGTTTGGCCCGGGACCAGGCCCTGCTTAGCTCAAACTTAAGCGGTCTCATTCAATTGGAAATCTAGGCCTGGGGGCAGTGACAACATTGAAGGAATTTCATTCAATTGAAACTTCAGTCTCAGATTTCCTATTAAAGGGCAATTTGGGGCTCATTTCTTTGTGGAGGCCCAAAAGCAGGCCCACGCCTTGTCAAGGAACCTCTCTCCTTGATACAGCTGCCTGTCAGGGCCCCTGCCTGTTGTGAAGACATTCTCTTCTCGGTGTTAACACCTCTGTTTATCTCTCTGCCAGGACTTTGGGAAGTCAGTCTTCCTAGCAAAAGCTGACTTCTACAGTGCCCACAATAAACTTCCTTTTGCCAGTCTAATATTTCAGGTTCATGAATTCTTTCACGTTGGACCTGCACCGATCAAAGAGGGGTTCCCACAACTCTCTGCACTGACGCTAACCACACCATTTGGTTCGCTAACTGCATCATTTGGTTCACTAACCGCACCATTTGGTTTGCTAACCACACCATTTGGTTCCCTAACCACACCATTTGGTTCCCTAACCGCATCAGGAGCATCAACCGGCCTGGCACTGAAGAAAGAGGGAGAGTGCTCTGGTAAACCAATAGATAATAGATATGAGAATTTTGATTGGATGGTAGATATGAACTGGATGAACTACAAAGGAGAAGAGGTTATGAATGATGGTGATAAAAAGAAGTGCCTGGGAATGAGAAGAGGAAGTATTAAGTATTTTGTCTCTTCTGTCTCAACCAAGTCAGGTTTTGGTGAATGAGTGCGAATGCAGCCAGCGCTGGAAAAGGTGGCCCAATACACTGTTTCATCCCAGGGCTCGGGGAGTCAAAAGATGAGAGGAGTAGAAAAGGAAAAGATATTGGATGAAAGCGTTTGTGGCAGGTGAGACTACTCAGGAGGTTTTTCTAGTCCTACCTGAGAATTATGGCCATGAAGATATATGCCTGCTGAAGTGACAGTAAAGAATTCTATAGGAAATTTTTAAATTAATCCATCCTCTGAGGGAAAAATGGCTGCCAGAGGTAGGAGAACTTTTAATCAAAGTAGGCATTCCAAAGAGAAACTGTCACAGTTAAATCCAGAAATATCTGTTCATCTGTGGAAGACTGAGATAAGAGCCCCTGTGATAGAGAGACCTGAAATGATCGTTTTCTCAGGATACCCTGTACCCCAGGAGAACAGTGCTGGGAGGCTTGGGTTAGATAGGCACCAGTGGGGCTGAGACACTGGAAAGCCCCTGAGCCAGACCAAGTGATGAGACTCACAATGGGTCTAAGGGGACGGCCTCAGTGGCAGTGAATAAGCTCCTTGTTGCCCAGATGCCACCTGTCTCTAATGTAGCCAAAGTTTAGCTGAGATGTTTGAGGGGAGTGGATCAAAAGCAGCCTACGTTATTCGGCTCCATACTGGGCAGCGGGGAGGAGAAAAGCCTGTGGAGTTCCTCCTGAGCTTACAGGGACGGATGCAGAGGGGCCTGGTGGGCCCTGAGAACTCAGGTGAAAAAGAGACCAAGTCAGCGATTGGGATATGACCCTCGACTAGCAGCCACAGAAACCACTTCCAACAATCCCTCAGGTGAGGCGGGTACTCTTGAACTGGAGGATTCAGCCACAGCAGGTACTGGCCCCTCTTCTGTAGAGTGGACCTCAGAAGCAAAGCAGGGGAGCAGTACCAGCAAGCGCAAGCCTGGAGGCACTCAGGAGAGAAAGGGGGCATGGAACTATTTATTCTCTTTGGAAGATGCAGAGTCAGGGAATGGGGGCCCAAAGATCTGACCCAAGCACTCCTCCTCTCAGGTATCACCAGAGTAATATCTGTTTTACTGTGAATCTGAGGCCCATATCCAACCCAGCACCAGAAATGCAGAATTGGTCACGTATGAGCTGAGGTTTCTTTTCCAGTTTGGGGAGGTGGAATTGTGGAAAGAGGTCATCCTGGGCTCCGAGTTCAGTCCCACAAACTTTATCATCAATGTCATAGGGCTCCGTTCCACCATAAGGTGCAAAGCGGACACTTACTGCACATGGTAACTTATCAAACAGATGTGTCCCCGTAACTGATGTTGTAAAGTCTTCCTCGCCTTTAGAAACAATGATTGGGCCCAATGAAGTAATAACCACTCTGCTTAACTGTAATTTCAATATCAGATTCATTCAGAGTCTTAGATTTAAAACAATCAAAATGTCAAAAGACCTTATGCAGACGTGATAGCTGAGGAGCCAATGCTTTCATGAACAGTGTTACTCAAGTGCTGGGACTTGCCGGCTTGAGTTATAAAGACCCAGAAGCTCCGTCAATAAGAAAGTGGCTGCCCAGTTTGTAAGCGGAGAATCAGGTGTGACCCCTTCATCCAAAGAAATGGACTCTTAAAAAAATAAAAAAATAAATAAATAAATTTTTTTAAAAATTTAAAAAAGAAATGGACTCTTATCAGCTGCCTGTTGCCGAAACATCTGAAAGACTTTCCACAGAATTGGGGGGGGGGGGCATTCATTTCTCCATGGACATTTACAGTCAGGCCCTCTCTCTTCTGGGAAACTGGACTCCACACTTAGAACCTCTTTAGACTGGCTTTGGCCTTGCTTAGTTCCAGGTCTCTAAAACCCTTCTCCAACCTCTCCAGACATGCTGGCTCCATCCCGGTCATCAGCTCTTCACTACAGAATCTTCCCAGCCTCGGAATCTTGGCTTTTATCTTCACCCAAGGGCTTCCTCAAATTCTCAGGATACTGTTCTTAAACTAAACCATTCAGTACTTTTGCTCCTCTTTGTGCTACTGAAAGAAACTGGAGAAAATCACAAAATTGGGATGATTGGACCCATGAGAAATTTGTTACATAACCTGAACTGGCCCTTCACCACTGCGAGGAATCCTACTATATCTCCACAATGGATTCACTACCTCAATTGCCACAATGGGTCTTCCAAATCTTTTCATCCCTCCTCAAACCTCCCATGGCTCCTCTTGTCCCCACCCTCTCAGCTCAGAACCTGACCTCTGAACCATATGGTCTCAGTGAAAATACTGAGGCCATTCTCTGACAGTCTCTTCTTTTTCACTCCTCTTCTCTCTCCTGCCATTATATCCTCCTTCATTAGGGTCTCACATGATAAATAAAGTGGCCCTTCTCCTTGCCAAGGGAAACCCTGCTACATACACAAGCGATCCCATTCCATCCCATCTATGAGGAGGGGGAGGCGGAGCATAGTGAAGGAAGTTCCAAAGATGATGATACAGGAAAAACTTCCTCACACTGATACATTGTTGGTGGAACTGTGAACAGATCCAACCATTCTGGAGAGCAGTTTGGGACTATGCTCAAAAAGTTATCAAACTGTACATACCCTTTGACTCAGAAGTGTTTCTACTGGGCTTATATCCCAAAGAGAACTTAAAGGAGGGAAAGGGACCCACATGTGCCAAAATGTTTGTGGCAGCCCTTTCTGTAGTGGCAAGAAACTGGAAACTGAGTGGTTGGCCATCAATTGGAGAATGACTGAATAAATTATGGTATATGAATGTTATGGAATACTATTGTTCTGTAAGAAAGGATCAGCAGGGATCTGGGAAAGATAAGGTAATCTCATTAGGATGAAACCAGGAGATAGAGCCCAAGTTTCCTATGAAGAAGTGCATAAAGACAGTAGAAATGCCATGCTTAGGTAGTAGTAAAGAGAATATTTTCCAGGTAAAATAAGGTTACAATTTACTTATCAGAGGACAAGTTTTTTTTTTTTGAGGAGTCAAATTCAAAGTTTATCAATATTGTATACTGTGTGAAAAAAATGTCTTCAAATCTCATATTTCCTGATAATTCAGAATATGGTTTGGAGTTCTTCTCTGATTGGTGGTCATCTTGAATCTATTATACATTATAGTAGCTGCAGAAAAGAATACAGGATTTTTGATAATCTCTCATGTTATGTAATAAATATTTTAAAGAGAATAAAAAAAAAAAGAAAGGATCAGCAGGATGATTTCAGAAAGGCCCAGAGAGACTTACATGAATGGATACTAAGGGAAATTAACAGAACTAGGGGATCATCATACACAGCAACAAGATGATACAATGATCAGTTCTGATGGATGTGACTCTCTTCAACAATGAGAGGGTTCAAACCAGTTCCACTTGTTCAGTGATGATTGAGCCATCTACACCCTGAGAGAGGATTGTGGGAACTGAGTGTAGACCACAACATGGCATTTTCACTCTCTGTTATTTGCTTGCATTTTGTTTTCTTTCTCAGTTTTTCTTTTTCTTCCTTCTTGATCTGATTTTTCTTTTGCAGCAAGATAACTGTATAAATATGTGTATATACATATATATTAGATTTAACATGTATTTCAACATATTTAACATGTATGGGACTACCTGCAAGCTAAGGGAGGGGATGGAGGAAAGACGGGAAATTTTGGAACAAAAGGTTTTGCAAGGGTCAATGTTAGAAAAAATTACCCATGCATATGCTTTGTAAATAAAAAGTTTTAATTAATAAAAAACCCAATTAGAGTACCCTCAAAATGCAGTATTCAGCTAGGGGAGGTGGGGAAGTCCCCCTCCATTTGAGGTCTTCAAAGCAGAGACTAGATGAGCCCTCATCTGGTACAATGTTCTAGGCGGGGTTTCTTTGGTGTATAGAGAACTAGAAACAACAAAATCATCCACTATGTCAACTCTTGTTGTGTTTCACTTTTCTTTTGCTGAGGATGAGGATCATTCATTTGAGGATAGAATAAAATGGTGATCAGGGAATTGAAGCTGAAAACATGGGAGATGGTTAAGAGAGCACCCAGCTGTCCCAAAGGAATTCAAGATGTAGATGAATTATATACCAATTGTCACATGTGCTAAGGCCCTGGCTTGGTGGTCTTTGAAATGTAAAGGAGAACAGAAGACAGGATTGAAAATCAATTATGTCAATCTTCCAAACTTGATTTCAATTCCTAACGAAGTTTTTGCCAAGGTGTGTTTGAGTAAGTGTGTGCCTGTGTCTATATGGCTTGTGAATACTTAGAAAGGGAAGCAGTAATTACTTCATGGCTTCATCAGAGCAGGCCCTGCGGGACTCACTTTGTGTCTTTTCTAATAGGGCTACAAGACGGGCAGGCCTATTCTCTGTACCTTGACTGTGAAACTATCCAGTATCTCTGAGATTTCATTTAATTTTTAAAAATAGGGGTCCCCAATTGATAAATCATCGAAGGATGAAGGAATCAAGCCATCTATAGGCATATGAAGAAGTGAACTAAATCACATTTGATGAGAGAAATGAAAATTAAAACAATTCTGAGATTCCACCTCCCACCTATCAGATTGTCTAATATGATAAAAAAAAGGGACATAAGAAATGTTGGAGAGGATGTGGGAAAATTGGAATACTAATACATTGTTGGTGGAGTTGTGAACTGATTCAACTGTTCTGGAGAGCAATTTGGAACAACCTGTGCATATCCTTTGGCCCAGCAATTAGGTCTGTATCCCAAAGAGATCATAAAAAGGGGAAAGGACCTACATGTGAAAAAAATATTTATAGCGGCCCTTTTCATGGTGGTAAAATATTGGAAACTGAGGGGATGCCCATCAATTGGGGAATGGCTTAATAGACAGTGGTATATGAATATAACAGAATACTATCGTGTAATAAGATACAATGAGCAGGCAGACCAGAAAAACCTGGAGAGACTTGTATGAACTGATACAAAGTGAAATGAACAGAACCAGGAAAACATTGTACATCTTCTCAGTAACACTGTGTAATGATCAACTGTGACTGACAGCTCTTCTCAGCAACACAATAGTCCGAGACAAATACAAAGGGCTCACAAAAGAAAATGCTGTCTGTAACCAGATAAAGAACCGACGGACTCTGAATACAAATTGAAGTATATATTTTTTCCACTTGCTTTATTCTTTCTTGTGGTTTTCCTTTTGTGATCTATTTCTTCTTTCATAACTGTGATTAATATGGAAATATATTTTATATGATACCACATATATAAATTATATCAAAATAACTAACATCTTTAGAAGAGGGGAGGGGAAGTAGGAGAGGAGAAAAATTTGAAACTCCAAATCTTGTAAAAATGAATGCTAATGATAAATATGGAAATATGTATAGAAGAACTACATATGTTTAATTTAATATATATTGGATTACTTGCTGTCTAGGGGAAGAGATGGAGGAAGGGAGGGCAAAAAATTGGAACATTGAATGCTGAAAACTAATTTTGCATATATTTTGAAAATAAAAAGCTATGATTTTTAAAAATCTGACAAATTTTAAAAATGAAAGCTAAAAGTTTTCTTGACAAGGAACTGAGGAAAAAATATTATTTTAGGAAAAAGAATCAGGTTGGCATCTAGCTAACTAATATTTCAGTTCAGAAGCTAGACAATAATAGCTCCAGAGCTGCCTGTGACTGACAGGCCTAGTGTCAGCAGGTACTGGGCCTATGGGTTTCAGGTCTCCTTCGGTGTATTCAGTTAGAGAGGCCGACTGGTCGTGATGCATTCTATCTAGCTAATAATACCTAGTCAATGAATGCTGTTATTCATTCCACTTATGGTCTGCTTACTCATAATGACAGACTCTCTTTTGGGAAAAAAACACCTTGTATCGGTGAGCAAAGGGCATTGTTGTATTCTCGTGTGTGTTCCTCTTTCCATCCTCTATATAATTTCCTCGTCTCTCAATTGAATTTCAATGTTGTTTTGGATTTGCATTTACTGAACATTGGTAACGGAGTGTTCACCTCTCTCCCTGCCATTGTCCACTCTTAGATTATGATGGCTGTGTTTTGTACAAACCCTCGGGAGAATCTTTGTCTATCGTGAAGGGTGTATTCTATTAGCCTCCCTAAAGCTTCCATTAATGGAAGTGGGACCTTTGCTCTTGTGATTTTTTTTATATGTCACGTCAAGCGTAGCTGTATCTGCTTTTGTGAAGCTTGGAGACGAGGCTTTATGATGTATCCTATGTTTTTAATAATCTATAGCCTATTTTCAGTATATTTCAGTATTATTACTGAATTTGGTCCTCTGCCAAACTAATGTTGAAAAACCATGAATGGAAATAGGAGAAGGATGATTCGATGAACTCTGAAGCACTATATAATTGGGGAATTATGATTGTCATCATGACTGACACTACTTATCACTTTAGAAAATCTATACTGCAAATGGCACATGGTTTCATATGGCCTGTCACAAAAAGCAGAAAAAGCTTTGATGTCTGGGGAAATGGAGATGTTGGTGACTAAAAAACTACTGGTCTACACATTGTGTTCTTGCTGGGGTCTTAAGTTTCAGTCTAGTCTCTGGGGTGGACCATTGGAGTACTGATCTAAAACCAAAAGGAATCTCAGAGGGCAATTAGTCCAACTCCTTTATTTTGTCATTGGAGAAACTGAGGCCCAGAGAAGCTAAGTGATTTACCTAGGGTCACGCAGGTCCAAGTATCAGAACGGGGATCTAACACCAGAGATGGTGTTTTCCCCATCATCCCATGCTGCCTCTCTCCATTCACCTGTAATTTCATCATTCATCTAGTTCATCTGTAATTTCAAGTCCTTCAGAGTTTAGCTGATCTGAACACAATGATAAGAGGCAGAAGCCAGAATTCTGGAATCCAAGACTTGCTCTCTGTCCACTACCCCCGACTCTCCCAAAGGTGCTGAGAGTTTTCAAAGAAATCACAGAATCAAAGAATTTCAGAATTGGAAGGGACCTCAATGGCTATCTATCTGGCTCAGCCCATATCTTCTTGTCCATGTCTTCTATGTCATATGTGATGAGCGTTCATCTAGCCTCTGTCTGAAGACCTCTAATGAAGGTGAAAGAAGCGCCTCTGGAGGTGACTGTCCTTCTCTTGGACATCAAATCTGAAGCGACCTCTTTGCAACGTCCCTCCATCGTTCTTGGGGGCTAACATTAGTTTTTTTTCACTGTTAACTTAGCGATCGTCAAGAAACACAACCAGTTCAATATTCGCCAAAGATCAAGTGAGACTGTATAAGAAATCGTGAGCTTCTATTTACAGTTTGTTTTTACAAAGAAATATTATGTATGTTTTATGTATGTGTAGATATATATGTACATAGCTATATGTATATACATAATTTAACAGTACTAACAGACTTGCTTTATTTCTGTCTCCTTCTGAACTTATTTTCATTTCCTCTGTGCACGTAAAAAATGGTCTATTGATGCTCTTTCTGTTTGCCAAGTCATCACTATCCACTAACACAGTCCTCTCTCCAAATAGAAGCCCTCTCCCGTGACAAACACGTATAACCAAGCAAAACAAATCGGCACACTGGCTGTGTCTGGAAACGCACGTCAGAGGACTTCGAGAATGAGACGATGCAGTTTTAGACAGGGTCAGTACATCGAATTGTCCAGCCGGGTCCTGATCAGCGGTGATGACGGATCCCCTGAAATGGTCACATATATTAAAATTCTCACTATTTGAAATTATGATTCCATAAAATAGGGTAATTGGTTCCAGCCCACTAGGAAGATGCAGGGTAGATTCAAATAATGCAATTACTTCTGGGAATTTGTGCACAAATCAGGACCTAATTGTGTATGTTAATTAGAGGAGAGAGCATGGCTTATTCCTGAAGAAAACTAACGGGCGCTTTGTGATGGCTGCTGCTTCCTTTTCTAGAGATTGGCTGACCATCCTATTAATAAACACATTCTAGAATTTGGTCAGGAATCAAAGTCAGCCTCATTAGCCTCGAGTTTGCAGATTCTATTTGTGTCCCTCTTTTTTACTATGGGGTCTGATTCCTGTCTCACTAGCTACGGGACTCTGGGTAAATAACTTAAACTGGGTCTCAGTTTCCTCAGGCATAAAAAGAGGTTTTGAATCTTGGCGACTGAGGTCACTGGGGGGTTCCTCAACAAGATGGGGGGACAGATTTTATATCAAAGGGGGCTTGAACTGAGCCTTGAAAGAAAATGGTGGCTTCAGACAGAGGGAAGGAGCAAGAGCATTTCAGGTGGGGGGGACAGCTGGGCAAAGTCAGGGAGGTGGGAGATGTCGGAGGAAGATGGGTTGTTCTCAGTTCAATGGGCATGGCTATCTGCTTCCTGAGAAGGGGATGGGGGCAGAATTGGTTTAATGTAAAAAAATGGACATTTGGAACAATTCTTGTGGGGAAGGACAGTCAAGAAGAAGGAAGGAAACAAGCATTTATTAAGCACCGATATGTGCCAGGCATCATGCTGAGCTACTGCTGAGAATCTGAAGTTCTCAACAGCCCAGTAGGCAGGTCCTATCCCATCTTTACAGTTGAGGGAACTGAGGTAGGCAAGGGTCAAGGGTTGGCCCACAGTCACAGAGCTGGGAGGTGTCTGAGGCTGGATTTGAACTCAGGGCTTCTTGACTCCAGTGCTCCCTCCACGTGTAACCTAGCTCCAAGAAGGTAGCCGTACAGCAGTGAGGATCAAGGGATCAGACGACCCGAATCTGGCTGCAGCAAAGCTTCTTCCAGCCTCAGTCCTTGGCTGCTTGACAAGAGGAGCAGAGAAGGAGGGTTGGGGAAATCCAGAGAGATGGGGAAAAGGGGACGATGGCACATCATTAAACTGGCTGAATATACGTTTGAGCATGGCCTGAGGGAAAGAATTGGCTTCCAGAACCCAAGGGCCTAGCTTCAAATCCTGACTCTGGTGCTTCCCTCTCATGGGAAGTACTTCCTTTCCTCTGGCCTCAGGAGCCTGCTGTGGGATACGAGGGAGGCCTCTCCAGCTCTAGATCTCAGAGTCTCAGTTGGGCGAGACCTCCCTCCCTGGGCCTCAGGATTCAGGGGTGAGGGGGTCTGATGGGGGCCTAGGGGACAAGATCTGCATCTCATCCATCTCCGTCAGCAAACATTTATCAACAACATTAACAACAACTAGGATTGATATCATGCTTTAATGTCTGTAAAGCACTTTGTTAATTCATTTGAGCCTCAAAACGATCCTGGGGGTGGGGTAGGTGCTACTATTATCATCCCCGTTTTACAGATGAAGGAACTGAGGCAGGTAGCCGTGAAGGGACTTACTCAAGGTCAGTGTTTGAAATGTAATCTGAATTTGGATCTTCTTGATCCAAGGATCTAATGTGGGCCACACCCTGTGCTGGGAACCCACCACAGAGCGACAAGACTGGATCAGTTCCTGCTTTAAAGGAGCTAGTGCTTTGATGGGAAATGCCATATAAACACACACAAAGAAATAAGTGCTGAGCATTTACCCCAGAGCCAGAAGGTCACTGGGAATGGAGGAGGCTGGAGGCAGCCCTGGAGCTGAGCTCCAACTCGCATTAAATTTAAAAGATTTTGCACAGACAAAACCACCACCGCCAAGACTAGAAGGGAAGCAGAAAAGTGGGGGAAGAAATTGTACAGCCAGCGTTTCTCATAAAGGCCTCATTTCTAAAATATGTAAAGAGCAGTGTCAAATTTGTAAGAATACAAGTCATTCTCCAATTGCTAAATGGTCAAAGGTTATGAACAGACAATTTTCAGATGAAGAAATTCAAACCATTTCTAATCATATGAAAAAATGGCTCTAGAACACAGGATAGTTTACCTCTCAGACCTGTGGAAGGGGAAGGTCTTTATGACCAAAGCAGAACTAGAGATCATTACTGATCACAAAATAGAAAATTTCGATTATACCAAACTGAAAAGGGTTTTGTACAAACAAAACTAATGCAGACAAGATTAGAAGGGAAGCAATAAACTGGGAAAATATTTTTACAGTCAAAGGTTCTGATAAAGGCCTCATTTCCAAAATATAGAGAGAATTAACTCTAATTTATAAAAAATCAAGCCATTCTCCAATTGAAAAATGGTCAAAGGATATGAACAGACAATTCTCAGATGAAGAAATTGAAACTATTTCTAGTCATATGAAAAGATGCTCCAAGTCATTATTAATCAGAGAAATGCAAATTAAGACAACTCTAAGATACCACTACACACCTGTCAGATTGGCTAAGATGACAGGAAAAAATAATGATGATTGTTGGAGGGGATGCGGGAAAACTGGGACACTGATGCATTGTTGGTGGAGTTGTGAACGAATCCAACCATTCTGGAGAGTAGTTTGGAACTATGCTCAAAAAGTTATCAAACTGTGCATACCCTTTGATCCAGCAGTGTGACTACTGGGATTATATCCCAAAGAGATTATAAAGAAGGGAAAGGGACCTGTATGTGCACGAATGTTTGTGGCAGCCCTTTTTGTAGTGGCTAAAAACTGGAAACTGAATGGATGGCCATCAGTTGGAGAATGGCTGAATAAATTGTGGTATATGAATATTATGGAATATTACTGTTCTGTAAGAAATGACCAACAGGATGATTTCAGAAAGGCCTGGAGAGACTTACAGAACTGATGCTGAGGAAATGAGCAGGACCAGGAGATCATTATATACTTCAACAACATACTATATGATGACCAGTTCGATGGACCAGGCCATCCTCAGCAACGAGATCAACCAAATCATTTCTAATGGAGCAGTAATGAACTGAACTAGCTATGCCCAGAAAAAGAACTCTGGGAGATGACTAAAAACCATTACATTGAATTCCCAATCCCTATATTTATGCCCACCTGCATTTTTGATTTCCTTCACAAGCTAATTATACAATATTTCAGAGTCTGATTCTTTGTACAGCAAAATAACGTTTTGGTCATGTATACTTATTGTGTATCTAATTTATATTTTAATATATTTAACATCTACTGAGTCATCCTGCCATCTAGAGGAGAATTGGGGGTAAGAGGTGAAAAATTGGAACAAGAGGTTTGGCAATTGTTAATGCTGTAAAGTTACCCATGCATATATCCTGTAAATAAAAGGCTATTAAATAAAAAAACAAAAGAAAAAATGGCTCTAAATCACTATTGATTAAAGAAATGCAAATTAAAACAACTCTGAGGTACCACTACACACCTTTCCGATTGGCTAAGATGACAGGAAAAGATAGTGACGAATGTTGGAGGGGATGCGGGAAAACTGGGACACCGATACATTGTTGGTGGAGTTGTGGAAATGACCCCACCATTTTGGAGAGCAATCTGGAATTATGCCCAAAGGGCTATAAAATTGTGCATACTCTTTGACCCTGCAGTGCCATTACTGGGTCTATATATCACAGAAATCATAAAGGAAGGAAAAGGACCCACATGTGCAAAAATGTTTGTAGCAGCTCTTCCTGATGGTAGCAAAGAAATGGAAAAGGAGTAGATGACCATCCATTGGGGAATGGCTGAATAAGTTATAGAATATGAAAGTAATGGAATATTATTGTTCTATACAAATGATGAACAGGCTGATTTAGGAAGACTTGGAAAGATTTACAAGAACTGATGCTGAGTGAAACAAGCAGAACTAGGAAAACATTATACAAGTAACAGCGATATTGTGTGATAACCAGCTATGACAGACTTGGTTTTTCTCAGGGGTTCAGTGATCCAAAGCAATCCCAATAAACTTTGGATGGAAAATGCCATCCGCATCCAGAGAAAGAATTATGGAGACTGAATGCAAATCAACACATGCTATGTTCTTTTTTTCCCTTTTTCTTCTGTTTTTTTTTTCTCACAGTTTTTCCCCTTTGCTCTGATTTTTTTCTCCCAACATGATTCATAAGGAAATAAGTTTTAAAAAATGAATGTACATGTGTAACCAAAAAAATATGTTGTTTTTACATGTAACTGGGGAAAATCTTGCTGTTGCTGTAAAAAGAGTCGCTACAAACATTTTTGCACATCTCAGAGTCATTAAGCTTCCATCTGCCTGGTTCTAGTTTTAAATGTATGATTTTCTTTAATTAGCTTTAGTATCTCTTTTTCAATAGATGTTATTTTCTTCAGTGGATTTTTTTTTCATTTGGTCAACTGTGTTTTTTATAGAATTGATTTCTTCAATCAATTTTTGTCCTTCCTTTTCCAAGCTGTTGATTCTCTCTGGCATACTTTTCATTTCTTTTCCCAATTTTTCTTCTTCTTTCATTTGCCTTTTAAAATCCTTTATGAGTACTTTCAAGAAGCCTCTTTGGGTTTGAGACCAATTCCCACAGAGGCATTTTGTCTTCTTCTGAGTTGATGTTTTGGTTTTTCCCTGTCACCATAGTAGCTTTTTATGGTTAAGGTTCTTTTCTGTTTCTTTCTCATTGTCTGTCTGTCTGTCTCTCTCTCTCTCTCTCTCTCTCTCTCTCTCTCTCTCTTCTTTTTCTTTTTCTTTTTTTTTGCTGAGGTAATTGAGGTTAAGTGACTTGTCCAGGATCACACAGCTAGGAAGTATTAAGTGTTTTTTTTTCTCTCTCCCTCTTGTTCTCTCTTTCTTTTTTTTCCTCTGTTTATACTGAGGCAATTGGGATTAAATGACTTGCCCAGGATCACACAGCTAGGAAGTATTGTGTCTGAAGCCAGATTTTCAGGTCCTCCTGACTTCAGGGCTGGTGCTCTATCCACTGCACCACCTAGCTGCCCTTTCTTTTCATTTTGTTACTTTTAAGGTCAAGCTCTGTTCCTGAGGTACAGTGGGTGCTGTCCCAATTTTCTTGTACACTCTGAACCTTGGCTTTAAGGACAGGGACCCCTTATGTTTGGTGTCTTACTCACAGCAGAGGTAGCCCTCCCTGTTCTCTCTAGACAACAGTCTAGTTTCCTAAGCTCACAGTTTACCTTCTGTGTTGAGACTGGAGGCTGCCCCACTGATCTGTTCTGCTACAGAACAACCAAGGGTTTCAGTTGCTGATCTGCTATGATTAGGACTGTCTCACTGGCATTTCCGGATATCATCTGAGCTGGGCTGAACACCCCTCTCACCCTGGTGAGACTGACCTTTCTAATCTTTTTTTTTGTCCTTCTAATCTCTCGAGCTGGAGAGTGGTTTCATTCCATCAGAGTCTGTTCAGAGGCTGTGGTTTTCAAGGAAAACTGGGAAAGCTTGAGCAGCTTCCTGGCTTCACTCCACCATCTTGGCTCTGTCCCCAGAATTCTCAGCAAGGTAATATTTCATGAAGTCAGACATGACTGAAATAACTAAACCATTTTGAAAAGATCATTATATTTGGTAATCAAGAGATTGTTAGTAACTTTGAAGAGAGAAGTTTCAATAAAATGATAGTCAAAAGCTAGACTAGAGAATTAGGAGAAGGGGCAGTTAGATGGCACAGTAGATAAAGCACTGGCTCTGAAGTCAAGAGGACCTGAGTTCAAATCCGGTCACAGACACTTAATATTTCTTAGTTGTGTGGCCCTGAACACAACACTTAATCCCAATTGCCTCAGCAAAAAAAAGAGAGAGGAGGAGAGTGAAAGATGGGGAAGTAAAGGGAGTTATTGTGGATGGCCTTCTCAAGAAGTTTAACCACAAAAAGGAGAAAAGACACGGGACTATATCAGGAGGATCAAGGGAAGATTTTTTTAGGAGGGGAGATGTGGATATGCTTGTAAACAGTAGAAAATCAGTCAATAGACAAGGAGAGATAGAATTTTAGTCAAAGAGTGGGGATGATAGGGGATGTACTTTGCTGGAGAAGTAAGTTGAATATTTAACATGTATTGGTATACCTTTCTTCTGGGGGAGAGGGTGGGGGGAAGGAGGGGAAAAGTTGGAACAAAAGGTTTTGCAATTGTCAATGCTGAAAAATTACTCATGCATGTATCTTGTAAATAAAAAGCTATATAATAATTTAAAAATGGAAATGAATTGGCAGTGAATTCCAGGCTTAAATTATGTCTTACAAATTGTACAAAGGTGTGGGGAAAAAATCTCAACATAGAAGAAAGCAAGTAGGTTTATTGGATAGTACCTGAATTTTTTAAAAATCAATTATATGTAAAATAAAATTTAATTATTTAAAAAAAGAGAGAAGTAAGTTGAATAAAAAAGTAAGGATGCCCCAGACATTTCCAGAGACTCGATCTTTTCCAACCAAAGGTTATTTACACAACAACAAAAACCATACCAAATAGTGAATATCAGGTCAAACCATTTATCTAAGCAGATAGAAAAAAGAATAAGAGAAGTTATACAGATTATACCAGACAACACACAGAGTGAATGGACTCTTCCGCTGGAATTAAGATAGCTCAGCTCAACCAAAAGAAAAAATTCACTACACCAACCAAGAGAAGATTCCATATAGTGTCAAGATCATCCTGGAGGATTATTCCCCCCTACATTTCTGCCTTCCAAAGCCTCTTCTCTCTGTCTCTGTGTCTCTATGTCTGTCTCTATGTCCCTCTCTCTATCTGTCTCCCTCCTTCTCTCTCTTTAAAATTACATGTATTCTCTCTCAAAGCAAATAGGAGGAAAAAAGTCTGCCTTTTCCCTAGCTCTCACAGCAACCCCACCACTCAGTCATGTGGCCTTATAATATCGTTTTCTCTAGCACTGCAAATAATCAAAGCTGGGTCCTAGGTTGTAAATGCTGACCCAAGGCCTCCGACCCTTACGCTGGGTTACAAATCCAGTATCGCAGATCTTGGTCAATCAATGCTGAAACCACTGACCATTTACCTCGGGTTGAAATCCATCCTTCCCTAGCTGAAGTTCCCACTGAAGAAGAGGCTTTGAATGCCAGTAAGATCCTTTTGTGGCAGAGCACATGGTACCGATTCTATTCTAGCTGAGATTTATAAGGTGGGCAGGCCTTTGCTGATACAAAAACTGACTGAAATTTTCCAGATTGTATGGCAAGACAAAGTTTTCCCCACGAGTTCAAGGTACTCTATAAAAGTAAAGGGAATAGACTGTCCTGTGGCAATCACAGGAGGGTCTCTCTCTTAGTCATTGCTAGCAAAATTCTTGTCAATGTCCTCCCAACAGGCTGATACTTTACCTGGAAGAAGGATAGCTACCCGAGAGTCAGTGTGGCTGCAGAAAGGGCCCAGGAACCATAACATGGTGTTCGCTGCCCAACAACTTCAGGAGAAATTCCAGGAACAGAAAAGAGGTGTGTATACAAAATTTGTAGATCTGACCATGGCCTTTGATACTATCAGTCATGAAAGTTTATGTCAAGATCTGGTTGCCCAGAAAAGCTCAGTATTGTGTGCCAATTTCATGACAGCTTCCACTCATGGGTCTTGGATAATGGCTGATACTCTCAGTCACCAGTGGAGTGAGGTGATCCTCCCATGCTTTCTAGCATGGTCTTTTCAGTCATGTTTTTAAATGCCTTCAGTGACAATGTATACGGTCAAGGTCGGCTACCGCACTGACGGTAAATCCCTCAGCCTGAAAAGGCTACAAGCCAAGACTAAAGTGGAGGGAGAGTTGGTACATGATTTGTTTCTTTTGCAGATGATTGTGCATTTAATGTAACCAAGTAAGAATTGATTCTCTGCTGCTTGTGCTAATTTTGGCCTGACAGCTAACACCATCTCTCAGCCTGCATTACACCATGTATATGTGGAGTCATAGGTTACCAAAAACTGGAGACGTTTGGAATACTGTGTATAAGTTCACTTGGCAACATACTTCCTTTTTAAATTTTTAAAAAATCATTTATTTGTTTGTTTGTTTAGCTGAGGCAATTGGAGTTATGTGACTTGCCCAGGGTCACACACTAGGCAGTGATAAATGTCTGAGAACAGATTTGAACTCAGGTCCTTCTGAGTTCAGGGCTGATGCTCTATCCACTGCACCTAACTGCCCAGCAGTATACTTTCTAGGGATGTCCACACTGATAACGATATTGACGCAAACTTTGCCAAAGATAACTCAGTGTTTGGGAGGCTCAGAAAGAATGTGTGAGAGAGAAGAGGTCCAAGACTGCCTACCAAACTGAAGATCTACAGAGCCATCGTGTGCGCTTGTGAAACCTGGAGAGTCTACCAGAGTCATAACAGGAAACTGAATTGCTTCCATTTGAATTGTCCTGGAAGATTTTGAAGATAGCCAGGCAAATTCAGGTACTAGACACTGAAGATCTTTCTCAAGCTAAACCACCAAGTATTTAAACTCCATTCCATAGAGAAAACTCTGCTGGCCACGTTGTTTGAATGCCAAATGTGCATTTGCCAAATTATGGAGAACTCACACAGAGCAAGTGCTCACAAAGTGGTCCCAGAAAAAAGCAATACAATACTCCAAATCTTCCTTAAGGACTTTGGAATTGATTGTGTGACACAGGAGACATTGGTAGGAACACCCAGCGTAGCGTGCCCTTATCAGAGAAGGTGCTGTGCTCTATGAGCAAAGCAGAATTGAAGTCGCTCAAAAGCAACGTGAGATGAGCAAAGTAAGAGAATATATCCCAAATGTTCACATGGATTATTTGTATCTGACCTGTGCTGGAGCATTCTGGGATCCGACTGATGTGATTGGCCATAGTCAGATACACTGTACCTTGATTCTCCTGTAATGGTCCTCTTCGAGAATGGAAGATAACCCCCACAATACCACATCTGGCAAATATGTATCCATACAGCAGTGTTCTAAACTTAGAGACACAGAATATCAAGTTCAGCAATCACTGAATATTTCCATGTTAGGGTAAGCGCTTTATAACTCAATTTTTTAAATTATTTAAAACAATTCCGATAGATAACCAGAAAGAAACAAATTATCTGTATTTCCAAATCAAGTCTGTTTTTTACAAGCACAAAATGTGATTTCTAGAATGGGAAAAGAGGTTCCCCTTCATGTCCATAGCTTCCAAAGTCTTTCCCTCTCTCTTCCCTGGAATATGCCTCCAGAGCGCCCTTAGGCACATGTGTCTCTCATAAGAAACCCATGCCCTGACACCTCCCACATAGGTCCTCAGCGTAGTCGGATAGGGTAAATGGTGAATGGAGATCAAAGTTTGTACATGGGAGCCAGAGGTTCCTAATCACCAGGATGAGAAGAGTATGAAGTGGGGGAGAGTGCACTCCCTACTAAAGGCTGAGTACAATAAAAGTATCTGTGGGCCAGAGGGGTCCTTTGAGGGAAACACAGATCGAAATGGACCAAAGTCCTCCCTCAAGATCTAACCTCAGGGAAGTCCAATTTTCTGATGAAAGCCTGAATAGAAATAGCCCGACTAGAACTGTCTGAGGAGTGATTCTTCACCAAATCTTCACAAGAAAATTTTAAACTTTCCAAGATGTTTTTGGCCATGGCTAACTGATAAGAACTTCTGCCAGAAGGGATCAGAACTCACTCTGCTTCAGTACTATAGCTGATTTTTACAGCCAACTGAGTGAGTATGTTACAATTCCAATGAGAGTAAGATTCATATGCTTCCCTTCACAACTTCTGCGTTCCCTTCCACCGTAAAAGCTCTTTTTTGCCTTTTTGATATCTTTAGATAATTTCCCCCCATTCTACCTCTCCCTTTCCTCTTCTCCCAGTGCACTCCTTTCTCATCCTTTAATTTTATTTTTTTAGATAATCGTCCCATCATATTTAAGTCCCCCCATGGCCCTGTCTGTGTATGTGACTTCTAATTGCCCTAATAAAGTTTTTAGGAAGTACGAGTATCGTTTTCCTATGTAGGGATGTAAACAGCTTAACCTTATTGAATTCTTTAGAATTTCTCTTTCCTGCTTACCTTCTTATGCTTTTCTTGAGTCTTCTATTTTAAAGCCTAATTTTCTATTCAGCTCTGCTCTTTTTCATCAGGAATGCTTGAAAGTCCTGTTCAGTGTCAATTCCTCCCCCCCGCTCCCAGGGGATTATACTCAGATTTGTGGGTAGGTGATTCTTGGTTATTTTTTTTTTATTATTTATTATTTTGCGCTCTGGGATACCATGTTCCAAGCTCTTCAGTCCTTCACAGTAGAAATTGCTAAATCTTGTGTGATCCTGACTGTGGCTTCACAAGACAATCACAAAGGAAATCAATTCTTTTGAAATAGTTACCAAAATATGGGGTTTTTTTTCATTTTTTTTTTTTTTGCTGAGGCAATTGGGGTTAGGTGACTTGCCCAGGGTCACACAGCTAGGAAGTGTTAAGTGTCTGAGGTCAGATTTGAACTCAGGTCCTCCTGACTTCAGGGCTGGTGCTCTATCCACTGCAACACCTAGCTGCCCTGTTTTTTTTTTTTAATCAAGTTTACGAACTCCAGTTCATAAATCCCCAACATAGAATATATTCATCACTTGAAATCAGGAAAATCTATACATCAGGGCATTAGACATCCCTAATCCTTATAGTCACTGCTATGTGAGGTTCTAGAACTCCATTTAGAAAGAATCCAGGAAGGTAAATCAAGGTTGGGGCAGATCCACTCCCCCCCCCACCCCCTCTAATTCCTTTATTACTTCCTTATGTCAGTTTGTCAGAATTCTGCTTTTGATCAGATAATGATTGATTTTCCCCTTGAATGTTCCTAGGACACATGGGACCAGTTTATAAGAACTGAGTAAGAACTGTCCTTGAGGGCGACTAGGCAGCACAGTGGATAGAGCACCAGTCCTGAAGTCAGGAGGACCTGAGTTCAAATGTGACTCCAGACACTTAACACTTCCTAGCTGTGTGACTCTGGGCAAGTCACTTAATCCCAATTGCCTCAGCAAAAAGAAAAAAAAAAGATCTGTTCTTGAATTCACCCTTTTGATCTCCAGTCCTGAACTCTGTCTACCTTGCCAATTCTCAGCAGATCCATGACGGGTACAGCTATCCAGGGTTGGCCTGTCATTTGGCCTGAGGAGTCCATTCTGAAGAAATCCCAGAGGCCATTTTCAGCAGGCTCTTCCTGATCATACACTCTTCTACTTGTTGGATCTCAGGGGCTGGGGATGGGGAAGAAGAAGAAGTGGAGGGGGTACTATCCCTTTTTGTTCACACAGTTCTAGCTGTATTAATAACAGGACATCGATGATACATGGTCCCCCTGAGAACTTGTGTCATCCTAGCATTGTCCATCCGTTCCATAAGGGTCCGCAGCCCGGCTCATGGTGTTCTGCAGAAGCTTCCAGAGCCCTAGCACAAAGTCAAAGCCCTTGGCTCCCTCTTTCTGGAGGGTAAGTAGGGACTTCTGTCATATGGCCTAAACTACCCAATTTACTTTTGAGCCTCCATATGCATAAAAATGGATGTTTTATTTCTGATGTGATAGCGTTCTATTTCTGATTTTTGTCCAATGTCACAGTCTCTCCGTTTCTCTGCCTTAGTCCTATACCCTCCTGCTCTATTCCAGCATGGCTACATTCAATGTGTTCATGTTTGATCATCAGAAAACAGAATTATTTTAAAACAAGGGCATCCGATGGAACAGAAATCATTTTCCCCACAAATGTGGGACAGTCTTCCACATATATGCTGTTGTTGTTCAGTCATTGTTCAGTTGTGTCTGATTCTTCATGATCCCGTTTGGGTTTGGGGTGGGGCAAAGATAACGAAATGGTTTGCCATTTCCTTCTCCAGCTCATTTTATAGATAAGGAAACTGAGGAAACTTGCCCAGGATCACACAGCTAGTAAGTGTCTGAGAGGAACCCAGAAGGGAGTAACTCTTCAGTAAATCCAAGAAGAGGATTAGAGAAAACAATGACCTGGACACAAGAATTACAAGAGTACCTAGGAAAAATAAAACAGGAGATACCTGAGTGTAATATTTAATGAAAGGGTGGGGAGAATGGGGAAGAGAACTATAGATCAGTCTTACCTAAGAATTACTCCATGAAAATTAAATAAGCTAAACCATACACAGTGACTCCATGTGCCAACGAGAACTAGTATAAACAAAATGGAAAAACACTTTTCTGATGGGGAGGAGTCTCGACGAGATATGGGCGTTGTTCTTTGTCCTTCATTCTCAAGAGCGACTATGACATCAGGGAGGTGATATCATGACTTGAACTGGATTTTAGTAATGGTCAAGTCATCAGCCTCACTTTCTCCTCTGGAGGCATCTGGGTCCAGTGGCCAGATAGACAGGATTACCGGAGATGGCTCCGGATGCGCTGGGAGACCAGATGTTGCTCTGCTGGATATACAATTTCTTCTAGAGGCATTGTATCTATTGGATGCTGCAAGACATGACCTTGCTAAGGCTGTGGAGCAGCTTTCTGCTGCTAAGTCCTGTCCTCAGTTGAAATCCTTGATTATAGTACTGTCTCTTGTTTTTGAGCCAAGTGGATTCTGCCATGCTCCTCCAAAGATTCGATTCAAAGATCTTTTTCTTAAAAACTTTTTTTTTTCAGAAAATCATTAGCCCTGCCCTCAGCCACAGTTCCAGAAGAAACTCTGCATAGAGGGAAGCAATCCTCATTTTTTTTCTCTTTGGGGAGTCTTTAAGACAGATTTTCAAACAAAAGATCTGCCTTCTCCAGGAAGAGATTTTTTTTGCCCCAGGTACCCAGCCCATCGTGACATAGAAGAAAACTCTCTCCCCATGAAATCAGGCTGGATCTTTTCTCTGGTCTAGCTTGAATCTCTGTGTGATAGTCTCTCTCTGCCTCGTGATGAATAGTCCATAAAACTGCTCATTTTCATCTCGGAAGGCTATATGATTCAAGTAGTGGTCACTTCCTCTATAATGGTCACAAAGCTATGGGATTTGAAGTCTCTTGTTTCTCAACTCCAAAGTCTTTTCTCTCATCCACATAGCTAAATGTGGTAGGAAAGAAGCAAAGCTAAGAGTTGCTTAAGTCAAGGCTTTGTACCACTCTACTCCTTGTCGTTTCCTGGAGGGGAAACTCGTTATCTGGTCTATCTGACTAGCCCCATTGCTGCCCTTTCTTCTTCTGAAGACAAAAAGAGAAATAAGATAAGAAAGAAGGAAAACAGAATCGGGGTAGGAGAAAGACCAACATGGACACGTAGGGAACTTACCAACCGATTTAGATGTTTAAATCTATGGACAAAAACGGAAGCAAGAGCAGTTAACAGACTATCGTTCTTGCAAAAAATCTAAGAATGAATCATTGCGAATATGTAAATATTATTTCATATTCACCTAGAACATCATGAATCAGTATCATTGTCCCTGACTGGCCCCTCAGCTCTTATATCTGAGCTACCGGGATCCAATGCAGAACCAAACATGGAACAAATAATTGGTTTAAGATTAAGAAAGGAGTATGACAAAGCTATCTATTGTCACCTTATTTAACTTACATGCAGAGTACATCATGCAAAATGCCAGGCTGGATGAATGGAAAAACTAGAATTAAGGGTGTCAGGAGAAATAGCAACAATCTCAGATATGCTAATGATATCACTCCCATGGCAGAAAGTGAAGGGGATTGAAGAGGCCGTTTGATGCGAGTGAAAGGGAAGAGTGTAAAAACTGGCTTAAAGTTTAACATAAAAATCTAAAATATTGGCAACTGGTCCCATCACTTTCTAGCAAACAGAAGAAGAAGAAATGGGAAGCAGTATCAGATTTTATATTCTGGGATTTAAAGATCACTGTAGACAGTGACTGCAGCCATGACGTGAAAAGACGCTCGCTCCTCAGAAGGAAAGTTATGGCAAATTACATATATTAGATATATATAAATAAATTAGACAGCGGACTAAAATGCCGAGATATCACCTAGGTTTGTGTAGTCAAACAGAGATTTGAATGTGTGATTGTGAGAGTGGACTATAAGGAAAAGCTGAAGAACTGATGCTTTCCAATTGTGATGCTGAAGAACTTTTTTTAGTAGATAGTACTTTATTTTTTTAATTACATTTGAAGGTAGTTTTTAACATTCCTTTTTTATAAGATTTGGAGTTTTAAATTTTTTCCTGCCTTTTCTTTCATCTTCCTCTTTAAGACAGCAAGCAATCTCTGATATAGTTTATACATTTGCAATCATGTAAACATACTTTCACGTTAGTCGCATTGTGAAAGAAGAAACAGAACAAAAGGGAAAAACCACAAAAACTCAAAAGATTTTTTAAAAGTGAAAATAGGATGCTTTAATCTGCATTCAGAGTCCATGGTTCTTTCTATGAATAGGGATAATATTTTCCATCACGAGTCCTTTGGGATTATCTTGGATAATTATTTTGCTGAGATGAGTTGAGTCTATCATAGTTGATGATCTCACAACATGGCTGTTACTGTGTACAATGGTTTCTGGGTTCTGCTCACTTCACTCAGCATCAGTTCATGTAAGTCATTCTAGGTTTTTTTGAAATCCACCTGCTCATCATTTCTTTGAAGAAGACTTTTGAGAGTCCCTTGGACAGCAAGGAAATGAAATCAGTTCAAGAATTTAATTCAGGCTCCTGGGACATTGATGCATTGTTGGTGGAGTTGTGAACGAATCCAACCATTTTGGAGAGTAGTTTGGAACTATGCTCAAAAAGTTATCAAACTGTGCATACCCTTTGATCCAGCAGTGTTACTACTGGGATTATATCCCAAAGAGATTATAAAGAAGGGAAAGGGACCTGTATGTGCACGAATGTTTGTGGCAGCCCTTTTTGTAGTGGCTAAAAACTGGAAACTGAATGGATGTCCATCAGTTGGAGAATGGCTGAATAAATTGTGGTATATGAATATTATGGAATATTACTGTTCTGTAAGAAATGACCAACAGGATGATTTCAGAAAGGCCTGGAGAGACTTATATGAACTGATGGTGAGTGAAATGAGCAGGACCAGGAGATCATTATATACTTCAACAACAATACTATATGATGACCAGTTCTGATGGATCAGGCCATCCTCAGCAACGAGATCAACCATCATTTCTAATGGAGCAGTAATGAACTGAACTAGCTATGCCCAGAGAAAGAACTCTGGGAGATGACTAAAAACCATTACTTTGAATTCCCAATCCCTATATTTATGCCCACCTGCATTTTTGATTTCCTTCACAAGCTAATTGTACAATATTTCGGAGTCTGATTCTTTTTGTACAGCAAAATAACGTTTTGGTCATGTAGACTTATTGTGTATCTAATTTATATTTTAATATATTTAACATCTACCGGTCATCCTGCCATCTAGGGGAGGGGGTGGGGGGGGTAAGAGGTGAAAAATTGGAACAAGAGGTTTGGCAATTGTTAATGCTGTAAAGTTACCCATGTATATATCCTGTAAATAAAAGGCTATTAAATAAAAAAAAAAAAGAATTTAATTCAGGCTCTTCACTGGAAGGTCAAATACTGAAGCTGAAGTTTAATACTTTGGCCACATAATGAGAAGACACGTCTCATTGGAAAAGACCTTGATGTTGGGAAAGACTTAAGGCAAAAGGAAAAGGCGCTGGCGGAGGAGGAGATGGATAGAAAGTGTCATGGAAACAATAAACATGAACTTTGGGAGATAATGAAGGATAGAAGGACCCGATGTGCCATATCACCTGAGATGATGGACCATATCCCATGGGGTCATGAAGAGTTGGACATAAATAAAGACTTGAACAACACAGGATCATTATCGCTTTGGTTGTCTGTACCGGGACTAGTAGCAGAAGCAGGTTGGTTACCAATGTTTGTGCTCTATGGGCTGAAATTGTAACCTGGGAGTCCCTGCATCATGTCTAGGCAAGAAAAGAGTTGTATCTAAGTTCATTTCTCCTACTCTGTGATAATATAGTCTGCCTTGCTGGAAACATCATTTTTGTGCCAGTCTCTGGGTCCAAAAGTCCTTGCATAACTTATGAACAATTTCTGTTTTTCAGACTTTACCTAGATGAGTGTCCATTGATTCGTGTTACTGATTTCTTTGTCCATCGTGCCTTTAAAAGTGACCCGTGTCCCCAACATGCCTTGGAGAATTTGCTCAAACTCACAAAATCCAGCTAGATCGATGAAAATAGTCTTCTCCTTGTCTTCCTTAGACACAGGAATCTGGTAGTACCCGCTCCGTAAAATCACTGGCTGCCTCACTGACAATCTAGGCTGTAAATAAAGCCACAGCGTCGTTCACTTGTTCACTTGAGCTCCTTTGTTCAATGATCTTTCATCGCTATACATCTGTAATTCTTTCCGTTTGTCTTTAGCACTACCACCATGAATGATGCGCAAGGACTCAGATGGTTTCTGGGGTTTTCCATCATGAAGGAATCCTCTTGGAGTTTACTCCGAATGATCAGGAACCAGTCAGCTGGATTTTGTGAGTTGTGTCTCAAGCAATCTTGCATCCCTCTCATGCAGTAAGATCCAACTTATCCACGGGCCATATCCACTAAAGGCAAGCATCCTCAAGGACTCTGTCCTGACATTGATGCATTGTTGGTGGAGTTGTGAACGAATCCAACCATTCTGGAGAGTAGTTTGGAACTATGCTCAAAAAGTTATCAAACTGTGCATACCCTTTGATCCAGCAGTGTTACTACTGGGCTTATATCCCAAAGAGATCATAAAGAAGGGAAAGGGACCTGTATGTGCACGAATGTTTGTGGCAGCCCTCTTTGTAGTGGCTAGAAACTGGAAACTGAGTGGATGCCCATCAGTTGGAGAATGGCTGAATAAATTGTGGTATATGAATATTATGGAATATTATTGTTCTATAAGAAATGACCAACAGGATGATTTCAGAAAGGCCTGGAGAGACTTATACGAACTGATGGTGAGTGAAATGAGCAGGACCAGGAGATCATTATATACTTCAACAACAATACTATATGATGACCAGTTCTGATGGACCAGGCCATCCTCAGCAACGAGATCAACCAAATCATTTCCAATGGAGCAGTAATGACCTGAACCAGCTACGCCCAGAGAAAGAACTCTGGGAGATGACTAAAAACCATTACTTTGAATTCCCAATCCCTATATTTATGCCCACCTGCATTTTTGATTTCCTTCACAAGCTAATTGTACAATATTTCAGAATCTGATTCTTTTTGTACAGCAAAATAATGTTTTGGTCATGTATACTTATTGTGTATCTAATTTATATTTAAATATATTTAACATCTACTGGTCATCCTGCCATCTGGGGGAGGGGGTGGGGGGTAAGAGGTGAAAAATTGGAACAAGAGGTTTGGCAATTGTTAATGCTGTAAAGTTACACATGCATATATCCTGTAAATAAAAGGCTATTAAATAAATTTTTTAAAAAAAAAGGACTCTGTCCTGAGTCCTCTCTTCCCTCTGTACTATTTCATTTGTTGATCCCATCAGTTTTCATGGTTTCATTTATCATTTCTGTACTGATGATCTCAGCTCTACGTATTCAGCCCTAACCTCTCTCTCTTTTTTTTTTATTATAGCTTTTTATTGACAGAACATATGCATGGGTAATTTTCCAAGATGGACTCTTGCAAAAACTTCTATTCCAACTTTTTTCCTTCCTTCCCTTACCCCCTCCCCTAGATGGCAGATAGTCCTATACATATTAAATATGCCTAACCTCTCTCTTAACCTGCACATTTACAGGTCCAATTGACTCTTAGAAGTCTCAAACTGGATGTTCTATAAACATCTGAAATTCACAGTGTCTGAAACTGAGCTCATTATCTTTCCCCCAAAGTCCTCCCTACTTCCTAACTTCTGTATTACTGTTAAGAGCACCCCCCATTCTCTCAATCATACAAACTTTTATATATATATATATATATATATATATATATATATATATATATATTTAGGAACATATATATAAGGAACATTATATATATCTCCCTTATAACCTATAATTGATCATCTTGGAGTACTCACTCTCACCCTCCATATTCAGCCTGTTTCTGCAGGCCTGTTAACCCTACCTTCTCACCATCTCTCCCATAAGCCCCCTTCCCTACTTTGACATAGCTGCCACCCTGGTGCAGGCTCTCATCACTTCACACTTGGCCTATTGCCATAGCCAGCTGGTGGGCTTTCCTGGCTCTAGCCTCCTCCCTCCCTCCCCCCCCCCCAGCTCTAGCGCCACTCCAATTCATCCTTCTACTCAGTTGTTGTAATTAATCTTCTTAA
Source organism: Sarcophilus harrisii (assembly GCF_902635505.1). Classification (NCBI taxonomy): domain Eukaryota; kingdom Metazoa; phylum Chordata; class Mammalia; order Dasyuromorphia; family Dasyuridae; genus Sarcophilus; species Sarcophilus harrisii. The sequence goes on from NC_045432.1 coordinate 19,775,391, forward strand.
AGCACAGATCTGATCATGTGCCTTCACTCCCCCTTCAATAAACCCCAGGGCTTCCCTATCACCTCCAGGATCAAATCCAAAGTGCTGTGTCTGGTGTTCAGAGTCCTTGATCTCCTGACCCCTAACCTCCTTCCAGTCTTCTCACCCCTCCCTCCCCTCCCTGTCCTCTTCCCTCCCATGATTCTGGCTTCCTGGCTGTTTCCCCTCAGCTCTGGGTCCCTGTCCCCCATTCCTGGAATGATCTTGCTTCTTTTCGCTGCCTCCTGGCTTCCTTCAAGTTCCAGTTTGGCTGCCTTTCCCACCCACCCCTAATTCTAGTGCCCCCCCAAGATTCTCTCCAATTGATCTTTCCCTACAGAGGGTTTTGCATGTTAGCTCCCCTATCACACTTCCCTCCTTGAGATCAAGGACTGTCATTCACCTTTCTTTGTATCCCCAGCACTTGGCACAGTACCTGGCACATGGCACGGACTCAATAAATGCCTCTTGACTAAGTTGGAGCTCCTATCTATCAGGTACTAAGGACAAAACACCTCAGGACCCAGCTCCGAGATTGAACAGCCAGGGTCAGTCAATCAAGGAACATTTATTAAGCGCCTACTATGTGTCTAGGAACTGGACTCTTGTGATGTTCTCCGGCACCTCTTGTTCTATCCTCTCTGCATGATTGTGACCATATCTGAAGTACAAGAATCACTGACTCAGTCTCCCTGAGTTCTCAGGGCCCACCAGGCCCCTCTGCATCCGTCTCTGTAAGCTCAGGAGGAACTCCACAGGCTTTTCTCCTTCCCGCTGCCCAGTATGGAGCCTAATTAATGTAGGCTGCTTCTGATCCACTCCCCTCAAACATCTCAGCTGAAGTTTGGCTACATTAGAGACAGGTGGCGTCTGGCTGTGTACCAAGGAGCTTATTCACTGCCACTGAGGCCGTCCCCTTAGACCCGCTGTCAGTCTCATCACTTGGTCTGGCTCAGGGACCTTCCCATGTCTTAGGCCCACTGGTGCCTATCCAACCCAAGCCTCCCAGTACTGTTCTCCTGCGGCACTGATAGGAGTACTCTGGAGCCAGATCCTAGACTTAAATTTTCAGTTGTGATATTTTACCTCTCAGGCATCAGGGCTTGATGAATTTGTTTTATTGATTATCTAGACTTACTAAAGAGATGGGGCAATGTTAATAATGAAAGTTAAATTTAAAATTACGTCGCGTATACACTTTATTCCAGAGAGCCTGTTGTCAAACGCTTCCCAGAATCCCCCTGGCTATAGGCTTTCTGTCCAAAGAGAATGACAAGCTGGGACCTATGGGGATCTCTCTACCACAGTGGCTATGGCCTCTGCCTTCCTCACAGATGAAAAAATATTTCTGGATTTAACCATGAAATTCAGTGTCTCTGTAGGAGGTTTCCTTTGATTAGAAGAGGCTGCCCTTTTCAGCTGTTCTTCCTCAAATGGCAGACTAGTGGGAAATTCCCAGGGGGGAGCTCTTTCTTATCAATTGTCGGGCACAATGGTCATAATTCTCAGGCAGGACTAGAAAACCTTCCTGGGGCATCTCGCCTGCCTTGCCATTAGTGAGCTTTACGAGGCGCTTTTACTTTCGCTTCTCCACTCGATACCCTTAAAATGTCCTGATTGTTAAGATCTGGGTCTATGCGGAACATTAGGAGATCTCTATACTTTTCAGCTGCAAATGGAAGACAATACCACTCCATTGCCCTGATTCCCATCTTTTTTTTTTTTTTTACAGGCATTTGGAGATTGCTATAGTGTGTAGAGTGCTGGACCTGGAGGCAGAAAACCCTGAGTTCAAATCTGATTTCAGATACTTCCTAGCTGTGTGACCCTGGGCAAGTCATTTAACCTTTGTCGGCCTCAGTTTCCTCAACTGTAAAATTGGGATTATAATCGCACCTACCTCCCAGGGTTGTTCTGTGGGTCAGATGAGATAATATTTGTAAAGTTCTTAACAGTGCTTGGCCCGAAGTTGGCATTTAATAAATACTCTCTTCCCTTCCATGTTTGTTCACAATAATATGAAATATTAATAGAAAACATTAATTTGCGATATTATAACAACAATGCTCTGTTGGGGTGACGTACTGAGCTTAAACAATACTTAAATAATAACAACAGACATACTTGCACATAATGGAAACAGTACTGATGTATACATGTACATCAAAAAAGTCAGCAATCAGGGGCAGCTAGGTGGCGCTGTGGATAGAGCATCAGCCCTGAAGTCAGGATGACCTGAGTTCAACTTTGACCTCAGACACTTAACACGTCCTGGCTGTGTGATCCTGGGCAAGTCACTTAACCCCAATTGCCTCAGCAAAAAAAAAAAAAAAAAAAAAATGAGTCAGTAATTACATAACAACATGTATGTGCCAGCATCCACTGAAAATGAAGCCAGGCTAGTTTGGATAAGCACTTTCCACCTCCAAAAATTAAAATTATTAAAATTATAAGAGAAATGATTCTAGACCATAACCAAGAAATAAATGAAATTATCTGCCTCAAAAAAAAATCTGTTAGCTATGTAAAAAGGGGGAAATCCACAATTAAATGGGGTTTCCAGGATAATAAGATAAAGCCCCCTACATGTCATCAGCTTTTGAAGTCTTAATCTCTCTTTTTTCCCTGGATTCTGTCTCAAACACTATATATCTCTCTCCTAGGAAGCTCTCCACCACTTACACAGGTACAGAGACACAATGCACTCAGCATTCTCTCAACCAATCTGAAGTAATATCCTATATCGCCGTATGTAGCAGTATGAACACACACACACACACACACACACACACACACACTCATCAGGCTTAAGTGAAAACTTGGTTACATGAGAAAAAATTTTCCTAAAAATAAGAACCATCCTAAGAGAGAATGCATCATCTCCCAAGGTAATGGGCTCCTTCTCATTAAAGCTCTTCAAGCAAAGAATGGGGGGCTACTTTGGGGGTATGTTCTAGTGAGAAATTCTCTTCATTGGACTACGGCCTCTTCCAAATCTGAAATTCTGTGATTTTGTGAAGAGGAGCGTGTACTATCTGAAGAAAAACTAGACCATTCCTTTCTGTCCATTCAATACCTTGACTTAGCTCATTGTACATCGGGTTATCTATCCAAGATATGGACCATTTCTATAATTCCATTGTATATAACATAAAATTATTATTGTATTTAACCTTTGTATATTTATATATCATTGTATATAACAACATACAATCATTATAGTCTGGACAAAAGACATTGTTCAACTGTGTATCTGTCCAAGACACGGACCACTTCTATAATTCAATTGTGATACAATTATTATTGTATTGTATTTAACATTTGTATATTTATATATCATTGTATGTAACATACAATCATTATAGAGTGGACAAAAGATATTCTTCAGCTGGGCATCGGTCCAAGACATGGGCCACTTCTAGAATTCCATTGTATATAACGTATAATTATAATTGTATTGTATTGTATTTAACATTTGTATACTTACATAACATTGTATGTAACATACAATTATGATGGTCTGGACTAAAGATATTCTTCAGCTGGGCGTCTGTCCAAGACATGGGCCACTTCTAGAATTCCATTGAATATAACATACAATTATTATTGTAGTTAACATTTGTATACTTATATAACATTGTCTATAACACACAATTATGATAGTCTGGACAAAAGATAATCTTCAGCTGGGCGTCTGTCCAAGACATGGGCCACTTCTATAATTCAGTTGTAATACGATTATAATTGTATTGTATTTAACATTTGTATACTTATATAACATTGTCTATAACACACAATTATGATAGTCTGAACAAAAGATATTCTTCAGCTGGGCGTCTGTCTAAGACATGGGCCACTTCTGTAATTCAATTGTAATACAATTTATTGTAGTGTATGTCCAATATCCAAGACATGGACCACTTCTCTAATTGCATCGTATATAACATAATTATAATTGTATTGTATTTAACATTTGTATACTTATAGAACATTGTAACATACAATCATTATAATCTGGATAAAAGATATTCTTCATCTGGGCATTGGTCCAAGACACGGGCCACTTCTATAATTCCACTGTATATAACATACAGTTATAATTGTATTGTATTGTATTTAACATTTGTATACTTATATAACATTGTATGTAGCACACAATTATGATAGTCTGGACAAAAGATAATCTTCAGCTGGGTGTCTGTCCAGGACATGGGTCACTTCTATAATTCAGTTGTAATACGATTATTATTGTACTGTATTTAACATTTGTATATTTATATATCATTGTATGTAACATACAATTATGATAGTCTGGACAAAAGATATTCTTCAGCTGGGCATCTATCCAAGATATGGACCACTTCTATAATTCAATTGTAATACAATTATTATTGTATTGTATGTCCAATGTCCAAGACATGGACCACTTCTATAATTCCATTGTATATAACATAATTATAATTGTATTGTATTTAACATTTGTATACTTATAGAACATTGTATGTAACATACAATTATGATAGTCTGAACAAAAGATATTCTTCAGCTGGGTGTCTGTTCAAAACATGGACCACTTCTATAATTCCATTGTATATAACATACAGTATTATTGTAGTTAACATTTGTATATTTATATAACATTGTATATAACACACAATTATGAAAGCCTGTACAAAAGATATTCTTCGGCTAGCTAGTTTTTCCTGGGTTGAGGACTAGGCACAAGCTTTTGAATCGCTCTGATCTCGTTTAGGAGGCTCTGCAGTGTTTTAGGGACTTATGCAATGAGTACAATGTCATCTGCAAATTGGAGCATCTGGGGGGTATCACCATCTGTAGGAAATCTAATTTTCATTTGAATTTAAAATCTCAGTTCTGATTTGAGCTGTTCATTCTCCATCTCAGTGGGAAAAGTTTTCTTTGTATATATGTCTCCCTGTTTTACTCTTTTTTTTTTTTTGATATCGACAGAGTCATCTAAGTTTCTATGAATAAATTAATAGTCAACTAGCAATTATTAAGCACTTACTGTGTGCCAGGCACCATGCTAAGTTTAAGGGCCACAAAGAAAGATTTTAAAAACCATTCTGTGCCCTTGAGGAGTGTGCATTCTAATAGCAGAGCTTATGGGTAAATAAGCAAATATATACAGACTTACTCAATTTGAAAGATGTGGCGTTAGTGGGAGCCAGAGAGGTTTGCTGCTGAAGGACCTGAGTCTTGAAGAAATAGAGAGACGAGTGAGAGGCCATAGGTTTTCCAGGCCCGGCGAGCAGTCAGCGCAAAGGCATGGAAATGGGAGAAGAAACGTCATGTTTCAAAAATGGCAAGTGGACCAAGAGAGTTGGCTTGTGAATTTCCAGAGACAGCGCCACCTACCTGCTGTCCCCCATTCCCCAAACCATGATCGTCCTTCACAGAACCCTGTGCTCTAGGAGTATCCAACACACATTGGGCTCAAGATATGAGCCAGACAGAATGGGGAGAAGCAAGAAGCAGAACTTTGGGGGGGGGGCTCACATGAGCTATTTCACTTAGTTTCAAGACCCACAAGACACTTCAAGTAAATCAATATAATTAGCATGACTGTGGCCAGGGCATGGAGAAGGGTAATTTGACATCTACGTCTCCTCCCTGTCCTCACCAGGACCACAGAACGTGCTACGATTGAATTTGAAATCAAAGGACTTGGATCTGAATCTAGGTTCTGGCACTAACTACTTGTTGTGACCTTAGGTAAGTCACTTAAACTGCCTTAGCCTCAGTTTCTTTATTTGTAAAAGGTGAAGGAGAAACTAGGTCCCTACTCTCTTCAAGTTCGAAACCCTACAGCTGGGTTGCATTTTAACTTTCACCTTTTCTTCTCTTCTCTGGACTCCAAAGTGGGAGTGGAGGGGTAGGGACAGAGGGAGAGGAACTGGCCTTTTTTTTCGACTGGCTTCAGAATGCTCATGGAGGAACTTCCATCACAAGAGGCTAGTATCTCTTGGAAACAGTGCCGCCGAGACGAAGGACTCAGGGACCACGAAAGGTCCAAAAAACCACGGACCACTCTTTCGAGAGGCCCAGGAATGCTGCCCCCCAGAATAACTTTACTCAAAAAGGGGAAAAGAGAAAGAAGGAGAGAGAGGAAGGTGGAGGAAAGAAACGAAGATCTCGGGAGGCAGGAACCGGAGAGACAGAGGGCGGTTGAAAAGAACAAAATAACGAAAGGGAAAAGAAAGGGACAAGGCCAGGAACAAAACCAACCTTTGGGAGTGGAAAAGAATAGAAACAGGAGTCGAGAGGAGACAGAAAGGCAAGGGGCACTTCACCAGAGAAAGACGAAGCAGGAGACAAAAAAGACAAAGAGGGGGGAAAAGCTACAAGCAAGGTAGAGAAAAGAAAAACAGGAAAGGGAAAGATGGCTGCAAAGACGAAAACCAAATTAATAGGGAAGGAAAAGAGGATAAGGAAAGGGCCAGACAAAGAAAATTAAAACCAGAAACACCAAAGGAGAAAGGAAAACGCAGGGAAGAAGGAAGCTGTGTTTAGGTTAAAAAGGGAAGAAAGCAGAGAGCCCCAACCCAACAGGCATAAAGACAGAAAAGGGAGAGCCTGGCAGGAAGAGGAAGACGGAGAGGGAAGGCGGACAGGAGAAGGCATGGGAGGACAAGGAGCGGAGCACGAAAAGGGTCAGAAAACTGGGGAACCAGAAGGAAGGAAGAAGGAAGAGAAAAAGAAGACAGGGAACCAGAGGAGAGAAGGGAGAAGGAAGAAGAGGGAAGAGGAGGAGGGGAGGAAGACAGAGAAAGAAGAGACAAAGAAGACACAGACAGAGAAGAGAGAAAGAGAAGAGACAAAGACAGGGGAGGGAGAGAAAGACAGAGAAGAGAAACACAAGAGAAGACACAAAGGAGGAAAGAGATAGAGAGAAACAAGTAGGTAAGGAGGAAGGGAGTAAAAAAAAAAGAGACAGAAAAAAAAACAAAGGGGGAAGAAGAGACAAAGACAGAAGAGAGAAAAAGGGGAGAAAGACAGGAGAAGAGAAAAAGACAGAGGAAGAGCAAGAAAGAGAGACAGAGAGATTTAGACAGAGAAACAGAGACAAAAAGAGGGACAAAGGCAGAAAAACAGAGCCAAAGAGACAGACAAGAGGGAATCAGAGAGAGAGAGAGACAGGCAAGGTGGGATATGGAGACAGAGAGAAAGAGACAGAGATAGAGGCAAAAGGAGAGACAGAGACAGAAACAGAGAGAAACAGACAAAAACAGAGAGACAGACATGGAAGAAGGGAAAGAGACTGAGACAGAAACAGAGAGAAAGACAGAGAGGGTGGGAGGAAGAGAGAGAGCAACAGACAAAAAAAAGAGAGACAAAGAGTGTGTGACAGAAACAAAGAGACAGAGACAATGAGAGACAGGGATAAAAAGAAAGAGATTAAGAGAAAAATAGGGAGGAAGGAGAAAAAGAGAAGAAACAAAAACAGAGAGAGGCAGACAGAGACAGAAAGAGACAGAGACAAGACAAAGAGAAAAAAAAAAGAGAGACAGAGATAGAGACAAAGAAAGACACAAAGACAGAGACAAAGAGAGAAAAATAGAGACAGAGGAGAGAGAAAAAGAGAAAAAGACAGACAGACACAAAGACAGAAAGAGGCAGAGACAGAAACAAAAAAGCAAAAGAGACAAAGAAGAGGAAGAGGAGAGAAGAAACAGAGAGAAGAAAGAGAGGGTAGAGAAGGGGACAGAAACAGAAACAGGGTCAGAGACAGAAAGAGAGGGAGGGAAGGAGACAGACAGAGGGATAGAGACAGAAAAACAAAAAGACAAAGACAAATATGAAGACAGGGAGGGAGGGAGGAGAGGGACAAAGAGACAGAGACAGAGACAGGCAGAGACAGACAGAGACAGAAAGAGGCAAAAACAGACAAGGAGAGAAACAGAGACAGATATAGAAAAAGACAGAGAAGAGACAAATAGAAAAGGAGGAAGAGAGAAGAAAAGGGCAGAGACAGAGAGAGGGAGGAAAAAGAAAGAGACAGAAAACAAAAGACAAAACAAAAAAGACAGGGAGGAAGGAGAGGACAAAAGACAGAAGACAGAGATAGCAGAAACAGAGAAGAAAAGAAAAAAGAAAGGAGAAAAAGAAAAACAGAGACACAGACAGAGAGACAAAGACCAAAAAACCAGACAGAGAGGAAGGGAGACAGAGGAGGAGGACAGGGAGAGGGAGAGAGAGGGAAGAAGAGGAGACAAAAAAACAGAGACAAAGACACAAATAGACAAGAGGGAGAAGAAACAGAGAAAAAGAAAAAAAGGGGGTTCAGAGACAGAAAAAAAAAGAAAAACAGAGACAGAAAAAGACAAAAGGAAAGATAAACAGGGAGGGAGGGAGAGAAGAGGAGAGGGAAGGAGAGAAGAGACAGGAGAAGAGGCAAAAGAAAAAAGCAAGAAGGGAAAGGAGGAAGAAAAACAGAGAAGAAGAAGGAGGAGAGAAAGAAAACAGAGAAGAAAGAAAAAAAGAAAACAGGAGGAGGAGAGAATGGACAGGAAGAGGGAGGAAGAGACACAGAGAAAGAGACAAAGAAAGAGAAAAGAAAAAGAAAAACAGAGGCAGAGACAGAGAGGCAAAGACAAAAAGATAGAAAGGCAGGAAGGGAGAGAGAAGACACAGAGAAGAGACAGAGAAGAAAAGAGACAAAGGCAGAGACAGAGAGAAAGACAAGAGATACAGGCCGAAAGAGACAGAACAGGGGAGGAGAGAAGGAGAAAGAGGGAGAGAGGAGAGAGGGAGAAAGAGGAGGGAGAGAGAGAGAGAGAGAGAGAGAGAGAGAGAGAGAGAGAGAAGAAAAACAGAAAGACAAAGACAAAAAACAGGAAGGAAGACAGAGACAGAGACAGGAAGTGAGGAAGAGAGACAGAGACAGAGATAAAAAAAGACAAAGAAAAATAGAGACAGAGAGAAACAGAAAACAGACAGGAAGAGAGACAAAGAGAGACAGACTCAGAAAGAAAGACAGACAGACAGAGACAGAATGATGAAGACAGAGACAGAGAAAAAGAAAAACAGAGACAGAGACAGAGAGACAAAGACAAAAAAACAGACAGGGAGGAAGGGAGACAGAGAGAGACAGAGACAGAGAAACAGACATGAAGAAAGAGAGAGGCAGAAACAAAGAGAGAAACAGAAAGAGAGACAGAGACAGAGACCAATGACAGGAAGGAAGGAAACAAGACAGAGAGATGCAGAGACAGAGAAAGGCAGAGCAATAGAGAAAAGGAAAACAGAGACAAAGACAAAAAAACAGACAAGGAAGAAGAGAGAGACAGAAAGAGACAAGAGACAGACAGAGACAGAGGGTCAGAGACAGAAATGGAGAGACAGAGACAGAGGGGCAAAGATAGAAAGAGAGACTAAGAGGCAGAGAGAGAGAGAGAGAGACAGAGAGAGAGAGAGAGAGAGAGAGAGAGAGAGAGAGAGAGAGAGAGAGATTCAGAGACAGAGCCAAAGAGACAGATAGGGAGGAAAAGAGACAAAGACAGAGACAAACACAGAAAAACAGAAAGAGAGGGAGGGAGAAAGAGAGAAAAAGACAGACAAACAGAGAGAGCCAGAAAGAGGCAGAGAGAGAGAGAGAGACAGAGAGACAAAAAGTCAGAGACAAGGAAAGGGACAGAAAGAGATAGAAAGAGAGAGGGTCAGAGGCAGAGATAGATACAGAGAAAGGAAGAAAGACAGACAGACAAAGACAGAGAGGGAAGGGGAAAGACACACAGAGAGAAAGATTTAGAGAGAGAAACAGACAGGTAAGGAGGGAGGGAGAAAGAGAGAGAGAGACACAAAGACAGAGCGAGAGAGAGGAGAAAAGAGACAGAGAGACAGAGACAGACAAAGAGACAGAAAGGAAGGGAGAGAAGCAGAGACAGAGACAGAAAAAAAGAAAAAACAGAGACACAGAGAGACAAAGACAAAAAGACAAAAAGACAAACGGAGGGAGGAAGAGAGAGACAGAAACAGAGATATGGAGATGGAGAGGCAGACAGACAGACACAGAGAAAGAAACAGAGAGAGACAGACAGACAGAGACGGAGACAGGCAGAAATAGTGACAGAGACAGGGACAGAAAAAGACAGAAACAGAGAGACAGAGGCAGACAGAGAGAGCACACTGTAGATGTAGAGAGAGAAACAGAGATGGGCAGAGATCTAAATGTGGATATGGATGTGGCTCTAGATCTCGATTTGGGCCCTGGCTAATGGGAGGGTTTGTTTTGCTCACTAGACATGTTTGGAATGAATTTGGTTTTTCTTTTTTTTCCAAGGTTGATGGGAATGAGAGGATTTAGAGCTGAAAAGAAAAGAAAATTGACTTTTAAACAGACGAAAAGGAAAAAGGAAAGTGAGGCAGGAGCCAGATTAGGGCCTTTAAATGCCAGAATAGAAGGAGTTTGCAGTTGATGTGAGAGGCAAGAGGGAGATATGGGAGCCCAGTGAGCAGGAGGGACGGGTCAGACACACTTTAGAAAAATCCCTTTGGCAGTGGAGTGACGGACTGGAGCGAGGCGGGGACCTGGGGCCGGAAAGCTGATGCAGAGAGGAAGCAACTTAGCAAAGCAGTATGGCCAGTTCCCCTCCGACCCCCTTCAAAAAGCACTCCTCCAAACAGAAAATTCACCAGACCAAATTCTAATGGAAGAAAGCCGGGGGGCAGCTGGGTGGCACAGTGGATAGAGCACCAGCCCTGAAATTGGGACGATCTGAGTTCAAATCCGGCCTCAGACACTTAACACTTACTAGCTGTGTGACCCTGGGCAAGTCACTTAACCCCAACTGACTCAGCAGAAAAAGAAAAAAGTCAGAAAAAAGTCAAGTAAGTCACTAGATTAGCCAGGTTGATATAATGAGACAGGTGGAGAGGTCTGGGGACACTGGGGACATGGCCTGGGCCCGCAGAGCATGCCAACACCCTGAGAGAAGCTATATACCAGGGCAAGAGGAGGTCCCAGATCAATACTGGAGTGCAGGAACAGGTGCCGATTGGTAGCCCACTACCCGGTTCTAAGTCCTATACCCAGGACAAATTGGGAAAGGGAACCTGCACTCAGCAAGAGCATTTTCTGATAGGCCCTGGGTGGAGCGCAGGGAGGCAGAAGTTGAGAAGTGGGTAGCCATGGTGTGGTTCAGACCCCAGGAGCAGAGCCAGGTCTAGCTCCAACCTAAAGTCTGCAGAGGAATGACCAGGGCAGGTAACCCTAATCAAAGGAAACCTCCCTTTGTCCCCTGAATTGCAGAGCTTCTAGCAGGCGAGAGCGATTTCCCCCAAAGCATTAGCCCCGCTCACCCAACCAGGCCGACATTAGAGCCCAGAGCAAAGGGCAGCGAGATCCCATCTTGATCAAACCAATTGGGGAGCACAGAGAGCTTGCATTGTCTCCGACATCCTGGAATAACACAACACTCAATCCTCTAAGAAAGCTACAGGACTGGCTCAGATCTTCCTTCCGGCGGTGTCCAGAACCTGGCGCTAACATCAAGTCCAAAGTCAAGAATTAGGCTAGAAGGGTGAGCAAAGAAAAGGGGTCACACTTTAATGAAGTCCTATGATGACAAGAACACTTAAAGACACAGACCTAGAAGAAGAGAATAACTCCAAAACATCGACAAGCAATTCCTCAGAGAAAAACTCAACTTGAGCACAAAGTCAATAAGAATTCCTGGAAGAGATGAAGCAAGATTTTTTTTTATAAATTTTCATAAATGAGAGTGCTGGGAAGGATAAAAAAAGCAACAGGAGGTATGGAAGAAAGAACTGGAAAGGGAATTAATAGTTTAGTCAAAAAGGTGCAAAACCTTGCCGGAGCAACAAAATCTTAAAAGAAAACTGTCCAGACCCCTTAGAACTAGAAGACAAAGTAGAAATCAAGAGGCAGACGCCAAAATGAAAACTCTCAAAAACATCAGAGTCAAAATCTAAAGGTTCCAGGTCAAAGTAAAAATAGTTCAAGCATCCAGAAAGAGAGGGTTAAGGACTAATGAGCCATACTCATAATCGCACATGATTTAACAGCCATTACCTTCAAGGAGCGAAGAGCTTGGCATATGATATTCCAGAATGCAAAGGTGCTGGGCTTCATGGGATAAGAATAAATAATCCAATAAAACAGAATGTAATGGCTCTCTTCAACAATGAGATGAACCAAATCAGTTCCATTTGTTCAGTAATGAAGAGAACCAGCTATACCCAGTGAAAGAACTCTGGGAAATGAGCGTGGACCACAACATGGCATTTCCACTCCCTCTGTTTTTGTCCGCCTGCATTTTTATTTCCTTTTTAGGTTATTTTTACCTTATTTCTAAATCCGATTGTTCTTGTGCAGCAAAATAACTGTATGAATATGTATCCATATATTGGAAATGAGCAGTGATAAGGACTAAACAAAGATCAACTACTTATGTGCAAATAGGAGGAGATGCTACGTGTGTCCCCTCTGCATCTGTGTCCCCTAGCATCATCAGTAATCATAGGGAGGATTCCGTTTCATCTTGGCGATCCTAAGAGAAGAGTTAAATGAGTAGGAAAGAAGAAGACATTGGTCGGGGCAGGAAGGGAAAGCAAGGTTAGGGGAAATCGCCTTGTATAATCAAGTTGTACAAGTAGAAATCTACACAAACAAGAAAAAGATGGGTGGAATGGCTGACATTTGAGCTTCACTCTAATCTGAACCGCCAAAGGAAGGAGGAATACACACGTACACAGATACAAATACATTTCACTGAACAGGGAAATAAGGAAAATAAGAGAATGGAAAATTAGAGGGAGGAGAGATTAAAGGAGATGGTGTTGCTGTTGTCGAGTTGTTTCAGTATTCTTAGCAAAGATATTGGAGGGGTTTGCCATTTCTTTCTCCAGCTCATTTGACAGATGAGGAAACTGAGGCCAACAAGGTGAAGTGACTTGACCAGAGTCACACATCTAGGAAGCGTCTAAGGCCAGATTGGAACTCAGGAAGACAATTTGTGTCGTCTAGCGAAACAAATTCTAACTAAGGACATATAAAAATTGTTTGTGACTCTTTTTGATCTGTCCAAGAAGGTGAATCTGAGAAGGCGTTGGTTACTTGGGGAATGGCGGAACAAGCTATGGTATATGAATGTGATGTAATGCTAAAATGCTGTAAGAAATGGTGAAGGAGAGGCCGCTAGGTGGCGCAGTGATTAGAGCACCAGCCCTGAAGTCAGGAGGACTTGAGTTCAAATCTAGTTTCAGACACCTCCTAGGCAAGTCACTTAACCTCAATCACCTCAGCAAAAAAAAAAATTTAAAATTTAAAATTTAAAAAGTATTTATACATATATGTGTATGTATACATATATGTATCTATATGTGTATATATGCATATATGTATTTGTATGTGTGTATATATACATATATGTATTTATATGTGTGTGTGTGTATATATATATATATATGTTGTGATAGGGGAGCCACCTGCCAGTGGCTGCTGGAGGTTTATTCAGACCTGTACAATGAGGATGATGATGATGTTACAAGGAGACTGAGATGCAGTTGCTGTTCTCTGACCTCTCTGACTGAGAGGCCGTTGCCGTTCTCTGACCTCCCTCCCCTTCCCTCTGCCTCCAATTTATCTCGTTCCCAGGCCACAAGCAACACCTGTGTCAGCAAAGGCTGCCCCACAGCTCCTTCAGACGCTATGGTCCACAGCTGTGGAGGCTCTCGGAGAATTGACCTGACCCTTCACCTGGGCACAGTCCTTAACACACACATATATATATGTAATATATATACATATACAGTACTTATATATATATATATGAATGTGTATCTTAAAGAAATGTGTTTCACTAGTCCAACAACGAGAAGATGAGGGCCTGAATATAAATGAGAGAATGGTTCTGAGATACTTTCTGAGACATAATTCGGTGGCACAGTGGATAGGAAGGAATCACAAAGACTCATCTTCATGAGTTCAAATATGGTTTCAGACACTTCCTAGTTGTGTGATCCTGGACTAGTCATTTAACCCTGTTTGCCTCAGTTTCTTTATCTAAATGAGCTGGAAAAGAATGGAAACCATTTGTGTGTTTTTGCCAAGAAATCTCCAAATGGGTCACAAGGAGTCAGACGTGACTGAAAATGAACAGCAACAACGGATGGCATGTGCCATGGGAGGCTGGAGGAGCTAGGAAGTTTGGGGCGGCCATCTTGAAGAATGAGAGTGAATCACATTAGAGAAATGAGATGGCCTTGCTGCAGTGAGGACCCAGGTTAGGTTAGATAACAGAAATGTGTAGTGGGCCCCAAGTGAGACAGTTCCATGGTTTCCTTCGCGTTCAACGGCGCATGAATAGCGTCAAAGGAAATGAATTGTGGGAGTAATCTGGAGTTGGGGTATTATGGCTAATAGGACAAAAAGATAAGGGATTCAAGAGCAGAGTAGAAGTTCATTCGTTCATTCATTCATTAAAGGGTTGAAAAAGAGAAAGGAGGAAGAATATAAGCAGCTCAGCAGTGATGGCCTGGGAAAGACTGAGTGATAGTGGGACAGAGGTCACGTGGAGGATGAAGAAGATAATTAAGGATTGTAGAGCATAAGGGAAAATGGAAAGATCAAAGTTTATGACCAGATAAAGAAACTTCAGGGCTCACAAATATGGAAACAGAAGACTTGTGGCTGATGTTTATTAAGTGCTAGTCCCTGGGGACACAAAAAGAAAGATGAAATGGTGACTACTCTCAAGGAGCTGCAGTTGATAGAGTACTGGCCCTGCAGCTAGGAGGACCTGAATTCAAATTCATCTTCAGACATTTACTAACTGTGTGACCCTGGGCAGATCATTTAACACTGACTGCCTCCGAAGGAAGGAAGGAAGGAAGGAAGGAAGGAAGGAAGGAAGGAAGGAAGGAAGGAAGGGAGAAAGGAAGGAAGGAAGGAAAGGAGGAAGGAAGAAGGGAGGGAGGGAGGGAGGAAAGAAGGGAGGGAGGGAGGGAGGAAAGAAGGAAGGAAGGAAGAAGGGAGAGAGGGAGGAAAGAAGGAAGGAAGGAAGGAAGGAAGGAAGGAAGGAAGGAAGGAAGGAAGGAAGGAAGGAAGGAAGGGAAAGGAGGAAGGAAGAAGGGAGGGAGGGAGGAAAGAAGGGAGGGAGGGAGGGAGGAAAGAAGGAAGGAAGGAAGAAGGGAGAGAGGGAGGAAAGAAGGAAGGAAGGAAGGAAGGAAGGAAGGAAGGAAGGAAGGAAGGAGGAAAGAAGGAAGGAAGGAAGGAAGGGAGAAAGGAAGGAAGGAAGGAAAGAAGGAAGGAAGGAAGAAGGGAGGGAGGGAGGGAGGAAAGAAGGGAGGGAGGAAAGAAGGAAGGAAGGAAGAAGGGAGAGAGGGAGGAAAGAAGGAAGGAAGGAAGGAAGGAAGGAAGGAAGGAAGGAAGGAAGGAAGGAAGGAAGGAAGGAAGGAAGGGAGAAAGGAAGGAAGGAAGGAAAGGAGGAAGGAAGAAGGGAGGGAGGGAGGGAGGAAAGAAGGGAGGGAGGGAGGGAGGAAAGAAGGAAGGAAGGAAGAAGGGAGAGAGGGAGGAAAGAAGGAAGGAAGGAAGGAAGGAAGGAGCACTGAATGTGGTGCCATACACCTGTACACCTATTACCAGAGTAGTCTGAGGCTTGGGGATCCCTTGAACTCAGGAGTTCTGAATTACTGTCTGTCTAAAAGGTGTCTGTCCCTGAGAGCAGGAGGGAGGCATTTAAAAAGCTGCTCTGGGAGAGGGGAAGCAGCCCAGATCAGAAAGGGCTCAGCAGTGGGGTCAGGCCCAGGTGTGGATGATGTCCTTCCTGCCTGGGTGAGATGAGGAGAACATGGTATCCCCAAATAGAAACTAATATTAAAAAGCTAGTGTGAACCAAAGAGATGGTACAGTGGATAAAACACCGGTCCTGGAGGCAAAAGGATCTGAGTTCCAATCTAGTCTCAGACATTTGACATTTACTGGCTGTGTGACCCTGGGCAAGTCACTTAACCTTGATTCCCTCCCAAAAAAAGAGCTAGTACAATAACCTAGGTTAGAGGTAATGAGGGTTTGATCTAAAATAATGGCTCTGTAAGTACAGAGAAGAGGTCAGAAAAGAAAGGCAGCTGAGGGGGAAATACCAAGATTTGGCAACTGATTGATTAATGGACTGAGAGAAAGTGGGAGCCAGAAAGAGATAGCAGGGCCCTTAAAATCCATCTAGTTCAACCCCTTCATTTTACAGAAGAAACTGAAGCCCAGAGATATCGAGACATTCATCCAGGAGTAAATTTCCCAGAGTCCTTGAGTTTCGGTTTCCTTTGTTCTTGGAGCAATTTCCACTCTGGTTTTGTTTTGCTTTTCTGGTATTTTGTAGGCTTCAGGAGGGGAGACAGGCAGATAGAGAAGTAGTAAGCAGAGTCCAGACTTGAACTCGGGTCTCCCTAATTCCCAACCCAGTGTTCTTGCCCACCAAAACAACTCCAAAGTTGGAAGACCAGAAGCATTGTTTCATTAGTTCCATCCCTTAAAGATTCTTTTATGTATCACAGGGTCAGAGATCGATCCCCGAATGACTGGAGCAATATTTGGGCCCCTTTAGGGCTTGGGCAGTTAGGTGGCATTGTAGTGGATAGAGCACTAGGTCTGGAGTCGGGAAAACCCGAGTTCAAATACAGCCTCAGATACTGTGTGATACTTGTGAGCCAAGGCATTTAACCATGCTTCCCCCAGCTTCCCCATCTGTAAAATGAGCTGGCAAAGGAAACAACAAACGAGTTCGGGATTTCTGCCAAGAAAACTTCAGATGGGGTCCCAGAGTCAGTACGAGCCGAAATGACCGAACAACAGCAACAAAAAAAGGGTTTGGGAACATCTGGAACTGAACAGAGGAGACTTGGCAGTGAAAGAAATGATTATTTCTCTCTTACATTAATAATCAATTATTAAATTAGGATCGGGCTTTCTTTCAGAGGCCTGTAAGTCATCCAGTCTCTGAAGGACGTCACTGATGGATGAGATTGCCCAAATCTCCAGGGTACAAGCTATCCGGTCCCGGGTGGGAGATCCCACACAACTGGAAAATCTTACAAAGGATTTAATCCAAGGTGAATTCTAGCCCACTGTGTTTCATTCTAGCAGGTTTGGGTAGGAGTGGGATCTTTTGGTCCAGACCAGAACTTCTTAAACTTTTTCCACTCACGACCCCTTTTCACCTGAGAAATTTTCATATATGGGTATATAATAGAAGTATACAGATCAAATGCTAAATGATAAGAAATCATAATTTTGCGACCTCCAC
This sequence comes from Sarcophilus harrisii, assembly GCF_902635505.1. Taxonomy (NCBI): domain Eukaryota; kingdom Metazoa; phylum Chordata; class Mammalia; order Dasyuromorphia; family Dasyuridae; genus Sarcophilus; species Sarcophilus harrisii. Next base: position 19,792,694 of record NC_045432.1, read on the forward strand.
ATTTTGTTACATGACCCCATACGGGTATGGCTAAGTCTCTCTGATTAAGACCGACTGATCAGAATCAAGTCCCCAGCCCCTCATTAGAATAGGTCCACCTGTCATCATTTTCATTCTTCTCGTTAATTAACCAGACTTGCTCGACCCCCTCAGGAACACTCCTTCTTCCAATAGCATGTAAGGACTGAGGGGTTCTGGGAGGAGTCTTTGGCATTCGAGAATGTCACTGGCCCCATTTATTAGTTATCGTAATACTTGTATGATTAATTAAATGTATAGTTGGATGATTCATAAAACGAATAATTATCCCAAAACTATGCTTCTTATACTTTTTTCTACATCACGGAGGGCAGGAGAAATGGTGTGGGATGGCCACTGGTCCCTGACCTTGACTTTTTCTTTGGTACTGGACTGGAGGAAGGGACCCAAGGCTCTATTTCCACCTCCCTCTCAGAAGGGCAGATACCAGCTTCTGGACATCGAAGTGCTGCCCTCTTGTGGGCGTCGAAGTGACTGGGCTCCATGCTCTGTTAAATGTTCAGATATTCTGATTTTTCTTGGGCAACAAGATAATTGTAGAAGTACAGATAGAAGAATGGTACGTGTTTAACATCTATTGGATAATTTGCCATCTAGGGAAGGGGGGAGTAAGGGGGAATTTGGAACACAAGGTTTTGCAAGGGTCAATGGTGAAAAATTATCTGGGCAGACGTTTTGAAAATAAAAAAAACTTTAATTAAAAAAAACAAACTTTTCAGATATTAAGGTGACTTCGTTTTTTTAGGCACTGAGGCAGCTGCGTGCCAGACCGAGACTACCAGTCAGGTTGGCTAGGCTGGAGGGAACGTGTGAGCAATAGAGAAGTAGAGAGCGTTAGTGTGCTCCCCACGTTTTTTGAATGATGTCTTTTGATTGGTGCATCAATTGGATTTAAATAAAGCACTTAAATTGTCAGCCTCACCATCTTCCAGTCGCCACTGGCCGATGGCGGGATAGGACCAGGACAAGTGGTGATTCCTTCAGATGCAGTGAATGACCTTGGGGCCTTTGATGTCTAACCAAGCTCAAAGCGTCCATTTCAGCCGCCTCCACAGCTGTTGGAGCACGTTGTTCTCATCTGCCCATTCTGCCAGGGGAAGTCTTGATGATACCTGGGGTAGCCACCACCCCACCCCACCCCCGGCTCCCTGTAGGGTTTGAGACCTTTGGTCCCCATCGACCCGGTTTAGCCCATCTACCAAAATGGCTTGCTAGGGTGCAGCTGCTGTGAACATTACAGCTTCTTGGAGCCATGGGAGAGCGGGAGACACCAAAGGGGGAACGGAGCCCTGTGAAGGGCCCAGGGGCCTTCCTGCCACAGGGACCAGTCTCCAGAAACATATACTGAGTTTTCTTCAGAGGAGCAATCCATCGGTATAATAATGAGACTCCCTCCTGCCAGGTTGGGGGCTCAGGTGGGTGCTTTGGGAAGACACGTGGGAATAGGCAGCCATCCCATTGGGTGACGGGAACCCTCCTGTTTAATTAAACTCTAAGTTGATCGTTGACTCTGTTTTCTTATTTTAAGATACATGCTTTTTTCTTTGTTCTAATTCCATAGGTGTTTCTCGGTTTTAGTCATAAGGTCAGGAAGAGGAGGAATGGAGAGTTAGACCAGAAATGGGTTTGGGCCTTTCTTTATATAACAGTGACCTTTGCCCTCCCAGATACCACCAGGAAGAGTCTGGTCATTTTTAAGATAGACCAATTCAACCAGTGGAAAGAGGCTGTTCCTCCGCACTTGACAGGGGGACACGAGAAGAGACGGTCCCTGGGGAGCTTCCACACGATCTTCTTGTCGTCTTGGAAGAATTTCTGCCCTGAGATTTTGGGGGGAGTGTTGGGGACTGGGAGGCAGGCTTCAGAACAGAAAAACCAATGGATGAATGGAGACTGAGACAAAGAGAAAGAAAGGGAGCAAGAGAGAGACAGAAGGGAGAGAGATGGGGGAGGGAGAAGGAGAAAAAGGGAGGGGGAGAGGGGAGGAGGTGAAGGGGAGGAGAGAGAGGCAGAGAGAGGAAAGACAGAGACAGAGACACACAGACAGACACAGACACCGAGACCGAGAGATGAGGGTAGGGGAGAGACAGAGAGAAAGAGAGGAGAAAAGGGAAGGGGAGAAGAGGGGAGGGGAGGAAAAGAAAGAAGGAGAAGGAGAAGAAAGATGGAGGGAGGGAGGGAGGGAGGGAGAGAAGCCTTGTCCTGAATTCCCTGGTGGGTGGTGGGTTTTATTTCCCCTGCTCAGATACTAGGAAAAGGGAAGGTTCTTTGTGCGCCCCCCAGATCCTGGAAGAACGGGGCTGAGCAGCGAGAACTCAGTCTGCTAAAGCAGAAGCGGACAGGGGAAGAGCGGAGGACCACGGCCGAGACTGGCGAGCCAAAGCACATGATCTCCCGCTGTGCCATGGACTAATGGAGGGTGATGCCGGCCTAGTCAGGAACAGTGCCCCTTGAACCGTGGGCCTCCCTGCATGTCTGTTAGGAGGAGGTTTGAGGAGAAAGGAGATCATTACCCAAGCTATGGAAGTTCCTACTGGCAAACTGCCATTTGAACACCTTTATTTACTCTTTGCTTATATGTCTAAACTACCAGTTTGTGTTACTAGATCTCTTGGCCACTAAGATGAAGGGGCCGAATGAGCTCCCCTCTGTGGTTCCTCCGAGCTCTAGATCTAGGCGCCTATTTGTGACCTTGGGCAAAGTCACTTCACTTCCTGTGGGCCTCAGTTTCTCCACCTGTAAAATGGGTGAGTTTGCCTTAAAGGCCCCATGATCCCATACAACTTACTTTTTTCCCCTGAGGCAATTAGGGTTAAGTGGTTTGCTCGGGGTCACACAGCCAGGAAGTGTTAAGTGTCTGAGATCAAATTTGAACTCAGGTCCTCCTGACTTCAGGTACTTTATCCACTGTGTCACCTAGCTGCCCCCATACAAGTTACTTCAACTTCCCTCCCTCCTGGACTCAGTTTCTTCCTCATTGAAATGAGAGGGTTGGTTTGGGTGCTTTTTGAAGTCCCTCCCAGCACTAGATCATGAATTCTGTACAAGTGAAGGGCTGGAGTCAAATCACTTGCCCCTCAGGGCCTCAGTTAACTGTAAAATGAGGGAAATGGGACTAAATAACCTTTGACACTCTACTAGCAAGTATCAGTATCTTCTAGCACTAGATCTAGAATATATGACCCAAGGCAAGTTGGGTCCTTCCTTGGAGATCCAGTTTCCTCCTCGGTAATTAGGGTTTGTTCTAGATGCCTTCCGAGGACGCTTGGAACTCTAGAACTAAGAGAGTGTGTGTGACATTGGGCCCCTCATTCTCTGGGCCTCAGTCTCCCCCTCTGCAAAATGAGAGGCTCAGAACACGTGTTGAGCAGCGAGTTATCTAAGCTTTTTCAATGAAAGACTGTGACTGAGAAGAAATACAGACAATCAGGATGGGAGGAATTTCATATTTTGGTAACTGAGGCACATTTGGGCCCTTTGCTGGGGGCCTAATGAACCACCCAAGGGCCTGCTTTACAACTAGATTGGGAAATCCAAAAGGGGGAGGAGTCAGAGAGGGGAGGGGCGTGTAGGCCATGTGTAGCCGGGTTGCCATCTGGTGGCGAAAACACCATACTACACCCCTGCCCTTTAACTGATTGAATACTTGTCATCAGGAAACAGCAGTCCCTGTGATCAACTAACGAGCATTTATCAATCGCCTACTGTTTGCCAAGCTGACAATACAGGAAAAGACAAAATCAGGCTCTGTCCTCATGGAGCTCCCTGTACTGAGAGATTCTACATATGGAAATGCAGACATAGATAGAGGTGGATAGAAAGGGAATGAGCAGGGAGGGGCGGGGGGGGGGGGGAAGGAGGGGGGACTTACTACCAAGTCCACCTGTAGCACTCACCACCCACCGCCAGCTGCCATTTCTGATTTGAACATATGCAAAAGGAACAATTTGTCGGCAGACAGCTTTCCAAGAGGGTGTTGTCTCCAACAAATCCAATGCTCTTTTAGGGACAACAAACAATTAGCAAAATAGAACCTTGTATTCATTCTCTGCTCCCTCCATTTGCCATGACTGTAAAAAGGCAGTCCGCTATAGAATACCATTTGGAAAGGCCCCCTTCACCCCCTTCGTCAAGGAAAGGGAGGAAGAGTCCAAGTTGTGAAAGGTTTTCAAAGCCAGAGGCTTTTATATTTGACCCTGGAGGTAATAGGGAGCCACTGGAGTTTGAGTCAGGAGAGTGATATGGTCAGCACAGAGCTTTAGGCAGATCCCTTTAGCAGATGAGGACCTGACCCAAGAGTGACATATGGGTGGACAGAGAAGGAGAAACATGAAGACGGATATAAGTCAAAATTGGATGTGTGGGGAAGAGCCAGGAGCTGAAGATGACACTTAGATCATGGGTCACTGAGAGGACGGCGTTGACCTTGATGGCAGTAGGTCAGAAGAAGAAAGGTTTGGGGGAAGAGACGAGTTCCACTTTGGATCTGTTGAATTTAAAATATTCAGTGGGAACATGTGCCAAAAAGTTTGGGGCAGCCCTTTTTGTAGTGGCAAGAAAGTGGAAACTGAGTGGATGCCCATCAGTTGGAGAAGGGCCGAACAAGTCATGGTATATGAAGATTATAGAATATTATTGTTCTATAAGAAATGACCAGCAGGAGGATTTCAGAGAGGCCTGGAGAGACTTACACGAACTGATGCTGAGGAAAGTGAATAGAACCAGGAGATCATTGTCCACAACAATAGCAAGGTTATGTCATGATCAACTGAGATGGACATGGCCCTTTTCAACAATGAGGTGATTCAAGGCAATTCCTTGCCATCCCCATCCAGAGAGCGAACTATGGAGACTGAATATGGATCAAAACATAGGATTTTCACCATTTTTGTGTTGTTGTTTTTTTCCTTTTGATCTGATTTGGGTCTTTTTCTGGCTCAGTGTGACAAATACGGAAACATGGATAGAATTGTACAGATTTACCCTAGATCAGATGGCTTGCTGGCTTGGGGAGGGGAGGGGAGAGGGAGAAAAATCTGTAGCACAAGGTTTTTCCAAGGTGAATGTTGAAAACTACATTTTCATAGATTTGGAAAAATAAAATACCATTAAAATTGGAAAGAAAAAAAAAAGAATTATCTGGTAAGAACGACAATCACTTGAATCAATGGGTCCATCAGGCAAGATAGAATTCCTAGCTTCCTTGGAGAATCAGCACAAGCCTCCTTCCAGAGGCCTTTCCTGGCCCCCCCAGGCTCTCTCCCCTAAGGCTACTTCTTCCTATTCTATAGTACTGTGTATATACCTACTTGTGAACATCTTCCTCATTAAACCAGAAGCTCCTCGAGGGCACGGACTGATGTTTGCTTTCTCTGTGTCCCTGTTGCTTAGCACAGTGCCTACCACATAGTAGGTGCTTAATGAATGCTTGTGGATTGGGGGAATTTGGCTTCGGTGACCCTTTATACATTTGTTACAATTATTGAGACCTTTTGGTTTTTTACATGACCCCAATATGCCCCGCTCACCGTCCCACTGAACCTTCCCTAGTACCAACGAGAAATTTTATCAAACTAACCTTGCGAGTTCTGGGGATACAGGACATTCCACGCCCGGCCTCCCCATCTCTATTAAGAGGAGGGAAATGGGCTTCATCGTTGGTCTTCTGGAACCAAGATTGATCACGGAATCCGAAATCGCCTCTTTCACTGGTGTTTTTCATTCATATTATCCTTCTTGTTGTTGACTTGTGGCCAACTCTTTGGGATTTTCTTGGGAAAACTACTGGAGTGGTTGACTATTTTCTTTCCAGTTCTTCCAACAGATGAGGAAACTGAGGTAAGCAGGGTGAAATGACTTACCCAGGGTCACACAGCTAAGAAGTGTCTGAGGCTGGATTTGAATTTAGTAAAAGGGCTAGCACTCTACCCTGCCACCTAGCTGCCCACTTGGAACATACTAGGCACTTAATAAATCCTTCCTTCCCGAGTGAAGAGTGTCATTTAGTTAGTAGATACACATTTCCTTCTCTATAGATCTTACTCTGTGGGCCCCTCCTCTCCAGCTGTGTGACCTTAAAGTTTCATCCTCTTTATGCCTCTGTTTCCCTTTCTGTAAAACGAAAGGGTTGAGCTAGGTAGTCTTCAAGGTCCCTCCCAGCTCTGACACTTTATCAGCATTACAACTTGTTCATCCTACCTGGGGGAGGGGCTGTGTTCCCCTGTAGTGTGCCCTTTAGGTTACCCTACACCACCTGTCCTAGGCCCTCCACACTCCCATGGGGTCCCTTATAAGCTCAGTGCCTTCTCCACAGAAACTTGTTCCCAGGAATCCCTGCACCACCACCTTCTGCCTGCCGGCCCCCTTTCCTCAGCTCCAGCTCCAGATGCTGGGTTGAAGTTATGAGCCTTCTGTCCAGCCCTAACCCCTTCACTGCCATTCCTCTCCCATTTCCTTTCTTTTTGCTCCTTCCACACCCAGTCCCTTCAGCAGACCTGGGGCCAGAGGGGCCTCTTCTGTTTGAATTACTACCACCTGACTCCTCTATGGGACCTCCCGGGACAGTGAAGGCCCGGGAACGGAGGGGACGAAAGGTCACTGGAGACTGAGAAGGGACAAGAATGACTAGACGGCAGACCAGTTCCAATGGTCTTGTGATGGAGAGAGCCACTCTCACCCAGAGAGGACTATGGGAACTGAGTGTGATCACAACATAACATTCTCACTCTCTTGTTGTTGTTTGCTTGCATTTTGTTTTCTTTCTCATTTTTTTTCCTTTTTGAGTTGGTTTTTCTTGTGCAGCAAGATCACTGTATAAATATGTACACATATATTGCATTTAACATATATTTGACCACGTTTAACATATATTGGATTACTTGCCACCTAGGGGAGGGAGTGAGGGGAAGGGGGGAATTGGAACACAGGATTTTGCAAGGGCTGATGTTAAGAATTGTCCATGCATATGTTTTGCAAAATAAAAAGCTTTAATAAATAAATAACAAAAATAAAGATCAAAAAATGACTAATAGGGAAGGATATAATTGGGAACAAGAGAGTGTGTCTGCAGAATCTATTTAGGAAGTGGGGAGCAGGGGGGGGCAGGGAATGAGACCAGCTCAGTCCTGGGAGTAACCACAAATCCGATTGGTCTCCTGAATGTCATAAGCTGAGGTCTATTATCAGTGTTTCATTTGTGTGCCTGTTTTATATTTTTATATTTACATTTTTCTTTTTGTTTTATTGTTTATTTATTTATTATTATATTTTATATACCCAGGGTCACGTGAAAGATTCTTGGGCGACAAGAATTACCAGTAGAAAAGTTTAAGAAGCCCGATTTAAATCACAGTGCTTGCCCCGAGGTAATATAAACGGGCAAGGGGCACCAGGAGTTGAGCTGGTGAGACCAGTGGTCAGTGTGGGAAGAGTGTTCACTGGTCACAGAAGAGTGAGGGAAAGAAGCATCTCCACCGCCATCCAACGCTGAAAAGAGGCCAGAATGACAGGTTGGCTTCCCCCAGTGGAAGAGGTCCAGCCCTCAGCTCCACTGTCCAGATCTCTGTTCGAATTCTCATCCCCTTCCCCGAATCGTGCTGGGATGTCCATAGGCCGTCCCGAGCCATCTCTTCTCCCATGGAAGGGAGGAAGTGCGGCCCACACACCCTCGGACACACCGGCCGGCCCGGTCCAACCCTCGTCCTCTCGACTTCAATGAACGCCCGTGCCGCCGCACGTGGGGTGCCCCCCATCCCACCACGGGGCCGCCCCAGCCCTTCACGGCGCCCTCCCAACAGTACACAGCCACACACGGATAACGCTCATGAGTACTTTATTTGCCGGGTGAAGGGTCTTTGCTCTCCCATACCTGCCTGTCTTAAGCACCTCACACCACTGCCCCCCCAAGACCACAAATACATATCGTGAGATATATACACAATATATATGTGTATATATGTATAAAGATATGCATATACATATGTATATATTAATATATATCCCGACTGTACAGTATTTATAGGTACAAAAGAGACAGGCTTAAAAACTGTAATTAATTAGATTAACAGCTATGCCCCCTCCCCCCTCCCCGCTCCCCGCTCCCCCCCACCCTGTCCCAATAATTACTTCTACAAAAAAGGCGTGGGATTTGAAATGCCAGAGATAGACAAGAGTGGTTACGGCTATCAGAAGAAAGGCAAGAGAGCACTAGCCGGACACTTGGGAGACCCGAGTTCAAGCCCCAGCTCTGCCCCTGACTAGCTATTTCTGACCTTAGGAGAGGCCGCCTCCTTCGCCCACCAGGCCGATCCCTAAGGTCCTTTCTATCACTACGGCGCTCGGGGATGAAGTCCCGGCTGATTAGCACAGTCGGTGTCTCGTATACAGAAAGCACTTAAGCAATGCTGGCTAAGCTGGTTTGTCAGGCTACCTGCATGATCACACTACCGCCCGGGGCTCGGGCAACGCCGGACCGCCACGGTCGGCCGAAACGGGGGCCCGGGCAGGCCGGAGGCCGGGCCACGGGGAGGTCTAATTCGCCTCCCGCTTTTGCCACGGCACGTAAAGCCGGCCGTCATCTTCTAGCAGCCACTGGGGCGGCGAGCGGAATGGGCCGCCAGCCAGCGGAATGGACCGCCGGCTGATACCATCAGGGCCGCAGCCCCGGCACCGCCGTCACCCGGTGGTGATTAACGTAGACTGCATCTAGGAGGAAATCAACAGCCTGGTGGCCAGGCGGTTGGATCTGGGATGTCACTGGGAGAGGGGAAGGTCCCTCCAGTTGAGAAGTCTCTCCACCAGGGCAGATTCTCACCAGTCTCAGTGAGAGGTCAAGGACTTGCCCAGGGTCACAAAGTCAGGACAGATTAGATGCGGGACCGGAACTGAGGCTTTCCTGGTGCCAAAGCCCAACTTCCTACCTGCCACGCTGCCCCGCAATTTGAGCTTGATATCAAGGAAAACCTTCCCACTGAGCGGCACTGTGCCGAGGGAAGTCGATGGGCAGCCTCACGGGCCTAGGGGAGAGGGGAGCCCTCGAGCAGGGGTCGGAGGCCTTGTCAGGGATATCGGGCAAGCACCGGACAAAGCGCCCTCTGCCATGCTTTCCGATAGACTGGCTCCGCACTAGGAGACACCCCGACACCCCACTCGGTCTCCTTTTGCCCAGGCCCTGGTGATAAGGGCTCACTGCGGGGAGAAACCTCCACATAGAGGGGAGGTGCTGGTCTCTTGGGGGCCACAGAGAGATATCCCCAACCCTTCCCAGTCTGGGGCTCTCATTTGGGGGTCTCTTGGAAGCCAGCATTACACTGGTTCAGATCCAGTCTAGCCCAGTCAAAGCAGGCCTGCCCACTTACTCTCCCTGCAAGCTCTCTCCCTTTCTCTCTGTTTCTCTGTCTCTGTCTCTGTCTCTCTCTCTCTCACTCTCTCCTCTCTCTCTCCTTCTCTCTCTTTCTCTCTCACTCTGTTTCTCTCTCACTCTGTTTCTCTCTCTCTCTCTCTCTCTCTCTCTCTCTCTCTCTCTCTGGGAGGGGAAGGGGCTCCTTCACTGGGGCTTGGGGTTTTCTGGCTGGTAAATAGGAGTTGTTCCAGCCCATCCATTTTCTATACCTCAAAATGAGGCAGTCAGGGGGTGGGGGCGGGGGCAGGGGTAAGGGAAAGGAAAGGGGGCCACATAGGCCCCGCTGGGTGGCGAGGCCCTCGGCAGGCCCAGTTCAGGGGCCATGTTTGTTTGCTCTCTTCAGCTAGCTATGCTGGGAAGACCCAAATGAGAGCATCCCTGGGCCCCACCTGGCCCCACCTGTTCACAGCTTTGTCTCAGGGATGGGCCGCATGGTGGCGAAGGAATCTCGGATCCTCGCCACTTCCATGGCACACAGATGCCCAAACACCTTGTTATACCAGTCAGGAGAATGGCCCCTAGGGAAGTAAAAGCAGCAAGTCAGAGCAAGCAGAATATCCCAGCTTCTCCTCAGGATGCTCTGGGCTGAGGGGAAGCCTTGACTCCAATAAGGATCTAGGGACACATGGACGGAAGAGAGAAAAGGTTCTGGGATGGGGGAAAGAAGGGAGGGGAGCGGGAAGATCCCAGGGCCAGGGAGGGGAGCGGGAGGATCCCAGGGCCAGGGAGGGGAGTGGGAGGATCCCAGGGCCAGGGGATGTCAGCCAGAGATGGGATTCTTACCGGAGGTCGGCCCTGCAAATGTGGATTAGGCGGGAGTGCCCCGGGCCGTAGGGTTCGATGAGGTACTGAGAAGTGAGCAGCATGGCTCGGACCCCAGACTCTGGAATTGGCTCCTCAGGCTCCAAAGACTGAGAAACAAGCAGACAGCCCCCTCGTGGTAGGTCTGAGCGCCACATCCTGGGGGAGGAAAGAGAAGTGAGCCAAGGGCAATCTGGCTGGGGAGGGCCCACCCTCCCCACCCCCCACGGGCAGGAAGCTCACCGGAGCACCACGAAGTCTCGGGAGGGCTGAGGGGCCATGCTGTCTGTGACGTAGTGGTAGACGTCCACCCCGGGGCCCAGGGACTCCAGCACGTGAGCCCGCAGCAGGTCCTCGTCCCACATGGCCCTTTCCCGCAGCACTCGATGCAGGACCGCCACCGGCGGAGCTGCCACCTCCGTGGTCACTTTCCACAGGCGCAGGGGGTGGCCATCCCGGACCTGTGGGACACTCGGAGGAGTCACAGCGCTTCTAGGGTTCAGCTCCCGCCATCCAATTCCCTGCAGTGCCGGCCCCCCGGGTGGCCGGGATTCTGCCCGGGACACGATTCCCCACAGCACCCCTCTCCCAGGTCAATTCAAACCTTGTTTCTCTGCCCTTTCTCTTCCCGTGTCCTGCCCCGCCCCCCAACCTCTGACCCCTCAAGATACCCTCCATCCTAACTTGTATGACCTAGGGTCCTTCCTCCTCCTGGACCTCAGTTTCCTCCCCTGTAGCCTGACTGGGTAGAAGATTATATACTCTCTGAGATCCCATGGATCCGTAACGTGCTGTTGAGGGGGCATCTGCTCTCTGGTTCCCGATGACCTACTCTTGAGTAGCCCTATTATTGTATTTCTTGGGAACTAATGGAGAAAGCATAAGGACTTGAAGTAAGGAAGGCTCGAGTATGAGGCCTCCCTTGGACCCTGAGTAAGTCACTGACCCCTCTCAGCTTCCACTTCCTATCTGTGAAATGGGGATAATAACGGTATCCACCTCATAGGGTTGCATGAAGCAAATGAGAGAATCCACAATATAGAATCTGCAAACTTAAAGCGTTAAAAGCTTTTTATTGTAGTTATTAGAGGCAGCGGGATGAGGTGGATGAGAGACGCTGCCTCTAAGGCACAAAGTCCTGGCTTCAAGTCTCCTCCTAGACACACATTTACCCCCTTAGTGCCTCAGGCAATCCCTTGAGAGCACAGTTACAGAGAAGGTGCTGACTCGCACCGGTGGATTGAGTTCCCCATCTAGGAGTCCCCATGGCAGTGAAATTGAAAGGGCAGGCCCACTTTCCATCCCGGTCCTCATTATTATCATGGGCCGTAGGTACGGGCTCACCATTGGGGCTAGCCCCGAGTTGACCCGACCACTGCGGGAAGGACCCCGGCCTGGTCCCCGGGGACGGCCCCGCCCCTGCTGACGCCGCGGCCACACTGACCTTCTTACTGGCCAGCTCCGTGTGCTGGGGTCCGGGCATGTTGAGCCAGCCCTTGAATCGCTCGGCAGCCTCCTGCAGCAGGCTCTGCACGCTCCCCTCCAGGTAGTCCCCAGGCTTGTCCCGGAGCTCAGCCAGAGCCAGGGGAGGGGAGTTAGGCTTGGTCACCACGTAGGAGTTGCACAGCTGCAGCATCATATCTTGGGGCACCTGGGGACGGCCAGAACAGGAATGGATCCCCTGGCCTCTCTGGAGGCCCAGTTGGGTGCAGCAAGGGAAAAATAAAGGGAGCCCCATGGGAAAAAAAGGGAAATCCAAAGAAGGCTGTCAGGGTGGGACCAAAACAGCCAGGGAAGAGTCCCCTGTCCAGAGAGCAGGAAGCGCCCTCTTTGGGAGGAGGAGCCTCTTTGGAGCAGTGCTTGTTAACACCCTACGACCATCTCTCTATTGGGGAATGGCTCTTGTTTTGACGTATCCGTTCCCTCTACATTATAGATATCAGATCTTTAGCAAATTTTCCGTGAAGATTCCTTTCCCTCGTTCATTGTTTTCCTTCTGATCCCAAGTGCGCTGGTTATGTCACCTCACCTGAAAGAGCTTCTTGCAATCAGTGATCATGTGGGACAGGCCCTGGGTGGCAGCCATGTTCTCGCTCAGGTCTCTTGGGGCCGGCTTGCCCGACTGGCCACGTCTGGGAATAACTCTGGAGGAGACAACAGGAGGAAAAACCGCTGAGGTTCCTGGCCTGACCCCGCCCTGACCCCTTCGCTCCAAAAAACACTGACAAACATGCGCCGAGTGCGGCAGACGCAGCACAACGGAGAGCCGATCTTCCCTTAGGGCCTTGGGCTCAAATGCCATCCCGAGCAAGTCCCCACTGTCCCCAAGACAACTCTACAACCCAAAGTTGTGGAAGGGGTGCCAATGTACAGAGGAAAAGGAATCCCCCCCCGTCAGAGGGCTGCCGGAGAAAAACCAAGGAACAAATATGTAAACGAGGAGGCAAACGAGCAAACAAAGAAATAAGTCATGGGTTCTACAAAATTCTCATTTTGTGGATGAGGAGGTGAGACTCTGGTTTTGAGCCAGGACACTGTCAGGCAGCCTGCCTTGGGATGCTTGCAGTTCCACCTCCCCCCAGATCTGCTGCGAGACAGCCAGGTACTGTTCATGGGTGTCGGGCTGATCCTTGTGGGGACTCCTTTCTAGGTCAGGCTCGAGGTCCCTTGGCCACAAGGCCAAGTCCAATTAGCTTCCTTTTCACTCCTCTCCTCAACCCACCCAATCCCTGTCCCTCCCATCCAACTAGTAACTCTGGTAATCCTGCCATCCACCCTGCCCTAGATCTCCCCCACTTCTCAGCGGACCATCAAAGCCCGGGCCCCCCACTCTTCCCTGAAGGACCCAATCCACTCAGCTTTGGCACAATGGTCTGAGCAGCACCGCCCTGCCTGGTGGCCAAGGGAGCGCCGACTCTCTCAGGGCACGGGAGCCAACTGGCGGGCCCCAGACCCTGCTTCATCCTCCTGTCAAGTCCTGCCTCTCGTATCGGGAAGAGCACCCCGGGGAGGCCGCTCGTGTGCCCTCGCCCCGGAAGCTTTAACCTGGTTGGGGACCGGACTTGGGATGAGCAGCCCTGACCGGTGAGCAGCTGGCCCCAGATTCGGCTCCACGGCCCGCGTCTCGGCAGCCACACGCATTGCCCCTGCCCCGTCACCATCTCCCTGTGCTCCCTGCCTGCCGCAACGCCGCCTGCACTCGTTCATCATCTGGTCACCGGTGTGTAGTCCGGCCTGGTCCCAGCCCCTAACCTGGGAGAAGTGCTGTCCTTCGAGATGTTGAGGTGAAAGATGGAGGGCGCCAGGCACACGGCCAGGTTGCCGGCAGTCATCTGGTTTTCTTGGGCGGCAGCGATGTCACTCAGGAAGTAAAGCAAGGTCTGCAGCACCTCCCGGTTCTCATCAGGCAGCAGAACCACAGCTGCCTGGGCAGCCAACAGTTGCTGGTCCTTTGGGACAACTGCTGGGATAGGGAAGAAGGACCAAGTGACCCTCCCCAGATCCACCGACCTGGACTCCAGGCCCTCCCTAACCCTCCCTCCCACCCCATCCCAACCTTTGCCTGCAAAGCCCTTCAGTGGAACACGGGTGGATCTGGAGGGCCCTCAGAATTCACCCTCCAAGTTGGAAGGGTTTTAGAGGCTACCACATCCAAATGGCACCCATTTTACAGAGGAAGAAACTGAGGCCCGGGGAGAGAAAGTAGCTGACTCCAAGGTGCTCTGGTTCCAAGTCCCACTGTCTTTCTATTATACCACAGCCTTCATCTTTTCAGATGAGGAAACAGAGGCCCAAAGGTACAAGGACAGATCGGAGCTGTGGGCTGCTCCTCTGCAGCGCCCTATCTGGAAGCCATCAAATGGGATCTTTACAGGTGATCCTCCCTCCCCTAGAGCCACGCTACTTAAATTGGACCCTAGACAAGTCACTTCTCCTCTAAGCTTGAGTCTTTCTATCTGTGAAATGGGACCAATCATATTTATATGACTCAGCTGTCAGAGCAATATTATTCTCCTCATTCTTCAGGCGAGGGAATGGGCAAGTCCAAGGGCACAGGGCAAGCTGAGGCCCTTCCCCGAACAGTAGGTCAAGCCCACTCACACTGGTACAGGCGCAAGAAGGTGGTGGTCAGCTTGCTGGTGAAGATGGGCTCCGGTAGGTCTCGGAAGTACTGCTTCAGCAGGTCCGCCACGTCATAGGCCGATTGGCCTTCATAGACCACGTGCTCCGGGGAGGCCTCATTCATCTGCCTCAGGGTCTGGATCCGGGACTTCACCCCAGACTTGCGGAAAATGCCCACCTGGCCAAGCCAGAGAAGAGGAGAAAGCGGTGAAGAGGCCCGCCCTCAGTGGGAGGGCTCCCCCGCTGACCGGCTCCAGGCAGACCCCCGCTTCCCTCAGCTGCTCCTGGCAGGATGACCGGTTCCCCTTCGGGGCCGACGGGGTCACCTCATCCTACCACTGGGGATTGGTGGGAGCCCTGGCCCAGCCACATCATCATAGAGAAGGACATGGGAACCCAAAGACACGTGATGAAAACAGGCAACAAGTGAGCAAAGTGGGACCATGTGAGGTCAGCAGGAGCCCGGCAAAGACACAGAGGTCAAAGTGCAGCAGGTTCAGCCCTGGGGTGGGCTGGGGCAGGTGCCAGAGGCTAAGGACCCTTCTATGAGCTCAGAGAGGATATGAGAGGGGAGGGAGAAAATGGATTCTGGGATTAGACATGAAAAGCAGGAAGAGGGAAGGGCATCCCAAGCAAAGGGCAGCTGTAGGAGAATGAGGGGCTGTGGCTCTGCCGCCTGGGCCCCTGGGGCCAAGAGCAGCTCCTTCCCTTGTACGTGGCTAACTTCCTTCGCACGTAGCGGGCTCGGGTAACGGGACGGAGGCCGAAGCTTGGAGATGGCGCCCAAGGGGGATGTGGAGCCCACGTCTCACCTGGTCCAAGCACTGGCTCCGGAGATAGCGCATGGCCTGCTGAATGCTCTGAGGCAGAGGCTGGCCGGTCCTCTGCATATGGATCAGGAGGGGCACGCCAAAGACACTCTTGCCCTGGTAGCTGGGAGTCTTGCTCCTTTTCATGAACTTGGGGACTGACCTGTCAAGGGCGGGAGGCCACGCTCAGAGCCCAGGCGAGGCCGAGGCCTGGTACTGGCAGGAGCTATCTGCCTGAAACCATGTCCTGCAGCCGGATTCTCCCCAAAGAGAGCTAACACCGCTTCGGTCATGCTTTAGACACAGCTCGGGCCCATTTTGCACACTTGGTCCCACTTTCCGCCCCAGGAGCACATCATGGGCTGCGCACCTTCCCGAGACACCTCCCTGGTGCGCCTGGACCCCCGCACCCACCACCTGCCTCACCGGAGGCTCTCCCCAAGGCTCCCAGCAGCACCCTTGCTCACCAGGCCCAGGTCTGCTTGTGGGGCACGGAGTATTTCTCCATTAAGGCCGTGAGCCGCAGAAGGGACCCCTTGTGGAGCAGGTTGAGCTGAGCCACGGACTGGCGGTTGAGCTCGAGGGAAGCCGAGTTGAGGCTGGGCCGGTGGGAGTTCTGGAAGCTGTGCCAGCGGAGCTTCCTGGTGGGGAGAGAGAAAAGTGGGGTTCAGGAGTTGCCCACCTCCATTTCCCTCCAATAGCACCTGTCCTCTGGAATTAGCTTCCATCTGTACCATGCTCGTCTATGGGCACGTCCGGGGCTGTTACTCTTGGATTTCTTTGGCTCCCCAGTGCCTTGCACATGCTATCTGCTTAAATAACACCTCGATGTCCCCACTGATGACAGGGTCATTCATCATTCCTGTCCAATGTGGGATACTGGCTCCCATAGGGTCACTGAAGAGCTGGCTAGAGAAGGCAGCTTGTCGTCCCTAATGTCAGAGGTCAATGATCCACATACGGTGTTCAGGCTAGATCCTGAGAACCCTAGTGTTGACCTGAAACTTCAGGGGCCTTTTAAGTCCAATTCCCCCATTTCACAGAAGAGGAAACTGAGACGTAGGGAGGGGAGATACGCCATCTGAGATCTGATAAGTCATAAATTGTAAAGCTGGCATCTGAACCCAGCTATTTAACCTCCAAATTCCGTGTCCTTTCCCTGTCCTGCTGCCTCCTGTCTGCCGGGGGGAGATCAGCCTCTACTTCCCACAGGGTAAAAGTGCTAGACTCACTCCTTGCTTTCCACTCACAATTTCCAGGCCCAGGTTCCCAGGCTTTGGCGAAGTTAGGCTCCACCCATGCTCTATGTGAGCCAATGGCATTAAGTGAGCCTGCAGAGGCATCTGGGCCGAGACCACTAGAGGGCAACAGAGGCCGCTGCTGGGGACCGCTCAATTAGCCCCAGCTTGAGCTCCCTGGGGTGTGGGAGAAAGCCTGTGCACACCAGAAGGTCCCCTCTGGCTCTCCCTGCCCTGGTCACTCAACAGAGCAACAGGAGGCCACAGGGGGAGAGAGAGTGCAGAGTCTGTGTGGGCCTGGGAACCTCTTATGGGTCAGGGGGGAGAGAGAGAGAAGGGAAGGTCAGAGGAAGAGGGTTGGGGGCTCCCCCTACTTCCTGTGCCGGGGTGATGACCTGCATGTCAGGAGTTTCTGGCTAACAGAACTAAGGCTCTCGACTGGGGGGGGGGGAGGCCGGAAAAAATGAGAACACAGCGTTTTGTGGGGATGTTGAAAATTAAGCATGTATAGATTTTGAAAATAAAAAGCTTTAGTTAAAAAAACCCCAAGGCACCTGGGTAGCACCTCCATTGCCAATAGCTGACTATAGAGCCAGGCACTTCTTTATCAGTCTCGGTTCTCACATCCAGAAAACGAAGGAACGGACAAGATTGCTTCCTCTTCGGACATGACATCCCTTGTAAGGCCCCCCCCCCAGCTCTGCATTTCCCTGTTCCAAGGCCCGTCCCCACTGCCATCCCCTGTTACAAGGCTGTCCCACCTCTGCCATTCTGGGTTGTGACCCCTTGTGTCAGCAGTTCCCATGTTTCCCCGGTAACTCACCTGCAGGGCCTGGTAAGCGAAGCTCCCACGCCGGAGTCCCGGCGCTCTCGGATCTCGGTCTCCTCAGTTTCGTTCAGGGAGTTTCCGGTACTGTCGAAGTCACTGGCAGACGTGCCCACGTCAGACATGGAGTGCTCCTCTTCCAGGTGCAGGCTAAAGGGGAAAGCCTGCTCTCCAACTGAATCTGTGTCCTCCTCTTCTTCTTCATCCTCCTCTTCCTGCCGAGGCGGCCCCATCTCCGGGCACACGGCCTGGGACCAGAGCTCCACATGTTTCTGTAGGCCCCACATGTCCTGGAGGATGTCGTCCAGCTGGGCACAGTTGGCCTCGGGCTCCAAGTCCCTCGGCTCCTCCCCCCTGCCCGCCATCTCGGGTATGTTGTCGTAGACGCTGAGGCGGCTGTCCATGGAGCTGCACGAGCCCCGCCGTTTCTCTGGGCCCCAGCTCCCCGGCTTCTGCCAGTCCACTAGGCGGCGCCCTTCCTTGGGGCACAGGCTCTCGATGGACAGAGATCGGGGGAAGGTACCCGGCTTGTGGTCCCCCGGCACGTGCACCAAGCAGGCCTGCCAGTGTCCATGCTGCTGCTGCTGCCACTTTGACTCTGGTACGGGCCCCGAGCCCCGAGCCCCAGCCCCCTCGGTCTCTGCATCTGGATCCTGGCTCTTGGAGGAATAGAAGCCGGCCGAGAGAAAGCTCCGGCGGCCGTGGAAGGAGAAAGCCTTCCCGACCTTGTCGGGGGCGGCGGCCTTGGCGGCAGCGTTTGGCTCCCCCAGGCCCGGCCTGGCCTCGGGGCTTCCTGGCTTCTCCCTCCTCCGCAGAGAGTCCAGGTGCCGGAGAAAGCTTCGGGTACGGCGTTTCCTCGGCTTGTCTGAGGCGCCGTCCGCCTCCTGGGGCAGACCGAGGAGGGAGCTGGGACTGGGGACCCACGTTGGCGACTCGAGCTGGGCCCCAGCCTGATCTGGGGGCTCTGGCGGGGGTGCCACCACGACAGCCAGCGTGTCCCGAGCCATATCGCCGGGTTGGCTGGTCTGGGATGCGGCGCTGACGTTGGTGAGGATGCTCTCGTGGCTGGAAGCCGCCCACAGGCCCGCTCCGGGGGAGACCACCAGGTCTGGAGAGCCCAGGCGGGACCAGCGCCGACTATCCCGCTGGAAAGTCCAATTGTTGCTGATGGCACACAAGTCTTCCTCCTCTGGGTCTTCATTCTGCACGAGATTCCCAAGAGTCAGAGTCCCCAGCTCAGGCCCATGGGCTTTGTGGGTCAATCCCAGGGAAACTCCAGGGAGACCCCAACCCCTCTTCACGCCCTCACAAAGCCCCGGAAGAAAGGAAACAGAATGAAACGGGACAGAGGATCCCCGGAGTCAACTTAGTGGTCCAGCCTGGGGACGAGGCCGTCTCTGCCACCCCCAGTCTAGCTTGGAAAACAGTTTCTCTGAGAGGCAAGACCCTGTTGAGTAAGCAACTCCTGGGTTTTACTGCAAAAAGCAACGGGAGTCACGAGACCTGGGTGCTTCAGGCCTGACACAAAGCGCCCGGCACCCGGCGGGCACTCAATGAATGTTGTCGATTGATCGCCTGCCACCAACTGGCGGCATAACCTTGGACAAGTCCCTACCCCTGCAGGGGTCATGCACCTCCTCCAAAAAATGAATCGAGATCTGCTCACGAGGGTCAACCAAGGGTTGCAGCTCACAGAGGCTCCCTGGCCTCTTCCCCAGAAATCCTCACAGGCACTGCCCCATTTGGAGAGACCGTCCAGCCACCCAGAGGAGGGAACTGCTCCCCCCCCCCACATGCACAACCTGGATCCCCAAATGGCACATTTGCTCAGCACTCCCCGCCTTCCCCAGGGGCCTGTGCCGGGGGCCTAGCCTCACCGCTTTGTGCTGACTGCGAACCTCCAGTTTCATCGAGGCGCAGGCGTTGAGGGTCATCAGTCTCCTACAAAAGAGGAGCGAGAGGGAAAAGCGTTCAGACACATGCCCCCTTTCTGACACCAATCCCCCCATTAGCACTGGTCCCCTCGGCGCTCCTCAGCTCAGAAGGCGTCTTCCCTGCAAGGACCTGGGGCCTTTTCTCTAGCCAGCCTTACCGGCAGAGGGCACGCAGGGAATCCTGGTCCAAAAAGCCATGGTCCTTCTTCACAGAGGTGATATCCAGAGGGAAGAGGGAATCTGGGGGGACAGGAGGGGGGTGTGGTGAGAACCACAGAAATGTCAGGACCTGCTTGGGGACAGGGGGGAATCACAGAAAACAGACTCTACTAGATGCTGGGGAAAGGGATCCCCAAATGCAGACTGTGTCAGAGCCTGAGGAGGGGGAGCCCCAAAAGCAGATTCAGAGCCTGGGGAGGAGGGCTCCCAGACCACCGACTGTGCCAGTCTGGAGCCAGATGCCTGAGAACTGTGGATACGTCTGTGGAGTGGGGAGAAGCTGTGTATTTTATAGAAGAAGCTCAAGAGAAGGGAAGAACCATGCCCCGGCCGGCTCAAGAGACCCTGCCACGGTAAGAAAAGCCTCCGGACAAACCGGCCCAGCGTCCGCTTACTCTTTTAGGAAATCCTTACAGAGTTTCAGGGCAGGAATCAGGCCGTGCCATCTGTCAGTTCTCCCCCCTGGAGGCCCCACGGGGAGGGAACCCTCTTGTGGTGCCAGAAGCTTTGGTCAGAGATAAGGGCTCAGGCCCGCACGCCACACCTGGAGCCCGGGAGCTCAGTGGCCCGGGGCCCTTGGCCCGTCCAAGTTCCAGAAGTAGCTGCCAGGCCCCCGGCCTCCACCCCTGCACACAGGGGGCGGCGGGGAGCTCAGGGCTCAGCCTCTGCCGCTCAGTTACGTGAGAGAGGGGACTTGTTGGGCCACTTTCTAATGAGGTCCGGGCTCAGTCCCCAGGAGCCCCCTGGACCACAAGCAGAGGGAAGTCAGAGATGGAGGGAGGGGTCTCCAATGAGTGCCCGGAGGATTAGCCCTTACCTTCATAGAGCTGGGCATACTGGGGAAACCCCGCTGCTCGCAGCCAGTCACAAGCTTTCTTAGCCTCAATTTCTGAAAGAGAGAACAAAAGAAAGTCAGTGTTGGGGGAAGGGGGCCTGGAGATGGGCAGGGATGGGGAGGTTGGGAATGCGGGGGTGGGGATGGGAGAGAACCCTCTGTCTCTTCAGCAGGTGAGCCGAGAGGCCGGATTCCAGAACGAGGCAGGAACAAGACTGAGATCCTGAGTAAATCCCACAAAACGCCCAAGTGGGGCTCTGGCGGGACCCCCTCCTCCGCCAAATGAACGTATGGTCTTTTTCAGCTCTAGAGGCTGCGAGAAGCTCACTTCCCTTGGCCTCATTTCCTCCAATCTAATCCACTCATTGTACAGGCTAGGGAAACTGAGGCTCAGAGAAGGGAAATGGCTTGCTACAGGTCACTCGGAGAGCCAGGAGCTCCCACTCCAACATCCACATTCTTTCCCTGGTAGCCCACGGTGAAGGAGAGAGCAAAACAGACATGAAAGGTAGGATTCATCCACAGGTCTGACCTCTTTAAAAAAAATTACCCAAGAGGCAAGTAAATAAAACCCCAGGAATAAAAACTAGCATTAGGTTTCTTCTGATTTCTCCTATTTCGGCCCAACATCTACGAAGGGAGGATTGGAGGAGGGAGCCACAGGAAAACTAGACCCCCAAATGATCATTTGGACCAGAGGGCACTGTATTGAGCTCTCCGGGCAAGACCTAAAGCCTCCTGGGCCCACCCTCCAAGGTCACTAAGAATAGAGGAAGATACATGAGAACTGATGGAAGAGAACTCACAATAGTCTGGAACCTTCTTAGATCAAACTTTCATTACTACTCCCTTTGCTCAAGAACTATCAAAGGCTCCCTGTTTCCTAAGGAATCAAGTTTCATCTCCTTTCCGTCTTTCAAAGCCTTCTCTAATTGGGTCCAACTTTATCTCTCATGACTCCTTCCCCATCCCCCCCTCCACCTCCCCAGAACAGTCTTTCTTGGTCTGCCTCTCCATCTCCCTCTCTCCCAGTCAGGCTCATCTCCTTGCTCCCTATCCTATCCTGCTCCCCCCCACCCCAGCCCTCAAAGATTCCTAGCCCTCCAAGGCCCCATCAGAGCCAGGTGGCCTTTCCTGCCTGGCCCAGCCATGGCGATGGCTTCTTTTCCCAGCATTCAGTCTAGACTGCAGACTAGCCCACCATATATTGTCCACTACTGTTATAAACACGCATCTCTGGTCTCCTTTGCTGGGCTCGGCCCTGACTGTGGAACCCTAAGCCAGAAGGCTGCTTCTCCCCTGCCTGCCACGCCCCCCATCCATCCCCAAGCATTTCCTCTCCCCGTCTCTCCACCCCCAGAACCCAGCCTCGCTATGCCGGCCCCACCACTGCCAAGGTCAAGGCCCTTCTGGTGGGTCAGGCGTGGCCTCCCAGAGAGAAGGGATCACTTTTTCCAAGACCGGAAGAGCGTTCCCTTCCATACCCTCCCTCCAAAGGAAATCCAGGATGGGATCTTGGCAGCCAGGCCCAACAGACAAGACAAGACAGTATTTCTGAGAAGCTGGGCAGCGACCATGGGGAGGACGGGGGAGGGGGTTGAGAAAGGGAGATAGGGGAGGAAGGAGGACAAGGTCAGGAAATGGATCGGAAAAGAGTAATGAAGACTCAAAGAACAGGTCACAGACAGATGCGATCTCTAGGCTGGAAGGAGGTTGCTTGGACAGGCCTTGGGAGACTTTGTGGTCTGCCTGGTTTTATTTTTAATATTCCTATCTCCAGACTTAGCACCATGCTCCCAACGTTATAAGTATTTCATAAAATGTGTTCTTTCTTTCCATGGATTTCATAAAGTTCTCTTCTCACTATGTATTTCATGAAATGCTTTCATTCTTATTTTTTCTACATATGGAATAAAATGTTTCTTTCTTTCCTTCCTTCCTTCCTTCCTTCTTTCTTTCTTTCTTTCCTTCTTTCCTTTCTTCTTTCTTTCTTTCCTCCTTTCCTTCCTTTTTTCTTTCTTTCTTTCCTCCTTTTCTTCCTTTTTTCTTTCTTTCTTTCCATGTATTTCATAAAATTCTTTTCTCTGTATATATTTCATGAAATACTTTCATTCTTTTCTTTCTACATATGGAATAAAATGTTTATTTCCTTCCTTTCTTTCTTTCCTTCCTTTTTTCTTTCCTTCTTTCTTTCCATGTATTTCATAAAATTCTTTTCTCTGTATGTATTTCATGAAATACTTTCATTCTTTTCTTTCTACATATGGAAGAAAATGTTTCTTTCTTTCTTTCCTTCCTTCCTTCCTTCCTTCTTTCCTTCCTTCCTCCTTTCCTTCCTTCCTTCTTTCTTTCTTTCTTGCTTGCTTTCTTTCCATGTATTTCATAAAATTCTTTTCTCTATATGTATTTAATGAAATTCTTTCTTTTCTTTCTACATATGGAATAAAATGTTTCCTTCTTTCTTTCTTTCCTTCCTTTTTCTTTCTTTCTTTCCTTCTTTCTTTCCTCCTTTCCTTCCTTCCTTCCTTCCTTTCTTTCTTTCTTTCTTTCTTTCTTTCTTTCTTTCTTTCTTTCCATGTATTTCATAAAATTCTTTTCTCACTATGTATTTAATGAAATGCTTTCTTTTCTTTCTACATACAGAATAAAATGTTTCTTTCCTTCTTTCCATAGATTTCATAAAATTCTTTTCTCACTCTGTATTTAATGAAACGCTTTCTTTCTTTCCTTTCTCCACACGGAATAGCAGGCTTTCATTTTTCCTTCCTTTCTTTCTTTCCTGTCATTCGTTCAGCTTGCAAATGAGGGGCCCTTGCAGATGGCATCAACAGGAAGGAAAAGGCTCCTCAAGGCTGGCCCTTGGGTTCAACACCTACTCTCAGATGGCGTGGGTATCAGAGCATATAAGGATATGTGTGTACACACGCGTATTTACTTCCACGAATGGTAAATAAGTGTCACAAAACCCTTTCAGCAAAAAAGATGGCCGGATCCAGAGCCAGGTCCCATAGTTTCAGAGGAAGATCCCAGACTGGCAGAGCTAAGAGGGACTTTAGGATGTGGAATATCAAAGCTGGAAGGGCCTTTAGAACACTGAGCGCCAATGCTTGGGAAGGTGGCTACTTTAAAACATACAAACATAATTTTTACATGTAACTGAGAAAAAATAAAGAAAAGCATTTTAACAACAACAAGAACATTCTATATTCTATGGCTTATACCCTAAGGTTCCTTGCAGTTCTTAGAACATAGATTACTAGAACAAGAGGAGGAGCCTAGAGCCTAAACAAAAAGACTTCTCCATGGTCACATGGCTGGAAACCCAATCTCCCAATTGCTGATCACCGATCTAGCCATTACTGAAAAGAAACTGGGCGACTCCTCACTGGACAGTGGGGGAAACTAAGGCTCACAGACAGGAACCAACTTGCACTTGTACAAAGTTACACAAGTAGCAAGAGATTAGGATCTGAAGCCAGTTCTTCTGACTCAAATCCAGAATTCTTTTGCTTTTGCTACAGATGAAGACAGTGGATATAGTTGGAAATAAAGTATAAAAAGCTATCGGTAAAAAAAAAAAAATTTAACCAAACTGTTTCTCTGAAATTCTAGGAACCTAAGCATTATGATGTGATGGAGCCAATTGTTAAATCTTCAGTATAGGCAGTTACATCTTGGAAATGGACAAAGTATTCATCAGGGCTTGATTATTTTAAGTATCTAGATTTAAGAAAGTGATGAAGAAGATGTGAATAATGCAGATGAAATGTCTGTCTCTTTCTGTCCCACACACACATCCTGGGGAGCTGGTCGTTAAACATTCACCAGCACAACCCTGGTTAGAACCTTCTAGAAAAGGCCATTCCTCCACTAACATGCCTTAAAAGAATAGTTCTGTTACACAAACCCCCTCCCCAAATGTCATAGCTTCCCTCTAACACGTGCAAAGGGATCACCCTGATGCCTTCTCTCTGGCTAACCTCAATCTCCTTGCCTGGGTTTCAACTCTTTGCCTATTGTTCTGACTTCAGTGGAGACAGAAAACGGCTAACATGCTCCCTCCATATAAAAGCCCCTCCAGAAACTGATAACTATCAGGTTGTCGAATAAAACCCTATGTTTAGATTTAAAAAATAGCTCGATGGGAATAGAACTTTGCAGGGAAAACACAGGCAGCCATGTGAAAACTCCCCAGAGAGTCCAAAACAGAGGATGGCAGATCCATCTGGTCCAAACTTCAGTGAATGAAACACCTAGTGCTGAACTGTAGGGAACCAAATGAGCTCCAGGCAGGATAAAGTGGTGATGCCCTCCAGAGGGAAGGCAGTGGGAGGAGAAGGCAAAGATGAGAAGGTTGAAGGCCAGCCAATCAAAATGCCCGGAGTTGGGAGGTGAAATGTCAAAGTATCAAGAACAGGAATACTCCCCACATGTACCAACAAACACCCTCATTCATCTTTTGGTTGAAGGCCTCCAAGGGGGAGCACCTCACACCCTCGGAAAGTAGCTCCTTCTCCTTTTAGAGGTAGAAAGTTGCTCCCTGCCTCAACTTTCCCCAGTGGCTCTGGGGTTCAACCTCCAGGGCCAAGCCCAACAAGGGACTAGACTTCCAGATGACAGCCCCTCCCATATATGCGGATGGCTTTCTCTCAGGAACCTGTCTTCTGTTCTAGGTGCCATACTTTGAGAAGGACATTTATAAGCTGGATGGCACCCAGAGGAAGGTGGCTGAACACCATGCTGCACAGGGAATTTGGGATGTTTACCCAGAAAAGAGGCAAGTGGGAGAAAGGGGGGAAGAAAAACAGTGTTAGAGGTATTCAAAGGGCTGGCATGTAGAAAAGGACTCAGTCTTCAGCCCAAGGGGCCAAAGGGGAAGAATCAGGATTGATGGGATCAGAGTAACAGAGAGGGAGACATTGTTTCCATAGGATGAAAGAACTATCTCAACAGATAGTGGTGTTCCAATGGCGTCTTATTGGGCTCATTGTAATAAAGACGCCCACCCAGGTGGAGGTGGGACTTGGAGCCCTCTAAGGCTCCTTCCAGTTCTGAGACCATGAGCAGAAAAGACCGCTTGCCTACATTCTTTCTCTCCGATGTTCTCCCTCTCATTTATGAGATAGGACATTGTTCCGGAGATGAAGTAGGGGCCTGAGCTCGAATCCCAAGGAGAATTTGGGCAGGGCTAAGAGAAAGACTTGGGCATGTGGGGTTTTTCAACCCAGCCTTCAGCTGCATGCAAAGGACACCCAATCTCAGAATCAGGGCAATAAACAAGGGACTAATAACCTGAACCCTGACCTTCTTTCTCTGAGAAACAGCAAAAAAAAAAAAAAAAGTAGTCAAAGAACAGACATGAAAAGGTAGTTTTCCAAGCCATTTGCAATCACCTGAAAAAATTCCCCCAGATCACTAATAGTCCAAGAAACTGGAATTAAAACAACTCAGAGGTTCCACTTTATACCTATCAGCCTGGGAAAGTCAAAAAAAAAAGGAAAATGACAGATGCTGGAGGGGCTGTTGGAAATGAGGCACATTAATGTACCACTGGCAGAGCTATAAAGAGAGCTACCCATTTGGAAAATAATTTGGAACGATGCTCGAAAGAGCCACTAAAATGTGTATATCCTCTGACCCAGCACCGCCGCCAAAGAGATCAAAGAAAGAGGAAAAGGATCCTCCTTCTACGAAATGATTTATAGCAGCTTTTTGAGGTAGACAAGAACTGTAAACTAAGACATTTCCCATCCACTGGGGAATGGCTGAACAAATTATGGTGTCCAAATGGATGGAATACTATTGTTCCCTAAGAAATGAGGAAAGGGATGGTTTTGGTGAAACCTGAGAAAACTTGCATGAACTGATACATACTGAAGTGAGCAGAACCGGGAGAACAAATTACAGTGCAAAAACCACTTTGAAAGACTTAAGAATGTTACTCAGTGCAATGCTCAACCAGGATCTCAAAGAATCGATGACGCAGGCCGCTCCCCACCTCCTGACAGAAAGGGGGTGGATTCAGAGTGAAAAAAGAGACATACATTTTGTAGACACGGTCAATGTAGAAATTGCTTTAGTTTGTTATTTTTCTTTCATTTTTTTATATTGGTGGGAGTAGAGAAGTGGGAGGAAGCAAAGCTTATTTTTGTTCATTAAAAGAACAAATCTTGATTTTCAAAAGGGGCACTGAGTCTGGCATATGACCACGTTACTTCCTCTCTGAGACTCCCTTCTGCTATCTTCTTTATACTCTACAGCTAGAATGAACTTTGGAAATCCCGCTTCATCTTTCTTACTCATTTTCTTTCCTTTTTGATCTGATTTTCCTTGTGCAACAAGAGAATTGTATTAATATGTTTATACGTATTGGAT
This sequence comes from Sarcophilus harrisii, assembly GCF_902635505.1. Classification (NCBI taxonomy): domain Eukaryota; kingdom Metazoa; phylum Chordata; class Mammalia; order Dasyuromorphia; family Dasyuridae; genus Sarcophilus; species Sarcophilus harrisii. The sequence goes on from NC_045432.1 coordinate 19,819,292, forward strand.
TCGACATATATTTTAATATGTTTAGCATATATTGAATTGCTTGCCATCTAGGGGAGGGGGTGGGAGTAAGGAGGGGAAAATCTGAAACATAAGGGTCAATGTTGAAAAATTATCTGTGTATCTGTTTTAAAAATAAAAAGCTTTATAAAAAATCCACCATTTTATTTTTAGAATTTTTGTTTACATTGTTGTATTGATGCCTCTTTTTGTGTTTTTATGCCATAGTCCTTTACTTCCCCCTCCCCATTCCCATCCTCCCTAGTGAGAAACAGCAACAAAGACTACAATGATCTCATCCATTCTCTACCATGAGGGAGGTGCTATGTTACCCCTTGTTTCTTCTCACTGCTTTTTCATGACTCAGCTTCATTTTAATGATCTTTCTCCACTTATACCACTGTATTCATTTGGTGTTTTCTTTTTGATTCTACTCATTTCACTCCCTCCTACAAATCTTCCCATGTTTCTCTAAATTCCACATCATTTCTGACTGGAATAACATTCACATTTATAGACCACGGCTTTTTCAGCCATTTCCCCAACCGATGGGCAGCTACGAATGGTGTGACACATAGTGGTCCTTCGTTTCCCATCTTGAACCTACTTGGGGTCCCTCTTGCCATAGCAGAAGTAACATCTGCCAGGATTCCCGCCAAAAGAATGGGTCAGTTTTCCCCTAAGAGGCAGGAAGGCCGTTCTGAGACTTGATTGAGCTCGAGTACTGAGATTCAAGCTGACGACATACCTCTCCATCACCTGGCCCACAGAAAGGCTCAGAGTGCCATAAGAATCCCCACTCTCCTCTGGTCCTAGATATGCTGCATGAAGAAGAGCAGGGCTACCTCCCCTTGAAACAATCTTTAATTATACATTTAAATACATTTTTTCAAGTTAAGTGTTGGACAGTCTATGAGAATCTCATTGTGTTCCAATCCCAAACCCAAACCACTGCACCAGCCTGCATTGGGGCCGGTCTGCAACAAGTTCAGTTGCAGTGATCTACTGCGTCAAAGTGTACGGTTGGTTTAGTGGCTTTCCTTGGACCCCCTTCTCAGCTCTAGCCAGGACTCCCCGACATGGACAACGATTGGAGTAACCATTTATCTCCTTTCCCCATTTATCCATTGAAGATTGTCCCTCACCCAAAAATCCAACACAAACAACTGAAGAGCATTAAGGAGAAGGAACAAGCTCCAAACTGCTTATAGTAAGAGAAATGCAGATGAAAGCAACCCAGGTTTCACAGGACCAGAAGTAAATTGGTACAAATGACAACAAATGGCTACAGGTAATAGAGGAGGGGCTGGTGGGGCCAGAGAAGCTGGCCAATCATTGAGGTTTCCATTTGGAATTAAGCAAGAAAAACAACTGATTGATCTATATCCTTAAGCCAGCATATTCCAAGGAAATCGAAGACAGAAACAGAGGTTCTAACATGCCAAAAAACCTCACAGAAGGATTTTGTGTAGCCACAAAAAGGCACTCGATGATTAAATTGTGTAACTACAAAAAGGTGCTCGATGATTAAATTGTGTAACTACAAAAAGGCGCTCGATGACTAAGAAGGAACTGTGAGAACCTCTCAGCTGTGAATGCAAAGAAGCATCACTGAACAGGAAGAAATGAATACTAGAAGGGATTTAGAGAAACACATAAAGATTTATATGAACTGATGCTGAGCAAGGAAAGTAGAAGCCAAGGAGAGAAAAGCCAATGACTGCAATGACTTGAATGAAAAGCTCAGTTAAGGGGAAGGTAATCTCTCAGTAATGGAAAAGGCAGGGCCGGGCCGGTGGAATGGACAATGAAATGAGCCCACCGCCTTGGGACAGAGAGTGGGAGGCCTGCTGGGACAGAACATTATATCCTTGGTCAGACGGAGTCACTGTGTCCAATGTTTTTATTTAATTGTTTTTCTTTGCCAGAAGGGAAGGTTCATTCCGGGGGAGGAGGGGAAATGACTGATGTAAAGACAAAAGCATCTTTAAAACATAATTATTTATTTGTAAAGGGCTGGGCCTTTTCAGAGAGATCCTGACAGTGCCGAACACAGCCCAGAGAATAACAGCAGGACTCAAGAGTCCATCTGGGGGTGGGGAGGGGCAGCCCCCGGCTGCATCTGCACCATCTCCATCGGCCAAAAGCTGCTCAAGGCCACCTAGGGCAGGGGTCTGCTCTATCTAAACATCAGCTCCCCCGGAAAAGTCTGTGGACCCGACCGCGGAGAGGTAATGGTGTAACCTGAGAGATGGGGAGGCGAACCACGTGGTGGAAGCCTGAGTGCTTGTATGGGAGCTGGGGCCCTTTTACCTACATCTTTGAAAGCCTATACTCAGAGAGTCTCAGAGGCAATGGGAGGAACAAAAGGAGCCCGAGAGTTGACTTTGGGGGGGTCCCTCCGAGACTGGCCATGACCCCCGGGAGCTTCGAGGTGAGGCACCGGGGCTATGGGTAACACATGTGAAAGTGCTTTAGGGCCACGAGTATAGAAGGGGGGACCCGGCAGAGCATCTAGGACTGAAAGAGATCTTTGAGCTGATCTAGGCCAGCCTCCTAGATTTCCAGGGGGAAGCTGAGGTTCAGAAAAGAAAAGGGGCTTATCCAGGGAGCCACAATTAATAAGCACAAGTGGCAGGACTTGAACTGAAGTCTTTTGACTCTAAATGCTAAGCCCAGTTTCTACTGTCCCACCCTGGCCTCCCAAGCTTCCAAAGCTGGGCACAGACTTGCCCACAATGGAAAGTGAAGGAAGCTGGAAGGAGAAGTGAAAGGATGTGCAAATGAAGCCCCAAGACAAGGCCCTCAGTCCCATGGAGGCCTAGGCTTCCCGGGCAGTCCGTCGGGTGGGGCTGCCGGGGGTGGGGGCATGGCTTCCAGGAATGGGGAATCGAAGGTAAGAGCCAGCGCAGCAGAAACTGGGACAGCCTTGGCAGCTCAGCCCCGTGGCCCAGGTCAGAAACTTGGCTACCTTCCCTTCGAGCTGGCTTCAAAGGCGATCCCATTTCACTTTGAAACTTTGGGATTCTCCACCTCCTCAACAGAACAGTTTCATCATCTCCCAAGACAGAGGCCCAGGCAATCGAGGCAGAGTCCCACCTAGAGGTCCCTGGGTCCAGCCTCCCTCTCTTGCTCAAGTCCTTCTTTTTTAACCTCTTGAGGCCTTCTCTCCTTACTCCGGATCAGACAATCCTCATTTCAGTCCTTGAAATCCCATAAATCTCAGAGGCAAAAGGAAAAACAGAATGACAGAGCGAGGTGGAAACAGACAGAAGCAGCGAGTGAGAGGGGCTCACGGGCCTGAGGGCTGAGCAGCTCCCTGAGGCCAAGACGTTGGCCTCCCGGACCCATTTCCCAAGATCCCCTTTCTGGGCCCAGGCAGACTGTCAGTCCTGCAGAGGTGTGGAGGCAGGGCCCCCTCACCAAAAGGCCCTAAGAACACAGGGGCTCAGGGAGACTCGGCAGAGGTAGCCAGCCCTTTTTCAAGTTCCCCTGGTTTGCCAGCCAATGTGCTGACTCCAATCTGCCTGTTGCTAGAGAGGCTTGGGTTTGTCTCAACCTTTCCCCTTCCCCAGTCCCGACACAGCCGCTCTGCCCTGCCAGCCCCTGGAGCCCAGCCCGGCACGGTGGTGGAAACTGAGTGCAATGGACAGATCTGGGAGAACGATTTATCCAGCACTGGGATGGACCAAGTATGTGGGGTCCTGCGTTTGATGCTCCACTGGGGGAGTGGTGGGGAGAGATGGAGCTGTACCCCATCAGTCTGGGGGACATGGAGCTGCACCTCATCAGTCTAGAGGGATGGAGACATCCCCTATAGGTCTAGGGATGAGACAGAGCTGTACCTCATCAATCTGGGGGGAATGGAGCTGTACCCCATAAGTTTAGAGGGGTACAGACATCCCTTATAAATCTGGGGGAGATGGAGCTGTGCCTCATCAGTCCGGGGGAAAAATGGAGCTGTACCCCATTAGTCTGGGGGGAATGGAGCTATACCCCATAAGTTTAGAGGGGTACAGACATCTCTTATAAATCTGGGGGAGATGGAGCTATACCTCATTAGTCTAGAGGGGTGGAGACATCCCCTATAAGTCTGGGGGGAGATGGAGCTGTACCCTATCAGTCTAAAGGGGTGGAGACATCCCTTATCATCGTACCCCAAATGAGATTCCTTTTGAAAGAAAAAAAAAGCTCCTGCTCCTCACTGGACAATCCCCCCATTCCACGATGCCCTCAGGTTTTCCATCAACCCCATCTGGGGAAAGTTATAACCTCTTGGGGCCCCCCCATGAGGAAACCAGTCTACAGTCTCCTGCTTAAAAGACCTGTGACTTTGTCATCGAAGTGGGGTCCCCTCCACTGACGCCACGCCCAGCCAGGCCACACCTTCTGTGGCTGGAAAACAAACGGTGGCCCGCCTCTTAGGGATCTGACTCTAAGCTTCGCCAGGTCGTCTCAAGGGGGGGATCCCGACAGAGCGTGTGGTCCCTGTGCAAAGATGTCAACTACCCAGAATCATCCTGCAGCACAATTAGGCAACAGAACCCCCGAATAATAAGGCTCTGGATGGAATCAGTAGCGTGGGAGAACCCTGTCTACCCAGGCAGGCCGCCACGTTCTCTGTGACTTAGAGACCACCCAGGGGCTGGCAACTTCCGACTCCAATAGAATTATAGGCCCGGGCACTTGGGTTTGTGCACTTCGTGGCGTCACTCCAAGAAGGCACCAGATGCCCCAAGTCTATGGGGCACACATAGAGTTAAAAATCCACCAGAGTTGCCGTGAGCACATGGCACCAGATCTAATAACGTGAAGCCCCCAACCCCCCCCCCATGCTCCCAGCTAATGTGGAAGAGTGCCAGACTCTTAGCATCTCTGCCCTCATGTCCCTGAGAGTCAACAGCCTGGGACCTTAAGAAGACAAGTGACCTCCTCAGGGACACCCAGCCAGGAAACAAGCCAAGGATCTGGAGCTCTTGTCTCTGCTTGGTCTCTGCTGCTCTGTCTCCTTTTTGTCTCTGCTCTGTCTCTACTGTCTCTGTTGTGTCTGCTTTATCTCTACTTCTCTGTCTCTGCTCTCTGCTGTCTCTACTGTCTCTGCTGCTGTCTTTTCTTTCTGCTCTATTTCCGTTGTTCTGTCTCCTTGTCTCTGCTGCTCTGTCTGCTGTCTCTGTTGCTCTGTCTCCTTTTTCTCCCTACTCTGTCTGCTGCTCTGTTTCTACTGTTTCTCTTGCTGTCTCTACTGCTCTGTCTCTACTGTCTCTGTTCTGTCTGCTTTATCTCTACTTCTCTGTCTCTGCTGCTCTGCCTCTGCTCTCTGCTGTCTCTACTGTCTCTGCTGCTGTCTTTTCTTTCTGCTCTGTCTCTGCTCTCTCTGTTGTTCCATCTCCTTGTCTCTGCTGCTCTGTCTGCTGTCTCTGTTCTGTCTCTGCTTCTCTGTCTCTGTTGCTCTCTTTTTTTTGTCTCTGCTGTGCTGTATTTACTTTGTCTCTGTTCTGTCAGCTCTCTCTCTGCTGCTCTGTCTTTTCTTTCTGCTCTCTCTCTGCTGCTCTGTGTCTGCTCTGTCTCTTGTTCTGTCTCCTTTTTGTCTCTGCTGCTCTATCTCTGCTTCTGTCTCTGTTGCTCTGTCTCTTTTTTTCTCTGCTGATCTATCTCTACTGTCTCTGCTCTCTCCTCTGCTCTGTCTCTACTGTCTCTGCTGCTCTGTCTGCTCTGTCTCTGTTCTGTCTCTGCTGCTCTGTCTCTTTTTTGGTCTCTGCTGCTCCCGGGGAAGAAAGTTCCACTGCTCCGATCCCACTTACTCATCACTACAGCTCTGCAAGGTGAACGGGGGAGGAAGCTATCATCCCCATTTTGACAAGTGACAAAGTGAGACTGGGGGAGGGCGGGTGCCTCAGGCCACGCGTCCCACAGCCCAGACGGTGGGGGCAGTTTTCCGAATCGCTCGGCCAGGCTCTTTCCATGACCCCATCGTGGCAGAGGATGAGGCGGGAAACTCGCCGCTAACCGGCCCGTGCACAAGGCATGGCGGGGGAGAGGGGGCTGGAGGGAAAAATCGCTTCCCAAGCAGGTCCCGGTCTCTCGATTCTAACGGGCACCTCAGTTGGACAGAGTAGAAAGCGCACCGGAATGCAAATGCTAAATGGGGTTGCCCCCCCACCCCAGCAGCCACTATCTTCCCGTGCTCCCTCCTCCTCCTGGAGCGGCTCACACGCGCACGCCCGCCCGTCCGTCAGGAGCATGGGATAGCAATTAGAGCAGGGGCGAGCTAGGCGGCCTATCTGTGGCTAACCCACAGCCACAAGGCTGCGAGCCAGCTTTTGTTGGAGGAGGAGAAATGAGCCACAAGCAGTGGCCCTTGAAGCGTCAAAAGAAGCAGCCCTGGGAGGTGCCAGAGAAGGCGGGGCCCCCAGCAGCACCTCCTGCCCACCTGATTTGGGCCCCCAGATGGGGGGGCCCCTAAGGGCTGGACTCTAAGGGAGCTGGAGCTGCCTCTGCCTCCCAGACTGACCGGCAAGGACTGGGGGTGGGGGAAGGGGCTTTATTCACACTCATCCCAAGGAAGCTCACCCCTCATTATGCTGAGGGAGTGTGCAAATTATTTCTCTTTTCTCTCTAAAAGCAGAATTCTCACTAGGAATCAGCTCACACACACACACACACACACACACACACACACACGCACACGTGCACACCTGGGGAACATGGCTCTCTCCAATCTGAAGATGAGAAGGAGACATCACGGCATACTAAGAGCACAACACGAGTCCGAGTCAATTCGGACCCCGGGCGAGATTTGCCACTCCCCTAGCCAAGTCATCTTCCTCCTCTGGACCTTCTGTCCAGGACTAGCTGGCTTCCGGGGGGGCCGCCTAACTGCAGCCACATGGGGCAGCGCCAGCCCCAGGAGTTGGGCTTTTATCTGGGCACCTCCAGGCTACCCCACACCAGCCGGGGCCTCCACAGCCTGAGCCCAGCACCTCCCTCTCACTGAGCCCCTGCCCGACGGCACCATTTCCAGGCCCCTTGCGGTCCCAGCACCTTCGGTGCCCCAGATTTCTGGGCCACAGGAAAGGCGGGGGTGGGCGTGGCCGGGCCCCTCACACTCTCCCCAGAGCAACTGGCCAGCAGCACCGGCCCAGAGACTCCCTTCCAAACTGCTTCTGAGGCACAGCCGGGGGCAAGGGCCGGTTGATACCAGGGCTCTTTGGTTATGGGCTCCACTGTGGGAGACAGAAGAGAAACAAAGGAAAGGAGGAGCTGAAAGCGGTCCACATTTAGAGGGATCCTTAATGTCTTCCAAAGCCTTTCCTCACAATGGTCTCATGAGGAACAATAATCAAGACCCTCATTTTCAAGAGAATAAATAGGCTCAGAGAAGCTATTCCCAGGCTTACAGAGCTTTACATAGGGAGAAACTGAGACTCATTGGAGGGAAGTGCCTCAGCCAAGTAGTGGAGGGAGGATTCCAACCCAGGTCAGAGCTAAGCAATCTCTGGCATTCATGTAACGCTCTTCACACTTGCAAAGCACTTTACAAATATTATCTCACTTAACCCTCATGAGAACTGTCAGGGGGGTACAGTCCCGTTCTTCAGAGAAGGAAACTGAGGCACACAAGGTAAAGTGACTTGCCCAGGTCACATTGCTGGGAAGCGTCTGACCCTGGATTTGAACCTGAGTCATCTATTGCAGGCCCAGCTCTCTCTACAGGGTGCCCCCCACCAGGAGCTGTGAGGAGGCTGAAAAGCCACTTAGCCCGAGGTCCCCTCATTTGGAAGAGCTGAAGAGCAGAGATTAGATGACTTTAAGTGCCCGAGGTGGGACTTTTGGACTCCGAGGCAAGTGCCCTCCCCCATTCCCGGCATCACTCTGGCTCCCAACTCTTACCACCCCACAGCAGTGAGACGGGCCGGGGAGGCAGAAGCAGCAGCCCCGCTTCTACGACCCACGGCCTTCCATGAGCCTCAGTTTCCTCCCCTGTGGAGGGGAGGGGACTCTGCGGGAGATGCTCCCGCAGGCCCCCGTGCACTGAACTGCCCCAATCCCTCGGGGTCCCCTGGGATCACCGCTGCCCGACTTGGCCCGGGCCCACCTCGCCGCCGCCTTGCCGAGTTCCCTGGGGCCGCTGAAACTTGAGCCCGAGCTTGGCTGCCGGGCACTAGAGCAGTGTGGGCAGTGGCTGTCCTGACAGCTGCCGCTCCCGTGCCAAGGCGGGGACTTCCCTGGAACACTGAAGGTCAGAACTGCTCCCCTGGGCGCACAGCGGGAGGAGGGAAGGCTCCCCGTTTTGTGAGAAATCGGGCCACAATCACTTATTAAGCACCCACTCCATGCCAGGTACTGTGGCGGGGGGGGGGGGCCGGGGAGGGATCCAAGCACAAGAAACAGCCTCTCTGCATTCACATGGAGCTCCAGGGTTCCCAAAGGCTTTCCTCAGACCCCAGTATCACTGTTACCATTTTACCCAAGAGGAAATTTGGGCTTGAAAGAAAAAATCAAATGGCTCATTTAAGGTCATCCCAGAAGCAGAAGAGCTTGAGATCCACCCCCGGTCTCACAGCTCTAAGTCTCAGAGGGTTCAGAAAGTGAGGCCAAAGACTCGCTCAACATAACCAGGAGACCCTAAATCTAAAGGCCCCGGGGACTCCCACTTACACACTGCAGCTTCAGCTCCCTGGGGCCGTGGAGGGCCCGGCCTTCCTCCCAGGCCCTCGGGTTCTCAACCTGGACATCCAGGACTTCTCACTCCCTCTCCCCAACCTCCAGTATGACGTCAAGACCTGTGGGTTTCACCTTGCACACCTCCCCCCGCCATGGTCCCCACCCTGGCGCAGACCCTCATGGCCTCACCCTGGAAGTACTGCAAATGCCTCTTAATCGGGCTGTGGAAGTCAAGTCTGTGTCCACTTGGGTCCATTTTCCAGCCGGCTACCAAAGGTTGGCCCTGGCCACGTCACTTCTTCCTCAGCAAACTCGAGCGACTTCCTACCGTCCCCGGGATCAAATAGAAAATCCTCTGTTGGGTTTTTTAGCCCTTTATCACTTGGCGCCCCCCCCTCGCCTTTCCAGTCTTGTTACATCTTATCCCCTCCAAGTACTCTGTGCTCCAGTGAGCCCGGCCTCCTTCTGTTCCCCCAACAAGCCCGAGGCACTTTCTTCAGCTGCCTCCACGCATGGGATGCTCTCTCTCCTCTCCTCCACCCCACCTTACTTTAAAACCCAGCTAAAACCCCCTTCTCCAAAACCCCGTCCCGCCCTCCCCCCCAATTCTAGCCCTCCTCACTGGAGCGGCCGAGAGCGTGCACCACACCGTCTCCCTCTTCAGCCAGGACCCCCTCGAGAGCGAGCCCAGATTTGGGTCCTTCCCTGCCCCCTGAGCACTTAACGCAGCACCTGTTCTAATGCAGGCACTTAACAAAGGCCTGGTGACTTGACTTATTTTACAAAACTGAGGTGGAGGGAAGGGAGGCCACTCACCCGACGTCACAAGCAATAGCAGAAGAATCAAACTCGTCGTCGTTCCCTCCTCCAGAAATAACCCACCTGCCAGAGCTCCCACCCCACCTCAGTCACTCGGTTTCCCTGAAACACACCAAGTGCCCATGCAAGGTCACGGTTCCAGAGAAGAAAAAGGAAACACTCTCGGGTGCCATCCCATGCTCGGGCAAAATGGCCTCCTTTGCTTTCTCCTGCTCTTCTCACTCACTCAGTGACCTTGGATGAGGTAACTCCCATGTAAGATGAGGAGGTCAGACCTGGAAGGGACCCTGGGGGTCACGTCCAAGCCCCTCATTTTACAGAGGGGGAAACTGAGGCCCACAGAGGTTGAATGACTGCTCCGAGGCCAGTGGATAAGAAGGATCTGTCCTCTGGCTCCAAACCCGGCACAATCTTCACTGCCTCACACTGACTCCCATTGGATTACGTGGTCTCTAAGGTCCCATGGTGTCCACGTCACTTTCTAATCCACATGGCCCGGGGGCTGAGGGGCCTATGACCTCCCACTCGGCCCAGCCCAGACCGCAAAGTCACAGGCTGTTCCCAGAAAGAGGCACAGGAGATACGGGACGGAACAGCCCGGGGCAGTGCCCACAGCAGAAGACACAGGGGAGTGGCTCCCAGGGAAAGGGCACCGGCGAGGGGGCTCGGGCCCCCCGCTTCCGAGCCCCACGCTCTGCTCGCCAGCCTTGGAACTCTGTGGCTCTTTGGCTCCAGTATATGGGAACGTGATCTCAAGGATTCCATGTGGAGTCCCAGGCTCTGGGTTCAAGACCGGCCCCTGAAACACGCTGGCTCTGGGGCTCTGGGCAAGGCCCTTCAAGCTCCCCATGCCCCACATAAGTGTCTGAGATTCTAGCTGCAGAACAGGTGCTGCCTGGTATTGGGGGAGGGCCCGTCCTCACCCGGGAGGGCCCGTCCTCACCCGGGAGGGCCTCACACCTACCAAATCAGAGAGCTCTTTGTCCTAAATGGCTATGGAAGAGCTCACCCCCCTCTCAACTCTCTGTCCCCCCACCAGTCCCAGTGCCTCAGTTGCCTGCAGATAGCATGGCTGGCTGACATCAAGGTCACCTGTCCCCACCCCTGGCCCTGGGATCCCCGCCCCTGCCGTACCCCCCACCCTACTTCCCTAGTCTGCCTCTTCTCCACTTCCCTTTCCCTTAGCGCTAAACCAAATATAAATTCCCAGACAGGAAATGCCTTTAAGGAGCCGGGCCACACCCCACGATCTGGGGAAAACTGTCTCTTGGTCGGAAAGGAAATGGGCTCGGGTGAGTTACCCTTCCTCTCCAGCAGCCCCTGCTGCCTTCCCACCCCCCTCCCGTGCTGGGGGAGAGGGGAGGGGCAGAGATTCCTGGCACCCCTGGCTGGAACCCAGGATGCCACTGCATCTATCTGTAGCGTTCTTAACCTATCAATATAGGACAGTTTGGCTATTATTCCCACAAGGGCCTCGCCTATGGCTCGGTCACCCAGAAGAAACCTCAAGGGCTGGTGACGAACTCTTGGGCCAGGGCCTCATTAGGTAGCTGGGGCCAGGCCCTTAGTCAGCAGGGACTGGGCCATTAACGGAGCTGTCAACATGAAAGTACAAGTGGCTGCTACTCAGAGGTCTCGGAGACTCTCCTTCCAGAGTCACCTTAGGGCCTCACTGGGAAGAGCCCAGGATTCTCTACTGGCTCTGGGAAGGGGGAAGCACAGGAGCTACTCAGCCCAGCCAAGCCCCTCGTTTTATAGAAGGGAACTGAGGTCTAGTGACTCATGTGATGGTTAAATCAGAAGTAGGACTGAAGCATGTTCTGCTTCATAGAGAAAATAAGGGGACTAGACTAGGGTTCCTCTGAGTTCTCTTCCCAATGTAAACAGAGCCATGATCTAAGCCCCTGCCTTAACATAGTGCTGACCTGTCAAGTTCACCTGTTCTCTTGCGGTCCCAAAGGCAGCTGAAGGCAATTTACACTGCATTATGGGTGCAGCCCATGGAGGAGAAACCCCAAATGCTCTGCTCTCCTGCCTAGCCCAGTGCGGTCGGAGACCTGACCCAAGGAGCTCCCATTGGCAGAAAAGAATGCGTAGCGTATGCAAAGACACCCAAGTTCCCGAGGCGCAGCAGCGCCAAGGATGGCAAATGGCAAGGGCCCTCAGGTAGAGGGCGAGAGGTAAGCCTGAGCTGAAGCGCAAAGTCCTTTAAGTGCCGGGAGTGCCGTTCATCCTATTTTAGCCATCCGGATAATATGCAATTCTTTTTTTTTTTTTTTTTTTTTTGGAGGGGGGAGGCGACATGTTCAGACCTGCCTTCACTTTTGGCTGGGGAGTGGAAGATGGAGAGCATGGAGCTAGACGGGAGGCTGAGAGACCAATTAGGAGACCATAACGACTTTTACTAAAAAACAATATTGATCATTATTTTCATTAATTATGTGGGTATATAGCTCCAGGTGAAAGGTGATAGGAGTGGACAGAGGGAAGAGGCTGAGTGAGTGGAAGTGATGGGAGTTAGCAGCTGGTTGGATATTTGTGGCTAAGGGAGAGTGAGGACATGGACACTCTGAACCTGGGGGCTCGCTGGGATGGGCAAGTTCCCCAGAGGAGTGGCTATCACTGCCCCAAAGAGGGAGAAGTCCCTTCATGACACGGGAAGTTCCGGAGCAGCTTCACACGGGATTCGGCTGGCTCCATCAGGAGATGTGTGGAGTCCCCTCGGGCCTCCAAGGTCCCTCCCAGCTTTCATTCTGAAAATGGAGGCTTCCTTCCCAACACTCGGCCACCTTTGCAGAGGCTTTTACTAAAAAGTCAGATGAGGGGGGAGGATGTGGGGCTGGACTCCCTGACGAACTGTAAGGCCCGGAACAGCCAACTTGCCCGTGGCATCTTCCTATCTCGGGCTCCTCAGAGATGGGCGACTGGTCAGCCAGAGATAAGGGGCAGGAAATCCTCCCTCCTCCCTGCAGCTGAGGCTCACCCTAGAGCAGGACTGGGCCTGGGGGCTGGGGAGAGGCCGGTGCTAGAGGTTGCTGGGAGACAGGGAAGCCGCAGGCCTCCTTACTGGATGACCTGGGGGAAGTCCTACTGCCATTAGGAAGGCCTCCCTCTCCAGCCCACTGTCCTAGGCAGGTGAGCTCAAAGCCTAGCCGTGTGCCCCACCTCCTCCGCCATGATCTACGCTCATGACTTCTCCTCCCAGAGTTCCGTGAGCAAAGTAACACAGTACAAAGAGCACTGGCTGCTCCCAGTCCTAAAGAGCTAGATGATCTTGGGCAAGCCACTTTCAGCTTCCTCATATGGAAAATGGGCACACTTATCAAGCTCTAGACTTGGTCATTCAGACACCAAACATTTAATGAGCATTTACTACAGGCCAGCCTCTGTGCTAAGCACTGGGTACACAAAGAAAGGCAAAAACACAGTGGCTGCCGTGTAACTCGGTGGTACAGCAGACAAAGCCCTGCACCTGGAGTCCAGAAGACTTGAATTCAAACCCGGCCGCAGATATGGACTAGTCGTGTGACCCACCTCCATTTCTTCATCTGTAAAATGGGGATGGCATTGTTGAGAGGATCAAATGAGATGACATTTATATAGTACTTAGCAGAATGCCTGGCACATTCCCTTCCCCTCCCCCTGCCCTCGAGCAGCTCATAGTCTAACAGAAAAGACAATATGCAAAAGATCGTGCACACGAGATATTTACAGTGTAAGCCTCAGAGGAAAGGCACTAGCAGGAGGGGAACCAGAGAGAAGCTTCTTGCAGGAGGGGGGATGGAAGGAAGGAAAGGAATTGGAGGCGAGGAGCGAGTTCCAGGCATCGGAGAATGGGCGGCCAGAGAGAATGGCCAGAGTTGGGAGATGGAGAGTCTCGTGAGAAGAACCCAAAGGAGCCAGTGGCACCGGATCACAAAGGGTAAAAAGAAAGATGGGCTGTTTACGAAGGGCTTTGAACGCCAAGCAGAGGGAAGGCCTTCTATTTGATCCTGGAGGTGAGAGCGAGCCAATGAAGCTCAACGAACATCAGGGTGAGCCCCGAGGCCTAGGAAGATCACTTTGGCAGCTGAGTGAAAGATGGACAAGGAGGAGAGAAACTGAGGCGGGGACACTCCCCAGCAGGCCACTGCTTCTCTGAGGCATCAGAGGAAAGGATGGATGTGAGGGATGATGGAATGGCAGACAAAAGATATGAGCATGAACTGGGCATGTGGGGGTGAGTCAGAAGAGTGAAGAAGACTGGAGTTCCTGGTCTGGCTCACTTCACCGGGAGGGCCTTGGTTCCCTTGACAGTCTGGAATAGGGAAGTCCAGGAGAGGGAAAGATGATGAGTTCTGATAGCCCGATCCAACAGGCAGCACAGGGATACGGGGCTGGAGCTCAGGAGAGAGATTGAGGCTGGATCTGGGATCCCAAGGCACAGAACTGGCTGAATATGTAGGAGCTGATGAGATCATCAAGTGAAATAGAACAGAGCAAAGAAGAGGGCCTAGGAAAGAGCCTCGGGGGACACCTTCGGTTACTGGTGTGATAGGGAAGAAGATCAAGCAAAGGAGTAGTCAGACAGGTAGGAAAATCAGGAGCCGGTATCACAAACACCGGAGGGAAGAGAGTAACCAGAGTTAAAGGTTGCAGAAAGGTCAAGAAGGATGTTTGAGAAAAGGACATGAAAAAATCATTGGCAACTTTGGAAAGCAGAGTTACTTTAAAAAAAACAAATTCAAAGAACAGACTTTGATGGGTTACTCCATCCCAGCCCAATTGAAAAGAAAAATAAAATCTCGGTGACCAATATGTGTAGACAAGCAAAAAAAATTCCAACACTGGCCGGAGCCTCGCGAAATCGCTATCTTACTCTGCATCTTAAATCCGTCATCTCTGGGTCAAGAAGTGAGGATCATCCTTCATCATCTGGAAACGGGATTGGTCACCGTTCAGTCACAGTTTATCAACGTCTGTCACTGTTGTTTTCGTCCACATTATTGTGGTCTTTGTGTAAATCGTCCTACTGGTTCTACTCCCTTCTTTCTGCATCAGTTCATGCGAGTCTTCCCCGGTTTCTCCGGGGAAACTGGCCTTCTCATCATTTCTTATGGCACAGGAGTATTTCACTACATTCCTATATCCTAAATCGTTCAGCCATTCACAAGTACTTCCTTAGTTCCCAGTCCTCTGATACTACAGAAAGAGCTGCCCTAATACTTAGCTATAAGTGGATCCTTTTCCTCGTTCTTTGAACTAGTTTCGGCTCAGGCTCTTTGGGAATGCTTGGACCAATCTCCAGCTCCACAGTAATGCATTATGCACCTGTTTTCTTGCAGTCCCTCCAATATTTATTTTCTATTTTTTGTCAACTATGCTAATCTGATGAGTGGGAGATAGAACCTCCGAGTTGCCTCAATGTGCATTTAACTAATTATTCATGATTTGGAGCATTCTTTCTTCCACCTAATCTTATTTTTTTTTTTTTTTACCATTTATCAATTGGGGAATGACGCCTATTCTTATAAATTTAAATTAATTTCTTATATATAGACAAATAAGTAGTGAATAGAGCTCTGGACTTGCTCTGAGTTCAAATCCAGCCTCATTAGTTATGCAACCCTGGACAAGTCACTTAACCTCTGTTTGCCTCAGTTTCCTCAACTGTAAAATTGGGATAATAATAGCACCTATCTCCCAGGGTTATTGTGAGGATCAAAAGAAATAATATTTGTAAAGTAACAAAGTCCATACTGGGGAATAAGCAAAGGAATAAGCATTTATTACATTTCTACTATGTCCCAGGCACTGTGCTAAGCCTTTTACAACCTGTTTCCTCATCAGTAAAATGAAAAGATTGGATTGGAATATCTCTAATGGCCCCACCAGTGCTAATATTCTATAGCCTATGATGTCTTCCAACTGTAACACTACCTTTGTGACCTCAAGCAAACCCCTTCACCTTTTTCAGCTTTATTTTACGTATCTATAAAGTGAGGTGTAAGGTGGATGAAATTACAAATACGTTGGTTTGAGACTGATTGGCTGATTAGAAGCAAAGAGAAACCCTTCACGGTTGATCCAATGCCAACTTGGTGGGAGATCTCCAGGAGAGGGCCGCAAGATTCAACATTTGGCCCAATGCTACCGAACACTTATATTAACGACTCAGATTAAAAGCACAGATGGTCTGATAATCACATTTTCAGATAACACAGAGCTAGGAGAGATAGCTAACAGAGTGTGTGACAGAATCAAACCAAGATCTTGACAAGCTAACTGGGTTTAATAGAACCCAATGAATTTAATAGAAACAAATATAGTCTTTATGTTCTGAGTCAAAACAATCCATTATTCAAGGTGGGGAAGGCATAGTTGGAGTGTTTGCTATTTCGAGTTCTTCATAAGCTGATTGGAACTTTCCCTCATAGCCATCATACATTACTCCTCTTCAAAACCTTCCTTCCTCAAGCTTCCCATATTTCCTCCTCTCCTCTTTTCTCTCTAAGTTCAATGAAAAGATCAAGGTGACTCAATGAGGGTTCCTTCTCCCATTCTCTTCATCTCAAAAACCACTGTCATCATCTCCTATTTGCTCCTCCTCCTCTCAAGGTCAACCCCTTTGCACATTCACTCTATACCATCCCCTCCTGACTCTTCCAGCAGACCGGTCTCTTGCTTATCCCATCTCTTGAATCTTCAACCTCTCCTGATCAGCTGGTTTCTTTTCTATTGGTTTCAAACACACCCAAGTTTCCCCCACCTTTACAACACCTTCTCTGGATCCTACTATCATGACAAATCATTGGATTAGGTATATCTCTCATCTATTCCTCAAATACCTTTACAAGGTTGTCTGTATTCGTTGCCCACCTCCCCCTTCTTTTCTTCTCACTTAGTCCTTAACCTTCTACAGTCTGGCTTTTGACTTCTTCATTCCATTGAAAATGCTCTCTCCAAAGTCACAAATTATCACTTCGTTGACAAATCTGATAGTCTTTTCTCAGTCTTCATTCTTATTGATCTCTCTACTGCATTTGATGCTCCTGACCACTCTCCTCTCCTACATACTCTCTCCTCTCTGGATTTTTGAATCCCTACTCTTTCCTGGTCTCCTCCTCCTCGTCTGACCAATTCTTCTCAATCTCCTTTACTGGTACCTCATCTAATCTATCTAAGCCCCCCTACTTTGGGGCATCCCTCAGGGTTATCCTGGGCCCCTTCGCCAAGGGCTAAAACCCTTCACTCTGTATATAGATTTTAAGGGATGCATGTCTTTGGATGGGGAAAAATACATCTTTATTTCAAAATAATTGGTTCCTTTTGCAAGCCGGCATAATTTTAAAAATATAGTTAGAAATATTATTCTGAGGAGTCCTTGTCCTTACAAGCTGCCAAAGGGATCTATGACAGAAAGATTATGAGCTCCAGCTCTCCACCCTCTCTCTTGGTTGGACTCATCAGCCCTCATGAGTTTAGCTATCATCTCTATTCAGATGATTCCCAGATTCACCAGTCTCAGGTGACCTGAGTCTCAGGTCATAAACATGGTGTCATCCTAGACTCTTCACTCTCCCTCGCTCAACAAGTCTAATCAGTTGGCTAATCTTTCAATCTCTCCCTTCTCAAAATCTCTTGCAGATCTCTCCCGGCATCTGGTCTAGTCTCAAGTCTTTTTCCACTCCATCTTCCACCTGTTGCCAAAATAATTTTCCTTAAGTGAGGATTTGACCATAGTACTCCTCTACGTGACCAACTATAATGTTTTCTCTTATTTCCTCTAGGATAAAAATATTAGCTTCTTTGTTTAGCTTTTTAATCTTTAGCCCCAACAACCTTTCCAGCCTCATCAGTTTCTCTTTGTTCCTTACACAAGGATCCTCCATCTCTAATCTCCAGGCCTTTGTACAGACAGTCCCAAATGTCTACAATGTACTCCTTCCTTGCCTTGGGCTGAGTCCCCTTTTTCCTTTAAGATGTGTAGCTCAAGCACTATCTCGTTATGATGTTCCTCCCATTCTTCCTTCCCATCATCAGCATCTTCCCTCCTCCACTTGGTGTTTATTT
This sequence comes from Sarcophilus harrisii, assembly GCF_902635505.1. NCBI lineage: Eukaryota > Metazoa > Chordata > Mammalia > Dasyuromorphia > Dasyuridae > Sarcophilus > Sarcophilus harrisii. Next base: position 19,836,824 of record NC_045432.1, read on the forward strand.
TGCATGTACTTTTATATGTGCACATTGTCTTCCCCATTAGAAACATGAATTCCTTGAGAACTGAGGCTCATTTTCATCTTTGTATCTAAGTCCAATGCCTATCGGAGTCTGGTATACTCACGGGAACTCAATAAATGATTGCCGATTGCAACATACTTGAAGGAACCCAAAGAGTTGCATCTTTGTAAATCTTCGGCCAAGGACAAGAATGACAATAGTCGGCCTGAAATGAGCCCCTTCCCTTCTAGGAGCCCTGAAAAGCCAGGCTGATTTAAGAGGGCAACTTCTGATACCTAAAAAATTCTGCTAATCCTCCGTTGGTGGACACATTCGGATGACTCTGCCGCTTAGACCGAACCTGTGATCCGGGCCAGGGTTGATTTTATGAAACTATTAATTAATCCATCAAATATCAAGCATTTATTAAGCACCTACTAGGTACCAGGCAGTCTGTTCCTTGTGAGTTACTCTGAATCACAGAACCCAGAACAGACTTATCAGAAGATGAAGGGGCTTGAGAGGCCATGCAGAATTATGAAGAGAGGTCCTAGAGTCAGAAAAGCTTCATCCGAGTCTGGTCTCTGAGCCAGACTAGGTGTGTGGCCCTGGCCAACTCATTTAACTTCTCATTGCTCTGTTAAACTCTCTAAACCATTTAAGTTAAAGGACAGGTGTCAGGCTGTATTGGCAGGAGTTTCCTCATCAGGAGTTTCCAAAAAAAAACAAAGGTCCTTTTCTCCTTTTCCTTTATTACTGAGGGCTTGTACATTCCCAACAGCTTCAGAACTATGGATAAGGTCATTTTGATAGCTTTCGATCAATAGCTGGGCTCCAAAGTTATGTGGCATAGAGGATAGAGTACTGGCCTTGGAGTCTAAAAGACCTAAATATGAATTCCAGCCTGGACACTGTGTGGCTCTGGGTGAGTCACTCTCTGCCTCAGTTTCCTCATGTAAAATGGGAATAATAACAGCACCTACCTCCAAAAGTGGTTGTTTAAATGAAAAAATGGACATAAAGCAATTTATAAATGTTAAGCTACTAGAGTATTATTGTTGTTGTTACCCCTATACTTCTCTTGGGTTAGGCCAAACTTAGGAATTCCAGGGAGAGATACTAATTTCGGGATCGGAATCCCGTCATTGATTGAAGGAAAGAATGTTTAACCTTTAAAAGAGAAGATTCAGATGCACCGTGAAAGCCATCTTTAAGCATTCGAAAAGGAATCGGCAGGAAGAGGGAGCAGCCCTGTTCAACTTGGTCACTGAAATAGGAGCAATGGATGGAATTTCGACTGACAGACTTAAATTTTTTGTGAAGACAAGTTTCCTAAAGATTAGAGCTGCTTTTAAGCAGGAGGGGCTACATTAGGAAATAGCAGGCTCCCCCTCTTTAACAGTGGGGTAGAAGAGAAGTTCTGTTCAGGTACTAAGTCAACTAGATGACCTCTGAAGTCCCTCACAACCCTGGGAGTCCAAAACAGGAGAGCTAATTTTACCATGCCCCCAAAGACAACAAAAATCATTATTTCAAAGGACATGGGGTCATCTATCAATCACAAAATCATCGTTTCATGAGTCACACATTAAGTCATCTATTGATACAAGGCCCTTCAAAAAGCAGGTACAAAAAGAGCTTGGTGAAGACAATTGCAGCCCATGGGCCAACATATGGTGGAGAATGAAAAGGATGAGAAAGTCTGCGACGAGCTTGATAAGATACCCTGCTCTCACCTACCTCCTCCCAACTTAAATCAACATCTACTCTGATATTTAGGGACTTTGATGCAATGACAGGCAGATGACGACCAAAGTGTGATGAAAAATGCACTTCAGGAAGAAGGTTTAGAGCATTGATCTCAACTGGGAGGTACAGTCCTCCCTCCTGTAGGGGGCAGACAAAGCAGTGATTCAAATGATTGGGGATTTGAGTGCTCTTGCCTAAACACATGTACTTTTTTTCAATAAAAAACAGAGTTCAAATCAAAGTTAACAAGGGGGAGCCTGATACAAGGAATTCCCTCCGACCAACAGGGAAATCGGAGCGGTCATTATACAGTATGAACAAATGAAGTCATATCGGAGTAAATTCTTGTCCAATCAAAGCGGATGCGATTGGTCCCAGTTCCCATCGTTTTATTAACACGTCTGCTGTATCTGAATAGGAAAACGGTGACCCCTGACCAAAACCATCTGTGTGCAGAAGTCAAAACTACTTACTATAAGATCTGTTACATTTCTCAGCATTGTTAATTTTGGCAAGGACATAAACAGGCCTCCTCCAAAATTACAACTTCTTTTAAGAAAATCAGAAGAACTCAAGAACAGTTAATCATCTGAAATTTTCAACAGTTAAATGTAATTGTCTTTATTTTACTGTCTCGATTCTTTTAAAGGAAATATCCTTTAATGGACACATAACTTAGTTGGAAGAGAAGATCCAATGGAATTGCAAAAACTAGTCTTAAGCAAAGACAATAAGGGCCAAAGTAGAGAGACGCAAAATAACAAGCCCAAATCCAGAAAATGTGATCGACTGTAATATCTATCACAGAAACTGTTACCGATGAGGAAGGATGGCAGCGGGCTTTGCTTGGACCAGTGTTTTAGCTGAAATAGCAGGAAGCTTACTAAATTAAGGAAAAGAAATGAAGCTGATTAAATTATAATGAAATTTTGAAAGGATATGCAGACTACGTTGGCAACACAAGAATTTTTCCAGGGAAAAGTGGATGCTTTTAAAATCAGCAAGGAGAAACTTTTTTTTGCAAATACCAAGTTTCTGACATCAAAAAGACTGCATCATAAAAGGCTGTTGATAGAATTGCAAAGTGTAAAAAGTTTCAGTCCACAGTAGATAGGAGGTTACTGTAACCTGCAGCTAAAGATAGAGTGGGAACAGTACAAAGCAGATGCAAATGATTCCACCAGCAGATAAACAGTGAGAATGGTCAATGTTAAAAAACCTTGGCAATCAATGGACAGATAAAAATCATTCAAATTTGCATTAAAAGTGAAGTAACAGATATAGTTTGAAACGTTTATTTGACTTCATATATCTGCTACTTTGTTGAAATGGATGTTCAGGAAGATTTGTTACTTTGCAAACTTTGTAGACATCAGGGGGAAACTTCAAGATAGTTGATTAATTTGATTTAATGTGGCAAAATTGTCCTGAGCTCTGCAATGGGGAGAGCACAATGGTTATCAGGAGAAAGTCAACAGAGAGCTCTGTGTACAAGCACTAGATAAAAATGAAGGCCTCGTGAAACTTGTGTATTATTCTTAAGATTACATTTGATTTCCTCTAAAATTATCTTTGCTATTCTCTAGATCTATCTTATATGTTCTGATTGCTCTTTTGTTATTCGTTCCCCCACCAGAATATAACTTCCCCGACAGCAGGAACTGGTATTCGATTTTTCTCAGTAATTGTGCACTTAGCACAATTTCTCTTTGTTATGGTCAGCAAAATTAATAATCATGGCTAATTAAATCATAAATCATCGCTTGGATCAAGAAAATAAATGGACTTTCAGGTTGTTATCAGAGTAATCAACTTAATTTTTTTAAAGAGTCAAATACAAGAAAGGGCTTTGCAAAATAGTAGGCCAAGGATAAGGGACTTCTATATTAGTGCCAAACATGCTGATTTCTCACACCAGAGAATGATCAGTTCAGGCTGTTAGAGCTTAAAGAGCAAACTGCCATTTTTCTTAGTTACATAAATAATAATAGGGAGGAAGTAAATTCATTGTGACAAAAGTTTTCTAAGAAATGTGTGTCTCGTGGATATTTTTGAAAAAGAAGATGAGTATTCTCAATAAATCAATGCAAAGTCTTGGGATTCATATTGGATCCAGAAAGGGAAAGTAATTGTATCTATGGAAAAGTTAGGGCTCTGGAAAAATAATATTGTAAACCAGTATTTTTTACATCCTTCCCAACTTTTTAAGAAGAAAAAAAAAATCTCACCTGCAAATGAAATAGGAAAGGACAGGAAAAAAGTCTTAGCTGCCCTTTCTAGGTGCTCAGCACGGGGCCACTGAGATACAGAATACAGGATCCGGAAACCAGTAAAAACAAAGTCAGCCCCTGCCCTCCAGGCACTTGCATTCTAAAGGGGGATGAAAGATAGCACACAAAAGGAAGCAGAAAATGAGAGGAAGGAAAGGGAGGGAAGGACTTCCTCTAAGATGAAACAAATTCTTCACACTCCCTGTCTCAACTCACTGTCTCTTTCTCCGTGTGTCTCTGTCTCTCTGTCTCACTCTCAAGGAAGGGAAGAAGGGGAAAAGGAAGGAAGGAAGGAAGGAAAAGGGCAGGAGCGAGTCCTTAGTACCTCTTTTATTATTATTATTATTAATAATAATAACAATATAATATTATTAATTAATATTATTATTTTATTATTACTAGAAATTCTCCCTCACACTCTGGTCTACCTTTTCAGCCTTCTCACGTATTAGTCCATGTCAAACTGGCGGCCCAGCTGTACCCCGCCCACAACCCTCCAGCTCCCCCCTCTGTGCCATGGCTGGAATGCAATCCCTCCTCACTTCTACCTCCCAGAATCCCCAGGTTCCTTCAAAACTCAGCCCCAAGGCGACCTTCTGGAGGAGGTTTTCCTTTGTCTCCCTACCCCACAAAGTTACATTATCTGCTTTTGATGTATTTGAGGGGGGAGAGGGAAAGAGAGAGGGATAGGAAAAGGGAGGGGGAGATAGAAATGGAGAAAGAAAGACAGACCGGAGAGAGACAGAGACAGGGAGGGACAGTCAGAGACAGAAGAGAGGGGGAAGGGGGAAAGGGGAGAGAGAGACAGAAACAGAGAGAGACAGGGGGTGGGGTGGAATGTAGATGGGGCAGCTAGATGGTGCTGCAGTGGACAGAGTGTCTACCCTGAAGTCAGAAGGACCTGAGTTCAAATCTGCCCTAGGATACTTCCTAATTGTGTGACCTTGGGCAAGTCACTTCACCTATTTGCCTCACTTTCCTCATTTGTAAAATGAGCCAGAGATGGAAATTGCCAACCACTCTAGTATCTTTCCAAGAAAACCCCAAGTAGGGTCAACAGAAAACTGGACGGACACACACACAATGGCTCTTCTCCTAGAATGCAAGCTCCTGAAGGGCAGGGACTACCTCACTTTTGTCTTTGTCTCCTTGGTATCTAGCACAGTGCTTGGTACATTTGTCCTTCTCCAGCACATTTTGCAGATGAGGAAACTGAGGCAAACAGAGTGAAGTGACTTGCCCAGAGCCACATGGTTAATAAGCATCTGAGACAGGATTTGAATTCAGATCTTCCTGACTCTAGGGCTAGAATTCTATCCACAATACCATCTAGCTTAATATTTTTTTTGATTTATTGTCTGTTTTCATTATAAAGTCATTTGCTCTTATCTCACCAGAACAATAGGGAATAGATTCGTCTTCTTGATAGGATGTTGAAATAATCATTTAAATCTGAAGATCTTATGTTTTGGCTACAAGCGAATAAAGAGGCATTTGATTTACCAAATATAAATGTTCTTATCATCCATAATATTTTATTTGCAGAAAACAAGGTTTTCCAGCATAGCTGTTATAAAGACAAAATAAACATGGGAATTAGACTGGTGATTTCATCCATAAAGTGAAGAAACTCCCACTACTAATACAGGTCTCCACCTTTTTTTGGCAACCTGAAATCTTAGAGAATGCCTAGAGAACTGAGAGTTCAAGTGACTTGTCAAAAGGTACAAAAGCAGCACATGCTAGAAAGGCAAGTCTTCCTGGCTCTGGGGCCAGCTCTGTCCACTCTACCAAACACCTCTCAGAAGACAAAATATCGCTTTTAATTTAGCTGGAAAAAATTATGAGTGATAATACCCAAGACATTAAGTTTTGAGAAACATTTCCCCCCCAAAACCAAGCCCACTCCTCACATTAATAATAATATGATTAAGTTACTCAGTTTATGGACCATAAACCATGAAAACCATAAAATGCCCATGTATGGTTATTTTTCTTGTATATTTAAGAATTGTGTTACAAAAACCATAACAAGTGGAGTAGCAAAACTTTTTGCAGAAAATGAAGCCATTATTTCATAAAGTTGGAAAACTGTCAGCTTCTAGACCATAGAGATTTATGTTTATATATCATGAATATTTTCTTTAAAGAAAGAGTCGGGAGTCTCTGGACAGAATGCCAAACATGACAAAAAAGCTTGAATTCATTATATTCAAATAGAAAATGACTGGTTACAGACTGAGCCGCCACGTTTGAATCAAGTGTGTGTATAGTCAAATCATCAGACTGGTAGAACAAGGATAAAAATCAATAAAAATGAAAAGAAGCAACCAAAATCTAAAGATACGGTATATAACTGAAGCATCTCCAAAGTGACTTAAAGAAGCTATCGATGTCAAAATGGGAAAAGAACAAAAGGACGCTGACACGTAGACAATCATTATCCACAAAGGGCATAGAAGCGATATAGACCAATCACCACAACAGTCTCAGCCAGCAAACACATTATCTCTTCGCCAAGAGGAGAGATCTAGCAATCAAGGGCAAAACTTGTTTCAAATATACACTCTTTTTATAAATGCTTAAGGACAGAGACGGTAGAATGATGTAGAGGTAGATGAGCAGTGTTACCTCCAAAACTAACTAAAAGAAACAGGGAAAACAACAATCACAACCCTAAACAAAGCTGATGAGAAAACCAATTAAGCCATTGACTCTGAAGATAATTACAGATTAAACTGGAAGAAATAGAAAAGATCTGTAAAGATCTTTTGGGGAGGGAAATGGAGATAATAAAGTAACACGATATAAAATATACCAACAAAATGGTAATAGACCCCCCCCCTCAAAAAAAAAAGGCTGATCAACAAAACCCATCAGGAGGAGCTAAAAACAGAAAATTCCCTTTGAAATTACTACACACTCATGCAAAAAATATATGGGAGTTAGCCTTCCAGCTAATACACAAAACTCAAATGAATATTAGTATAAAGCACTCTTCATAGAAATGGACCAAACAGCAACAAAATCCATTTGGAAGAAACAAAGGCTCAATGAAAAAAGTAGAAACAAAGGAGCCAGAGCGGTATAAGTTCTGAAACTAGATTATAAAGCGTATCCATCAAAATTATGATAACAGGTGAAACAAAGCAGAGGCGGGCCAAGCGAACGGACCACGTAAGCAAGATCTGGAAGCAATGAGACGTGGTATGAATGCTCAGTGATACCATGAACACAGGTAGGTAGAGAGATATAGAGATAGATGGGTAGAGAGGTAGGTAGGTAGATGTAGATAAAGATGGAGAGAGACAAACAGCTATGTATATAAGTGTGTATAGAGAAATGTATATAAAATATGCATATGTATGTGTGTGAGATAAATTGGAGCTATTCAACAGAGGGAAGGCTCTAACATGAAGGGGAATAAGGAAAGGCTTCTTGTAGAAGGTGGGATTCTAGCTGACACTTGAAGGAAATGAGAGAAGCCAAGAGGCCAAGATGGGCAGGGAAAGAGTACCAAGTACGGGGGCCAGCCAGCGCAAATAGCCAGTTGGGAGACAAAGCATTGTGTATGCAAAACCAGCCAAGTGGCCTATGTTATTAGACTGAGGACTCCTTGGCAGACTGTAATGTGGAAGAAGATTGGAAAGGTAAAAAAAAAAAATAAAAAAAAAAAAAAAAAAAAAGGGCCAGGTTATGGAAGGCTTTATCCTGGGAGCAACGGGGAGACACTAAGTGTCTCAGTAAGGTGACAGATACCCTAAATACAATCACATCATAAAAAATTTAGAAGGGATAAAGGTCCCTTCCACAACTATGGTTACAAAGAATATCCTTAAATGAGAATAAAAGTGATTATGAAAGATAAAAGAGACAATTCTGATGATATAAAATGAAAGAGACTTGACAGGAACAAAATCAATGCAGCTAGTGGAAAAGTTGATTGGGAAAATCTTTGCGTCTCAAGAAGCATTGATAAAAATCTGACACCCCAAATATATAGTAAATGAATGGGAATATATGAGAAAAGAGTCATTCCCAAGAGAAGAGGGCTCAAATTCAATTCAGGCCAACAAAAATTAAGCACTAAGTACTGTGCTGGGTGCAGGGAATATAAAGACGAATGTGAAAATAAAGCCCATCTTTTTTGGTCAATTTTCTTCTGGTAGAGAAATAGGACAGATACAATTGGATCCCATTAGAGAGAATAAAGCTTTAAGTCTTACCCTAAGTTAATCTACCTACTAGCTCTCTGTCCTTCAGCAAATCACTTAACCTTTTAGGTACCCAAGCAACTCCTAGACCAAAAAGTACCCAAAGAGCTCTGAGTCTGCCTTAGCAAAGGTAGTTCACTCTCCCAGGAAGTTCCCACACAGGGAAGAAAATCACCTCTTTCTAACTCAGTAACAAGTCATAGAATCCCCAAATCTCTGAAGAAAATGAGACGGGTCATCCAAAATGGAGGTCATGAACAGGCTCTAGTGTGCTACCAGCAAAGAAGTAGTTGCCCAAAAGATGGATGGCTCAAAAGGGAAGTGGATCACCCATGAACTACCACAAGGGAGGAATAACTGAGAGACCGCCTGCACACACCACTGGAAGCCATACAACACAGAAGAGAGCTAGAGCATGACCTCCAGCATACCAAGGGAAAAATCAATGGCAGGGCACGGACAAAAGGCGCCCCAAAATGGAAGGCACGGATGGATTCTGAGGAGAGGGTAGATCGACACCAAAGCGTTTTCCCCTTCCGGTACAGCGGGAAAAGGTCTGCTCTTGGAGTCAAGATGACTTGGGTTAGAAGCTTGCTTCCAACCTGTCCTAGCTGTGTGGCCTTGGACAAGTCACTTCACCTCTTAATCTGGTTTCTCATTTTTAAAACTAGGATAATAATGTAGGTAGATTGTTGGGAGGTTCAAATGAGAATGCATCCAGAGTACTTTTAAAATACTTAACTAGAGGGCAGCTAGTATTCCCCTGGCTACCAGCTAGAGTTCTAATTGTAGCATAGACTCAGGCTGGGAAGCAAGCTAGAAGATGGACTGAAACAGGAGCCATCTTTGCAAGAAAGATCTTGGGCAAAGTCTTGGCAATGAGCAGGAATGGAGAAGCGGGGGAATCCTCTGGCTCCGTGGAGAGGGAAAAAAGTTGGTGGGCAGAGGTCGGAAAGGTTATTACAGAAGTAAGGGGCCCAAGCAGCCTTGACCGGTTGGGCCCGTGGTGGGCTGGGCCCTCCCTTCCCAGAACCCTAGCTGGCACAGGGAGAAATGGGTCACTCATTAACCCAAGGCTGAATGGGTTGGAGCAGGGTCAGCTGGGGCAGGTACATTTCAGAGGGGTGGGCCAAGCCAGGTGGAAGCTGGGCCCAGCAAGGAGCTATTTAAACTGAGAGAAGACAGTGAGACTCTTTAATGGCTAGAGCTCAGCAAAAGTCAATCCAGCTTTCATTCGTAGAAGAGCAGGAAAAGGTTCTGATTGGGGAGGAGACTTCTGCAGGGAAGGCTTTCCCAAGCTTTCTCAACCAAAAAGCCAGTCTCCAGTTGTTGCCATCCTTTCTACCCCACCCCACCCCCAAACACAAACCCTAGAGCTAGAGCTAGAAAAGCCCTTAGATGCCACTTGAGGCAACCTCCTCAATTTACAGCTGGGGAAACTAAGGCCCAGAAAAACGTTCAGGTGGTAAAGGGCTCTCATTCCAAAGCTAGTACTCTGTTCATTAGACCGGGGCTTCTTAAACTCTTTCTACTCACAACCCCCTTTTGCCTGAAAAAATTTTATACAGGTATATAAAATGGGTATGCAGATCCAACATTTACTGATAATAAATCAGAATTTCATGGTCCCCAGAAGGGATCACAAGCCAGTGTTTAAGAAGCCGGGCTGCATCAAATGCAGTGATTTCTGGGGACGAGCAAAGAGAAAAAGCAAAGACGAGAATATCAGCACTGGAAGGAACCTTAGCCGCAGCTGTCTCGGGAACACCGAATCTCACAACGGCAGTCAGTCCGACACCTTGGGCCGGCTGCCACTCTTTGCCCTCGCGTCCCACATCAACAGCAATCTGGATGAGAAACACCGTGCTGGGTTTTAGCCAGGCCCCGGGAATAAGCCCTGAAAGCCTTCAAATACATCCCTGGTCACACACAGGCATCATCCAGTGCCCACAAGCCTCCACACTCACACATGACCTCCCCGTCAACAACACCGAGTGTCACCGAGGCAAAGGCCAGCCTGCCCCACCTACTGAAGACCCAGAAAAAGAAATTTCCAATCCCACATCCCTGGAGCTCCCAGAAAGCAGGAGGATTTCAGCAACTGGAGGAGGCCTAAGCATCTGCTCCATCACTGCTGTCGCCCCCACCCACCCCCAAGGACCAGCAGACCTTGTCATCTAAGTCGTCACTGTCCGCGACGTGGCATCCCCACGCCCCCATTAGAATGTAAGGTCCCCAAGAGCCTTCTTACATCTCCAACTGTATCGTCAGAACTTAGCACACAAGAAGCATTTAGTAAATATGAGGCTTTTTTTAATTCAATCCAATGTTAGGTAAGAGGGCCCGGCTGCTCTGAAAGGTATCACTCATCCATCCCTCACTGCCACCAGTACCGCCAGCGCTGACACACCGCAGCTACTGCCAGGATCAGTGCACCTTCCACGTATCTAGTTGTATGTACGTGTCATCTCCTTCATTCACAGGAGAGCTCCTTTAAGAGCTCTTTTTGCCTTTCGGTGCATCCTCAGGGCACTTACTAAAAGCTAGGTGACTTCACCGAATCTGTTTGGCGAAGTCAGACCGTCCAACTCCATCACTTGTGACTGAGCTACTGTGTCTTCCCTTCTCCCTAAATCTTGCCACAGAAACTGGTGTGGTCCAAGGGTCCTTGGAAGCAGGCTCTGCCGGGAACGGGAGGGCCATTTGCCTGAAGGCACTCTCAGCCAAGGCCTCCAGCTCAGGTCTCGACCCAGCTCAGGACTAACTGTTTTTGATGTCAGATGGGAATTACCGGACTACTCTTGAGGGGGAGGGAGCTAGAAGGCCCCAGAGCCCTAGGCATGGCCTGTGTCTGTGTTCTGCACCCTCCCTGTTGCCTCTAATCAACTGAGTCCAACTAGTGCTGTTGAGAAAAGAGACAGGACAGCCGCCAAATAAGGAGAGGACACGACACCGTCAGGAGAAAATTTGAGGACAAGATGACAGGAGGCAATCAAGAACTAAAATGAAATAGAATTAAGCTGTGTGACCTTGGACAAGTCATTTACAAAACTATCCCTTGAGAATTCTACCAGCTCTGACTTTTTGTGTTCCTGAGGCCTTCCCAGGTCGGACACCCTATGGTTCCAAGTTTCTTGACAGTTGCCATCTAGTATAACCTCCTCAATTTACAGATGAGGAAACTGAGTCCTGGGAGGAGAAAAAATGATTTGCCCAAGATCACAAGACTAGTGGCCCAGATAGGGTCTGAATTTATGTCCAGTTCTCTTGCCACCGGCTCTACTTTTTGAACAGCATCCCAGCCACTTGTGTAGAGACTAAGTCATTTTGACCATGGAGAGAAGGCCGTGGTGCTGTAATTTGCCACCAGCCGTGGGGAAAGTGTCTTGATATAAAAAGATGCTAGTGGGGAAAACAGAGCCCACAGGCTGAGGTTCCCAGGGAGAGGCTCAGCGTCGGGTCCTGTGGAAGCCATCACCTCTTTTCCTTTTGTATGTCCCGGACCCCTCCAATGGGGGGTCTGAGTCCGGGGAAGTCCACGGCCTCCCTTCTCAGAATTCCGAGCTTATCGACCGCAAAGCAAATACAGGGAATCACAAGGAAACTTTGGGTCCTAAAGCACAGTGCTCGGCCCACCCACAAAACTAATTCCCCGAGTCCAGGCTGCAAAGTCTCGGGCCCGGGGTTGGAATGGCCAGGGGCCAGGCAGTTGGTTAATGGCCGTCTTCTGGAGGTGACTTTCAGGAGGTGGTTGTACAGCTCAATCATTAACTATGCTAAAGCAGGTCCCAGGCTCTGTTGGAAAGGGGCCACTTCCCCTCCCAAGGGCAGGCAGACAACAACTGGTTGGCCGGTCAGGGAAGGGGGCAGCTCACAGTCTCGCTCTCCTCTCTGGGTCTCTGCCTCTTTGTCTCTGCCCGTCTCTCTCTCTCTTTGTGTCTCTCTCCCTCTCCCCCAGTACCCATGAGACGGTGGGGCTTGCTACCAGACTTTGTGGGCAAGTCTCTGCCTCACAGCTAGGAGGTCAACTAGTGCTCGATCCATTCCTGGCCACTGACTTAAGCAAAGAATCCTGGGGGTCTCTACTCTCTGGGAGAGGGGCCGAACACGTCTTCCTGGGAACCAAGGGGAAGGGCTCGAGGCCAACGGGGTCCAGCAAGGGGCAGGCGGGAGACCTCGTCCAGAATCGCAAGGACACCTCACCTCGGTTCTCTTCTTGGTTCTCAAAGCGGGCTCCCATGGCAGCGTGAAGGCCAAAGGGGGCTCCACTGGCTCTACTTTGGGGCCGTGTCCCGGCCACTCCGTGCAGTGCCCACTGAATGGGGCAAGCCGACGAGGGCGGCAGAGCCGGTCCCTCTCTCCCTCGGGACTCCTGTGGCATTCTGGGGAAGCCTGGGGGCCCCTGGGCACTTCCATACATACAGGAAAGACGTGCTAAATTTCAGTTGGAGACTAGCAGTAGTAATAAAGGGGACATTTTCCCTGCATACAAACTCACAGACGCCTTGAAACCTCTTCCCATGGATCCCAGATTTAGAACTCTTGCTAAAAGCCAACTGTTTAGCTCTATTGAGGTTTACAGGAAAGGGCACTGTTGGAGAGCCTGGGAGCCCCAGGACTATCTGTGGGAGCCCTGGGACTATCAGTGGGAGCTCGGACAAGTGAGTCTCCTTCTCTGGACCTGAGTTTTCTCCTCTGTGAAGGACCTGGACTCCCACACTCTCAGGAGCCTTGCAGCTGCCAATCCTATGCTCCTGGGAGGTGGACATCAATGGCTACCTACCCCCCTCCCCCGCCCCTCGTCTGCCACAGGCTTCTTCTGCTGCGGGATGCTGAGTCCCGGACCAATTTTTGCTCAGTCTCCGCAACCTGAACTTATGGGCGGCATTGGTCTCGCGGGAACGGGTGGGAGTCCCGATCTTACTGTCCACCCAATGCCTCCTGGCCTCCAAAGGGAGACCCTTACCCCTTGGCACCTGCATCTACCATCCCTGGAAAAGAATACAAAGTGCTGGGCGCGGAGGCCTAGCTTCCAGCCCGGCTCAGTTTGTCCGCCTACTGGCTGGAGACCCCACAGCTCCTCAGCTTCCTGCTCTGCTAACATCGGCGGGCGGGCCCTTCTTTCTAGAGGTGGGGGACTATGGGACCGGAACATCACGCATCATGTCAGCCTTTTTCCCTGTTAGGTTTTTGCTCCTCTTTCTTATTCTGTTATAAGGGATGATTCTCTAGGAGAAAGACGGGGGCAAAATACATTATATGACAAAAGCACGTGACATAAAATTTCATTTAAAAAAGGGGGGGATTACACTAGATAAGCCTTAAAGTCATAGGATATGATACTGGAGGAGACCCCTCGAGACATCCCCCACTTTTACCAATGGGGAAATTGAGGTCCAGAGAAGAAAAGTGACTTAGGATCCCAGATTTTGAGCTGCAAAGAACCCCAGGAGCCATCTAGTCTAACTGCCCCATGTACGGAAGAAGGAAACTGAGGCCCAGGGAGACCGGTCCCTTGCTTGAAGTCAGATAGCCAGCTATAGGTAGCAGAGTTGGGACTGGAATCCAGAACCTCAGGGCTCCTTCCAGAGCTGACAGTCTGTGAGCTCCTCTGGTTCTCTGAGAAGCTGCCTGGCCATGGAGGAAGTCTGCACGCCCCTGGTGGGAAAGAGGGCCCACAAGGGTTTGCTCCTGTGAGAGGAAGCCCCAAGCTGAGCCAGAATGATTAGAGGACATGCTAGGAAAAAGTTCATCCAGGATGCATCCTGTTTTGCTCGGAACTGGCCTCGGAGGCCAAGGGAGGGGGAAGGGAGAGCGGGGAGGGCCTGCTCAGACCGTGACCTCCCGGGAGCTCAGTCAGTCGCTCAATGAGCTTTGGCTAAGCACTAGGCTGACAGAGACCGCCTGGGTTTTACAGTAGAGGGGACACGCGGAAAGGTCCGGAACTCCCTTTTCAATCCGGCAAAAACAAAGACCCCAGAAATTCAGAAAGAAACAGCATCAAAACAGTCCCAAAGGTCACATGTCCACTTAACATGCACACACTGGAGCGGAGAGGCCGCTCCCCAAAGGCATCCCACAAATGAGGGGAGTAGACCAGATAGCGCCGGAAGATCTGGAATCTCAGATGCTTCCTAGCTGTGTGACCCTGGACAAGTCACTTCACCTGTTTGCCTCAGTTTCCCCAACGGTAAAATGGGACTAATAGCAGCACCTACTTGAAGATCAAATGCAGTAATACTCATAAAGCACTTGGCTCCTAGTAGGTGCTACTTAAAGGCCTATTCCTTTTCCCCACCTGCCCGCTCAACATTCAGTGTGCTAGTGAACCCAGCCAGGAATAGCTGAGAGAACAGCCCTTTACTGGCTGTGTCCCCTTGGGCGATGTGGCTTCCCTCTGGGTCTCAACTTCCTCTTCTGAAAGGTGGGGAGAACACTGGCCCTCTATTATCCAAAAGGCAATGGGGGCTCTCTGGGACCAGCATTCTAGGGCTGCCGCCGTTGGGTTCCCCAAAGGCCCCTTCCACCTCCTTTGGTGTTCTATATTGGCCTTCCCCAGAGCCTCGATCTCACACACACAGAAAGCCTCCCTCACTCAACGCCCATCATAGAGTAGCAAGGTACCACGGCAGGAAGAACAAGGGCTCTGCAGAGAGAGGACCTGGATTCACATTCTACTTTTGATAATTACTGCCCGTGTGACCTTGGGCAAGTCAATTCCAGTCCCTGTCCCGATTCCCGCCCTGTAACACGTTGGGGCTAGAGCACTCTATTATGGTGGAAATTCCTTTCACATACTGGTTGGACAAAGGCCTCTCTGGGCCTTTCCAACATTCTGCCACCTCGGAGGTCTCTCTGAGCTCTACAGGTGACCTTTCCCCCGGAGGGCTCCCCCTCCTCCTAATCTTCCTGTTCCCAGAGAGGGCACTGCCCAGTCACCTGGGCTCCCTTGCTCTCTCACCTCCCTGAGGCGCCCGCCCCTCCTACCTTCTCTTGAACAGCTCCCGCCTCCTCTGACGTGCCCCCACCCTGGGCCGGGCCTTTATCACCTCACCCCCGGCCTACTGCCACAGCTCACTAGGGGGCGTCTCCCCGACCAGCCCATCCCCACCGGCTGCCAAACTGACCCTAAGATGCCAAGTCTGAGCTGCCCACGTTGTCCCTAACTCCCCAACAGCGACGGCTGGCCGTCCCCTCCAGGAGCACATTGGAAATCTTCTGTTTGGCTTCGAAAGCCTTCCGTAGCCAGACACCTTCCCACCCTTGCAGCCTTCTTCCACTCCGATAGGCTGGGGCCTTGCCCCCCACTGCCAGCCCCTGGTGCTGCAATGCTCTAGTCCTTCCCTCACCCTCCCATCCCAGCTTCCCTGCCTCCCTTTGGTTCCCAGCTAAAATCCCACTCTGGGAAGCTCTTTCCAATCTCCCTGTCCCTCTCCCCTGCTGCTCAGTTGCAACCACCTGTCTATAACCCGTGGGCATCGAAATGTTTACATTTGCATGGCGTCTCTCTTTCCATGAGCCCGCCAGGTCCTCCAAGGTGGGGCTTTTCCCTTTCTGAGTGTCCCCAGCGTTCGGCACAAAGCCTGGCACAAAGTAGGTGTTTAATAAATGTTTGTTGACGGATGGCCTTGCAAGGGTCAATGTTGAAAAGCTATCTTCGTATATATTGAAAATAAAAAGCTGTTATCAAAAAAAATGTTTTGTGCAAATTTGTTGACAACCCTAGGTAAGTTCTTCCCGTCTCTAGGCCTCAGTTTTCCCCTCTGTAAAATAGGGAGTTGGACACCCCCTCCCCCCCTGCCTCCGAGGGCCCTGCCAGCTCTAGATCTAGGAGTCTGGGCCCTAACAGTTGGAAGACTTGCTCAATGTTGGCCCCTGGCTTTCTGTGCCGTGTGGCCTTGGGTAGGCTGTCTGGGGCTCTGCCTGCCTAAATCACTTCCCCTCCCTGAGCCTCAGTTTCCTCCTCTGTAGAAACCCAAGAGGTTGACTTGAGAAGAGCTCAAAAGTCCCTTCTGGCGCAACTATTCTGGGAATCTAAGGGGCCTGGCTTCCAAGCCTCAGTTCGAAGCAGGCAGGAAGGCGGGGGGACCGGGTAACGCAGCCAAAAACAACCCCAAGAAACCTGCTCCTGAAACCCATCCGCACTCGCTCCGCTGCGGTCCCCTCCCAGGCCTGACCTTTCCTTCCTTCATTCCAGGACATGAAAGGAAGGGCTAGAAGGCAGTCCGGGGCGGGGAGTGCAGACCGCAGGGGTCTCCCAGTAACGGGCTTGGAACCAGCACACGGAACTGGGGACGCCCTTTCTGGGGAGCAGACCGACTTCCAGAAGGCCCTGGCCTCCATCTGCTGGCTCCAGAGGAAGCCTGCAGGAGCCCAGCTGAGGGGGCCCGGCCCCCTCCCCCATGGGCCAGCTGGCTTCTGCCCCCACCCTGGTTCTCCACCTGACTGGGCTACGGGACCATCTCAACCTCTCCCACTGGCACAGCTCGTCTGAGCCCGAGTGTCTCCAAAGCGAGCCGCTTGCCGGCAGACCAAGCACAGAAGAAACCAGCCAGAAAAAGGAAGGGGACCCTCGAGAGCCCGGGGGGTTGGGGAAAGCCGCCCTTCGGATCCAGTCACGCTGCCCCCCGACCTCCAGGCCTGGTGCCGCCATTCGCTCCTTGTGACCTTGGCCAAGCCCTGCAGAAGCTAGGGGAGAGCAAGTCCTCTGGGGTTTAAGTTGGCCCAAGGAACCTCGATTTAGAGGCAATTATCTAGTCCAAACTCTTCAGTTTACAAAAAAGGAAACTGAGGCTAGAGAGGGCAAGGAATTCCTCCAAGGACAACTCAGCACTAGATCACCTCCTTTCCCAGGCAGATTCCCTGGAGTCACTTTACCTTCTGAGCCTCAGTTTCCTCATCTGTCAAACGGGGGAGGGGGATTAGCTGCCTCAGCACTTTCCTTTCCTCGATCTGGCTGGGCTGTTCCTCACTCAGCACGTCATCCGTCTGGGGTTTTTGCATAGGTTATGTATGCCTCATGCACTCAGTACCCAGCCCTACCTCCTGGGGTCTCTCATTTCCTTCAAAGCTCAGCTCAAACCCCAGGCCTTTCCTGATCCCCCCCCTACTCCCCCCCTGACAAGTAGTATCCAACAACCTCCGCTCCCCAAACTGTCTGGCATTTGGATGCAGATAAACATTGCCACCCCCAAATAAGCTTTCCAGCGCCAGCATCAAGCATACAGTAAGTGCTTAATAAACGTTAGTGGTTTCAGGGATGGACCATCCCTCAAAGTTCCTTTCAGAGACCATGAGGTTTACGAAAGCTATGTTTGGAGCTTTCTGGCTCTCTGGAGCTCAGTGAGAATTTTTTTTGGGGGGAGGGGAACAGAAGGAGGAGGAGGAGATGATTTCATTTCATTCCCTTCTCCAGTGCTGGATGTGTCATCAGGAGAGAACTGGGATCAAATCTCAGAAATCTGCTATCCCTCTGACCTAACCTCTCAGAGCCTCAATGGCCCCATCTGTAAAAGTAAAGTGACAAGAGCTCTTTATTCATTCCTGGAAGCCGAGGTGTCCCAAGTACTAGGGAGTGAGGATGCAAATAGAAAAACATAACAAAACTAGGCAGTGACTGCCCTGGGGGGGGGGGGGGGAATCAGGAGAAGGGGAGCCTGGGACATAGAAGATCTTTGTGGAGGTGAGAACCGGGCAGGGGCTTTCTCTGGGAGGTAGCACTGCGGGCTTTGAAGGAAGTTCGGTCCGGAGAGCAGAGGTAAGGAGGAAGTGCTCTGGACCGGCTTTTGCAAAGGCGTGGGGGCAGGAGATGAAATCTGAAGGCCAGGGAACAGCCAGGAGGCCGGTTTGGGTGGAACGCAGAATTCCCCAGCAGAAAAGTGTACACTGAGCCGGGAAAAACGGGCTGGGGCCACGTTATGAGGGGCTTTTTTTTTTTTTTTTTAAGCCAAACAGAGGTGTGTTTGATTTTGGAGGCGAGAGGGAGCCACGGGAGCTTCCTGAGCAGAGGAGTGACAGGGCTGGATCTATGCTTTCAATTTCCGTTATTATTATTATTCATACTAAGAAATTCCCAGATGCTTCTCAGAAGGAGAGAGGAAGAAAACATCTCTGTCCTGGTGGAGCCACACACTGAGTCCTGAACCAGATACCTTTAAAGCAGGGGGCTTGGGGGAGGGGCGGGCAGGGGCGGGTGGGGGTGGGTAAAGAATGAAGATGGACTCCAGTCTAGCTCCCTCCTCCCCACCTAACTTGCCTTGGCTGGGAAAAGGGGGTGGGGAGCGGGTATGTCACTCGCAGACCTGGCAGAGGCCCAGTGAACTCACTCCATGCTGGGCGAGCAGACTAACCTCACTCCCACCTCCGCCCAGCTCCAGTGTCTTCCCCCTGTGTCCCAACCCCAGACTCGGGGGCGGAGGAAGACTGTGGCTCCAAGAAATGCCCCCACGGGTCTGGGTCACTTCTGTGGGCGCTTCTTCCAGGAAGCCCTCCCCACGGGGGCTCTGGGCAGCCCTTTCATCTGACAGATGAGGAAACTGAGGCCCCAGGGAGGGTAATGCCCAGTCCAAGGTCACGCGGCTCGCGATCCAACCGGGCTCCTCGAACTGACCGCGTCCGCTTTCCGCCGCTCCCGAGCCGAGCCGAGAGCGAGCCCCGGAGCGCTCGGTCCCGGGCTCTCTCGGAAAGCGCTCCCGAGGGCGGCGGGCGCGCGGCAAACGCGCGGCGGCTGGAAGGCGCCCCGTGGCCCCCGGGCTGCGCCGGCTTACCTGGAGGCAGCGTCGGGGTTCTGCCCCGGGGCTGGGTCCGGGGAGCGCACGCTGCCGCTACTCCGCTAGCGGAGGCGTCGGAGGAGGGGCCCAGGGGAGCCCCGCGGGGGTGGGGGCCGGCCGGGCCACGGCCAAGGCCACCTCGGGGCTCGCGTCCGTCGGCCGCCGCGCTCGGAGAGCCCCCCACTCCGCGCGCAGCCCGGGGGCTCGGCTTGGGGGAAGGAGAGGGGGGGCCGGCGAGGAGAGCTTCGCGGGCCCCGCCCATCCCCGGACGCGCCTGGCCAATGAGAGCCGGGCTCGCTCGCGGTCCGCCTCCCTGGAAAGGGTTTCAAAGCGAGGGGGGCGGGGCTCCTGCCTCCGGCCTCCACCAATCGCCGCGCAGCTGAGGATCCCTCGTGTCACAAGGCGAGGAAAGGAAGGGAGGGGAGGGAACTGGAGAGGACGGCGGAGGGAGAGAGGGAGAGAGCTGGCCCGAGGGGGACTCGCCGCGCCCCGGACCTCCCCCCCTCCCCCGAGGTCTCCGCGGGGCCGGCCGAGCCGAGGCGGGCCGAGGGGACCCGACGAGGGGGCAGTGAGCCGAGCCGGGGGGAGACGCGGCAGAGCCCGGCGGGCGGTCCCGGGCAGCAGCCCGGGCCGTAGGAACCTGGGCAAGTCATCGGCTGCCGCCTCCTGCTCTCGCCTAACCTCGCCTAACCTCTCGGTGCCCCCGGCAGCCTCCGAGGTGTCAGGGCCGGGGCGTTTCCCTCTCTGGAGTTCTCCGGGCCGAGGAAACCACAAATCTGACTCCACTGCCCTCCTCTCCCTCCAAAACCACATTAAAAAAAAAAAAAAAAAGCCTCAAAAACAGCCAAAATGAAACTTCTCTGCCTTCACGCAGCTTATATTCGCCTGTAAGAAGCCGTTAATCGGTCATTAAGCACTCAGCAAGCCCCTCCAACGGACCCGGGGGCGGGACAGAAAGGGGTGGCGTAGGAGGTCAGAGGCTCGGCACTGAGGGCATCTCCGCAGAGCCAGAAGAAACACGAGGATTTTTAGAAGGGATGGGGCCCGAGCACCATTAATTAGCAGGAATTAAGGCCAGGGGGCCAGAAGTGACCTCCCTGATACTCCGGCTCCTGGGCCAGAGGAAGCTCGCTCTAGGAACAAGGGGGGGTGCCTTCTCTTCCACTGAGGGGCCAGGAGGGTGGCAGGGGCACTGAAAGGTTAGGGGGCCCGCCGTGACCCAGCTAAGGCTGCTGGGACTTGAACCCACCAATGCCTCTGGCTCGGGGGCCAGCTAGCTCTCTATCCCACAGTGGCCCTTCACTCCTTAAATAAAGTGATCTCAACACACACCCTCTGATTGCTTTAAAGCCCCGATGAGTGTGCCCAAGGAAACCCGGCCGGTGTCAGGTAGAGAGGAACCGCTGAGCCTCTAAGAGGGGGCTCCTCAAGGATCACCATGGGGAAGCTTTGCTCCACCACGCCCCGATCCCAGGGCCCCACTAGCCTAACCCCTGGGGCCCAGATTGGGGTTGGCAGCCAGTTTAGGGGAACTAACTCAGCAGGAGGAGACTGCAAGGAACTTGGCAAGTGGGAAGGGTGAAGATGGCCAGCCTGGTCCCACTCTTGGGGGGGGGGATGTGGAAGTCTGAGAAAGAGCCTCCACCTGCTGGGCCAGGGAGGGCGCACCCCATCTGGAAGCCTGCTGCTAATTGGTCACCCCATCCTGGAGGTGAATGGATGGATGAAGATGTAGTGCTTCCTGTGCAAAGCGAGAGAGTGCTGGGTCTCTCAAATCGGGCTCCGGGTCATCCTGCACACAAGGCTGGATGGAGCTAGCTAGCTCATGCATCATGAGGTGCTGGGAATCAGGAGGCGCCTTCCAGGCCACTGAAATACAACTCTCTCATTTAACAGATGAGGAAACTAAGGCAGAGACCAGGTGGAGATTCTCACAGAGCTTCGGGGGCAGAATTAGAACTAGCATCAAGTCTCTTCATCCGGATAAAGTACACCATCTATCTGGGGCTCCTTCCCTTGAATCTTGAATTCTTCTATTCCCCCTCCTCTGCCCCCCTCCCCCATCCAGTCCACTGCCAAAGCCCGGGTTCCAGAGGAGGGATAATGGAGAATTCACTGGCCTCTAAGTCAAAAATACTGGATCCCCACCCTGCCTCCAACTTGAGCTTACTGAGTGTCCTTGAACAAATCTCTCTCCCTTCCTGGGCCTCAGTTGCCTTTTCTGTAAGGGTGAAGACTAGATGATCTAGCTCTACACCTCTGATGCTGTGATCTCAACTCCCGTCTTCCCCACTCGTGCCATCCCCATTACCGCCAGCCCTCCCCAGGCCAGATAATCGTCTTCTTCGTGTGCGGATCGGATGATATCACTGCCCTGCGATTGGGTACCCCGGGCAAGGCTGGGAAATTGTAGGGCTTGTGGGTTACTGCTCACCAGTCTTCACTGAAACATATGCAATTTGAACATCCCAAAATAAATATCTGCAGGCCGGGGAAAGTGGAATTTTCTGGTATTAAAAAATGTGTACATTTATTTTTTGTAAAAGGAACACAAAAAGGCGTCCCTACTTACCCAGACACCCGCAGACACGCACCCCACTTCCCCGGGCAGCTGCCTACTTGCACCTAGCCCTGGACCTGCCTATGGTTCCCTAAACACAGTTTGTTATGTTTCCCCCCCCCCCCCCCAATGTCCAAAACCAGCAGGGTTTCTCTGTTGCCTAGAGGATAAGGGCCCAGCTTCTTTTTCTGGCATTCGCGGCCTCTCGGATCTGGCTCCCCAGCCCGAGCTCATACTCCTCCCCTCCAAAGAACTTTAGGCTTCAGCCTAACTTCCCCATTCCCCATCCCCCAAACCCATTACCCAACTGCCACCACCCCGGCCACCGACTGGGTCATCCCCAGTGCCTGGGATCCTCTCTCTTCTTCCCCCTTCCATCTCTGCCAATGAAATTCTCCAAGAAGTCTTCAATTCTCTCGGCTGGAAGCGAACTCCCCGATTGGGGAATTTCCACAACCCCGTGTTCTGAACCCTTTTCTAAGAACCAGCCCATTGTACCTCTGTTCTTGATTGCTCCTTTCTAGCAGGATCTAAATTTAATGAGACCTACATACAGTAGGCACTCAATAAATGTGGGTGGAGTGTATTATTAATAATAACGGACATTTGAGAGTACTTTGAGGCTTGGAAATTACTTATATCTGTTAGCTCATATAATCCTAACATTTACACTCTGAAGAAATAGAAAATTAACACTAACATAATTATTTCTATTACTATCGTTACTGCCCCCATTTCACAAGGGAGGAAAGTGTGATTGCCCGGGCCATACAACCAGCTGTAACTGTGACAGGATCCAAATCTCCCACGTGACCTCCGGCCCCTGCCCCTTCACCAGGTCCAAACCGGGGCCAGAAACCTGCCTCTCGCTCTCCCGCGTCCACTCTCCCATCCAGGGAAAGCCGATCCAGGGAGCTTCGTCCTGGTTGATGATTACAGGCTGAGGAAATCAGCCCTGTCTCTAAGACCATCTGGTGCCCAGACACGGGTCCCTGCCCCTCGCCGCCAGGCGGTCAGGCCAGGCCAGGTCTGCAAGATCCCTACTGGACAGGGACTCACCCCGCCCCCTCCCAGCCTTCCACCTTTTACTCTGGGAATGATAATCTGATCAACTGTGAGCAAGGCCTGGGGCCCAGCTGCCTTAGTTCCTGGGAAGGGTGTGATTATGTACTGTCCTCTGGCTAGCACACTCCTCCTCCTCCTCCTCCTCCTCCTCCTCCTCTTCCTCTTTCTCTTCCTTCTCCTATAATCCCTGGGATTCAGATTCCCAAACAACCTAAACAAACTCAATTCCCCACTCCCTCATTCCCATCTACATCGGTCTGACCCCTGTCATGGCTTCCTCCTGCACTTCCCCTTACTTCTGCTGGACCCCCTGGAACTCCATGTCGCTGCTGAAATGCCCCTTGAGAATTTAGACTCCCATTTCATGAATAATAACAACATTGGCTACCTTTTAAAGAGCTCCTACTATGTGTCTAATGGGCTAATGATCATCCTCATGCATTTAGATAGCACCTACCATGTGCTAAGCATTGGGCTAATCATCATCCTTATTCATTTAAATAGCACCTACTATGTGCCAAGTACTGGGCTATCATCATCATCATGCATTTAGAGAACACCTACTATGTGCCAAGCACTGGGCTAATCATCATCATCATCCTCATGCATTTATATAGCACCTACTATGTGCCAAGCACTGGGCTAATCATCATCCTCATCCATTTAGATAGCACCTACTATGTGTCACCATCAGCTAACATTTATGTAGCACTTACTATGTACCGAGCACTTTAAATTTATTATCTCATTTGATCCTCACAACAACCCTGGGAAGTTGCTATAATTTTTGCTAATATTATCCCCATTTTATAGCTGAGGAACCTGAGGCAAACAGAGGTAGCAAGTGACTGTGGCTAATTTTGAACTCAGAGCCAGCATTCTCTCGGCTGTGTTCCCTTCCGAAGTCTTCCTCCCAGAAGACACTGCAACCACTCTCTTCTCTCCTGCCCCCTAACACGATGTACCACTGCCTCCCACCCTCACATCTCTCTCTCTCTCTCTTCCACCATCGCTCAGCAATCTCCCCCTTCTTAAGATTCATCCCATCCCTCTTCACCTCCCCATCTCCCCAAGGGGCTATTCAACCCCCAACTCACTGATCCTTTTTTCTCAAGGGGTTCAGTACCAGTCTCACAATCCTCCTTTCCCTTACTACACCCTAAGTCCTTAAAGACTGCATTTGATGGTCCCCCGAAACCCTGGTCTTCAGGTCCCCCGACCTCCTGAGCAGCCATGACATTCGCACTGCAGCCCTGCCACAGAGAGAACGCTCTATGATGCAGAACTTGGAAATCCTTCTCACCACAAGCTCCAATCTTCCCATCTTCCTCTCTGTCTTATTGCTTTCTATGAAGCAGCTGAGTCATATAGTAGGGTGACTGGCAGAGATCCGAATTCAAATCCAGCCTTAGAAATTACTAGCCCAGTGACCCTGGGTATACCTCAATTTCCTCAACAGTAAAAGGAAGAGCAGATGAAATAATACCTTGAAAGTGCTTGGTGACTGTGCTGGCACATAGTAGGTGCTTAAGAAATGGTTTTTCCCTTCCTTTCCCCCCTTCTCTCCTAAACCGATTGTTTGCCTGCTTCAATCCTTCCACCCTTCCCTGCATTTGCCTCCTTTGACCAGTTCAGATCACTCGTCTCCTGCTTCTATCCCCTCTCATTCCTTTCCAAACCCCAGCCTCGGATGACCCCCCCGCATCTGCCTCATCCATCCTTCCTCCTGAGCTGCCAAACTCCACTGGAAGAAGTCCCACGACTCTGTTGACTTTCATTCGCTGCAAAATTGCCCTGTCTGATATCAATGGAGCCATCACTGGGGCGGCACTACCCTTTTCCACTTCCCTCCCAAGCAGGATTTGAAAACAGGTCTTCCAAAGTCCAGTTTCTGAACCAAGTTCTGCTACCGCTACTTTTCCCCAAGGTCACCAACGATCTCTTTATTGGGAAAGGTAATGGCCTTCCCTCAATCCTCCTCCTCCCTGAGATCTCTGCAGCTTTTATCTCTAAGGATGAAAGGTTTTCTGGGCCACTCCTCACTCCCAGTTCTCCTCCTCCCTTCTCTATCTGAATGATCAGTCTCTTTCACTTTGGCTGCATTGTTATGGCCCGTCAATTTTATCTTTGCAGTGACAGGCCCAGAACTCAAAGTCACTTCTCCTGAATCCATGTTTTGATATCCTTGGGAACCCGATTATTAGCAGGCCAATTTGTAACAAGTTGTTCAAGAACGATCCCCCGGTGAATGACTCAACTATAGCTGTGAGCCACGGAATATCGGATAGCCTCTGAGAAACTGAAATTGAGGAGCACCTAAAAGTCAGGGGAGAGGAGAATGGTGGACCCAAGCAGGCTCTGATATAGTCCAAACAAAGCATCAGGAAAGATGGGTGCTGTAAACTGAGGTGTTACACTCAAGAGGCTACAAGCCACCGGCTAAAGTCCCGAATGCTAGAACCAGATTAAAACACAAGTGGGATGTACATAGAAACAACAAAATCGTGTGATGATCCACTATGAAAGACTCGGTTCTTCTCAGCGGTTCAGTGATCCCAGGCAATCCCCATAAACTTTGCCTAGAAAATGCCATCTGCCTCCAGAGAGGGAACTAGGAAGCCTGAATGCAAATCAACACACGCTAGGTTTACTTTTTCTTTGTTTTTCTCTCTCTCAAAAAAAAAAAAAGGTTTTTCCCTTTTGTTCTGGTTTTTTTCTCTCAACATCATTCATAAAGAAAATGTGTGTTTTAAAAGTTAATAGACAAGTATAACCAAAAAATAAAACAATTAAAAAACGTAAGTGGGGAAACAGATACAAATCCAAGAAAACAAAGATAATGCTAAAAAAAAAATTTCCCGAGGGTGCCCCAGTCTCTCCTCAGTAACTGCTGCTGGGTCTGGCTGCCCTAAGGCTCTCCTTACTATTCCTCCTCTCAGTGGTCAGACTGAGTATAGGTCTGGCCATGTCATGTTCCTATTCGATCAAATCCAGTGGCTCTCAATCACCTCCAGGATCAAATGCAAACTCTCCCTTTCCCATCTTGAGAGACGTCTATCCCCAAGGATTCTGAGGCCTAGTGAGACTGACCTCTTTGCTGTTCTTCACACTAGGCACCTTCAACTTGTTGTCCCTCTCGCCTCAGACTTTCTCCTCTTCTCCTCCTAGCTCCCCTCCAGTTGCAGTTAACTTTCACCTTCCCCAGGAAACTTTCCCCATGGACCCCCTTCAGATGCACCTTCCCTCCATTGAGTATTTTCAGTTCGGATGGTATGTATCTGAGTTACACGGAGTTGTTAGCACGTTAGCTCCCGGTTAGACCGTGAGCTCCTTGAGGACAGAAACTTTGTGTTTCCAGAGTTGAGCACAGAGCCTGGCACATAACACATGAACTTTCACTAAGTGACTCACCGTTCCCGTCTTGCCCCCTAACTGTTAGGTGTCTCCTTAGGCTCTGTCCCGAGCCCTCTTTCCTTATCTCTTCTATACAAGGCGATCACTTGGTGATCTCATGGGCTTCCAAGGAATCAACTCCTATCTCTAAGCTGATGATTTCCAGATCTCCTTCTCAAGCTCACTTTTCAAATCACCCGCTTCTGGATGGCCATTGTTATGGGGATGTAACTTCTCCAAGTCCCTACATCCGAAAAGAGAACTTAGTGATTGCTCCCCCTAGAGCTACCCCTCCCTTCTGTACTCCCCGGATTTGGTCATCCGAGGTCACAACCTCAGTCTCACCTTTGACCTTTTCCTCTCCCCTCTTTGATCACATCGGTTGCCAAGTCCAGATTTCCCCTGCCCGCATCTCTCTCACTGGCTCCTCTCTTTTCCCGGAGTCACCAAGGGGTACAGCAACAGCCTCGAGAACGGGCCCTCCCCTCTCCCCTCCCCCCAGCTCCAAAGCCCCAGGCGCCCGCGCCCCTCCCCCGCCGGAGCAGCCTCAGTGACTCGGGCTGGCCTCTGGGACGAATACCGAGCGCTCCATATGGGACGGAAGCCCTTCCTCCCTGGCTCCGAGCTACCTCTCCAGACTTATTTTACATTACTCCCGCTTGCACTGTCTACATTCCGGCCGACCTGGCTCGCTCCCTGCTCCCCGGGCGAGCAGGATATTCCATCTCTGCTGCCGGCCTGGCCCGGGCCGCCCCCCAGGCCTGGAAAGCACTCCCTCCTCACCTCCACCTCACCGCCCCAGCCTCTTCCAAGGCTCAGCTCAGGCCGGCTCCTCCTGGAAGGGCCCTCTCCCTCCTTCCCTCCCTCTGGGATATTACTTTCTATTTACTTTGTTTCTGTTGGACTGGCTGCTCTTTCCCTCTCGGCGAAACAGAAGCTCCTTGAGGGCAGGAACTTTCGTTTTTCTCCCAGCATTCCCAGCATCCCCAGCAGCGGGTGCTAGGGCACCCTGCAGGAGGAGGCCTTTTCTGGCCGTTTTCAGGGCTTAAGAACGCTGGGTGGAGATTCAGAACACTTGGATTCTCGAATCTCAGCTCGGATCATTCACTGGGGCTGTGTTGCTTCGGACAAATCCCCTAACCCCTCTGAACCTGCTGAAGGAGGAGACTGGACTCACAGCTCTAAATTATCTTCCAGTGCTTTAATCCTATTATCCTAGAAATAGAAATATATAAAGTTTAAATAGGATTATATCATATAATGCGATTTCCCAAGAAAGTCACTTGCATTTTCCCTTCCTTCCAACCTCAAAAATCTTCTCTGGCTCCCTATGGCCTTTTGAGGAAAGTTCAAATGCATTTTGCTGGCATTCAAGGCTTCACACTTTTTACTCTGGCTCACACAACTCTTCTCAACATATTCTAGGCTTCAGTAAAACTATGTTCCTCTCTGATTCAAGGCAATTCTAATAGATCTGTGATGGAAACTGCCATCTATACCCAGAGAAAGAATTATGGAGACTTCTGTTATTGTTGTTTTTTGGTTGGGGTTTGTTCCCTTTCTTGGTTTTTTTTTTTTCCCCCTTTTGATCTGATTTTTCTTGCGTTTAACCTATATGGGACTGCTTGCTGTCTTGGGGGGAGAGGAAAAAATTGGAGCACAGGATTTTGTAGAGGTGAATGTTGAAAACTATCTTTGCGTTTATTTGGAAAAATGAGATTTTCCCCTTTTGTTACTGTTTCCTGTGTTTTTATTTCCCCTTTTGATCTGATTTTTCGTGCGCAGCGTGACAAATATGGAAATAGGTTTTTAAGAATTGCACGTGTTTAACCTATATAGGACTGCTTGCTATCTTGGGGGGGAGGAAGGGAGGGAGAAAAAATTGGAACCCAAGGTTTTGGGGAGGTGAATGTGGAAAATTATCTTTGCCTGGATTTGGAAAAATAAGATACTATTAAACAACAACAACAACAACTGTGTTCCTCTCTGTCCCTGAACACGCTTATCCCTCCCACATCCATGCCTTTGCTCAGGCTGTTCCCTAAGCCTAAGATATGGTCTCTCCTCCCCATCCTTTAATATCTGATTACAATGCCCTCTCCTCCAGGAAACCAGTCCCAATTCACGCCCCTAATTGGTCAGGGCCTCTCCCTTCTGATCTCCCCCAGCCGACTGTCTATAACTCTTTGTGACAGCTATCTGGCAGATCACAGGGTCCTAGATGCAGAGCTCGAAGGGACTCCTGAGACCATCGACTTTGCAGAAAAGGAAACTGAGGCCCAGGGAAGTGAAGGAACGTTTCTAAGTTCAGAGAGCTAGCAAGTGTCCAAAGAGGAATCGGAACTCGAGCCTTCTAACTCCAGAGTCAGGGTTGGAATCACTCTACCACGGTTCTAAGCCACCTGGGGAGCCCGGACCCTTCCCTTTGGCAGTGTCTAGTGAGACTCGTGGACCCTCTTCTCAAAATCACATTTTTAAATAGAAAGAAACACTAAATATTACTTAGAGGCGAGAGAAACAACAATGCCATTTTTCCCCATCAAGGAGTCCCTGAAATCCAGCCACAGACCCGGGGTAAGGAGCCGTGTACCACATCCTCCGGATCTGCATTTTATCACCCTCCTAGAGAATAAGCACCAGGAGGACAAGGCCAGTATCTTATCACTGTGCCTAGAACGGAGCTGCATACACAGTGGTAAAACCGGATTTGTATCTGGAGTCAATAAACGTCCCAGGTGTCTCCATGTCCTGTCTGGCCCTCCGTCCCCTAGCCCCAAATGTAATAGAACCTATTCCCCGCCTCCCCTCCCGCCCTCACTCTCCACCTTGAGAAATAGCAGCAACAACTGCAGGGCCATCCTACCCCGCCCCCATGCTCCTTCTCCAGTGCCAGGCCCGGAGTTGGCATCCACAAGGACTCTGCGTAAGCTGACACCCCACAGCCGAGACAGTGTGGACCCCTTTGGGGGCTGGCCAGGGATGAGGCGGGAAAAAGAACAGCTGGAAAAGCTGATGCGTTCTCCCCTTTTTTCTGCCCAGAGCCCCTCGTGCCTTCAACCCTTCCTGCCCTTAGTCCCTAGATTCCCTTCCACTTCCCCTGAGACGTACATAGACGAAGGCCCTGGGAAGAATGCTGGATCTGGAGCCGGGGGTCGTGATTTGCACTCCTGGCACTACTACTTATTAGCTCTGTGTGCCTTTGGTCTAGTCACTTCCTCCTGAGAAGCAGCATGGCATGTTGGACAGGCTTCCGGCTAGGAGTGGGAAAGACCTGGCTTCGAATCCTGCTTCAGACACTCATTAGTGTCCCTCAATTGACTCAGCTGTAAAATTAAGGGACCACCCAAGGGTTGCTAAAGTTTCTTCCAGCTCAAAATCAATGATCTAAGGAGCCTTCTTGGGGCCTCAGGCTCCTCATCTGTACTCTGAGGGAGACCTGATTAATCTCTTTCTCCCAACCCTTTCTTTATTGCAGGATCAGAGCAGTGGGGTGGTTGGCACAGTCATCCTTACAGGCCGAAGTAACAGGAAAAGCAACGGACTTGAAGCCAGAATGCCCGGATCCCTGCGCCGTGCTGTGGGATCTCGGGCAAACCTCTCTTAGCCTGTTTTCTCATTTGTTACCAGGGATAACCCGCCATCTCGAGAGTGTCTGGCGGCTGTTATTCGATAGTTTCGGCCGTGTCCAACTCTCAGGGACCCCATTTTGAGTTTTCTTGGCAGAGATTTTAAAGTGCCTTTCTTTTTCAGCCCATTTGACAGATGAGAAAACCGAGGTAAACAGGGTGCATGACCCTGGCCCGGGTCACATAGCTAGTAAGTCAGCGTCCTATCCACTGCAGCGCCCCCTAGCTGTCCCAGGGTTGTGGGTGAGCATTCAATGTAATGTTCCACTTAAATGGGAATCATTACTGTTATGCTGTTGATTGGGCAAAGGAAGGAGACCTTGGAGGTTCTGAGTGGAGCTCGAGGTTCTTCAATGGGACCTGGGCTTGAACCCCAGCTCAGTTACTGGCCAGATTGCAACCCCCTCTTCGGGAATTCAGTGGGGCTAGGGAGCACTGGGTTTCCATTTAAGTTTAATATTATGTGACACTGGTGTGAGCGTGAAGAGTGCCCGGGGATAACGGGAGGGGAGGAGGAGCTCCTGGTTACTCCTTTTCAATACTCAGAGGCAGTGGGAACAGGGAAAAGACTAATGGCTCTGGGGGACCCGAGTTCAAATTTTGCCTCGGACACTTAGCATTCATGTAATCCCTTCCCCTCTCTGGGCCTGTTTCCACCTCCATTAAATGGACTAGACGGTCTTCAAGTTCTCTTTCCGCTCTAGACCTAGGATCTTATGTGTAACTTTGGACAAGTCCCTTTCCCTCCCTTGACCTCGGTTTCCCCCTCTGTCAAATGAGGGGATGGACTAGATGGCCCCTGAGGTCCCTTCCGGCTCAAGGGCTACATTGTGGAAAGCATCAGAGAGCTCAACAAGACAGCATGGTCTGAGTTTTGTCTCTGCCATTTACTCAAAACGTGCCGGTGGGCAACCTTGTTGAAGCTCACTTTCCTTACCTGTAAAATGGGTATATTACGTCGGCAGTGCCCCTGTCATGGCCCATGATCTCTGCAAAAGGCAGGAGGAAGACCACGTGGGGATTATTAAGATCCAGAAAGTCTGACATCTATAACAGCTCTGCCGCCATGGAGCCCAACCTCCTCATTGTCCCGAGAGGGAAACTGAGGCCCAGAGAGGGATCTATTTAAGGTTACGGAGACAACAGATCTTTGAAGTCAAACCCAGTACCAAGGAGGACGTTTAATCAATTCCCCATGATGCTACCGCCGTGGGTGTGCAAGCTCGTGAGAACACTCCAGTGTGCGCTCATGCGTGGAAAATGGGAAAGATCCTATTTGATACTGGCTAACGACAGCACCCCCACCTAACAGGAGTAAAGATCAAGAGAGGCGATATTTGGGAAGCCCTTCGGAGCTCACAGAGCCTGACCGAAAAGTTCAGGAGGCGCTGGGACTGTTTGTTCTGCCTTCCGCAACTTTGATGCTCTGTTTCGAGTCCAGCTCTCCCACTCTAGTTCTGATGTCCGGCCAGCTGATGTGCCATGCCTTGGGGTCACTTCTGGCCCCGATATACTGTGCTTCAAGGTCTCTCCCCCCCCCCAGCTCTCTGCATCGCGCCTGAGAAATAGTAGGTGCTTAATAAATGCTTGTGAACTGACTGGGTAAAGGACAGTTTGACTGCCCATTCTATGTTCTAAGGTCTTTCCCAGCTGGGGAAGAGGCGGAGGGTAGCACCTTGCCAGCACAAGGAGGAGAAGAAACTGGGGGCTGAGTGAGAAGGAGCCCGATGAGGAGCTGGAACCCTCAGTTTAGCCCTTGAAAGCCTCAGAACCTGCACCGAATCTCTCCTCTCTGAGAGAACTCTGCCCCATGCCTGTGGCCGCTGAGGGGTCGTGGCCGGCGAAGGGATGTAGCAGGTGAGGGCCTGTGGCAGGTCAGGGCTTGTGACTGGCGAGGGGCCACGGCCGGCGAGGGGCTGTGGCCCAGAGGCCACGGGTCCTTCTGCGCCATTAGCTCACAGACGGATGGGGAGACATGTGGCTCGCTGGAGCCATTCCGGGGAGCGCTCAGTGCTCTCCCACTGACTGATGGAGGGCCGGCACTCACAGACAGGATGGAGAGTGAGGGCCACAGGGAGAGCAGTCCCGAAGGGCTGTTTCCAGGAAGAAGAGACATCAGTGACGGAAAGGCAGAACTGAGGGGGGCCTTAGAGTAGAGAACCCAGGGATCCAGAACAGGGATCTCAGAAGAGAGGACGGCAGAGCTGTGAAAAGGACGGCTCTCAGAACAGGGGAATGTCAGAGCTGGGAGGGAACCTTAGGACACAATGTCGGAGCTGGGAAGGCCCTGAGAATACAAAATCTGCGAACCTTTGCTAGTTTCCATCGCATCCCTTTTTTCCCTCCGAGAGAGAATCTGACCAAGGTCACGGAAACAATAATTGGCAAAATAGGGCCCTGTACCTCGGCCTTGGGACCCGACTCACAGATGGCTGGAATATACACGGCATCGCGGTAGATACATAGAAAGAGTTACCAAGTCCAACGGGAGTTCATTTTCAAGGGGGACGGAGCTGAAATAGATTTGGGGAAGGCCCAAGCATTTTGAGCTGGGCCTTGAAAGATGGGGAGAGGGGGGAGGATGGAGATCACTTCAGGTAGAGGAAACCGGATGAGCAAAAGCCAAAAAGGTGGGGAAGGCGAGACGGGTGGCACGGATGGGGAGGCAAACAGTCCAGTGCGGTGGGAGGGTCGGCATTTCATGGGGGAAGAGATAAGGACGCAAAGGAAAATTGGGGCCGGAAGAAGAACAGGCCTTGAATGCCAAGCTGAGGAATTTTAATTTCATCCAGCAGGAAAACGGTTTGAAGGCTTTCCTCATCCAATAGAGAGACTTTAGGCAGGTTAATCCAGGTAACCGGTCCTAGAGGGAGAGGGGAGGGGAGAGAGTCTGCCAGTGGTGAATTGAGGCTATTAGGAGACTATTACAATCCCCCAAGGGGAAAGTGAGGAGCCGGGTCTTAGCCGGAACAGAGAGGAGGGGCTAGAATTCAGGACACCTGGGAACAGGCTGGGGGGGAAGGATGGGGAAAGGGAAAGGGAAGGGGGAGGGGAAGGAGGAGGGGGAAAGAGCCAAAGGTGACTCCCTGGATTCCAATCTCCTAGACTAGGAAGACGGTGGGGCCATTAACATAGATAGCGAAGGCAGGAGGTGGGGCGGCCTTGGGGCAGAGATACCTAATTAGAGATCAATTTCCAACAATAATAATAACAGCTCTCAGGTCAGACTAGCACTGTATAAAGCAGCAGAGAGGAGCGCCTGCCGGAGAGCCCGCAGGTCGAGAGTTCGAGTCCCGCCTCGGCCACCACTAGGCTAACCCCAGATTCAATTTAACTTCCCGCCGCCTCGGGCAGCTATCTAAAAAAAAAAAAAAAAACAAAACCCCAGAAACAAAACCCCAAAAGAGGCAGTGATATGCATCGGAGGAAGGACTTTCCTTTCACCGGAGAAATCCCAAATCCAGCCGCCCTCCCAAAAAGCCTGGCATGCATATTATTCCAATTCATCTTCACCACGGGATGCCCCATGGTGGAGAGGAGAACGTGAAACTACGTGACCTTGGGCAGGTCCCTTGCTCTGTGCCTGTTTCCTCACCTAGAAAACGAATTGGGAAAAGAAGGTTGTTCCCTCCGGTTCTGGCCCTCGGGTCTATGGGGGAATGGGGCGAGACACTCTCTCCCCAAGGCCCAGTTTTCTCCTCTCCAAAATGAGCAGCTGGCACTAGACGCCTTGGAAATCCTCCCCGGCTCCCCAGCTAGGCTTCTCCCACCGGCAGGAAGTCCGGCAGGCCTTGGGGAGCCCGGCGTCTTCATGGCCTGAGGGGTGCGTTGGCAGCCAGGCCAGGGGCGCTATGGAAAGGGGTGGGGGGAAGCTATCGAGCACCTTTGGGGAGGGGCGTTCCATGCTCCTACAAAATCCGCCCGCACCTCAAGCCTCCGTGTTCAGCCTTTATGCGGAGGCCCAGGAGGTCAGAGGAGGATGTAACTTTGCTCTTCACACCCAGCTGCCGGGGGCCCGACCCTGCCCCGCCGTTACAGGTCTGCCGGGATCTGGCGATTTCTAAATCAGGGCAGACCGGGCACGGGCAGTGACAGGCGAGGGGGAGGGGGAGGGCCATCCCTTCGCTCCGGGCTGGGGCGAATGGTAGAAGCGGGCACGGGAGAGGCAGGAAGGCCCGGGGCAGACTTCCCCGCGCCAAAGCACCGTCCGGCTCGGAAGTCTGGACTCGGACTTCCTCTCCAGAAGATTCTGGGGAGACCAAGGTGAGGTCCATAGGCGAGTCCGGCCCACGGGAGCCTCAGAAATGACCCGAGAAGGCAGAATACGCTCGAGCCGGAAGGGCTCTGATGGCAGGCCACCGAGTTCCACTCCCTCGTTTTCCAAAGGAGGAAACTGAGGCGAGGAGAAGCCGAAGGACTCGTTCGGGGCCGCGCGGGTCCGGAGGTAAAACCGGTCTCGAAATGGGCTGTCTCCCGCACCGTTCCCTTTCGGAGGACGAGAGCCGCGACTTGCCGAGACGGTCCCAGTGCATCAATCAATCCCAGTCAGTAAACATTTACTCACTAGCTAGCAAATATGCGAGGGACTGGGGGGATACGGGGGGAATCAGACCTAACCCTACCCTCAAGGAGCTTCCAGTTCGTCAGCAGGGAAGCCAGAAATCCACACGGAAAAAGATAAGCTATTTTGTTTGGAAGTGCCAAATGAATGGTATAGACATTAAGCGCTTTAGGAGTTTAGAGGCAATAACCCTCCCGGGACGTAGAATGAGCATGCCCAGATGCCTCTAGATTTCCTCTTCCCCCCACCCCACCCCCAATTTCCCCTCCCCCTAGGCTCCTCTGTCTGGGAGTCACAGGGCAAGAATCCCAACCCTATTTCCTATTTCCTCTATCTGAGAGGGGCTGGGATAGGGGGCGGGGGGCACTGTTCCCGACAGGCCGGGCCACGGGGATTCGAAAGCTCGGGGCGCCCTTAGACATGCCCCCATAGAAAGCCATTTGGCCGAGGACAGACGCAGGGAGCCAGGCTTAGGGTTGAGGTGGGGGGTGCGGAGACGGAGAGGCGCAGACAGAGACGGACAGCGAGAGGCGGGGAGGGAGAGCGCGGGGACGGGGAGAGGGAGACAGAAGCGAGACGCGGGGACAGAGGGATGGCAACGGGGGAGACAGAGGAGAAGCGGCCAGACAGGGGGAGGCTAGAGGCGGATAAGGGGCAGGAACGCAGATTGAGAGGGGGGGACGCAGATAAGGAAAGGGGGTGCAGAAGGAGCCCGGGAGAAACGGGGGGGCCGAGGGGAGCGGGAGAGGTGAGAGGAGCGGCCGAGGACGGGCGATGGGGAGAGGGACAAAGGCGGACCGGACGGAGGGAGGTGATGGCAAGAAGAGGGGAAAGGTGGGGCGGGGGCGCGGAGGGCCGGGGGGCGGGGGGGGGGGGGGCGCCGGCCGCGGGCAGCCCGGCCGAGCCGGGCCCCGAGCGGCCGGGCGCCTTCCCTGCCCACAGCCGGCTAGCCCGCCCGGCCGCCGCGAAGGGCGGGCGCCGCTCACCTGGCTTCCAGCGCGCCGGGTTCCTCGGCGGTCCCTTGGCGCGCCACAGGGTCCACGTACTGGGCTTGGGGAGGCGCAGGGGCGGCCCGGGCCCGGCCCCGGCCCCCGGCCCCCGGCCCCGAGGCTGGTCCATGTGCTGCAGCCCCCGGCTGCTCCGCTCCGCCCCGCCCCGCCCCGCTCTGCTCCCGAGCCGAAGCCGAGCCCGGACCTGGCGCTAGCAGGACGTGGAGCTAGATGGCAGGGGGAGGGCCCCGACGGCCGGACGGGACGGGCTGCACCGCCCCGGCTGCTCCGGACCCTAGAGCACCGCCTCCTTCCTCGGCCCGGGGCGTAGCCAGCGGGGCCCCCGCCCTGCCCCGCCCCCCCAAGGCTGGGGGGGGGGTGGGGGGGTGGAGGGAGGGAGGGGGGGGCTTTCCCTGTGACCCGGACCCCGGGCACTCCCGTAGCCCCCAGTGCCACGAGGTCTCCGGCTCCTGCCCCCTCTCTCACCCCATCTCATTCCCGTCGCGGAGCTTCCCGGCCCCTCCCCCTCCCCTCGGGAAGTAGCGGACCGTCGGGAAGCCACCGATTCGCTGTGTGTCCTCGGGCTAGACACTTCCTCTCTCTGGGCTCGTTTCCTCAGCCAGAAACTAATAGTCCCGCTCCCGTGGATTGCGTTCTAAGGTTCGCGAAGCATTTCGCGCCGCTTCTCAGCGTTCCGACCGTGGCCCTTCGCTTCTGCCTTGGGGGAAACGGAGGAGGGAGGGGCTGGGAGCGATGGAGTCTGGGGGCACACACGGGTCCCCGCGTCCTTCTCTATCGGCCCCGACAGCCCTTTGCGCCCCGCGCCCCGGGAGCGGCTGTGCCCGAGCCCGCTCCGTGGGGGTCGGAAAGCCCGCGGCGCAGCTTCCCAGACGGGCGGCTCCGGGAGCCTCCGTCCCCGGGACCCCCCCCCCGCGCCCCCAGCCTCGCCTTTGTTTTCGGGGTTCTAGGTCGGGCCCCGGGGGCCGCTGCGCCCTTCCTCTCTGGCCCCGCCAGGCACGTGCTCTGGGTGAAGCGCCCACGGAGGGAAAATGAAACCTTTCCCCTGGCACGTTCGTTTGACCCTCTCACCCCCTCCAGCTATTGTCCTTCTATCTCTTCCTCCCCTTCTCAACCAAAGTCCAGGAAAAAGCTTTTGACACGAGGCCTTCTGGGTCTCTTTTCCAGGTTCATCAATCAATCATGTCTGGACTTCTAACTATCTGTGGGTGTCCCCCAAGGGTCTGCTCTCTCTCTCTCTCTCTCTCTCTCTCTCTCTCTCTCTCTCTCTCTCTCTCTCTCTCTCTCCCTTTCTCCCCTTCTCTCTGTCTCTGTTTCTTTCTCTCTCGTTTCTCTGTCTCTGTATCTCCTCATTTCTCTCTCTCTCTCTTTATCTCTCTCTCTCTCTCTCTTTCTCTCTCTGTGTCTCTCTGTCTCTGTCTCTGTGTCTCTCTTTTTCACACACACACACACACACACACACACACACACAGAGTACCTTCCACGCATTCATTGATTACCTCTATGTAGATAACTCCCAGATCTACAAATCTAGTCTTAGCTTCCCATCACTTTTGGACATTCCCAACTTCAGATCCCGCACAGCTCAACCCATCCAGCTAGAGCTCATGCTCTCCACAGCCCGCACTGTCCCCTTCCTAAACTTCACTGGGTCTTTTGAAGGCACCATCATCTTCCCATTCACCACTGAGGCTCCTCAAAGTCAGCCTCAACCCATCCTTTCCCCTACATCTCTATGCCTCTGGTACCAAGGGGTGGCCAACTCTACCTCCACACCCAATGACCTCTCAACTGGAGCATTGCTGTCACTGCCCCATCCCCCACCAAATCTTCCCTTTTTCCAATGCACCCCCCACTCAACATGCCTGAAGCATGGATGAGACTTTGCCATTTCTTTGCTCAAGAAGTCCCATTAACTTCTCACCGGATTTGGAACAAAACTCAAACTTCTAGCATGGAGAGCCCTTCACAGGGCCACTGTTAATCCAGACTGGAGGACTCTCCCCCCCACCCCCAACACTCACTATACAGTTCAGTTGTACAAAATACTCCATCTCCTATCTCTGCCCCTTTGGACGACGTCCCCTGCATCCATCTCCTGTCTGCCCCTTTGGACGATCGTCCCCCGCGTCCATCTTCTATCTCCATCCCTTTGGACGACGTCCCCCGTGTCCATCT
Source organism: Sarcophilus harrisii (assembly GCF_902635505.1). Taxonomy (NCBI): domain Eukaryota; kingdom Metazoa; phylum Chordata; class Mammalia; order Dasyuromorphia; family Dasyuridae; genus Sarcophilus; species Sarcophilus harrisii. The sequence goes on from NC_045432.1 coordinate 19,874,213, forward strand.
TCTATCTCTGTCACTTTGGGCGACCGTCCCCCGCGTCCATCTCCTGTCTGCCCCTTTAGAGACCGCCCCCCGTGTCCGTCTTCTATCTCTGTCCTTTTGGGCGACCGTCCCCCGCGTCCATCTCCTGTCTGCCCCTTTGGAGACCGCCCCCCGTGTCCGTCTCCTGTCTCTGTCCTTTTGTACAACTGTCCCCCATGTCTGGGATACTTTCCCTCTTCGCCCCTGACTCTTAAAACTGAAGCTTCGTTTAAAACTCAGTTCAAGGGCCACCTCCTTCAGGAAAGCTCTCTCCATCCCCCCACTGACCACTGTTTCCACCCCTCCTCCGTCGCTGCAATATATTATATATCCAGTGGTGTGCTGGAGCCAGCTCAGACTGGTTCCCAAGAGCCAACTGTTAAATTTTGAGTGTGAACATTTACACCTCCGAAAATCGGTAGCAACAAATCAGGGCTTGATTTATTGTTTTCTTAATTGTCTAGACGTAAGAAAGTGACAGACAAAGTGTTAATAATACAGATTAAACTCAGAAGTGTGTCATGGGCAAGTGGGTAACGTTTTTCCTCAGAGAACTAGTTGTGAAACATTTACCAGCACGCCTCTGTCCATTCATATAGAGAGACGGGGATCATGCATTTATTTGTAAATATATTATCTTTCCCATCTTTCATAGCTTTGCATCACCATTACTCAGGATAGTGTCCGGCATACAGCAGGCACTTAATAAATGCTTGTTAATTGATTCACTGTATTTTTTTTAAGCCATATGGTTACAGAAAGCTGATTGGCCCATATAATATAAATACAGAGGGTGGAGACTTGAGGTGGGGAAAGATCCAGATGTAGGGTGGGGGCTAGAGCCGTAGTCTTCCTATTTTAATAAGCCTGAGCAATATTTTATATCAACCCCTAGGCTAAAATTCAAAACCCAGCCAAGGTTGGTCTGTTATTTGCCGAGCTGTTTGAAGCCACAAGGTGGTGAGAGACTCCAGCACGACTGCACGCCAGAAAGACCACATGGCTGGTGACTCGAGTATAGTGAGAGACAAATCAAATGTTACCCATGCTCCTTGTTGGGTAATTAATAAAGTGCCATCCTGCCATCCTGCCATCCTGCATGCTTAACTGATTATACACCAGTAAGAGCGGGCTACAACTGCTACTGCGGCAGCCAGAGCCTCCAATGCTGTTCACTCCTCTTTCTCTCTCTCTCTCTCTCTCTCTCTCTCTCTCTCTCTCTCTCTCTCTCTCTCTCTCTCTCTCTCTCTCTCTCTCTCTCTCTTTCTCTCTCTCTCTCTCTCTCTCCTTTCTCTCTCTTCTCTCTCTCTCCTCTTTCTTTCTTTCCTTCTCTTTCTCTCTCTCTCTCCCCCCGCACGAGTGTGTCTCTGTCTCTGTCTCTCTGTTTCTTTCTCTCTCTGTCTCTGTCTCTCTTTCACACACACACAATCTCAACTGATCCTCACTACAACCCCACGGGGGTGTCATTATCTCCATTTTGCAGAGCAGTTAACTGAGGCTGAGGGACTTGCCCATGTTCACACAGCTAATGGGCAGAACTGAACCTCGGTCTTTCTGATTCCAGCTCCAGTCATCTAGCCAGAATATCAGTGTCTATTTGATGAGAGTTGCACTAGGCAGTGTCTAAGGTTTCTGCCGACTCTAAACTAAGGTGATGCGTTCCCTGTTGTTTAATAAAGGAAGGGAACAGCATCCTTTCAGTTCGGACTCCTGCTACCTTCACCTCCTTTTCCGGCTGCTTCTGTCTGCTTAAGGCCAGGGCAGGAGCTTTGCTTTCCTCAGAGCCCCTGCAGCGGAGGGGCGGCCAAGTATGGCAGAGATAGTGCCGGTCTCAGAAAAGGGACAAGTCTGGGTTCAAACCTACACACACACACACACACACACACACACACACACACAGGCCATGTGACCCTGAGCAAGTCACAACCTCAGTGCCCCAGGCAACTTTGAAGGGCTAGAAGTTGCAGAGCAGGTACTACCCCACTGATCCTTTCAAGATACTGGAGTAAGTCCCATCTGTTTTGGTTTTTTTCCCAGAGATAAGGAGGGTGTCCAAATGTTTCAGGAGGAGGCAAGAACCAAAGTTGCAACAAGTTAGGCAAAAAGTGCTTTGTGCCAGGGCACAAACTTCCAAGACTCTGATAGCACTTTACTATCAGCAAAGAAGGGAACGTAGCACCAGTGACAAAGAATAATTCATTTCAATAGGAATTTGCCAGTTGGGAGATGAGTAAATAGAAGGTTAGACCAGGGAGCCAGGAAAGCTTGAGTTCTAATTAGCCCCAGATGTTTCCTAACTGGGTAACCCCAGGCAAGTCACTTAACTTCTATCTGCCTCAGTTTCCTCATTTGTGAAAAGGGAATAAGAAGATACCCTTCATCCCTGACCTACTGGAGGGCCAAAGGAGGTATTATACATCCGGATTTGCAAGCTGAAAAGTGCTCTCTAAATCTTAGCTATGATCACTCTACCCTGCCCTGCTTCTTCCCTCTACGGAGAACTTCCCAGCATCACCTTGGCTCTCCCAAGCTGCAGCACACGCCTGAACTGGGGGACTCTGACAGCCTCGTTTGAAGCATTTGCCCCAGGCACGAAAGTTCCTGGTTACAAGACACCTTCCCTGTTCCAAGGCAAGACACTCGAGCCCCGAAGCCAGTTCGGCGGTGGCCTGAGTCTCGACCTCTTCCACTGGCTCTCCAGTTCAAATGAGCCCTCTTGTTCCCAAGTCATCTGATCCATTCCCATGCGTGTATTTGGGGGGAGCGTAAGCGATGCCTGAGTCTCGATCAATCAACGAAGCGGAATCATATAATTGAGCTCATGCCTGAAGATTTACAAATATTACAGAGAGCTAGAAGGAACCCAAAAGAGGAGGAACCAAGAGAGTCCACTGATGCCGTGGACAAAAAACAATATTTGGAGTTAGAGGACTTGAGGTCAAATTCTTTGAAGTGATCTTGGATAAACTAGTTCCCTTCTGTGGGCCTCAGTTTCCTATCTGTAAAATAATACAGTCAAGTCTAGATGGTCTTTAACGCCCTTTCCAGCTTAAAATCTATACTCCTATGACTGTCATTCGGTCATTTTTCAATCATGTCCAACTCTCTGTGACCTGATGTAGGGTTTTCTTGGCAAAAATGCTGGGGTGATTTACCATTTCTTTCTCCAACTAATTTGACAGATGAAGAAACTGAGGCAAACAGGGTGAAGTGACTTGCTCAAGGTCACACAGCTAGTAAATGTCTAAAACCAGATTTGAACTCCAAAGAGGAGCCTTCCCCACTCCACAACAGGTGCTCTATCTGCTACAGCGCCACCTAGCTGCCAATCCCATGATTAGAACTCATCTAATCAAGCAACCAATCTAAGCCCTTCCTTCCAAGTACTTCCTAGGAGTCCAGCTTAGGAAATCTATGACCCTCTTCCTCTCCCCTTCCTCCCTTCCTCTCCTGGACTCCAAGACAGGGAATCTAGCACCCTCTTTTTCTCCTCCCCTTCCTTCCCCTCTTCTGGACTCCAGATCAGCTGCTTCAGCTGTGTTCCAGAAAACAGGAACTGATAATGTGTGGAACTGCACCTCCTTTTCGTGTGGACCGTTGACTTCCAAATGCTACCCACCCTTCCCCTCCCCCCCATACCCAGCATGCTCTCTCTGCCCGGGTGAGCCCAACTTCTCTTCTTGGCTCTTCAGCCCTGCCCTGTAGCCTCCCAGCCTAGAAGGATGACTGGGAGGACCCCACCCCCAGTCTGAGGGCTTCCCGGCCCTTTCGCTTCTCCTTTCCCTGCTTAGCCTTCTGCCTCGGTGGCTGACTCAGGGACAAGTTCCCCTCTGAGGAAGATGAGGCCCCACTCAGCTTCCTCAGGCTCGGCGGGATTTCCCTTTTGCTGCTTCAGGGAAGGTCTGCCACGGCAGCCATTTCCCACATGGTCCCCCCAAAAAGGACTGGGGAGGAAGCTGAAGCCACGACACCGAGGGCTGGCTTTGGAGTCAGAAGGGCTGGATTCCACTTCCACCTCCTTTCCTTACTCTCTGTATATTCTGGGGCAGTCCCTTTCCTTCCCTGAGCCTCAGTTTCCTACTCTGTAAAAAGAGGGGCTAGCGGACCTCTGAGGTTCCTTCCACTTCGGGATTAGGACCCCTTAGTGGGGTCTAATTCTGACCCCTGGAGTAAGAAAAAAAACCCATCTAATATTCTGTCTTCCACATGACAATTTTTAGGATAGAATCATAGGATAGTTATTGCTATTAATATCAACACAAACTGCCAGCCTCTCAACAAGCCTGGGAGGAGTTGGGGGAATGGGTTTACTCTAATGCGGTTTAAAGTAAGGTTCAGAGAGGTTCAGACACTGAGCCAAAATCACACAGCCTCAGAGCTTGGACTTGAGTGGAAGCTTTCTAACTCCAAGCCCAGAATTATTGAAACAGACCTGAATTATTTCAATGACATCACGCATCGTTTAAGGCTCCTCCCATCAAATTACTTCTCCAGTTTCATACCTAGCTCATCCAAATTTTCAGTATGTGCAGGATTCAAGTCCTATGTTCATCAACTCCTACATTCCCAGAGACCGGCTAGCACAACTCCCTCATTCTACAGAGAGGGACCTGAGGCCTGGGGAGGGGAAGGGACTTGTCCAAGATCACACGTCGAATACTAACTCTAGGGCTCTAAAAGGGAACCTCAGAGGCCAGCTAGTCTAATTACCTTCTTTTACAGAAAGGGAAACTGAGGCCAAGCGGGAGCAAGTGACACAGATTTGAAATCAGGTCTTCTGACTCCAAATTCAGCATCATTTGTCCTACTTCACACTGCCTTCTTCCTCATCAGTTGCTCATTTTCTACAATCAATGAAAACTTTCTGCTGCACTTTGACCTCACATCACTGCCTCTTCTGTATTATATCATGGGATAACAAATCCCTGAGGATGTATCTGGAAACATTTCAGCCATGAACAAATAAATGAATAAATGAACAAATTAATTTATAGGTTCATTAAAAAAAATGAATCATGGATTTAGAGCTTGGAAAGACCTTGAGATATCTCATCCAAAGCCCTTCCATTTTGCACCAGAGGAAACTGGCAGAGGTTAGTGACTGTCCCAAAGTCAGCCACGTGAGAAGTGGCCCAGCTGGAATTAAATTCCCAGTCTTAGATAGGGAGAGGTTAAATGCAATTTAACACTTAAAAGATTAACACAAATAGGAAGTGGCAGAGCCAGGTCTCAAATCCAGGTCTTTCTGCTACAAAATACAAGGCTCCCTCTACTACTCCACACTGTCTCTCTACTTTCCATTCCCCAGAGGAACAACATGAGAATCCTGCTAGAAGAGAAAGACTTTGGGACCATACAGCATCAGAAGCACAAGTCACCTGTTTTTCCAATTTATATTACTTTCTATAACTGCACTCTAGACTTGCGTCCACTTTTCTCTCTGACCAAAGTGTGGAGTCATCAAAAACGTGTGTACCGAGTTTAGAGAGAAAGAGGGGGAATGCTCTTGTAGCTACTGCTTTTTCCACATCAGATTAGTTGATGCCTTTATTTTTTATTATTATTATTTATTTATTTTATATTATATTTATTTATATCTATAATATAATATATTATATATTCTATTTATATATAATTATTTATTTAAGCTAATTGTGTCCACTGGAAGATTACTGAAGTGAGATCTTGTGAGCTACAGTTCCAATCCACAGAATACCTTGAACTGGAAGACCTAAGCTATGTCTGAGCCCGGAGAGAGGCAGGCAGAAAAGGTGCCATGCTCTAAGATAGCATACATTTTCCAAGTCCTCATAGGGATTTCTTTTAGTCCATTCACTTTATTTGCCTTCTTAGATGTTCAGAGTTTTAGGGTCCTCTAGTCTTTACATTCTGCTCCTCCCAACTTTGTATTAGTTCAGAAAACTCTGGATTTTTTGGTATATTCCTCAAACTTACGCATCTTAATTATGTTGTTACATTCCATTACGTTAATGTGACAGAATTCACTCGTCCATTCCTCTCTGGTTGAACGTTTAGGACAGGATGCTTCCAGATTTTTGCAATTACTTAACTGCTATGAGAGAAATTCTCTGAAAGGATAGTCCTTTTGGGTTTGTTTGTTTTTGATAACATTTTCAGGACATATTCCCAACAATGGAATGATTAGGTCAAAGGCTAAGATTATTTTTCTAGCTTTGACTGTCTACTGCCAGACTGTTCTCCAAAAAAAAAAAAAAATTCGATTAATTTGCAATTCTACCAGTAATGGATGAGTGGAGTGGAGTGGCAATGAATTTCGTTACTTTAAAAACTATTTTTGTCAATTTGATGGGTGTGAAAAGATTTCCATTTGTATCTTTTTAATTATTAGTGATGTTGTGCATTTTTCAAGTGATTATTGACAATCTGTGTTTCCTTTTTTGAAAACTGCTCATCAAAACCAGGAGAACGATTTATACAATAATATCAACACGACAAAGAAAAACAAATTTGAGAGACTCAGGAATTCTGGTCAAAGCAATGACCAGCCACGATTCCCCGAGAACTAATGATAAAGAGTGCTACTTTCTTCCTAACAGAGAGGTGATAGATACAAGTTGCTAAATGAGACACACATTTTTTGGGACGGGAAATGTGGGGATTTGTTTTGTTTGACTATGCGTATTTCTTTCAAGAATTTTTTTTTTCTTTAAGAGGAAGATTTGGTGGGATAGAGGAGAATTGTTAATAATATTGTCCAAAAAAAAAGGCAGAAAAAAATCTTCTAAAATGCCTAGAAGAGAACAAAAGAAAGGTCCGAAGGAAATATAGACAAGCAAGATAGTTTTTTAAGTTAACAGGATGAATTTATTAGGTAGCTAAAAAGTTGTCTGTATACAGTAGAGACTCAAAGGTTCATATTCTAGTCTCTCTTTCTGTTCCACCTTGAATGTGAAAATGTTCACAGGCAACTGAACATTTGAAAACTGAATGTTAGGGTCCTCAATAAGTTCAGAAGACAAAACAATTGAATTTTAAAATCATAATTGCCTATTCACATCTTTTGACCATTTGATCCACTGTGAATTTTGAAAGACAAAATATTTACAGCTCTCATACAGACAAATTTCCCTGGGGGTATTTTGTGAAAGATAAAGGTCTAAATCACTTTCCTACCAAACTGTCAACCAATTGTCCCCACTATACATATTACATAACAACTGCTTTCACCAGTTTTTATTTTCTGATCTTTTGGTTATATCTTTTTGATTCCATTGCTCACTCTTTCTATGTATGACACAGTGACCCAAAGTTTGGAAGCTAACGGCTTTATAATATGCTTTAATTTGTTTAATGGGTTTAATATGTTTTAAAGCCTGGGAGTAGAAGACCACCTTCATCAACTTTTCTCTTCGGTACGCCCTCTGACTTTTTTGATTGCATGGTTTTCCCCCATAGAAACGGTATTCGGATTTCTGCTAATTCTATAAAGCAGCTCCTTGTCTGTTTTTTTTTTTTTTAATTTTCATTATAGTGAATATACAAAATACTTTGAATAGGATAACTTTTACTATATTAGTCTGAGTCATGAACACCGAATGTCCCTAAAATTGGTTAGTTGTACCTTTATTTGGTTTTAAGGAAAAGTCTTTATGACATGTTCCATGGTTACCAAAATTCAATTTAAGAATTAGATATTTAGGATGAAAAATTCCAAAAGATTAATTCCTAACTATCTTATGGGAGGTTATTATTATACAAGAAGTTTTTATTATGTCTTCTATACCTTTATTACTAATAAATATGAATGCAGATGATTTTTGTGAGTTCATCTATTATCTGCAAACTTTGTAGAGTGTATGTGGATCCAATGGACTTTTTTGGTTGAGGCCATTTGATTTTCTAGATATACAATTATATGATGTAAAAGCTAGACTCTTCTGACCTATTCATTTCTCACGTTAATGCCTCTATTTTTTTGTGATTTATTGCAATGACTAGATTTTTTAATACAGCATCAAATAAAAGAAACGAGAATGGGTTTCCTTATTTTGTACCTGATTCTCACAGGAAGGCTTATAATTATTTGTTATATTATGTCATGTTATATTATATTGTGTTATATTACATTACGTATTGTACTGTAATACATTATATTATATGTTGCATTGTGGTGCATTATATATATTTCATTATATTACATCACATCATCGTTATCATGTTATATTATATTATATTATGTTGTTATGTTATATTATATTATATTATATTATATTATATTATATTATCCTATCATTGCTAGAAATCCATTCTATTCCTTTTGCACTTCTGATTTGTAACGTAGGAGGGAAGATCAGATGACCTCTAAGTTTCCTTGCAACTCCAAGTCCTATGACGTCTCTAGCCTTATTTCCTGTTGCTTATCTGTTTAAATACTGCACCCAGCCCACTTCTATCGACACATCTTATAGTTTCCTCCCTCTACACCTTTGTTCATGCTATCCTCCCGCCTGGATGCCATCCCCACTCCTTCATCCTATCTAAATCCAACTTATCCTTTGAGGCACAGATCCAATTTCCGCCTCCTCTGGGAAACCTTCAGTCCTCAAGAGTGATTTCTCTCTCCTTCCTCCTGACAGACAAAACGTATTTCTTGCCCACGTCACTTATTTGATATTTAAGCACAGACCTCTGCGGATAGCCAGAGCTCCATCATTACCGATCGGGGGCTTGATTTATTGCTTCGTCGAGTGTCTAGACTTGAGAAAGTGATGAAAAAATTGTTCAGTAATGTCAATGAAACCTAAAAGTATGTCAGCACATTTTTTTTTTTTGCCCAGCTAGCCTGTTGTTAAATATTTACCAGCATGCTGCTAGCTGTAATGGCGAGAACAATGGACTTAGAGTTGAAGACCTGAGTTCAAGCTGGAGATCCTGAGTTGACTGGCGACTGAGTGATCTTCAGATAAGTCACTAAAACTCTCAATCTCTTCCTCTCTAACAGGAAGATAATGGTAATCCTCCAAAGGTTGTTTCTGAGAATCATACCTACTTTGTAATTGTAAATACTATTTAAGCGTAACTCATTCTTAGTTGTTGTTTGGGGTGCGATCTCTTATCTTGGACTTTTCGCGGGGCAGAAAGGTATTGTGGTGAAGTGAAAGGGGGAGTTAGAAGGCCTGGTTCAATTGTTATTCTGTGACTTACTACTGGCAAGGCCCTCAGTTTCCTCTTTTGTAAAATGAGCTGGAGTGATACTGATGGCCTCTGAGATTCCTTTCCCTCCAAGTCTAGAATCCTATGTGTGACCTCAGAAAAGTCCTTTCCCTCTCTAGGCCTCAGTAAATGAGGGGGGGGGTCTTGAAGTCCCTTCTAGCTCCACAATTAGGAGCTGGGATGTCAAAATCTGCTTCTCTCCACGTTTCAACAATTGCTCCCTGGGGAGACCATTTGTGGCCCAGGATGGCAAGGCAAGGGACAGAGGGAGGAGCAGAATCTGTGGTCCCCTCCGCCTGGTGGCCCAGGTGACCTGAGCTCCTGGGGGGGGGGGGTGCTGAAGGCTGGTCTCCTTGAGGCTCCTTCCTTCCCTTCCCTTCCCCGTGGCCCTGGAAAGCCAGGCTGATTTCCACCCTATTGTTCTTTGTGCAAAGGCTGTGCGCTCCTCCCCTTTCACAGCCTTCCCAGGCGTATGTGTCTGTGCTCATGAGCGCTTGTGTGTGTATGCACACCTGGTCAATGTGAGGCTATTGAATTTCTCCATGTTTATCCAAGAAACTTTGCTTTGTCAGGCCTGGCTTCCGGGATTCTGAACTCAGTTATTTGGGGATGCCCAGCTGAGGTTCAAGGAAGTCAGGGATTCCCCAGAGAGCTTTACAGCGTTTATTCAAGAAATGCCTTCTGGGCCTGCTCTGATTAGCTGGGCCTGAGCTCCGAGCCCAGGGGCCAGAGCAGGGAAGCAGGCCTTCAGCTGAGACACCCACGGCAGAGTCCCCATAAACACCCACGGTGGTGTAGACACCCTCCAGTAGGGTCTGTGTAGACACCCACGGAGGGGTCTGTGTAGACACCCACGGAGGGGTCTGTGTAGACACCCACAGCGGTATAGAAACCCACGGCAGGGTCGGCATAGATACCCATGGTAGGGTCTGTGTAGACACCCATGGCAGAGTCAGTGTAGACACCCACGGCAGGGTCTGTGTAGACACCCACAGCGGTGCAGACACCCACGGCAGGGTCGGCATAGATACCCATGGTAGGGTCTTTGTAGACACCCATGGCAGAGTCATTGTAGACACCCACGGCAGGGTCTGTGTAGACACTCACAGTGGTGTAGACACCCACGGCAGGGTCGGCGTAGACACCCACAGCAGGGGTGGCTTGCTCACTGGGGCCCTCATTTCACCAGTACTTACCACAGGGCCTGCAACCCAGGACTGGGAGAAGCATGGGGCCCGTGTTCCCTCAACAGAAGAAACTCCCAGGTGAGGAAACTCCGGCCACTTGGCTGCTTCTCCAAAACCTTAGAGAGCTGCCCATGGGACCAAGTTGAGGTGACTTGCCACAGAGTCCCAGAGCCAGGATGAATCAGAGGCTAAACATGACAGAACCTGGGGATGGAGGAAGAGAGTGGTGTTCATTGAGTGGAACCGAATTGTCCGAAGGAGGACTGGTTGGGGGTCAGCCAAGAGAGCTTCCTATGGCTCTGTGTACTGTGAGTGGCTGGAGCACAAGTAGCAGTTCCATCCCGTGTCATATGCCTCTGTAAAAAGAGTACCAGACTCAGGAAAGAAAGAAAGAAAAAGGCATTTAGTCAGGGCCGCTAGTGCCGGCCACGGCATAAAGCCCTTTGCAAAGATCGCATTTGTTCCTTGAAGTAACTCAGGGGGATGGGTCCTATTATAATACCTTGTTTACAGTTAGGGAAACTGAGGCAGGCAGCATTAAAGTAACTTGTCCAGGATCACATAGCTAATGTCTGAGCCTGGATTTGAGTCTAGGCCCAAAGCGCCACTTAGCTGAGCTCTAGTCTAGGCTCAGGCAAGTTCTTGATTTGGAGGCAGAAGATTTAAGATCTAGTCCTATATCTACATATCTACTCCTTACTCCCTGTATGACCTTGGTCAAGTCACTGCCTCTCTCTGGAACTTACTTTCCTCCTCTGCAAAATAAGGAGATTGACCTCTAGGTCCCTGCCAGTTGACAAATCCTGTGAACTTACTTGCAGTGAGATCTCGTAGGAAATCACTTTGTTTTTCTGGACCTTGGTTTGCTTGTCTGTAAAAGGCAGACCTGGATACTTAATCCTTCCACAGATTTCTAGAATTCTGGGAGGTGAAAGATCATCTAGTATAATGCCCTCATTTTTATAGAGGAGGAAACTGAGGCCCAAAGTAGAGACTCTCTTACTTCATTCTATCCACCCTTTCATTGCAAATTGAGACCCAGAGAGATATCATAAGATACTAGCTATAGGGTTAGAAGGTACCTCCCAGGCCATCTAGTTCAATGCCCTCACGTTACAGAAGAAGAAACTGAGGCTCAAGGAAGATTATACAGGTTGTAGCAGAGAGATTTGAACCCAGATCTTCTGACTCCAAGGCTCTTTCCATTGTAGCCTGTGGACTACATCCTTCCATCCTCTCCTACTCTCCAGGGGAAAATGAAAAATAGATTGATAGGTAGAGAGTGCATTTATTAGGCTCTTACTGCATGCTAGGCATTATGCTTAGCCAAATACAAGCAAGCCAAGTAGCCCCTGCCCTCAGATAGCTTACATTCTAGTAGAAGAAGACAACACATGATGTCGAACGGCTCAGAGGGGTGTGATGAACATGGCAACTGAGGGAGGAGATGCTGGCCAAATGAAAGGGAAGCCAATGAAATAACGAGAAAGCTTTTATCAGAGGAGGGCTGGAGCCTTAGGGGCAGAGTTCGAAGTTGGAGAAGATGAGGATAATGGTGGGAGAGCAGCAGTATGATGAGGAGAAGGCCTGCCCCCCAGAAGAGCCCCTCCATTCATGTTCATCCCTGCCATACACAGACTTCTAAAATCAAGGGAAATGAGCTCTAGAGAGGAGTCTATCTATTGAGAGAGAGAGAGGGAGGGAGGGAAAAAAGAAAAAGAAAAGAAAGAGGAGAGAAAGAAAGAAAGAAAAAAAGAAAGAAAGAAAGAAAGAAAGAAAGAAAGAAAGAAAGAAAGAAAGAAAGAAAGAAAGAAAGAAAGAAAGAAAGGAAGAAAAAAGAAAGGAAGGAAGAAGAAAGGAAAGAAAGAAAGAAAGGAAGGAAGAAGAAAGGAAAGAAAGAAAGAAAAGAAGGAGGGAGGGAGGAAGGAGAAAAGGAAGGAAGAAAGGAGGGAAGGAAGGAAGGACAGAAAGAAAGAAGAGAGAGAAGAGAGGGAAAGAGAAGTGATGAGAGAGACACCTTGGGAAAACCCATGTTTGGAGATGACGGATTGTGGTATAGTGGAAACAGCCCTGGCATCAGGTTCCCACTGGCTGTGTGACCTTGGATACCTCACCCTTCCTCTCACAATCAGTTTCTTCCTTGGCAAGATAGACATTGTATTATGTGCCCTTAAGTCAGGGGACAGCTGTAGGATAGCATAGGATCAAGCATGTGAATGACACTAGTGCAAACTGAGAAATCCCCGTTGGGAGATGCCTTAGTCTGATCACATCTGAGTGTTCTTCTAGTGAAGAGGTCAGGTGGAAGTGGAGGTCCATGAGCGCTGCAGCTTTTAAGCAAAGTAAAGGCACCAAACAGTCCAAAGACATCCTCAAGGGGCCCAATAAGGACGTCATGGTGGGGACCGGTCTCCACCCCAAATCCTGGCTTGCTCAAGGTGGTCCTAATGGGACTGAACCTCCAGTCAGTGGTAGAGGGGAAAAAGAGAACTGACTCTGAGTTAGAGGCCCAGAGTTCAAATCTTGCTTCTGATGCTTACTATCTGGAAGTAGTAGTAGAGTGAAGGGACTCACTCACTTAGGTGACCCCACCCCTTCCCTGGGCCTCAGTTTCCTTTTTCTATACAACAAGGGAAGGTGGACTTAGATGACCTCTAAGGTCCCTTCCGGCTTTCGAACTCAGATCGGATGATTCTCCTAGATCCGTAGCTGCAGGAGTTAGTATCTATCAGATTCTGGGGGAGGGGGGGTCTGAGTTCAAGGTGAGTCTGCCCTGGAATTTGTGAAGAACTGGGGCTGAAGGAAAAAAGGGGACTTTTGGAATTCTGGGAATCTAGGACCTTAGCAGTCATACTTTTCTGCTGAGTTCCCATGAAAGAATTGTTTCATTCTTTGTAGTTGCATTCCCAGCATCCGGCACACAGTGGGTGCTTAAATGCTCCCTGATGGACCGAGATGCTGACCCATTCCATTTTATTTTATAGAGAGGAGAAGTGAGACTCGGGGAAGTCACATGATTCAGTCCTTGGAGGGCTGATCCCCATTTCCCACCTTGTGTTCTAGTCACTGACTCTTTAACTTCCCAGCCCAGAATTCCCTTCTCTGACCATTTCCCTTTAGGTGTCATCTCATTCATTAAAATACAAGCTTCTGGAGGGCAGCAGCCAGCTGTCTTTGGCTTCTGTACCCTCAAGTGTCTGCACAGAGTAAACACCTAATAAGTGCTATTTATTCATTCATTCATGGGTCATATCATAATTTCAGAGCTGGAACAGACAAGTAGGGGGTCATTTGATCCATTCCCCACCTCCATACGCCCATTTTACATAATAGAAAAGTGAGGCAAGAGAGAGGAAGTGATTTGCAAAAAACAGTTAAATAGTATTACCCGGGTTCAGACCTGGTATATTTACATAAGGCTATCCTCATTGGTGGAGAAAATGGTGATTCAACATTGGGTGCTCTGACCTTGACCTGAGAAATGTCTTCTCTCTAAACCCCAAAAGCATCATGGCTGGAGAACCCACTTCAGAGTCATTTCTGACACATCCAGGCAAGTCATTTGATCTCTCAGGTCCCAGGTAATTCTCTAAAATTACCTGTTACAGAGCAGTCAGAGATCCCAGGATCCTCAAAGGCTATCTCTTCCCATCCTCTCATTTGACAAAGGAGGAAACTGAGACCCATGGATATTTGTTCTGCCCATGTAAGTTATATGTATATATCCTAATGCATTATCTCTCTCTCTTTTTTTAATCTTATTTTATAGCTTTTTATTTACAAGTTATATGCATGGGTAATTTTATAGCATTGACAATTGCCAAACCTCTTGTTCCAAGTTTTCCCCTCCTTCCCCCCACCCCCTCCCCCAGATGCAGGTTGACCAGTAGAGGTTAAATATGTTAAAGTATAAATTAAATACAATATATGTATACATGTCCAAACCGTTATTTTGATGTACAAAAAGAATTGGAGTTTGAAATAGCGTACAATTAGCCTGTGAAGGAAATCAAAAGTGCAGGCGGGCAAAAATAGAGGGATTGGGAATTCTATGTAATGGTTCATAGTCATCTCCCAGAGTTCTTTCCCTGGCTGTAGCTGGTTCAGTTCATTACTGCTCTATTGGAACTGATTTGGTTCATCTCATTGCTGGAGAGGACCTCATCCATCAGAATGGATGATCATCATATAGTACTGTTGTTGAAGTCTAATGCATTATGTCAATGCAGCTTTTAGGGTGGTATGAAAGATTACTGAAATCTTGTCTCTCTCCTCCCAAGGGAGACTGCTTCCTGTCTGGAGGAGATCAAGAGAAGGAGCCCGGCCCCTGTGTTCTCCTCTGAGAGGGAGCAGAGTTAGAGATTAGAGAGTCAAATTTTATGTCTTATCCCCCTTAAATATGGCTGGTCCAGGGGAATTTTTCTGTAGGTTTAAATCACGTTCCTGGTGACTATTCCTTAAAGAGGCAGTAGTACCCCAAGAAAGCCTGATCCATTAAATGCTAGTTACACAAAAGATTCTAGTGACTAGTGAGAAAAACCATCTATCCAAGCAGATAAAAAGAGAAATCAGAGAAGTTCTACAGATCCGAATATACTGGACGATATACAAAGTGAATTAGGTCTCCCACCAGGAGCAAAATGTTGCAACTTGACTGAGAGAGAGGCTCTATCTCTCCCAAAGGAACATTCCCTGAAATCTCGAAGGAGGCAAGCTGGAAATTAGAGACAGACATATTGAGAAGTTGGCTTTTCCCTCTATTTCTGCGTTCCAAAATCTGTTTTTTTTCTCTCCATTGGTCTCCCTCAACTGAGTTGAAATTCACATGTATCCTCTCTCTTGAGGCAAAAATAAAGAATATCTCATCTCCCAAGCTCTCCAGTCAACTCCATTCCTCATGTAAGCACCCAGTGTGGAATCACCGTTTTCTCCACCAATGAGGATAGTCTTACCCAGACATGCCAGGTCTGAATCTGGGTAATACTACTTAACTGCTTTTTTTTATTAGTCTCCTTTGCTAGTTTATCATATATTCTGTAACAGTAGATGTCTTGTAAAACTCTGTCTCAGACACCCCTTTTTTTTCTGAGGTCACATGGTGACCTCATCAGCTCTCAAGGGTTCGGTTATCAACTCTATGCCGATGACTGATTTTTCTCTCTCCAGTTTGTCTCTTTCCCAAGCTGCAATCTCTAAGTCTCAGAGACATCTGAAACTCCTGTCCAAAATACAACTCATCTTTCCCTTAGACTCTGTCTCCTTTTCAAAGATCTCTCTTTCTGCCAAAATAGCTTCTGGGTCTCAGGTGAAGAACTTGAGCATCATCCTTGAGTCCTCACTCCACATATCCAATTAGTTATCAAATCTTGCCCTTTCGACCTCCAAGGTGTCTCCCAGATCTTACCTCTACCCACTCAAGTCTATCCCTACAGGGTTGCCAAAGTGATTTTTCTTAAAGACAGATCTCTCTTTCTTTCTCTCTCTCTCTCTCTCTCTCTCTCTCTCTCTCTCTCTCACTGAACCAATTGGGGTGAAGTGACTTGCCCAGGGTCACACAGCTAGGAAGTATTAAGTGTCTGAGGCCGGATTTAAACTTAGATCCTCCTGACTTCAGGGCTGGCGCTCTATCCACTGCACCATCTAGTGCCCCTGTCATTTCTCTCAAACCAACATATAGCAGCTCCCTCTTGCCTTCAGGATCCAATAGAAGTCTCTCTGTTGACCTTTTAAAGCCCTTTATAAGCTGGTCTCGACCTATCCTTCCTCCTGGTATAGTAATACACTTCTCTCCTGTATGAGATCCAGCCAAAGTGTCCTCTCTGTTTCTCCTCCACCATCTTCTACCTCCATTCCTTTACCTGAAATCCAGCCCATTTTTATCTCCAACTAGTAGAGTTCTTTTCTTCCTTCACCCTTGTCCTTTCTTGAGCCTATTTGTGTTCTCCCTCCCTAAGTACTCTGGAGGCTACTTTAGTGTCTATTTGTATTTATTCTCTTTCTATTTATGCGTGGGGTACTTATATGCGGGCTTTTTTATCTCTGCTATTTGAGTGTGAGCTCCTCCAGATTAGGGATCGTTTCCTTCATTGTCTTTGTCTCTCCAGTGCCTAGCACATTGCTTGACACCTAGCTGATAATAAAGAAATGGTTGATTGATTGCTTCTTCTCATTTTCGAGATCTGGGCAAACCAAGGACCCAAGAGAGCCAGTGGCTAGAGCCAAGTTCTGGGAGCCAAACCAGGCAGCAGCCCAGAGCTGAGCCTGCCCCCCCCAAGAGGGGGGCACCAGACCATACTACCTTGGGGTGGAAAGCAGTGGATTCTGTGTTCAAACTGTACTCGAGCTTTTCCACGTCCTACATTTGGCCTGCGGGAGGAGGACAAAGTGAATTCGCTGAAATAGAAGGTTTTCAACCAAAAGTAACAAACCCCAACTCCCCAGAGACACATCGAAAGCCTCAACTGCTTTCCATCTGAACTTCTGAACTCTTGCAGAGGTGGGGGAGCCTCGGGGAGGGATGGGACGCTGGGGGAGAGCCCAGCCTCAGAAGTCGAGTTTCTTATTGCATCTCGAGAGGTGCCCCGTCAGCCCAAATAGCTTGGTGGGTCGGG
Source organism: Sarcophilus harrisii (assembly GCF_902635505.1). Lineage (NCBI taxonomy): Eukaryota > Metazoa > Chordata > Mammalia > Dasyuromorphia > Dasyuridae > Sarcophilus > Sarcophilus harrisii. The sequence continues at coordinate 19,891,224 of NC_045432.1, forward strand.
TGCCACGGCCGGCCCGGCCACGTGAGGAGAGGGCCCGTCTGCCCTCCGCCCCCCTTAACCACCTGCGGTTGCATCTCATGCCTCACTGCTGAGTCATCCTGAGGTTCCTTCGGCCCCAACATCATCTCGGAAAGAAAACCCCCAATTTCACAGCTACCACTTGGCCTGGTCGGAGGCTGCCGCTAGCAGGGACACCCGGGCTGGGCTTCCCTGAGGCTGGCTTCCTAGGAACTCAGGGGAGAGGAAGATGGGCACGCAAAAGCTTTCTGCCGTCTGTAACCACAGCCTTCGTGTTGCCAGGCTCCAAGATCCTGTTCCAGAAAGACTACCGCCGATTAGCTGCTTAATAAACATGCCCCAAATACCTCCCAGGTGCCTAAGTTCCTCTCTGAATCTCAGTCTCTTCATCTGAATAAGGGGCTAATCATATTTATACTACAGGGGCACACACTGGCAAGAATGTAGGCCTGGAGTGGGAAGGCTGGGCTGCCCAGCTCTTAGCTTTGCTGTGTAGATTTTGAACAAATCGCTTCCTCTCTGGAATCTAACTTTCCTTTATTATAAAATGAGAGATTGTGGAGGACCTTAGAACTGGGAGATCTCGTTCTCAAAAGAGATCTAGTCTAACCCCCTCATTTTACAGGGAAGGAAACTGAGGTCTAGAGAATACAAATGTCTAAAGTCACAAATAGGATCATGGATCTAAGGAGGCCTCAGATGCCATCTGGTCTCCCCCTCCCCTCTCATTTTACAGAGGAAGAAACTGAGGCCCAGGGAAGGGAAAGAACTAGCCCAAAGTGCCAGAGATGGGATTCGAACCCAGATTTTTCTCAGGTACTCTAGCCACTCCACCGCATTGCCCTCAGGGAGCAGGAGAAAGGACATATAACTTATCGATAAAGAAAAGATGGAAAAATATGGGTTCATCAAGGGAGAGGGGATCTCCAGAATGAATGAGTTGTGCACCCATAGATGATCCCCTTTGGGAGTCTTACTGTGAGTCCTGCTTCTGGAACAGCTGGCCTATATAAGGACCCCAGCCAGTGGACAGCAGAGCTGAGTACAGATAATAGAACCAAACTTTGTCCTCACTAAAATCAATCAGATCTGGGACAAATCATTTGGATAGTACAAACTGGAAATGCATCATCCTCTGGGAAAACACAGAGTGGCTCAAATACTCCTGTCACACTGATAAGACTGAACAGGAACTGAGAAGAAAACCGGGACACCTGAATCAAACAGCTTAGCTCTGGGTGCAATGACTAGAGTTTTATGTGTGCAGCCCAAGGACTCGGGTTCAAATCCCATCTTTGCCCCTTGTGTACCTGAGATAAATTATTTCTCCTCCCTGGGCCTCAGTTTCCCCTTCTGAAAAACACATTGTTACACTAGATGTTCTCTGAGGTTCCTTCCAGCTCTCAGTTTACAGTTTTAAGATCCTACATGTGACTTTGGACAAGTCGTTCTCTGAGTTTGTTTTCTCGTCTGTAAAACGAGCTAGACGGCTTTGAAAGTCTCTTTAAGCTCTAAACCGAGAATCCTAGGGTTCTACTTCCCATTCCTGTAAAGACCAACACAGCCTGTCCCTTCCTTCTCCATACTTCCCTGTCTCTCTTAATTTTTTTTCCTTTTCTTTCTCTTCCTTGTTCATGGAGAGGTAGACTTACTTGCTAAGCCAAGACCTTCGTATTTCCAACATTGCTCATTTCAGGGGGATTTTACCCCTAGCTCAATCACTCTTTTCTGATTAGCTTTGTTCTCTCTGACTGTGCCCATCTCTGCCCTGACTCCATCTTCCTTCTTTAGGCTAGAAGCCTCCACCCCCAAAAATAGAATTTAACCCTCCAACCCCCTCCCAAAAAATCTATAGGTGACTTGGTCATTGAAGATAGTGTGGGGCAATAAGAGCCCTCAACATGAAATCAGAAGCCCAGCTCTACATTTCCTGTCTGTGACCCTGGACATCCCAGCTCACTTCTCCAAGATTCAGTTTTCTCATGTGCAAAATGAGAATAATAATTCTTGAATTGCCTGTTTTATAGGATTGTATAATCAATGAGCAAGTATTTATGAAGTCCCTATGTGTCACAGGCCCAGTGTTAGGTACTGAGGATACAAGTACAAAGAATGAAACAAGGCCTGCCCTCAAAGAGCTTATATTCTAATGAGCAAAGACAATAAGAACACTTAGAAATATACACTAAATAAAATGATACACTAAATAAAAAATACAAAGGAGAGAGGAAGGGAGGGCATAGCAGTAGGGCCTATCAGGAAAGGCTTCATGTGGGAGATGGCATCTGAGCCCCTGAAAGTTCTTACAAACTATAGATGGCAGCTAGGTGGCACTGCAGTGGATAGTGTGCCAGACCCAGAGTCGAGAAGTCCTGAGATCAAATCCGACCTCAGATACTTGGGCCTGTGTAACCCTGAGCAAGTCACTTTCCCCCTGTTTACCTCAATTTCCTCATGTAGAAAATGAACGGGAGAAGTAAATGGCAAGGCACTATAGTATCTTTGCCAAGAAAATCCCCTATGGGGTCACGGCTGAAAAACAACTTGAACAGAGCTCAAGAAATGTGAGCTCTTCCCTTCTCTGCCAGTTACCCCACAAGATTCATTGGGTTTCTTTCCTATTAAGCCTCAGTTTCCCTCTGGGTAAAACAGGCAGAATAACACAACTACTCAGGACCCACCAGGACTATTATGGGCAACATACTCTGTAACCTATAACCAATTCTATAAAAAGAGCAACTCTCCCTTTTATTGACTCGACTGAGTTTCAGACAAGTGTGTCTGTTCAAGCTGTGAGATGTTTCCAAACTCAAAAAAAATGGAGGCCATTTGCCGAGAGCTCCCCCTTCTTCCCCTCTCCTATCCCATCGGTCAGACATCTCCCCCCCCCCACTATCTCCGTCTCTGCCTCTGTCTCTCAGGAAGAAGTGGCCTTTCACCTAGTCGGAGCAAACCCACTTCCATTCATTCTTGATCCTATCCCTTCCTGTCTCCTCCAGCAGATTGGCCCCTCTATCATCCCAACTCTAATCTTCAACCTCTCCCTATCTACTGGCTTCTTCCCTGCTGCTTACAAACACACCCATGTCTCCTCCAACCTTTAAAAAAACAAACAACCCCCCCCCCGCTTGATCCAACCCTCCCCCAGCTGTCATCCTATACCTCGACTCCCGCTCTGAACCAGCGAGAAAGCCATCTCCCATCCATGTCCCCACTTCTCCTCTTACTCTTCTCAACTCCCGGCAGTCTGACTTCTGACCTCATCATTCAACCGAAGCTGCCCTCTCCAGAATTCCCAATGTTCCCTCCATTGCCAAATCGAGTGACCTTTTCTTAATCCCCTCTGTAACGTTGAACACTGTCCATCCATCAACTTCCATCTCTGCTCGATGCCTTTCCCTCTTGTTTTCATGATCCTGTTCTCTCTTGGTTCTCCTAGGTCCTACCTATCTGACCCCTCCTCGATCTCCTCTGCTTATCTAGGTGACACACCGCAACTGGAGCTATCCCCCAAGGCTCCTTCTCTTCTTCCTCTATTCTATCTTGGTTGGTGATTTCATCAGCTCCTCTGGATTCATCATAATCTCTCCGCTGATAATTCCCCTATCTGCTTAGCCTGCCCTAATATCCCTCCTGAGCCTCAGTCTTCGGTTACCTAGTACCTTTTAGCTCTTTCCAACTGGATGTACCTTTTAGCTCTTTCCAACTGGATGTAACAGGGACATCTCAAGATCAATATGTCAAAAACATCCCCCACCCTTTCCAAACTTCTCTATTACTGTCCAGGGCACTCTGATCTCCTTTAACATCCACTCCACGGAACCACTGGGGAAGCAAATCTTGTGGTTTCCCTTTTCCCAATATCTCTCCCTCAAGTTGTTATGCCAGTGTAGACTTAGACCCCAGTTTCTTAAACTGTGGTTCGTGACCCCGTATGGGGGTCTCATAACTGAATATGAAACTATGATTTATTATCAGTAAATGTTTGATTTGTACACAGCTTTCATATACCAGGGTCACGGAAACAATTCTTGGGTAAGAAGGGGTCGAGAGTGGAAACAGTTGAAAAAGCCCTGACCTAGATGATTCTAATCACCACCGGCTATCGTCCTGATCAGTCTGGAAGCTTCCTTCAGGATTCAGATCAAATTGCACCTTCTGCGGGGGGCCTTTCCCTAGCCCTCTCCCTCCCGCTGCTAACGCCTTCTCCTCCGGGATTACCTTCTATGGACTTTGTATGGATGTCTAGGTACAGGGTTGTTTGCATAAGGTCTCCCTGCTCAGAATGTTCTGAAGGCCTGAGAAGACACTGTCAGGAAAGCCAAAGATTCATAAAGCTAAACAAGACCGTGGACAGTAAACTGTTCTAAGAGAACATATGCTCCCTAAGGGCAGGGGATATTTCATTTTTGCCTTTGGAGCTACCCATTAATTCCTGGCACACAGTAGGTACTTAATGTTTGTTGAATGTCAGAGCTGGAAGGGATCTTAGGATATTGAATATAGACTAAGAAGTGTGAATTTTCACTCACTGTCCAGTCCGAAGCCATTTTACAGAGGAGGAAACTGAGGCCTGGGAAAGGAGAGGTAATTTTTTTCAAGGTCAGTTCAGTGAATTCTTGATCCAATCCACATAGAAACTCCTCCCAAGTAGCAAACAGAAACACATTCACGCTTCATTCAATGTGACTCTTATCTAAGTCACCACATAAATTGTCCATAAATCATTCATGCTCTGCTCAAGAGGACTTTTCAACTTCCAGGGAGGGACACCTTTTTTTTTTTTTTTTTTTTTTTTTGCTATTGCCTAGGGCAGAGAGATGATTCATCTGATAGGCCACTGGCCCTGGATTCAGGAAGATCCGAGTTCAAATGGGACCTTAAATATTTATTAGCTGTGTGACTTGCACCAATTTTAAAAACTCTTCCTGCCTTAATTTCTTCATCTGTAAAATGAGGATAATAGTCATAATAAAAGCATCTACCTCACGGAGTTGTTGTGAAGATAAAATAAATTAATATTTATAAAGCATTTTTAAAGTTAAAATACTAGCTACTATCGAGTCTAATCCCTTCATTTTACAGAAGAGGAAACTGAGGCACCTGGCTATTAAATGACTTGCCCAAGAGACAGAACTTGAACGCAGGTCTTCACTTACTAGCTGTGTGACCCTAGGCATGGCACTTAACCACTGTCTGCCTTGGTTTCCCCAACTGTAAGATGGGGGTAATAATACCACCGATCTCACATTGAAAACTGAAGTTCATAGAGAAATGGTAATTCTAACGATGGTGATGATGACATCCGGCCTACCTCCCTTTCCAATCATCCATTTCCGGGATGATATTTTTATACCACTTCTTACATATAAATTAACATTATCAATACACTGATCTTACCCTGTCTTTCCATAGCTCTTTGGTCCAATTCAAGTCCCTGGGTTCAAATCCCAGCTCTGCTACTGGCGTGATTCCATAGGTCTCAGTTTCCTCCAAAGAAAAACTAGAGGGTTGTACCAGATGGTCTCTGAGGTCTAGATCACATGACCAACTCTGTAATCACATGACCTTGGGCTTCAACTGAGGTTTTCTAAACTAGAGAATGCAGGCATCAGACTGGATCATCGTCTCTAAGACCCCTCTAGACCGAGGAGACTGATTTGCAGCCATAAGGCCCCTGACAGAATACTGATGTTCGGGAGTTAGATTTTTACTTCAAGGAGCAGCTTGGGATCATGGGAAGCACTGCAGGATCCCCCATGTGTAATCTAACCCTCTCTCTCTCCCCTATTCAATTTTGGAGGCCATTTATAACTAACACTCCTACCCCCAATGCCTACTTTCTTATCTCCAATGTCTCTGAAAATGATCTACACATGCAGTGCTGGTATCCTTGATGAAAATATGAGAGGAGAACCGAAGACCTTCCTTTTACAAACTACTTTTCTAGAGTGGGTTACATATTCGGAGTCATACAACAAGAGAGAGAAAGAGAGATGACTTATTATTTTGTTCCATAGTAAAGCAAAGTGCAGCCCTGAAGGGTCTCCTCCTCCAAGGAGTTTCTAAAGTATTTGTTAAATCTATATGCAATTCTTCAGGAGGCGAAATGATAGAGATAACGTTACTGTGCTCCCAGTATCGATATCAGGTACAAGCCCGTTAATGGGAGAGCTGGGACTAGAACCCAGACTTCTAGACTCTCAGTCCAGTGTTCGCTCCCCTACACCATGCGGTCTCGGCAGCTGTTACTGTTTTCTTAAAGACTGAGCCGGCTTGGGAGGGGGGGAAATTTCCCCCAACAACCGGGTGCACAGAAGGGTCACGATTTCCTGTTTTCTCTCTTTTCCTCTCTTTTTATTGTGAAGGCAGTGGATCTGAGCCCACAGCCTGGAAGCCACCTGCTCCGTCTGCCCACATCCCTACCTGATGGCAACCTTGGGGCATAACCTCCGCGTGCCCCAAGCCGGCAGTCAAGGCCAAACCCAACCGTGGCCACCACGCCCGACAGCCATGTGATGTGCAAAGGGTCAGGGATAAGCGAAAGGTGTAATCCCTTCCCACCCAGGTCTGAGAAACGGACACAGGGTTCTACTTCCTATAAGTGCTGGTCTTCAGAGTCCTATGGCCAACACCAAATGATGCTTATCTTGGCCCTTTTCCAACTTAGACAAATTGAATTATAGACTTTCAGAACTGGAAGATCCCTTAGAACATGGAATATGAGAGTTGGGAAGGACCTTAGTCCCCAGAATATCAGAGTCTTTGAGTAGAGGATGGGAAAGGTGGGAGGGACCTTAGAACTGAGAATACAGAACCTCCTGAGACCTTACACCAACTCCTTCCTTTTATGAGTCAGGAAACAGACTCAGAGTAGAGAAAGGACTTGTATGGAACAGAGTAAGGACAAGAACCCAGGTCTCCTGACTCCCAGTCATAGGACCCATGAATCAGCAAACATTGAAGCTTAGAGATCTCTTGCTTTTTCCAGTATGCCCAGCTGACCCTTGGCATTTGCCCTTTCCTCAAGCAGACAGAGCCCTCTGAGTAATGGAATCTCAACCAACTGAGTCACCAATCTTCCGTAGGGTTTAGCTGAAGTAGGTACCATGAGTTTTATGCAGTTTTGGATTGATCCAAAGGGGCATCCAATGGCATTCTAGAAACAGCCCTTGTGCTTGATTTTGTTTTCTTTCTCAGGTTTTTTTCTCCTTCTTGATCTGATTTTTCTTGTGCAGCAAGATAACTGTATACACACACACACACACACACACACACACACATATTTAAATGTATTTAACATGGATTGGACTACCTGCCATCTAGGGCAGGGGATGGAGGGAAGAAGGGGAAATTTTGGAACAGAAAGTGCAAAGATCAATGTTGGAAAATTATCCATTCATATATCTTGTAAAAAAAAAAAGCTATAATAAAATTTAAAAAGAAAAAGGAAAAAAAAAAAGAAACAGCCCTGGCTCCGGTGGCAAATCCAGTAAACAGCTGCCCACCCAGCAGTTTATCCCATGAGGTCCCTTTGCCCTGATCCCCAAATCTTGTGATCTTCCAGCAATCTCCTTCCTTTTCTGCTGCTCAGTTTCTTGCTCAGTAAAATCAGTTCAATAAAAGTATTTGATTCCATGTTTTCTTCCCGTCAAGCCCTCTGTTAGATACTGGGGAAACAACCACAAAAACAAACCAGTTTTTGCCTTCGGGCAACTTCCATTCTAGTGGGGGAAGGCAACATGACACAGCTCAATGAGTACAAACTTAGAACAAAAGCTACCGTGAAGTCATTGCCAGCTGAAGGGATCAGGGAAAGTTTGGGGGAGGATAGGTTACCCAAACTGTACCCTGACTGAACCAAGGGCTCCCGAGAGGTGGAGGGAAGCAGGGATTGTGACTCAAGCGTGGGGGGACGGGTCTACAAAAGCAAGGAATGGGACACCGTAGGCAGGGAGCAGCCAGCAGGCCAATTTGACTAGGATAGAGAATGCATGAAATACAACCAAAGGGTGAGTGGGAGCCATACTGTGAAGGGCTTTAAATTTCAAGCTGAGTATTTGTATTTTATCCTAGAAACAATAGGGAACCGTTTAAGATTTTAAAATACAGGTGGGGGGTCAGGACAAGATTAGATCTGTGTTTGAGGGCTATCACTTTGACAGGAGGAGGATTGGATAGGGGCGAGAATGGAAGCGATGAGACTAATTAAGAGGCTATTGCAGAGGTCCAGGTGAGAGGTGATGAGGGTCAGAAGGAGGACAGTGGCCGTGTCAGCCGAGAGAAATGTCGGAGAGGTAGAATCAACAAGGTTCAGTGACTGAACCGGGAAAGCGGGGAAACAGATTGAGATCGGCGTCAGACATGTTGAGTTGTAGATTGAGAATCCGGGAGATGTCCAGCTGGCAGTTGGTCACGTGCAGTTGAAGAACAACATGTAAGATGAAGAACTTCTGAAGTTCAGGAGAAGGACTGGGGATGGATTGATATATCTGACAGTCATCTGGCTAGAGATGATAATTAAAGCCATGCACGCTGGTGAGGTCATTCAGAGAGAAAGTGGAGAAAAAGGAGAGGAGGGTCCAGGAAAAAAAACAAACTCGGGCAACTCTTACATTCATTGAGCACATTATGAATCTTGACTCATCAAAGGGAACTGAGTCAGACAGAGAGGGGGAGAACCCAAACATAGCAGTATCACAAAAACCCAGAGAAGAGAAAGTAAAGGGAAAAACAGTGGTCAACAAGGCCAGATGATTCAAAGAAATGAAGAAGAAAAATTGAGAAAAGGCCCCGGGATTTGGCAAATGAGAGATCATGGAGAACCTTGGGAAGAGTTGTTTCAGCTCAGTGATGAGATCGCCAAGTCAGACTGCTGAGGCTTCAGGGGGAAAAAGGCAAGCATAGAACACAGGCAGCTTTTTTAAGGGATTTGATTGGAAATGGAAGGAGAAAGATAGGATGAGAGCCAGTGGGGATGGTTAGATCAAGAGAGGGGTATTAAGGATGGAGACAGGACAAAAGAGAAAGGGCTAAGAGAGTGGGAGGGACTAAAGATTAGAGAGATGCAAGTTATGATATAGAGGATCCATCTACCAGAGACTAGATGGGATAAAAGTATGGATAGTTGGGAGGAGATGGGATAAAAAGTCCATATGGAGGGGCTGGCCTTGACAAGAAGGGTCATCTCTCCAGCAGAGACTGGAGTAAAAAAGGAAATAATGTGGGGGTGATGTCAAGGGATCGTGGGATGAAGAGGAGGGGAGAATATGGAGATCCTTGAGAAGAATCTCAGTTTTCTCTATGGTCTTCATCTGAGAGGATGGGGAGCAGAAGATAGTGTAAGAGATTAGGTGAGAAGAAAAGAGGAGCTTAAAACTGCCATTGTGTTAAATGGGATAGCGAATCTATTAAGGAGTAAATTCATTGCCTCGCTGCAGGAAGGGCCCAGTTGAGATTAGATAATATAAATTGCTGGGATTTCCATAGTTCCATTTAGCAACATGTGAGTAGGAAAGTAGGAGGTGAATGGTGGAGGGAATAATCAAATATTGGGATTGGGCAAAGTGTGAACAGTAATAGGTCAAGGGAGCAAGAGATTCAGGAATAGAGGATAACGCAAGTCCCACCTGCTGCCCTGGGCCTTTTTCAGTCTCTGTGCCCTTTCCACAATGCCTCCCTACTAACATTCCCTTCCACTTACCATCTACTCCACATATATTTTATAGCCAGCATTTTTTGGCATGTCATCTCCCCTAATAGAACGTCGACTCTTGGAAAGCAGTTGTCTTTCTTTACATTCCCCACATTTAGCCCAATGTCTAGGCACATGGTAAATGCTTCATAAATACAGGTTTACTATGGAATCAATCGTTCACTAAGATAGGGAAAGGAAGGGAATGTCGCCAGAGTGTGGGGTAGAGGCCTGAGAAAGGACTGAGGAACAGAAAGATTAGAAGTAATGTAAGATGAAGAAAAGGTTTAGGAGGAGCAAGAAGAGATGATCCAAAAAAGGATTTTAAGAGTGGAAGTGGATGAAGACAAGACCAAGAGTATGATCATCCCTGTATGGAGCTAAGAGATTGGAAGGGAGGGTCTAGGGAATTGAACAAAGGGATGGTATCATCATCACCGTCATATCATCACACAGTATTTTCAACACAGTCAAATCATTACCACCATCACTCTCACATCACTACCACTACCATATCTCCTCATCATCCCCGTCACGGCGCCTCCACCTCCTCCGCCACATCAGCGCCACCATCCCCATAAGCCAGATTCTGAATGAGCATCTGAACAAGGTGAGAAATTTGGCTAGAGATGCGACTGTCGATGAGTCCGTGAGTGAAGACAGTACCAAGAGTCACATTGTATTAGGGATGATGCCGCGGGTGGGTAGGATGGTGATGGTGATGTGACTATGAGGCAGATGCATTGGGACAGTGTTGGAAGTGTTTGTGTTCTAGTGATGATGAGGGGGTTTCTATGAAGAGGAAGGCCCACATAAGTGGTCATATAACAGTGATGGAGAGTGATGATCAATCAATAAACCAACAAACTTTGACTCAGCACCTAGTATGGAACTGTGGAAGACTGGGGAGGCAGATACAAAAATGAAAGGCCCTAACCTCAAGGGGTTTATATTCAAATGGGGGAGGCAACCAGCACATACATAAATAAATACAGAATGTTGGTGCCCTGGCATGTTAGGAACAGGAAACGCTACATGGGGATGGTGTTTGAGCTGAGTTTTGAAGGAAACCAGGGATTCCAAGAGGCAGAGGAAATAGACTTTTAGACGCATGGAATATTGGGTGTAAAGACGGAGATGGCAGATGGAGTGTTGAGTGAAGAGCAGCCAGTACGCTAAGATGGCTGGACCACAGATTTCACGGCTAGGAGGGATATGTTGCTATTGTTTGCCCTTCCTTTTGGAACAGGACCAATGGCATCTTGGGGTGATGTTTTGATTTGCCCGTGTATTGGATTTAAGTGAGGCAGAGCTGCACAAAGTCATCAGCTTCACTCTCTCTTCCCGAGTCATCCATGTCCGAGACAAAAGTCAAGTGGCCTGGGGATGGCCCAAGATGCAGAGGATGATCCTGGTGTTTTCCGTGGCACTCCACTGTGCCTGCTTCAGCTGTCTTCATGACAGAGAGAGAGAGAGAGAGAGAGAGAGAGAGAGAGAGAGAGAGAGAGAGGAAGAGAGAAAGTGAGAGAGAGGAAGAGAGGAACAGAGACAGAGACAGAGACAGAGACAGAGACAGACACTAGAAATATGTGCTGTCTTTTCCCTATTCTTTTTTCTTTTGCTGAGGCAATTGGGGTTAAGTTGCTTGCCCAGGAAGTGTTAAGTGTCTCAGGCCACATATGAACTCAGGCCCTCCTGACTTCAGGACTGGTGCTCTATTCACCGTGCCACCTAGCTGCCCCACTTTTCTCTGTTTTTGAGAGCAGAAATTGTCTCTTTTTTATATTCATGTACTAGGACTTGGCAATCTCTGTAACATAGCATTTAATACATGCTTTTTCCTTTCCCTCTTTAAAATTAAAGAGGCTACATGACTTCAAATTTTCTTCTAGTGCCAGATCTAGAATCCTAGTGACCTTTGACAAGTCATTTCCCTTTTCTGAGCCTTAGTTTCTTACTTTATTAAATGAGGGTGTTGGGCTAGAACACATGCTGCTGAATATAGCTGGACAAAGTCATGAAACCATGCAGATTGAAGCTATTACAAATTTGTGGTCCATGATTTTAGCCATGTTCTCACTGCATCAAGGCAATCCTTTCACACCTCCCTAATCAATGGACTATCCCACTCAATACAATACATTTCCCAAAACCTCTCCCATGGTTCCTTTTCCTCTCACCCTGCCAGCTGAGAACTCTGCTTCATTTTTCACTGAAAAAAATTGGGGTCATTCATTAAGAGCTCCCCCTTCTTTGGTCCTTTTTATTTCCCATCACTCAGATGCTTCTCCCACCATCTCCTCCTCCATCCCCATCTCAACAAAAAGGTGATCCTTCTTGCCAAGCAAACCTGCTCCATTCGCAAGCGGTTCCATTTGAAGCTATCTCCTTCAGCAGCTTTGACACGCTCTCCCTCATTTATCTTTAATCTTCCCTATCTGTCGGCCGGCCGCTTCCCTACAGCCAATAAACACTGCCCCATCTCCCCCATCCTCAAAAACCCCTCATTTGACGTGTTCATCTCCAATAGCTGCATCCCATCATCCTTTTGCGGCTAAGCCCTTTCTTCTCCCTCTTCTGACTCAGTGGTCCTGCTTATGACCCTGTTGTGAAGCTCAAAGAGCCCTCTCCTAAGTTCCCAGTGAGCTCAAAATTGCCAAATCGAATGGCACTTCCTCCATGCCCAGCAGCCAGGTGGTGTGGCAGATAAAGTGCTGGGTCTGGAATCAGGAAGACCCTACAGCCAATCCTGTTTGAGGCAGGTAATAGCTTTATGGCGGAGCATTTAACTTTTGTCTGTCTCAGTTTCCTAAACTGTAAAATGGGGATAATGTTAGTAATAATGGCACTTTCCAGGGATGTTGTGAGGATCAGATGAGATAACATTTGTAAAGTTTTTAGCAGTTCCCAGCACATAGTAGGTGCTTAATCAATGCTTATTTCCTTCCTTCCTTGTTGACCTCTGTGCAGTATTTGAGACTGTAGATCACCTTCTTCTCCTCACTACTCTCCTGTAGATTTGGGGAGACTGTTCTCTCCTGGTTCTCTTTCTACCTGAATGATCACTTCTCAGTCTCCCTTTTAGGATCTTTCCAACTACTGGTGCCCCCCCCAGACTCTCTTCTTATCTTTACAATATTTCACTGGGTGGTCTGCTCCCATGGATCACCTCTGTGCAAATGAGCCTCAGAGCTACTTGGGCAGTCCAGACTCATATCTCTAACCGCCTATTGGACATCTTGACTGGATATCTTGAAGACATCTCAAGCTCAATTTGTCCCAAACCAGAACTCATTCTGGCCCTGAAGTCGTTCAGACTCATCTTTCTGAGTTCAAATCCGGCCTCAGTCACTAGACTTTGGGCAAGTCACTTCATCCCGTTTGCCTCAGTTTCCTCATCTCTTCAATGAGCTGAAGAAGGCAATGGCAAACCACTCCAGTATCTCTGTCAAGAAAACCCCAAATGGGGTCACAGAAAGAAAGACATGACTAAGATGACTGAACGGCAGCAACAACAAATTCCAAACTTCTCTGTAAATATTGGAGAAACCATCTTCCTCTGGCCACTCAGGATTGCCCCTTAGGTGTCCTCCTCGGGTCGTCACTCTGACTCTTGACTCCCGAACCCCTCCATCCAATGTGTTGTTAAGTCTTGTCGATTCTCCCTTCATAGCATCTTTTCTATAATTCCCCTTTTCTCCTCTGACACGGCCTCCGCCCGGATACAAGCCCTCATCATTTCATACTATATTATTGCAATAACTTTCTGGATGGTCTCTGACTCTATCTCCCCACTTCAGTCCATCCTCTCCTGAGCGATATTTCTAAAGTGCGGGCTCAGTCACCCTCTAATCTCAATTCAGTACATTCCACTGGCCCCCCATCACCTCCACGGTCAAATATAAGATCCTCCGGCACTCAAAATCCTTCACAACCTGGTCCGCTCCGACCTTTCTAGCTTCCATACATCTCATATTCCTCCCCTGCCTGCGTTTCAGCAGCAATACTCCTTATCTCTCAGCTCTGCCCATCTTCTCCAGCTGTTCTCAACACCTGGGATGCTCTCCCTCCTCACCTCCTCCCCCTGGCTTCCTTTAAGGCCCTGCTGAAAAACCCCTTCTACAGGAAGCCTTTCCTCATTCCCCTTGACTTTAATTAACTGTTGATTATCTGCAATTATATTGTCTCTCCCATCAAACTGTGAGCTCTGACAGCAGGTACTGTTTTTTTTTTTTTTGCCTTTGTATTTCCAGCACTTAGCACAGTGCCTGGCAAAGAGTATGGGGAAGGAGATGAGCATTTATTAAATGCCTACTAGGTACCAAGCACGGTACTAAACACTTTACAAATATCATCTCATTTGAATCTCCCAACATCCTTGAAAGAGAGGTGCTTTTATTATCCCCATTTAAGAGTTGAGGAAACTGAGGCAGACGATGCCTAAGTGATTCAGCTAGGGTCCCACAACTAGTAAGCAGGTGAGGCTACTTTTGAACTTGGGTCTTCCTAACTCCAGGCCTTGAAAGGCTTGCTGTCTTGACTTGACTTGATGAACTGGCAATAATTTCCAAAGTCGCCTAGTCCCTTATTTTGTAGAGGAGGAAACGGGCCCAAGGAGGGGCCGTGACTTACAAGGACATGCGGACTGTGTCCAAGCTGGGACAGAAGCCCGCTAAGGGGGCACCGAGTGCCCTCCTTGCCCTCCAAGCCGGGGCACGCGCACATTCAGGCCAAGGCGTGTTTCTCGGTTCTCCCAGTTCTCTGAGGAAGCCGCCTTCCTCCCCACCCGGCGAGCCCCAAAGCAGCTTGAATTGGCCATTTCTTCCTTTTCCCCGACCCCACCCCCTCTGCTTCCAGTGGGGAGGGGGCGATGTGGAGAAATTGGATCCTTTTCCAATGATCTTTTCTGAGCACAGGGGGAGGGAGAGGACCTGGAGCTTGCTGATGGACGGGACCTGGTGCTGAGGCCCCTCGCTGCAGTCTGCCTGGAGCCAACAGGGGTGGGGAGAGCGAGCTCTTGTTACAGGGGACCTCTCGCCCCCCCCCCACCCTTCCACAAGGCAGTTCAGCCACTTTTCCCGAGCCTGGAGAGAAGCCCTGAAAGGCTCTTGGCAACAGACAGGGGCCTTGTGCAGGGGCAGAGCCAGAGGGTGGCCTGGGCAGTCCGTGGCCAGGGGCAAAGCAGGGAAGGGAGGCTGGGCCTTCCCCTCCCTTGGAGCCAGGGACGAGATGAAATGTTTGAACTCCCCAGGAGCGGGCCCAGAGCTGCCCATCAAGAACTGCCGGGGAGAGTGGAAAGAGTGGGGGCTTGGAATCCCAGCCCTCCAGACTGAGAGCTGCCAGGGACTTCAGAAGCCCTCTAAGTCCCATACCTTCATTTTACAGAAGAAGAAACCGAGGCACAGAAAAGCAAAGGGATTTGCCCAAAGTCACCATAAAATCCTAGATCTAGAGCTGGGAGGGGCCCTCAGAGGCTATATTTTACATAGGAAGAAACTGAGGGAGTCTGAAATGACTTGTCCAGGGTCTCATAGGTATGTCAGAAGAGTTGGATTCAAATCCTGTCTTTGCTACTTACCATCCATGAGACCTTAGGGAAGTTTCTTCCCATCTCTTATTTCCAGGTTTCTCATTTGTGAAATGAGCTGAGGTGTTAGATTCAAAGCTTCCTTGTGCCACTTAAAGGCTGCAGCAGATAGAGAGCCAAGTCTGCAGCAGGGAAGACTCATCTTCCCAAGTTCAAATCTAGCCTCAGACACTTACTAGTTGTGTGACCCTGGGCAAGTCATTTCACCTTACTCACCTCAGTTTTCTCATCTGTAAAATGAACTGGAGAAGGAAACGTCAAACCAACCTGGGATCTTGGCCAAGAAAACCCCAAACGGGGGTTAAGACATGGCTACAACAATCGAACAACAAAAATGCCTAAAGCTTCTGATTGGATTTTATGATCTGCCCACATCCTTCAAGGCTAAATTCAAAGGGCACTTCTGTCAAAGCACAGTCTGAGAGTTGGAAGGGACCTCAGAGGCCATATGGTTAGTACTCCCAGCAAACTCTCCTCCAGCCTTCCCCTGAAGATGTCTGGTGAGGGGGGAACCCCACTACCACCAAGCAGGCCATTTAATTTTTGTACACACCTAATTGCAACGAAATTTATCTTTCCATTGAGCTGAAATTTGTCTCCCTGAAGGTTCTACCAGTGCCCTGCCCTCCGAGGCCAAGAAGAACAAACTTAATCCTTCTTTCCAGGAGACAATAATTCAAAGACTTAAAAACAACCATCGTGTCCCCTTTATGTCTTTTCCTTCCAGGCTAAACATCAACAATTTCTTCAACCGATTCTCATAAGGTATCCTCTTCAGGCTCTTCATTATCTTGACCACTCATGTCAGGATGACCTCCAACCTATCAATATTTTTCCTAAAATGGAGTGTCCATATAAAGGCCTGACTTGAGATGTTATTTGTAGAGAGAGTTCCCAGAGGAGGAAACTCTCTACCAATGCAGGTTTCCACCTCCATACCTACTAATTATTATTGATTTTAAACCTAGGGATAATAGAATGACCCCCTAAAATCAGTTTCCTTTTCTTAAGTTTTAGGGAGTTTATTTTTAGGGGGAAAAAAAGGTCATGACTTAAGTCACAATAGCTCTGAGCCCCCAGTTGGGAAACTTCCATTATTTGGGGACAGATTAAATCCCCTGCACTAATTTACATTTATATCTACTTCTAGTTAATCCCCGGCCTCTTTGGGGTTGAGGTAAAATTAGGGTGTACTGGAAAGGTTTGGATAAAGGAATTGTGGGTTGTATTATAGCCCCAGCACTTGGGAGAAATTGGAGAAAGACAAGGTTTTTCTTGGGATTTCTTTCGATCCCTGAGTAGCTGGGGCAGCTGGGTGGTGTAGGGGACAGAGGGCCAGGAGTCAGAGAAATTGGAGAAAGACCTAACCGTTTTCTTGGGATTTCTTTCCATCCCTGAGTAGCTGGGGCAGCTGGGTGGTGTAGGGGACAGAGGCCCAGGAGTCAGGAAGATTCATCTTCCTGAGTTCAAATCTGGCCTCAGACACTTCCTAGATGTGTGGCCTTGGGCAAATCACTTCACTCAGTTTCCTCGTCTGTAAAATGAACTGGAGAAAGAAATGACAAACCACTCCAGTATCTTTGGCCAAGTTCACAAAGAGTTAAGACGTGATAATGACATCGGCCTGGAGTCTTCTGCTGCAGAGTCAATGTTGCTCTTTATTATCACCTTTCTCTTTCACAGTTCGATTTTACCTTCTTTTTCTCCCTCAACTGGTTGCTCTGGGCCTCCAGTTCTTGGCTCAGCTCTGTATGTGTGATCTGCTCTTTCTCCACTTTCAGCCTTCAGAATCCTCCCCCTTTTGTGTCTCTGTCTCTCTGTGTGTCTCTCTATTTCTCTGCGTTCTCTCCTCTCTTTCTCTGTCTCTGTCGGTCCGCCTGTCTCTTGTTCTGAGATAGATCCCTCTCTTTATACAAATTCATCCAGGTCTGACAGAGTCCCTGCCAGAACAGCTTTGATTGGTTCCAGAAGGAGTCCAGACTCTGTTCACACTAGATTCTGATTGATCTATTCAGGGAAGAAATCTTTTCACTTAACGAAGGGAATTTCTTTCCAGTGAATGGGATAATCTTCCTGATTTGAAAGTTGCCTCAACACCATCTTTGGTGATTTCCTCTCAGTCTGGGCAGCCAGGCAGGCAACAAACATTTTTAAGCATTTATTACGTGCCCAGAATTGAGGCAACGATTCAGATATTCATATATTCAACGATTCAGAATTCAGATTCATAAAGTAGAGCTCGTCATCTTTTAATTCTAGACATCCTGCTTCCCAAGGTAACTTCAGAATGATTTAGTTCTTTGGGCTGCCTTTTGATACTATTGATTCTTCTCGAACACCCTGAGACTTTTTTTTTTTTTTTTTTTTTTTTTTTTTGAACAAACTCTTATCTAGTCACAGACAATCTTGTACTTGACTAAAGGTTATTTCATTTGTGTCTTTGTATCCCTAGCGGCTAGCACAGAGCCTGGCACAAAAGAGGCACTCAATAAATGCTGATGGATCGGATGATTGATGGATTTAAGGTGATTTTTGAATGCAGGTGTGATTTTTTTCATTAAGCCACATTAAATTGAATCTTGCTAGATTTGGCCCAACATTCTAGACTGTCACGATCTTTGGGATCCCGACTCTGTTATCCAAGTCATTAGCAATCTCATTCAGCTTCATGTAATGTGCAAATCTGATAAGCCTGTTACTGCAGGCATTGTCAGCCATTTCTACCAAGCTATTAAAAAAAATGGTTAAAAAGCATTTTCGCTAAAATCGGTCTTCCATTCCACGTGACATCGATCTAGACTTGTTGGCTTTGGTCTTTCAATCAGTTTGGAATTGTCCCATCTCTCAGCTCACAACTCTCCATTTTGTCCACAAGGATAGATGCTAAATACACATGGATAAGAACCGAGCAGTAATAATAGCCAACATTTATATAATGCCTACTATGTGCCAGGCACTGTGATAAGCCCTTTACAATAATTATTTGACTCTCACATCAATCTTGGAAGTTAAGTGTTCTTATTCTCCCTATTTTACAGAAGAGGAAAGTGAAATACACAGAGGTTAAGTGACTTAGTCCTGGCTAAGAAATATGTAAGACTGGCTTTTTAAATATACACCTACTAAGTGATAAGCACTTTACAATAATTATTTGACTCTCACATCGACCTTGGAAGGAAGGTGTTCTTATTATCCCCATTTTACAGAAGAGGAAAGCAAAATACACAGAGGTTAAGTGACTTCATCCTGGCTAAGAAATATGTAAAACCCGATTTAAACTGAGGCCTATCTGCAGCATGGTCTCCATGGAGCCACCTAGATTAGGTAGGTTATAGCTCGAACATTTCTTGGTCTATTCCTTTAGTAAAGTTGTCAAAAGAAGAGCCAATCTGTCCTAAGCTCTTCCCGACAGAGCCCAGAGAGTTCTCTGTGTGCTGCTTCTTTTTCTAGAGGTGCACTAGCCAGCTCTAATAATCTGCTCTCGATTTTTCTTCTTCATGAAGCATTGCCTGTTCTCCCCCACCTGGAAATGACGGCCAGAAAAACAAATGGTCGGAGTCACTTTGGTATCTTTGCAAACTCCAGATGGGCCCACAAAGAGTCAGATTTGAATGGAGCGACTTCTCCTTTTTCTGATCTCCCTCCACTTATCCTCTTATCCATGTACTGTATTCTCATTTGTAGCAGGCTTATTTGTATACATCGTTTTATATATATCATATCATTACATGTGATCTGAAGGCAGAGTTTGGGGCAATCCCAGTCCCTGTTGGTCCCCTCTCTACAGGAGACAGATAGTAGACAGAATATTGGACTTGCTTGCAGACAGCTGCGTCTGTGACTTGTTCTTATCAACTGTGTGACCTTCAGAAAATCAATTTCCTCATCTGTAAAATGGATTACTTGTGACTATCTAACTTCCCAGGATGGTCGTGGGATCAAAGTACTGTGCTGGCAGGTGGGGGAAGATATAAAGATGATTAAGACATAGCCCTGTCCTTGTAAAAGCTGTCAGCGGAGGTGGGGGGTGCCAGATGGAGGAAAATTTGGTTCTTTTTCCCCCTGGATTCTCTCCTGTCTCTCCCAGAGCCAATTTTTAACCGGGGAGTGGCCTCCAAAAGGAGCCTGTGACATAGCGACGAGTAAGGAGACCCTGGAAGGGCGAGAACACAAAAGGAGTGGAACTCATTTAGCCCATCAGTGCTTATCAACCCAGGTGAGACAGAAGGTGTCTTTACACTTCTCCACAGCCCCCCAAGATAATCCTGCAAACAGGCGGCCCTTGGGGAAAGGAGTCCAGGCCAGTGGGAAGTCGAGAAACACATGGCCTGGGGAATTGTTGATGCATCTCAGTGGGGAGAGGCTTTCCAGACAAATGCAATGCAATGCAAACTGCATGCAAATGATTACCGGCTCAGTCTGAGGCAATCCACAGTGAAGTTATTTCAGGGGACAAAGGGCTCTAATGGGACTCCTCTCCCCCTTTATCAGCAACGGAAGAAATCTCCATCAGGAAGAATTCCCTCCCAGCTCGATTTGGGACTCTTGACACTTTTCCACTGTCACAGCTGCTTTCTCATCCTGGAACATCCCTGGGAGACTCTTGCTCCCATTAGGGATGCTCTCCCACATCTCCATTTTGGCCAGAGGCCAGTTGTCCTTCCCTCTCTTGCTTTTGCTTCTGCTTCTATGGGCTTCCACTCCTCTTCCTCCTCTCTTCCTCCCCTTTCTAGCTTGCTTTTTTTTTTTGGGGGGGGGGGGTCTTCTGCCATTAGAATGTAAGTTATCTTTAAGGGCAGCAAGTCTCTGCTTGCCAAGGTATCTCCAGAGCTTTAGCCCAGAGCCTGGCCCATAGCATGTGCTTTATAAACAATATAAGTTTATTATAAACATATAATAATTTTTATTATTAAATTTATTTTAGTATATATTAATCTATTATATAAATAGATATTATTATATTTGTTATATTATAAATTATATATTATATTATATAGTATATATTATATAAATATTATCTATTTATTACATAAATAGATAATAAAATGTTATATGCTACACGATAAATAATAAATTATTAAAATAATATAATAATAATATAAATAAATCAAATAAAAATAAAAATAAAACAGTTGCCCAATGCCAACTGCTTAAACGTGAAGGCGCACATACACATGTGCATGTAAACACCCAGACTCATGCATTTTGTGGGCATTTCGCCGAGACTTCATTTCCCACAATTCTGAGCCAGCATTGCTATGGAGAGAGAGTCTCTGTACTCCGGTTTCCAGAGAACCGTGCACTGGGACATCACCAGGCAAGCTCTTTGACTGATGGAGAGCAGCTATCTGGGGGAAATTTTAAAAGTCAGCGGCTTGAGCCTAGGGTGAGCCAAGCTGGGAATTGAGTGACGTAACATGGGGAGGCAAGCTGCAAACTGCTAGGAGTGGGAGGCCTGTGTGGAACACTATGGTATCTTGGGGCCGGGAGTTATGGCCGGACCATGATACTCCCGGGCTAAGGTCAAAGGTGTTGGCTGGGTTCCAGTCTATGAAAAAGGCTCAGGGCAGCAGTCCAAATGGCAGATGACAATACCACATGCTTTAGGCCTTTACCACTGGGACCTGAGGTCCAAAGTCACTTTGGGCCCAATGCCTTGGGACTCAGAGGGATTAAAGGGGAATTCCATTATAATCACTTCTAAGAGCAGCTCCAGCCTGGCAGCCCTCCTTTTCTCCCTACTTCACAGGAATCAAAATGGAAGCTAGAGAAAGGAAGTGACTTCTTTCTGGCCCTCAAAGCTAATTGTCTACCAGGCCATTGGATCTGAAAATCAGAAGACGTGTCCTTGAGACATGGCTTGGCCGGTCGCTGGCGCACAATGTGACTGGCAAAATTCTTTCCGATTTCTGCTCTTAAATTTGCCATACACTGGGTTAGGAAGAGATGATCTCTAATGTCCTGCCTTGCTCTTGAAATCTATGGTTGTACATCTTATAAGGGCAAATTTGGATGACCACACAAGGGTACATTATATAAGACACAGCCCTATCCTCATAAAAGCTTACAGTAGAGGTGGGGGATGATGGATGGAGGAAAAGCCGGTTCCTTTGTGTGTAGAGAGAAGCGTGCATACATAAATAAACACACATCACGGCTACATAGTAACACATGCATGTATACACACATGTATCGCGTACCTAATTGGCACACAGTATCCATGACGTGGGTCTATAGACCACAGCGCACACATAGACACATGCACGTGTAACCACACACACATAGATCCCACACGTAGAGCCGGGAAGTGCTCTTCCCAGTGTGCACATCCGCCCCGTGTGTCCACGATCGTGCAAATGCACATTCATCAGGAACCTGAAGGCAGTGGATCCCCCCAGAGCACATATGCCCCATGAGCACGCATGCTTTGCATGCACACACAGGGACTCGCAGTGGAACCCAACAGTGATTCAGCTCCATCGCAGCAGCTGTGGGCTGGTGTTTGGGTTATTTCAGGCTTTGGGGGTTCCTTTTTAGCCTTTGCAGTTGGTGTCTCTGATATAGAGAAGTCTGTCCTTCCCTCAGACAGGGAGGGAGGCTCACGGACCTTGTGCCCCCAGAATGCTCATTTCCAAAGCAGGAACTGCCGGTAGTGACAGGCCAGAAATGGTGGGGGGAAGGGGGAAGCAGATGTGTGCTGATCAAAGCAGTGTTCCCACCCCAGAATAGGTCCCCTCTTGTCTGCCTCCATAGCAATCAAAATAAACACCTCCACAGAGATGCTGCCACCAAGGCAGGGAAGCAGTCTAGAGGGGAGGTCCCTCCCAGCTCCGGCACTCCATATTTTATGTTCTTTGTTCCAAGGCCCCTCCCAGCCCTACCATTCCATGTTCTAAGGCCCCTTTCAGTTCTGTCCTTCTATGTTGTAAGGCCCCTCCCACCTCCAACCTTCGGAATTCCAAGGCTCCTCCGAACTTTGCTTTTCCACCTTTCCTGGATGCCATGAAGGGTATCAGACTTCTCATCTTTCTATCTGTGTCCTAAATGGCATCCCTGGACAACTGGTGGCAATGTCTACTTCATTAGGAGCCAAGGACAGACTGGACTCGGGGCTATACAAGGAACCCAGGGAAACTATTAGGCCTTGCCTAAAGAGAATTTTTTCAATATTCCACAAATGGGAAAAAAAGGACTCCCTGCTCTTTGTGGTTGTATCTACTCCTACTGGCTCTACACAGACATACGTCTTTGTGGGAGATTGTTTTACCAATTTTAGGGAGGACTTTTTGTACGAACTGTTCTTCTATCACCTTCATAAATGTTCCTTTTCAAAAAAAATTCTGATTCTCAGCTGATAAACATTGGGGACAATATAGGAAGGGGGGGTAATAATGGAGAATCACACCTGACTCTTTAGGGGAACCTCATGAACCCAGAGAGAAATATGTAGCCAAGCTCAGAGAGATTAATTATCTGTGGGAGTCGGAATGGGAGTTGGGATACTGGGAATGGGAGTCAGAACTCATATGGGCTACATAGGTATACAGACATATGTCATTTTGTTGCTCTTTATTGCACTTTAAAGATAGTGCATCTTTTACAAATAGAATATTTATGGCAACCCTACACAGAGCAGGTCTGTTAGTGCCATTTCTTCAACAGCATCGCATCAGTTTCATATCATGTTTGTGTCACTTTTCATAATTCTCTCAGTATTTCAAAGATGATTATTATTATATTTGTTATATTGATCCATTTGATGTTACCATTGTACTTGTTTAGAGGTACCACAAACAGTGCCCATATAAGATAGTTGTGTGTTCTGACTGCTTCACCCACCGACTGTTCCCCTATCTCTCTCCCTCTCCTCACACCTCTCTTTTCCTTGAGGTACAAAAATTATTGAAATTAGACCAATTAATAACCCTACATTGGCCTGTAAGTATTCAAGAGAAAGTAAGAGACGATCGATGCAGCATATTTTTCTGCTGTCTTACTTTAACTGTCACGGCCACTCCAACCTCCAGCAGGCACCACCCTGATCCATCAGCAGCTATCGACACTGAGTTAAGACCCTCCACCAGCAGAAAGACTCGCTGAAGGTTTAGATGAGGGTTAGCATTTGTTAGTAATGAAGGATTTTAAAATTAGAGCATGTACATTTTTAGGCATAATACTATTGTATACTTAATAGACTACAATATAGTATAAACATAATTTTGCTATGCCCTGGGAAACCAAAATAGTCATGTGACTTGCTTTATTACAATATTCACTTTATTGCCGTAATTGAACCCACAAAATCTCCAAGGTATACCTGTATACAAAATAGATTTTTTTTCAGAGGGAGGGCACTGCCAGCTGAGGGGATCTGGAAATGATTTATGGAGAAGGGACTGCTTAAATTGAGTCTTGAAGGAAGCCAGGGATTCTGAAAGGCAGAAGGGAGGAACAAGTGCATTCCAGGCATGCACAGCCAACACAAAGGAACAGAGTTGGAAAATGAAGTGCCACGTGTAAGAAACAATAAGGATTCAGTTCAATTGGGTAGTTACATGGGTAAAGGTGAGTATGTAATGCGTTGTAAATTCAGGAAAGTATATAATGGCCAACTTATGAGGGGGTTATGAATGTCAAGCATAAGAGTTTATATTGATCCTAGAGGGAGCTATTGACGTTTACTGAGCAGGAGAGTGACAATCTCATTGGCAGCAGTGTAGAAAACGTAATGGAGTGACATGAGACTTGAGGCACAGATGATAATTAGGAGATTCAGGTGAGAGATGATGAGGATCTGAACGAGGATCTTGACTGTCTGAATGGAGGGAAAGCTACATATGTGAGAGATATCACGGAGGTGACAATTATAAGATTTGTCAACTGAATGGATGTGTTAGGTGAGGGAGAATGAGAAATCCAAAGTTACACTAAGGTTGTAAATCTAGGGAAGTAGAAGGAGAGTGATACCATTGACAGGAATAGAGAAATTCAGGAAAAGAGTGGATTTAGGAGAAAAGATTGTATGTGGACTTTGTTGCCTTCAGATTTCTTTCCAGATAGAATTTATAAAAGGCTCAGTCAGAGCCAAGAGTGGAATTACAAGGCCTTCTATGGGCAACATCTGTATGTACTTAGGCCACAAATTATGTCGACAAAGAAGTGTCAAATAAATAAATGAGTCGCACGGATTTGTTTATGGAACTAGGAAGGTTTAAGACAAACCAGGTCATTGCCACCAGAAATTACCAAAGGGCTGTCCTTAAAGGAGCCTGGATTGAATGATCGATGGAAATCATGCAAGAAAATGATAGAAGATACATAACACACTACAATCTGAAAAAAAAATCAGCATCTATTGAATACTTAGCAAGATTTGACTTGGGAGCCGGAATTAGACATCAGAACTCATAATCTTCGGTGGATTATCACATGACAAATCCCCAAACTATCGATTTAGATCCCACGATATTTTTAAGAACTGACCGATTGACAATACTAGAACTGGAACATTAGCACATATTGATTGGTTGGTCACAATTGCGCAAACATAACACTGTTCCACGGAAATTTAGGAACGGCTTTGGAAAGAGATGTTGTCATACCAAGTACTTATATAATCTCCAAGTTGCATGGAACAAAATGTTTCTGAAACATAGAGACTGAGAATTCAAAATTATGTGGGCCAGAAGACATATGCGTCATGATCTCATATTGTCTCCTACCTTAATTGTACCCAGGATTTTTTAGTGACCCTGCAGAAGATAAGTTTACGTCCCAATGCTCCTATTCAATTACAAAAAGCAGTTATTTTATGTACCTATGTGATTGTCTGATGACTGGGAAATACACTCAAATTCACATAAACACCAGATCTAGGGGTTTGTTGCTCTAGGTGGGGGATTCTGGTCCCTTCCCTGTAACTTCTAGTCTTCGAGAGATCCCTAGAGGACTGAGAGCTGAAGTGATGGGATCATATATCCAGTAAATATATGTAGGATTTGAATCCATGGTTGGGTTCTTGGTTTGGAGATCAACACTATCCATTAAGTCATGCTGTTCTCTAATAAGTCTTCATAGGGATCATAGATATAGAGCTGGAAGGAACTTCAGAAGCCATTTAATTTCAACCCCTACTTTTTACAGAGGAAGAAACTGAGGCACAGAAGGTTGCTCAGAGTCACCACAATTTGTAAGCATAACAGTGTGCAGAACTCAAAATGACGAAAGGATAACAATAAAGTGACTTGTCCTGGGACCATTTCTAGCTGATCCCCATAAAACAAGAGGAGAATCATTTTCTATGATAACAACAATAAACAATGATAGGTCCCACTTCTATATAGCTCCTTACAGTTTACACAACATTTTGTCACAATCCCCCCCCCCCCCCCCCGCCATGAGGTTAGTGGTGCAAGGGTTATTATAGCTATTTTACAGATGGAGAAACTGAGGCCTACACACTGCTTACCTAAGTTCATGTAAGATGAGAACTTGAGCTTTGAGTCCACAGCAAGGGCTCTGTGTGCTCTGCATCCCGCAAGCTTGGATTGAGGAGGGTGCTGGTGTCCCCCCGTCCCTACCGAGTCTGTCAGCGTCGCTTCAGACAATTCTGGTAGCTTCCAGACTCAGTCTCATGCCCATCCCAGTGCCCATCCCGGTGCCCATCCCTGCTATTGTTGAGTCACTACAGTCTTTGTGAACATCTCTTCCCTGCCCCCTCCGAACTTTATCCTAGGTGTTGCTTTAAGGACTGGAAAGGACATTGGACAGAGTATCAAAAGACCTGGGATGAACTCTTGGCTGCTAGTTACTAGCTGTGTGACCTTGGGTAAGTTATTTTAGCCCTTCCCAAGATGCCTACAGAACAGAGGTTCCGATCCCATGAGCAGAAATTAAAGGGAGTCATTCATCCCACACAAACAGTGGGCTAAAGCACAGCCTCTGATGCACAAAGGCGAATTCTGAACCCGGTTCCTAAGTGGTGCTTCTGAACCACAATGGGGTAATGCCATCGCCTCTGCTTCAGAAGCCTCCCCTGTGATCGCAAACATTGCCGGGCTCTTATACACTGGCCAGTTTTATCCCATTTTATCAAAGAGGACTCTTACAGAGTTGGGGGGTGGGAGAGAAGGGAATAAGCATTTACATAGCACCTACTATATACCCGGCACTGGGCTAAAAGCTTTCCAAATATTATCTCATTTGATCCTCACAACTCTGAGAGATAGATGCTATTATTATCCTCCTCTTACAGTTGAGGAAACTGAGGCAGACAGAGATGAAGTGACTTGCCCAGGGTCACACTGCTAGGAAGTGTCTGAGAAACAGAGATGTGAACTCTGCTCTTCTCAATGGCAGTCCCAGTGTTCTATCCCAGCCACCTGACTGCCCCCAAGGCAAAGAGAGGTTAAATGACTTGTCCAGGGTCACACAGCTAGGTATCTGAGGCCAGATTTGAACTCCGGTCTTCTCGACGCCGGGTCCAGACTCTATCCATTGTGTCTGCTGCTTCAAAATCTGCAATTTGGTCTTTAGTCACACTCTGGATGAGTTAACGGTGACGAGTCAAAAAGACTAAAATATCTACTCCAACCGAAAGCTCTTTAAACAAGCCTTTCACAGTTTTCAAAATATATTCATCTTATGGAACGATTTTCCAGTGGATGCTTATTTTTTCTTTGCAAAGAGATCTTGTTTTAGGGGTGTGGCCTATATTCAAGGTCAGCCAATATTTGGACCATAGCTCTGTTTCCTGTAATTGCTTACAAGGGACACGGTTACTGGCAGCTGGCCCTGAGCTTCCTCAGTGTGACAGCCTGTAACATAAGCCACTGAGGACGGCTAGCCTATGTCTTTTACTCGCCGTTGCTTCCACGGTGGCCGCTGCTTTTGGGACCACATGGACAAGAGCCCATTTTGAAAGGCTCCTTTCCCTTCTCCCACGTTCCCAAACTCCACCCCAGTCCGCACACCGAGTTCACTTACCTACATCCTTCTGCTCCTCCTCTGTCAGGAAACACTGAAAACAAAACAAGGAGAAGAATTAAGCTCACTTCCTTTGCCTCAACAGCCCAAGCCCTTGTGCTGCTGTCACTCCTAACTAGAGATCTCCCAGAATTCAGGGCTTATGGACGTGCTGAGCAGGCGAGAGCCCCATCCCCAGGGAGGAGTCGGCGTTATACTGGCCGTGTATGTGGCCCATAAGCACTAGTGGATACAGAGCCAGCTCTGAAGCCAGGAAAATCTGGGTTCGAGTCACACCTCTGGAGGAAGTCATGTCCCCTCTCACTGCCTCAGGAACCTTTCTAAAACTCCATACTGCAGGGAAGGAATCAGCCCTGGAGGAGGGCATTTTCTCACTAGGAGTTCCCTACACCAACAAAATCACAGTCCAGACCCAAAAAAATCCTTAGCATAGAAATGATCATCTTGGAAGAAGATGAAGGTCATCATGTCCATACAACTGCCTTCGGGATAATACTGATAATAGCTCCCATTTCTATATTATTTTAAGATTCACCAAGACCTTCCTTCATAATAGCTTTATGAAGAGCCCGGAGGTTAGAGAGGCTTCGGTGACATATCCACGATCCCACAAAGGCAGGATCTGAACCCACGGCTCCCCATTCCCAGCCCGGCATCCTTTCCCCAAGCCAGGCTACCCCTGTGGCGTAGGTTTGGCTAGAGCATTTGTCAGGATTACAATCTTCCACCTCCTTTATTAGAGTCACTCGACACAATAGCTTGGTGAGACCTTAGAAATCCCCCAGCCCAAAGACTCCATTTCACAAGGCCAGGAGAAAAGCAAAGCTCGTTTCCCGATCTCGTTACCTCTTGTTCCTTATTATCTAGGCAATGGTTGCTGTTCTAAGGGAATACTTTGCTAAGGTGAATATTTCCCCAGAAATATATTTTATTGATCTTTTTGTTTTTGACATCAACTCTATTTGCCAACATATGTATCCCTCCCAGAGAACACTTGTTCAGTCATTTCAGTTGTCTTTGACTCTATGACCCTGTAGCATGTCATCACTGTCCAGGGGTTTTCTTGGCAAAGGTACAGGAGTGGGCCGCCATTTCCTCCTCCGATGGCTGAAGGCAAAAAGAACTTAAGTGATTTGCCTCAGGTCATGCAGCTACAAAGTTTCTGATGCTGGATTTGAACTCGGGCTCTTCATGCCTCCAAGCCAGAGCTCAAATTTTTGATAAGGATAAGGAACTACAAAGGATCTAGTGGGGCCAGAGAGGGAAGAACCAATCAGGAGAGGGGAGAGGACCAGCTGGCAGGAGAACTGCCCCCAGAAAGGGCAAAGAGTGATGTGGCCAAGCTTGGCCCCAGAGATGAGAATCAACCTCCCTTTCTTTCTTGCAGTGGTGAGGGCCTGGGGGAAACACTGCATATGCTACCAGAGCCTGTCCATGGAGCAAGCACAGGGACTTTTTTTTTGGTTACAAGGGAAGGAGATGGGAGAATTGAAGGTGATATTAAAAAAAAAAACGCAGGCTGCAATAAAAAATGGAAGGAAGGAAGGAAGGAAATAAACAAGGGAGGGAGGTAGGAAGGAAGCAGGAAGGAAAGGAAGGAAGGAAGGAAGAAAGAAAGAATGATAGACAGGAGGGAGGAAGGAAGAAAGGAAGAAGGGAGGAGGAAGAAAGAAAGAGAGGGAGAGAAATGGAGAGAGACAGAGACAAGAAAGCCAGGGACCCAGAAACATAGAGACAAAGACAAAGAGACAAGAAAGCAAACTCTTTCATTTTACAAAGGAGGAAACTAAGGCCCAAGGTGACGCGTCCAAGGCGACATGGAGTAAATTTCAGAGGTAAGATCTCCCCCTCCTGCCACCCCAAAGTCACCAGGATGATTCTGGAAGTAGCTACATCTGAGCTCCCCACTGTCTCTCTGAGAGGCCCGGTCCACTTGGTTTGGACCCCACTCTGGGCGCGTTCCCAGGAAGCAGGGAACTGTCTTTTGCTGGGATGAAAGAAATCTGTTGTGGAATAATGAATGCTCATGTCAGGGTTGGGAACATAGGTGGGAGATGGGGGAAAGCAGGAGAGAGTCCCAGAAAAGCAGGAAGGAGAGCTCCCAGGAGAAAAGATTTGAGGAGGCAGAGGGTCATGGGATCACACACACACACACACACACACACACAGTCACAGATTTAGAAGCAGACGGGACCTCACAGACCAGCTAGTTTAACCCCTTCGTTGTACAGATGAAGAAACTGAGGTTCACAGAGCTGAAAGGACTTGCCAACATCATGCCTAGGGTCACAGATCTAGCTGGAAGGGTCTTCAGAGGCCATCTAGTCTACCATGCCCCCTCCTCATTTTACTGAGGCCCAGTGAAGTAAAGTGACTAGACCAAGGTCCCACAGGCAGCAATTTGGGTAGGAAAGCCTTTGCTGACTCAGGCTGGACTCAGGAGGCCCCCAGTGCCCGAGATGGGGCATCCCTGGCTACAGCATGCTGGGAGTGGGGTGTGCGGTGCCGACCCTATCCTTCCCAGCCTGAGTCCAAGCAGAACTCTTCAGAGGGAAGACTGAGAGCTTTCAGGCTGGCTCCTTCGTGGCCTCCTCCTGGGCCCCTCTGTGGCCTCCTCCAGGGCCTCCTTCCCTCCCCAGTGCCATGGGGGCCCAGGCTAGGGGCCACGGTCACAAGACCACATTCTTCACATTCCGGCGGCTCTAGCCACCAGCCCCCCCCCCCCCAGCCTTAATATGCGGCGGCAGCACAGAGGAGGCTTTCTTCCCAGTGTGGGGCTGCTTGCCGCAGCTCCCCCAGGCCCCAGAGGCCTCTGGCAGGCTGGCCAGGCCTAGTGTGGGGAGAGTTCCCCAGATGAGCCCACTGGGCTACCCTTCCAGGTCTTCCCTGGCCGACCGGGAGCGCTGTGTCTGTCTGCACATGGGGGAGCATGTGGGGATCCCCCGGGACTCTTATGAGCAGCCCAGCGCTGTGGTCTTCCTCCAAGGCCATTCCCCCTCACCGGCCTGTATCTATTGGTCTGGCCCTTAGGTTGGAGGCCTCAGTGTCCCATCTGGGTGCTTTCTGCCCCCTCGGCCCCTGCGGACAGACACCGTTGCCTCAAGGGGCTCTGGGCCAGCTCTTCATTCACTTGGCTGCCCCCTCACTTGGCATAGTGTGAATAGTCTCCCATGTGGTCTTCCGGTCCACCTTTCACAGCCTTCCTCACGAGGCACTGAGGCCGGATGACACAGAGCATTCAATCTGGACTCAGAGGTCTGGGGCCTCACCTCCTATCCGCGTCATTTGGGGGAACCAACGTATCGGCCCTAAGCAGGAGGCCGAACAGTCAGCAGTCTTGTGATTGACAATTATGCATAATGGAGGTGGAAGGGAGAACCAAGGTGCCACGTGTTCCTTTTGCCCTTTCCTTGGGTTTCCTTGCACGTCAAAAAGCATTATGGGAGCTGAGGGGAGCCTCTCGATACCAGCCCTCACACACTTCCCATGGGGCTCTGCTGAGTGGAATACCTGAAGTGGGTTTGGGGGTGTAGACTGACAATCAGGAATCCCATAAGGCTCGAGAAGGAACTTTCTAACCCCGTCAGATTGAAGGCTGGGGCCAGGGGCCTCGAGTGAACAGCAAGGGCGAAAAATCGTGCAAAGATGGAAAAGAAGCATCATTTGTCTAGAGCCTACCATGTGTTAAGCGCTCTGAGCTGATCTTCACACAACCTGCAGAGCGTGCTATCATCACCTCTTGTTTTGGCCCAGACTGGTAAGTGTCCGAGGTCAAATTGGAACTTGGGTCCTCCCGAATCCGGGCCACGGTACTGCCTAGCTACCTTGAAGAGCGGGCTTAAGTTTACCACAGGAGTTTGGGGTTTTATTGTTGTGGTGGTGGTTGTTTTGTTGTTTTTCTGGTTGACCTGTGTAGGCTGCACACTAAAACAGCTACACCCCAGCAGATGGGAGCTGAGAGCAATTCAATACTCCCAAGGCGGACAGGGCGACCAAGGTCTCCAGAGACATCATAATCCCCCCCGCCCCAGAGAGAGGAGCATGATGGGCATCAGCAAAGGATGTTTTGGAAGAGCCTTTGAGAGAATAGTAGAAAGCAATATTATATTAGCAGAGGACAGCAATAATGCGAAGCACTGGATGTAGGAGTAGTCCCAACCACCCATACTTCCCAGTACCATATGTTCCTATGGATGTGCTCTTCATACGTGTACTTTGACCCCGCATGTGTCTGGAACGTGTGCCCCTTTCCATCTCCTTTCTCCAGTTCAGGCCTACGACTTCTCTCACTTGGACCGTCACAGTATCCTCCCAGTGGGTCTCCCTGCCTCAGATCTCCCCCAACTCCAATACGTCTTCCACACAGACGCCAAAATGATTTTCCTAAAGGCTGAGTCTGGACACATCATCCCCTACTCAATAAACGCAGTGGCTCCCTATCACCTCCAGCATCAATGATAAAGTCTTCAGTTTGGCTTTTAAAGCTCTTCTCAACCTGCAGCCTTTTTCCTTTCCGGTCTCCTCCATGTACTCTGCGCTGTGATCATATTAGCCTTGGTACCATTCCTCACATGGGACACTTCATCTCCTACCTCCATTCCTTTGCTTTAGCTGTGCCCCTTGCCTGGAATGCCCCCCCCCCCACCTCTGCCTTTTAGAATCTCAATCTTGCAATTTAATTCAAATGTTACTCTCCTGTAGGGCCACCCTCCTGCTCTCCTCAGAACTTATCTTTACTCTTTATGTGTATCTTACGTATCCCAATGTATGGCACATGGCGCCCTCACTGGAATGAAAACTTCTCAAGGGCAGACGCTGTTTTGGCCTTTCTTTGCACTTGCAGTCACCAGCACAATGTCTGCTGCATAAAAGAACTTAATAGGGAGGAAGGAAAAGATAGGGAGGGAGGGAGGGAAAGAGGGAGGGAGAGAGAGAGACAAGGAGAAAGAGAGAGAGACAGAGAGACAGAGACACAGAGAGAGAGAGAGAGAGAGAGAGAGAGAGAGAGAGAGAGAGAGGAGAGAGGAAAAAGAGAGAGAAAGAGAGAGAGAGACAGAGAGACACACAGAGAGAGACAAGGAGAGAGGAAAAAGAGAGAGAAAGAGAGAGAGAGAGACAAGGAGAGAGGAAAGACAGAGAGAGAGAGAGAGAGAGAGAGAGAGAGAGAGGAGAGAGACAGAGACAGAGACAGAGACAGAGACAGGGAGAGAGAGACAAGGAGAGAGGAAAGAGAGAGAGAGAGAGAGAGAGAGAGAGAGAGAGAGAGAGAGAGAGAGAGAACAAGAGAAGAAAGAGAGACAGGAGAGAGAGAGAGAGAAGGAGAAAGGCAAAGGAAGGAAAGGGAGGGAGAAAAAGGGAGGGAAGGGAAGGGGAGAGGAGGGAAAGGAAGGGACAGCAAGACAAGGCAAGGAAAGGGAAGAAAAGGAATAAGCGGATTTTATTAAGCACCTCCTATGTGCCAGTCACTGTGCTAAAGCACTTTACAAATGTTATCTTGTGTGACTCTCACAATACCCCTAGGAGGTAAGTGCTTTTCTTCTCCCCATTTTACAGATGAGGAAATTGAGGCATGCAGAGGTGACGTGAATTGCCCGGGGCCACACAGGCAATAAATGTCTTGGGCCAGATTTGAACTTGGCTCTTCCTGAGTTCGGGCCCAGCATCCTGTCCATTGTACCAA
Organism: Sarcophilus harrisii; assembly: GCF_902635505.1. Taxonomy (NCBI): domain Eukaryota; kingdom Metazoa; phylum Chordata; class Mammalia; order Dasyuromorphia; family Dasyuridae; genus Sarcophilus; species Sarcophilus harrisii. The sequence goes on from NC_045432.1 coordinate 19,924,188, forward strand.
GCTCCCCCTAATACGACAATAAATGCTGGCTAATTCATTGGTTATAGAGCCTGGGCATATCATTTGCGTACATGTCTTCCCTATTAGAATGTAAGGTCCTGGGGGGGGGGGAGACTTTTAAAACTCTCCAGCCTTTAGTACAGCCCCTGGCAGGAGTAAACACAAACTGATTGATCGCCTGCCTGTGTGCCTGGTCAGGAGTTGTCCTCCCTCCTCCTGCATCAGCACGGGGCGCTCTGGGAGAATGGGTCCCATGTGTAGCTGGTAGGAGGGACTGAATCCTTGGCACTTAAATTAGTTATCTTTTGCTTGCAAGTGATGCAGCCTTTCTGGCTGCCCAGCAAAGTAAACCCATGCTGGGGGCTCAGGGCTCTGGCCACCTGTAAGATACCTTTAAGCCCAAGGGTAGCTTTGGGGGGCCCACATGTGAGGGGTCTAGCACTGGGGTGCCATGCTTATCTTTCTGGGCCTCAGTGATTGCATCTCTAAAATGGGGGACTAAGGATTGGACTCTAAAACTCCAAGACTAAATTCATGATTCTAAGATGGCAGGCTCATCGGCTTGGTCGGGGCCACCGGCCATTTTGTCTTCTCTCGTGCCCCAGCCTGTCGGTCCCCTGCCCCCACTCCCGCTCTATGGCCGGGGTTAATTTGTCTCCAAGCCCCAGAGTCCACTCCCCACAACCCCAGGAGCCAGAGCGATGGTGAGAAGGGCAGTTCCCCTGGAGTGAGTTAGGAGACACTTCCTTTTAGGCTGGAAAGATTTTCGAGTGAGCGCTCCATTTTGCCTCCCATTTGCCGGCCTCCCACAGCTCCCTGAGGTAGTCGGGGGCCCCGGGTTTACATCTTCTTAGCCCCTGCTGAGAGAGAGGAGGCTGCGAGGCAGCTCAATGGCACGAAAATAGCAACGGAGAGGGGAACTCGCAGACTGGGTTCAAACCCTGCTCTCCCTACTTATGAGCTGTGTGACTCTAGGCCAGTCACTGCCCCTTTCTGGGGATCAGTTTTCTCATCTGTAAAATGGGGGACTAGAAAATCTCTAAGATCTCTTGCTATCATCCTTAATTAATATAGTGGGTGTTGTTCGTTTTCAGGTTGTGTGTGATAGGGCATTTACCCAGAAGTCTTAGCTCCCCTGGGACTGGCTATCTGTTCAGCACTGCCAACTGGCCGCCACCACCAGTCCACCAGCCTGATATTTGGCTGAATAGATACGCTTTTTGTTCTCAACTGTAACTTCCTTGGGGTTTTCTTGGCAAACATTCTGGAGGGGTTTGCCATTCCTTCTCCAGCTCCTTTGACAGATGAGGAAACTGAGGCAGTGTGATGTGACTTGCCTGGGACCACACAACTTGTCAGTGTCTGAAGCCAGATCTGAACTCAGGTTTTTCTGACTCTAGGCTCGGCGCTCCATCTACTATGGCACCCCCCGGCTGCCCTGGGTACCCCCGGACTTCAAAAGGATTTTAAACAAATCTTCTCAGTTCAGGTATTTATGACAAACTGGAAGAGAGCAAAGAATGAGGGGCCTTCTCGCCCGTGGCCAGAGCCCCCAGCTCGTTCTGTATCCGAGCCCCCCGGGATGGGGCGGCCATCCGCCCGGCACTGCCGACCGGCCACCACCACCAGGCAATGAGTATTCATGAGGCACAAGCTAAATGCTGGGGATACAAAGAAAGGCAAACCCAGTCCCCCCATTCCGGGTACCCAGAACTCTCCCAACAAGGCCTGTGAGGCCAATCGGGGAACAAGGACTTGTTCAGAAACACTTGGGTGATTGTTATACAACAAACATCTACTTCCCCGCTAGGATCATTGAACCGTAAGGCCCCAGACCTAGAAGGGACTTACAAGACCATCTGGTGCAATCTCTCATCTTACAGTTAAGGAAACTGAGGCTTAAAAAAGTTAACGATTTGCCCCAAGTCACTTGGATAGCACTCGAGTGATCGGGCGGGATTTGGACCCAGATCTCTTGCCCCTGAATCTAACACTCTTTCCATGGTACTGAGCTGCTTCCCTGGTGCTTTCCCTACAACGGCCTCGACATTGTGTGATTTCCATTTTGCAGACAAGAAAACCGACCTTCAGCGAGATAAAAGAAGCACTCACTTCCTATGGCACTGGGAGGTGGACAAAATGATTTCCTAATAACAGCTCTGTGAGACAAGCAGTAAAAGTGTTTACTAGGCCTATTTATAGATGAGAAAACTGAGTCTCAGGTAACATAATCTACCAGTAGGGGTCAACTCTTGGGCTCCCGATGCCAAACCTAGAGAGATGGGTTCAAATCCTACCTTTGACATGGATGACCTGAGTTTCCTTGGACAAATAATTTGACCTTGCTAAACCTCAGTTTCTTAACCTGTCAAGGGGTGGGCTCGATGGCCTCTGACATCCTGTCTAGATGGAAATCTACGATATCTTGGAAGAGAAGGCAGCATTCGAGGCTCCTAGAAGCACCTATGGATGAAGAAAGGGGCCGGCCCAGAGCCAGAGAGGCCAGCTAGCTCCTGGTAGAGAGAGGGCCAGCTGAAACTGCATCTTATCCATGTTCCCCTCAGAGAAATTCCTGCAGCCCTTGGCTCATCTCCCCACAATTCCTCTGGGCCCAGAGCCTCGGAGGAGCCTTCCCAGAGCACTACACTAACCATATGCTTGTCTCCTCTCTATCCCCATCGCGCCGACCTCCAGAGCTGCCTGCAAGTCAGTTTGCCCCTGGCCCAGCCTCCCACTCCCTTGGCTCGGGACTTCTTCACTTATCTCCTTCTTCTGGCCTGCCCCTCCTCCTCCCCCTTACCCCAGGAGCCCGAGAGCTGGGGGGTAGGAGGTGGTTGCAGCAGCTGCAGCCCCCAGGGGGATTATCTCTCGGGATAATCTGAGGGATATCACATCCCAAATATTTAATTTTCCCACCAGCCAGCGGGGACCCTCCTTCCTGCCCTGAATTTGGAGGCACCCCTTCGGCTGGGAGGAGGGGCCTTGGGGGGGGTTCTTCGGGAGGAGGGAAGGATATGGTGTCCCGTGGGGGGTCTCGGGCAGCTGAGGGAGACGTACAGATCTGCCTCCCAAAAAGGGGTCACGATGTCGCCAGCCATTTTTATGGCTTCTTTACTTCCAAAGCAGTTTGATTCCCAATCCACAGACTCAGAATTAGCAGCCATTAAGGCCCGTCAGAGGGTCCGTCTTCTCGAATGACTCCCCCCCACCCCCAGACACAGAGGTCTGCCCTCCAGCCTCCAGCCCCCCACTCTCCCCTGCTCTCGTGGGCAAAGACCTGCCTTCTCTCCCTTCCACGTGTGATGTTTGAGTTTATGTCAGCCTCTGCCTTCAAAGCCCCCAGACTCTTGTCCTTTTGCCAGGGAGCCCCTCTGTATTTATTAAGTACTTTCTGGGGGCCCAAATGCCCACCTCCGTTGGCCCCATTTTCTGCCTTGTCTCTCATAAGCGAGCTCCCCCTGAGGGGAAGGGGGGAAGGGAAGTCAGGGAATCCTGCTGACTGGAGCATTGTGTTATCCGATCCCAAGAGGACCCAGCTCCTTCTGCTCCCCAAAAGTCCACTTGATGGATTCCCAACTTGCCACCGTCCCCATTTTCCACCTTCTCCACTCCCGCTCCTGAGGAAGTCCCAGAATCCTGCTGGCTACAACCTTGCAATATTGGATCTCAACAGGACCTCGCTCCTTTTGCTCCACAGAAGTCTCCTTGCTGTTCCCTGAAGGACTCCTACCCTTCCGTTGGCCCCATTTTCCATTTTCTCCACTCCCACAAATGAGATCCTCATGGGAAGTCACATAATAAGGCTGACTACAGCATAATGTTATCAGATCTCAGCAGGACCCCCGCCGTTCTGCTCCCCAGCAGGCCCCTTCCTCTTCCTTGATGGACTTCCAACCTCCCATTGGCCCCATTTCCCACCTTCTCCACTCCCACTCCTGATGCTACTATAACATTTAATCAGAGACCAACAGGAGCCCATTCCTCCCACTCCCCAGAAGTCCCCTTGATGAACCCCCAACCTCCCATTGGCCCCATTTTCCACCTTCTCCGCTCTCAATCCCAAGTCACGTAACAACACTCACTATAACATTATGTAATCAGATCTCAACAGGACCCCATTCCTCCTGCTCCCCAGAAGTCCCCTTGATGAACCCCCAACTTTCCATCGGTCCCAATGTCCACCTTCTCCATTCCCACTCCCAAGTCACATAACAACACTCACTGTAACATTACATAATCAGATCCCAACAGTACCCCATTCCTCCCACTCCCCAGAAGTCCCCTTGATGAACCCCCCAACCTCCAATTGGTCCCATTTTCCACCTTCTCCACTCCCATTGCTGAGGAAGTCACAGAATCCTGCTGACCCAAGCATTGCTTTCTTGGATCCCAACAAGACCCTGCTCCTCCTGATCCCCAATGAGCCCCTTCCTCTTCTTCCTTGATGCACTCCCAACCTTGGATTGTCCCCACTTTCCTCCTTCTCCTCTCTGACTCTTGAGCTCCTCTGTGGGAAGTCCCATAATAAAGCTGACTACATCATTATATCATCAGATCCCTGCTCCTTGTGCTCCCCAGTGGTCCCCTTCCTCTTCATTACTGAACTCTCAACTTCCCATTGGCTCCATTTTCCACCTTCTCTATTCCCGCTCCCGAGCTCTTCGATAGGACGTCACACAACAATGCTCACGATCAAATTATATTCCTGGATCTCGACCGGATCCTTGCTGCTTTTGTACTAATATTTCCATAGCACTTACCATGGACCTGGCTAAGTACTATGCTAAGGACTTTACAATTATTATTTCATTTGATGGTCACAGCAACCCTGGGAAGCAGGTGCTATTATGATTCTCACTTAACAGATGAGGAAACTGAGGCAAAGAGAACTTAAGTGACTTGCCCAGAGTCACACAGCTAGCAAATCTAGGAGGCTGGTTTTGAATCCGTGGCTTTTTGACTTGAGGTTCAGTACTCTATCCCCTGTACCACCCAGCAATATCCTTCCTCTTCTCTGGTTGACTCCCCATTACACTTCCTCCGGTGTCTATTCCAGACCTTCTTGTCCATCCTCAATCTGCCTCCCGGACACTCCTTCCCCCAACTCCTGTCATCAGAAGACCTCAATTCCAACTTTGCCAAGAAAACTGGGAGCCATCCTTCAGGCGCCCCTCTTCTCCCCCACTTCCATGTCTCCTATCCCCGTAACATCTCCTCCACTCTTTCCTCCTTCTCCAGGATCCCGAAGGAAGCGGGAAGCCTTTTCCTTACCAGCACTGACTCCTCTGCTTGGGCCCTGGATCCCATTCTCCTGTCTCCTCAGAGAGCTTGCTCCTTCAATATTTCTTCAATAATTCCCCTTCCTCCCAATCTTCAATCTCTCTTTATCTTCCCATCCTTTAAAAAAAAATCCCAACCTTCACTTGACCCTGTTGTTGCCTCAAGCTATCTTTCTATATCTCTCCTCCCTTTCTGTGCCAAAATCCTAGAAAAAGCTGCTTACATTGTCTTCACTTCCTCATCTCCCACTCACTTCTCAACCCCTTGCAGATTGACTTCTGACCTCGCCACTCAACTCAAACTGAGCCTTTTGAGGTTATCAGTGATTTCTTAGCTGCTAAATACAATGACCCTTTCCCAGTCTTCAGCCTTCGTAACCTTTCTTCAGCTTTTGGCGCTATTGAGGACTCCTCTTCCCCGGGTTCTGTCTTCTCCTGGGGCTTTTGGGACATTGCTCCTTCTTGGTTTTCCTATCAAGTCTCCTCCTGGTCTTCTTGGCTAGACAATCATCCTCTTCCCACCCACTAAGCTAGGTTATCTCCCATGGTTTTGTCTTGGTCTCCTTTACCCCCTAGCTCTCCATGACCTCCCCATGGCTCAGCGGGCCATGGCTCTCATGGGGTCGATGCTCAGCTCTTGGTGGATGATCCCCAGATCTACTCTTCCAGCCCTCACTTCTCTTCCAAGTTCCCGTCCTATATCGCCAAAGAACGGTGAGCATCTCCACCCGGCTGGCCCAAAAGGCATCTCAAACCCAACGCGGTCAAAGCCGAAGGCGCCGTCCCCTCCCTCGAACCCACCCGGTCTCCAAACTGGCCCATTTCTGTCCAGGCCCCTGCCATCCTTCAAGCTACTCGAGGTTGACGATCTTGACTCTCCTCTCTCTCGCCCTCTATGACCAAGAGACAAAGCCAGTTACCCCTCTGCCCGTGACAGCTCTCGCATCTGGTTCGGGACCTTCTCTTGCCTGGAATGCCATAGCTTTCTAATTAGTCTCCCCACATGTAGCTTCTCCTCTATCCAATCAATCCAAAATGCCAAGTGGATATCGCTTTTTAAAAAAACAAGATCAGAAATAGGAAGCTCTTGGGTGAGGGAACACTCTCCAACAATTCAGGTTGGCACCTGCCCTCCAACTTCCGGTAGAGTCTTAGAGAATTGTCTGGGGTTGGGCCATCAATGCTTAAATGACTAGGGTCACAAAGCTAGTATATATCAGAGGCAAGCTTGGAAGCCAGATTTTCTTCTGAAGCTTCACTGTACCCTCCTATCTCTTCAAATGGTTATTCCTAAAGTTTGGATCTGACCTCGCTACTCCCCTGCTCCAGAAGTATCGGTATCTCCCTATTGCTGCTAGGGTAAAACTGTTGTTGCTCGGTTATTTTTCAGTCTCGTCTGAGTCCTGATGATCCTATTTGGAGCTGGCAAAGATACTGGAATGGTTTGCCATGTCCTTCTCTGGATCATTTAACAGTGTGACACTGAGACAAACTGAGACAGACAGCATGAAGTGACTTGCCCAGGATCACACAGCCTGGATAAAATACAAACTCCCTTATCTGGCATTTAAAGCCCTTCAGGGTCCGGCTCCAACTAATCTTTTCAGGCCAGTTTCACATCACTCCCCCCGCCTCACACAACCTACATTTCAGCCAAACTGGCCTGTTTACTGTTCTTTGTACAGAACGTTCCATCTCCCACCTCCCAGCCTTTGTCTAGGCAGCAGAAAATGTACAGACTCTTCTTCCCCTCACCTCTGCCTTGTAGAGTCCCTGGATCCCTTCAAAGCAATCTCAGGGGCTACCTCCTAGGGGAGAACTGGAGTCAGTGTCATTCATTCCAATTTGCATTTGCTCTGTCTAGCTTTTTAGGTTCTTCCCTATATATAAGTTGTTTTCCCTCTAATAGAATGCAAGCTCCTCCAGGGTAGATTTGTGAGAACCTAGTAGAGTGTTTGGAACATTTCAAGGCTCTCGATAAATGCTTATTGAATAGACTACTTTCCCAGTTCCAATCTCTACAGAACCTGAGCGGGATAGTGAGACAGTAGAATTCTTCCCTTTCTACAGATGGGGAAAACTGAGGCTCAAAGAGATAGTCGTGTACCACACAAAAAATACCAGACGAGGAGCTGGCACCCAGCATTCTAATCCGAATTCTGCTAGTAGCTCACCCGAAGCCGAACAATGTGTAATAAAAACCAGAGGGGGAGCGGTGAAACGTCATTGGTACAGGGAATTTTCAGGGGGAGAAACTCCCTCCACCAATACAGAGCAACACCTTCTCTCTCATTTCTAGTCTTAGAGAGCCTCTGGGGCACCGCGAGGTTGACACCAGAACAAGGTCAAGCGGTCAGGATGAACCAGGGTTTCTTTGTTTCAGGATTAGCTCTGTCTCTCAGTTCACAAGAACTAACATTTATACGATGCTCTTGACACAAGCCCCTCTGGGACCGACAACAACAACCCTCTGAGACAGGAGGGATTATCACCCCATTTTGTAGATATAGAAATGGAGGATGAGAAGCTAAGGGAATCTGATAGATTCCCACAGCTACTGAGTATCCGATGGGGGATTGGGGCTTGGTTAATTCAGAGGCTTAGTTATTTATCTCAGGAGATCAGCCTCTACCTGACCAAGAAGATCCTCTATAGCTCTCCAGCCTTTAGGGAGATAAACTCTCCTGATGCATTCTACATTTCAATATTTCTAATTGTTACAGGGTTGTTGTTCATTCTTTTCAGCCCAATCGTGTCCATATGGACCCTACTGAACAGTGGGTTTTCTCAGCAGAGATACTAAAGTGCTTTGCCATTTCCTTCTCCAGCTCATTTTTCAGATGAGGAAACTGAGGCAAACAAAGTGAAGTGGCTTGCCCAGGGTCACATAACTAGTAAATATCTGCACTCAGCTTTTCCTGACTCCAGAGCTGGGACTCTATCTCCTGCAGTGCCACCTAGTTGCCTTAATTGTTATGTTGCTTTCCCTTATATTGAACTTAAAGTGGTCTCTTCGCACCTCTCCCTCATTCCTCATTCTACCCTCAAGAGCCAAACAGAACAAGCCCAATCCCTCTTCTACAAGTCTTTAAATACTTGAGGAGTGCTCTAATATCCTGTCCTGAGTCTTCTCTAAATTAAATACCACCCCCCACCCCGTTCCGCCAATTATCAAGGTTCTCCACAATCCTGATCGCCCTCCTCTTCCTAAAATGTAGCGCCCGGAACTGGTCATGATACACCATTGGATCTGACAATTGACAATATCACCTCCCTTATTTTGAACCTATATTTCTCTCCATGTAGCCTTTTTCCAGGTGAATTATTAGCCTCCTCGATTTTATATTTGGATAGTTTATTTTTGAACCCAAGCACAAAAGTTTACATTTAATCCTACTGGATATCATCTTATTAAATTCATTCCAGTGTGCTTATTTCTTAAGATCATTTCTGATACCGATGCTGCATCATCTGTAAATGTGATAATTATGTCACTGAGGCCTTTGACAAAGTCAATGCTAAAAACGTTCAACAACGCAGGATCAAGGACACATCCTTGGGGGACTCCGTTAGGGACTTCCCTCCAAGTCGACATCGAGGCAACTCAGAGCATCAATCGATAAATTTTCACTGAGACCATTTACTCCTTGGAAATCAGCAACACGACAGATTTAGGCTTGATTTATTATTTGATTGGTTTAAAGACTTAGGAAAGTGTAGATTAAACTTCAAAATATGTCCTGCATATATTTTTCCCCCTTGGAAATCAAGTTGTTAAACATTTACCAGCATGCCCCTGCATTGACCCATCTATCAGACTCCATTCAACAAGTCCAAAATCCACGTAAGTTCCCATCTCTTCCTTTTTCTTCACAAGAAAAGCATGAAAGTCTTTGTTAAACGCTTTGCTGAAATCTAGATTGACACTAACTTTAGTATTCGCCAAATAACATCTTAGAAACCTTGTCAAAAAAGGAAATGAAATTAATTCAACATGACCCGTCTTTGTTGTTGCCCCATAGCCACTCTTTTATTTTCTCAGTAATCATTCATGTAATAACACATTCCAGAATTTTGTCGGGAATTGAAGTCAGGCTCACTAGCCTATAGTTTGGAACAATATTTTCTCCTCTCCTATTTCCGCCCTCTCCCCAGTCTCTCAAAGACTGTGCAGAGCAGCCCAGCAGTCAAATAGCCCAGGTTATGATTCATCTGGGCCTGGTTGTCTTGAACTCATCAATGAAGCTAGCCAATCTCTTCCTACCTCTTGTCTCATCTTAGGTTTCACCCCCCAGTAGACATTTTTGTTCTATCCTCTCCGTTCCCAAGAATATCCTTCCATTCATCCTGAGCAGTGGGTGCGATCATTTCTTTGTAACTCCTCTTTCCCCTCAAGATAGCTTTAAGAACCCACAAAAACAAAACGTTTCTCATGGTCGTCCTGAACATTTCCCATCAGCCTCAGCTCATGTCAGGGTTCAGGAGTTCAGCACGATTGTAGCACTCTTTTTTCAGGATTCCATCAATTATATTCATCTTTCTTTACCTGTCCTTGCTTACATTTTTTCATTGTTATTGTTGTTCAGCTCTTTCAGTCAAGTCTGACCCTCCATGACCCTATTTGGAGTTTTCTTGTCAGAGATGTTGGAGTGCTTTGCTCTTTCCTTCTCCAGTTCATATTATGGCATAGTTTGCCATTTCCTTTTCCAGCTCGTTTTACAGATGAGGAAACTGAGGCAAAGAGGGTGAAGAGACTTACCCAGGGTCACACAGCTGGGAAGTGTTTGAGGCTGGATTTGAACTGAGAAAGATGAGTCTTCTTGACTCCATCTCTATATACAGCTTTCAAAAAAAGTCAGTTGTCAGTCAGTGAATTCTTTCTACATTCACATTGATTTTTTCCTTATCAATGGAAATGTTTGTTCGTGTCTTCAGAATTTCTTTCCTGAAAGCTGACTTCTCTTCCAGAATTACAGACCAAGAAACGAACCCATTCTTTTTCGGAAGGCTTTGAAACCAGCAATCCCAAATTCTAGGGCATATAACAGAATAGAGACAGGCTGCAGGCCCTAACAGATAAAAAGTCGGTTTTGGAGTTAGGAAGATTCAAAGTCTTTCTTTTAACACTTAGTGACTATGTGACCTTAGGCAAGTCACTTAACCTCTCATTCCCTCAGCAACATTCTCAGGCCAGAAAGTGCAGAGAAGGTGTCAACTTGTATGGGCAGAGGGAGTCTTCTCCCCAAGGAATTCATCAGAGCAATAAAACCACAGGCCTAATCTCTTTGTCTGATTATACCCAAGCTTCTTCTCTTTCTCTATCATCAGTTCTAAGACCGAGCAGTCTCGTTACCCCAAAGTTCAGCATTGGGTTCCTTCTCATTGGGCAGAACAAGCCCCCAAATAGCAATTCCCTTGCCCGTTTCCTCCACGTTTTGCAAGATGAAATGATTTGCAATTAAGGCAAGTCAGGAAATTTGTTTAGCTTATCTGCTCTGGGCCGAGAGAAAGAAGCTGGGTAGACATCCTCCAGCTCTACTATTTTGTGTCTTCTCTTCCAGGCTTGGAATCTATTTACTGAACTCCTCCTGCGCTATCTCCTCCTTCCGCCTAGGTGGTCTATAATCAGGGTTGTGCCGGTAAAGGTTTGAGAAGTGACTACGCAGGGGGTGGGGTAGAATTATGCACTACACAATTTTAAGTTTCATGGCACTCTTCACGTTGTCCTCTCACTGAAGACTAGACCATCGACAGGACAATAAATCCAGCCCTCATTTAAGGCGTTCCTGATTTCTGGGGTGTAAGACTCTCACCGCAAACTAGTTGGTGTTCCAGCCAGCAGGACCTGGCTCTAATTTTGTCTATTTTCTATTCCTCGGATAGGATTGCTTCTGTTTTTCCTTTCCAGATCATCACCCAAATGGCTCTTGGCCTTGTTTTCTTTGTCTAGTTCCTCGATCTCCTCCCATATCTCCTTAATGTACAACACTACTCTACGTGCCCTGTCAGCGCAGAGTCTTATTATAGTCACAGTGATAAAAAGCCAAAGGAACAATGGCTTAGACCTGAAGTTCAATTCTCACCTCAGAAACTTCCTTAGTTTAACCTCCGTCTGCCTCAGTTTTCTCATCTGTAAAATGGGGATGATAACAACACCTACTTCCTAAAGCTGTAAGGATCAAACATTATAACATTAAAGTGCTCTGTTACTCTTATTATCATTATCTATGAGGTCAAATATGCTTCTTTGCATTGAGATCTTTAACTTAGTACATTCTCAACAACACTTGAGGGGTTTTATGGCAGATCCCTTGGATCTTGCTTCTGCAAACCGCTGTGCCTTTCTACTGCTCTGCTTCCTCTCACACTCTGGCTACCGGATAGGCCATCTAGATTGGCAGATATACGTAGATGGGCATCTTCCTCCCTTCTCGCTCCTTTCCAGTTTGAAGCTCCTTTGATTAGATGGGCAAGACTCCAGGCAAATATACTTTTACCAGCCTGGGTAGGTGAATTCCAGCCCTGGCCAAGAGCCTACATTGAAATCCAAAGTCCAGAAATGCCACCCCCTTTCTCGGAGCCCATCTTCCTACCCATCCTTTCATTTCCCAAGTCTTCCTTGCTCTCCCGAAGCTCCCCAAGTCAACTAATGGCAGCTGAAAACACCATCTGTGCCCCTCGACTCATCCGTTTCTTGCCCAGGACTTCACGGTCCCTGGCGGGGCCTCCTGGCTTCAGCATCTGTCAGTTCCGCTTGTCTCTGGGAATCACCAGAAGTGGGTAAGGTTGAGAAACAGGAGTTCCCAGTCACTTTTCAGACACGTCGTGAGACGACAGCGGGCTTCTCTACCGTTAATGTCACGTTTCAGGTCTACAAGGAGCCACTTTAACCTTTCACTCTGCCTGGCTGATCTTTCTCTTGCTGGCTTCCTTCCCCGGAGCCCAACAAGTCCTTTGCTCTTGAGAAAGCCTCCTCTTCTTTCTCCTCTGTGGCATCTTCCCCGCTCCTCCAGCCCCTAGACACAGGACACGATCCCCTCCCACCTTTTCATGGTTTTTACCTCAACGCCTTTCATCCACTATTATTTATTTATTTTTTTGCTGAGGCAATTGGGGTTAAGTGAAACCCCATCCATTTTTTTTTAAAAAAAAGAAACACTCCGTTCTCCCTAATGACCTGGAGCACACAGACGCCTTCCTTACTCCCCATCTAGGAGGGAAGCAGATACACTGCAGTTTGGCAAAATGGAGCAGCCACTTGGCAATGGCAAATACAAATATCACAGCCTTATGGAGGTCACCACGGAATTCTCCCTACTTGCTGGAAATAATATTCTCAGTCATAGGAGAGAGAGCTGGAAGGAACCCTATAGGGACCCTATAGACTTTTTTATGTCCTGGACCCCTTGGGCAGACTGGGACCCATGGAAATTATGGGGACCCTTTCTCAGAATCATATTGAAATAAAGTTATCTAAATATATGAGGCAGCTAGATGGCACTGCAGTGGATAGAGCATGGATCCTGGAGTCCTTTTGATTCCAAGAGGACCTGAGTTCAAATCTACCCTCAGACGGCTTGGGCAAGTCATCTAACCCCAATTGCCTCCCCCCACCACCAAAAAAAAGAAACAAATTTTTAAAGAACAAGTTCAAGGACCCCTGGTCAACACAAGAGAGTCTACAGATCCTTGAGACTTTTTTCTTGCATGTAGAGAGACCCTTAAAGTAAGTCTGAGCCAAGAGAAGAGCTGTGTCCAGAGCATAGGGATCATGGTCCCCCAAACTGGAAGATTGACAAGGGAGTAAATAGGCAATACGAGGGAAGCAAGGAACCTGGGCTTTGCACTTTTGTAGTATTCAGGTGGTACCCATCGGGGCGGGGGAGCGGACTGACCGTCTAGCAGCACTGAATGTGATTCCATCTTCAGGGACACAAAGCCCTTAGGATGGACGCCTCTCTAAGGGAGAAAAGGGAATACTGGGAATTTCCCACAAATGACTCCAATTTCCCTGGTGAAAGGAGTTCAAACTACAGGATGATGCTCTAAGTTGGAGGACTTTAGAGTCCTAGAAAAGTGGGACTCGGGGGCAGCTGGGTGACCCAGTGGATAGAGCGCCAGCCCTGAAGTCAGGAGGACCCAAATGCAAATCTGGTCTCAGACCCTTAACTCTTCCCGGCTGGGTGACCCTGGGCGAGTCACTTAACCCCAACTGCCTCAGCAAACAAGTAAATAAGTAAATGAGACTCACTGGGATTGTGCTGATCGTTTCTGGGTGGTTCTGAGTCTTTTCTGTGTTTTACTGAATTGTTTTTGAGCTATTGCGAGGTCCTTTTTAGGTTTTCCATGTTCCATGGGATGGACTCTGGGTCGTTCTGTACCTGACGATGCATTTGTTCCCCGAGCGCTTGCCCGGGATTGGGGGAGCTTTTCTTTTTGTGCGGCTCTAGTCACAGACTAGATTTAGCAATTTCCCCCAAAGTAGGCTCTGGCTGGGGACATAACTGGCCAAAGAGAGGGGGCTCTCTGGGGGCTACTCCCCAAGATGAAACCCGGGCTGTGTGAGCCCCGCCCATGCTCAGAGTGCCAGGGCCACGTGGGACACACACACACACACACGTGCACACGATTTCCTACCTTTGCCACCTCTTTTCCAAGACTTTAGTGCAGGGGTCCTCAAACTTTTTAAATAGGGGGCCATTCACTGTCCCTCAGACTGTTGGAGGGCCGAACTATAGTAAAAACAAAAACTTTGTTTTGTGGGCCTTTAAATAAAGAAACTTCCTAGCCCTGGGGGAGGGGGATAAACGTCCTCAGATGCCGCATCTGGCCCACAGGCCATAGTTCGAGGACCCCTGCCTTAGTGGTTCATCTGTGAAGTGGGTGCTGGGGCTGGATCTCTGAGTGCTCTTTCCCTTTGACCATTCAATAGCTAGAGAGAGCCCGTGATTTACTGACACAGGGCGCTCCCCAGTAGGAGAACCTCCATCATGGGTGGCTGGCAGGCTCTCTGCAATGGACCATCTTGCTGTATTCCCAGAAACCCTTCTTTTGCAGATAAGGACATTGAGTCCCAGAGTGGTTAAATGGCTTGTCTGAGGTCATGTGACTAACTAATTAATGTCAGGCCTGGGATATGGCCCAAGTCTTCTGTCTTTTGACTCCAAATCTGCTTCATCAGCTTGCCAAATTCTCTCCAGCAGGGCCCAGCTTGAAGGTCTTCCTGAAGCCCTTCATTTGTTCCAGTCTTCATTCCTTCCACATAGTCCTTGAGCTTCTCCCTGGCTTCCCTGATCTTTTTTTCCGCTCCGTTTTCCCCAGATCTTTGCCCCTCCCCAGGTCCCCAGTCCTTCCATCCTCCTATGGTGTCAATCCCAGTTGGGTTATTTGGATAAACTCTCTCAGCATTTGGTTGTAGGGTGGAGAAGCTGAGGGTCCCTGGGAATGGCAGCAGCTGGGTGGGGAGCTGAGGGATTCTTGCCCCCTCCCCCTCCGGAGCCTCTCCTGTTACAGCTTGTTATTGTCACTGGAGACATGGAGCCGCAGGCCAGGACCCTGACTCCGGGGCTTCCCAGGCAGCCAGATGTTCTCAGGCCCTGGCTCACCTCTCGCTACAGGGGTTGGGGGAGGGGGTCTAGGCTTTCCACTCAACTTCCCCAGCTCCAAAGCCTCTGGTAGAAATTACTGACATTCTGAAGCATTGGGGGCTTGAGAACTTAGGGGGGTTGATTCATTTACCTCCAGCAGTACCCATCCAGATGCCAGCCCCGAAGAAAGGGAGGCACAGGGGTGGCAAGTTAATGGCAGAGCCCAGTCTCTTACCCTGTAGCCTGGGTTCCCCTCCCCCCTGCCTTCCTTCCCTATCTCTTTAGAGCTGAAAAGGCTTGGAGAGATATTCTAGTCCAACTCACTCATTTCCCACGGAAGGAAACTGAGGTACAGAGAAAAGAACTACTACTTTTGTTAAAGGTGTCGGCTCTGGACATGAGCTCAGAACCTCCCTCTCCCCAAATGACCGTCCTAGAGGAACTCCTCAAGAACCATATTCCTCAGATGGGGCTAATGAGAAGGTTCATGGGGTCTAGAGCCAAGGGAACGCTACTCCCAGCCTCTGGGGAAGGGGTGGGAATGGGGGGGGGGTGACAACCATACTTCCCAGCGCAGAAAATCTTTCATTCATGGACACTGAACTGCTGAGTCGCAAATGGAGGGGAAGTCCACAGTGTATCATGCTCTCCCTGTGCCTCCGGGCTGAGAACAAACCCTTTGTAGCTCTAAGTCAGCCTTTTGTTTTATTCTAGATCAAGATCAAATCCTGAACCTCAGGACTCCTGTCTCTGCACTTGTCACTTCCTTCATGTCTGGTTGACAAGAACTGGAAGTCTGAGTGTACCCCAAGCTCCAATACAAGCCATTGATCAGCCACAAAAGCCTACAGAGCAAACGGTTTTAGACTGCCTTCCCAGAGTCAGCGTTCAGAACGAGGGAAGGGATCATGGGGCTATTCTGGGTCTCAGACAGGCCACATCTGTTCCGGGATTCATATTTTTGGGAGCACATTCAGAAAAGAGCAACCAAGATGGTGGTGGGGGGTCTGGCAATCATGCAAGGATAAGTTGGAAAAAAAACTTGGAATGTTTAACCTGGAGAAAAGGAAAGGGCAAGGGTGGGGAGATGAGAAGAGTCAGACGTTTTCTGCTAAGAAAAATGTGAAGAAGTTGAAGAGAGGCAGCTTTTGGCTCACCATTCAAAATGCTAAAATAAAATTAAAACCACCTCCCTTGTGACTAGACCCGTCCAGAAGGAGAAAGCATGGCCTCATAGTGGAGTGAGTTTCCCGTGTCTACAAGTCTGCAAGTTGGATCGGGACAACTCATCGTGAGGTTGTAGAAAAATTGTTTAAGTGGGGTCTGGACCACAGAATCTCTGGGGATCTGCGATTGGGCCTCGGTACCCCAATGACCACTTTCGTTCTCCATTGTCCTTCCAACCCCTTGGCTCTCTTCTCACTCTTCAGCCTCCAGGTGTTTGTATAGCACTGCTTGGTACGCAGGAGTAGTGTTGTTGCTCTTCTCCATCAAGGCTGTCCCTTAATAATAGTACCAGCTAATAGTTACATAGGCTCTGTGCTAAGCATACGGGAAGTGGGTACTCTTATTATCTCCATTTTACATATGGAGAAACTGAGGCAAACAAAGGCTATGTGACCTGTCCAAATCACCCAGATGTGGTAGTAAAATGCCCAAGGTCATATTTGAATACGGGCCCAGGACTAGCTGCTCCTTCTATGTTCAAGCACAAATCTACTCACATCTCCTCCAAAGAAGCCTTCTTAGATTGTCAGTAAAATTAATTCACAATCCTCTCTAATTTTATCTTGACGAACAACAATCAGTCGATGAGCATTTATTTAAAACCAACGTTAAGCCAGAGATAGATAGAAAGGCAAAGCACGAGACCAAAACAACCCCTGCTCGTGAGGAACTCACAGTCTTACAGGGGAGGGAGGAATATGGAAATAATTATGTACACACAGGACAGATGCAGGCTAAATTGGGGGTCATCACAGAAGGAAGGCCTTGGGGTCCGGGGATCTTGTTCAGGGTAGCACTTTAGCTGAGGCTTGAAGGAAGCCAGGGAAGCCGAGAGATGGAAGTGAGAGCATTTGAGGCAAGGGGACGAGCGGGGAAAACACTCCAAGGAGGAGATGGGGTATCCAGTGAGAGGAACTGCAAGGAAGACAATACTCCCAGAGTATGTGCTAGAAGAAAACGAGAAAGTTAGAAAGGGGCAGGTTAGGAAGAATTTGAAAAGCTGAAAAGAAGGGTTTTTGTGGTAGAGGTAACAAGGAGCTCAGACTTTATTAAAGTCCCTATTGAAACCTTTGGGGGGTATTATGTGTGGAGAATGCTATTCTTAGACTTGTGCTTTAGGAAGATCACTTTGGTGGCTGAATAGAGCATGGACCAAAGTGGGGAGAGCCTAGTGGCGGGCGGCCCCACCGGCGGCTACCCTAATAGTGGGGAGACCCTAATGGTGGGCGGCCCCACTGGCGGCTACCCTAATAGTGGGGAGAGCCCAGTGGTGGGCGGCCCCACTGGTGGCTACTGTAATAGTCCAGGAGTGAGGTGATGAGGGCCTGCACTGGCAGGGGATGGGGGTAGCCATGTCAGAATAGAGAAGAAGGAATATTTCAAAAGTGTTGTAAAGGTAGAAATAACAAGACTTTGCAACTGAACGGCTATGGGAGTGAGAGAGAGGAAGAAATTAAGTCCAATGTTAGTTTTCAAGGCCGGGTGACTGAGAGGAAGCTGCTGTTCTTGATAGTAATGAGGAATTTAGCAAGGAGGGGGGTTGGGGAAAAGATAATGAATTCACTTTTGGAAATGTTGAGTTTAAGATGTCCATGGGATATCCAGTTCAAGATATCTACTAGGCGGTCGGAGACAGGAGATTGGAGGTTAAGGGAAAGGTTATAGCTGGATAAGTAAATTTAAGGGCCATCTCCTTGAGATGGTAATTGAAACCATGAGAGTTGATGAGTTTGCCAAGTGAAATAGAATAGAGGGAGAAAAAAAGCCCAGGACAAAGCCTTGAGGGACAGCTACGGTTAGTCTATATGACCTAAAAAAGAATCCAGCAAAGGAGACGGCGTGCTGGTCAAGGAGGAGGACCGGGAGAGAGCAATGTCGCCAGGACCTAAGAAGAGGCTGCTCCACAATGTCAAAGGCTGCAGAGGGGTCAAGAGGGATAAAGGTTGAGAAAAGGCCATTGGATTTGGCAACGAAGGGGTCGCTGGTGACTTTGATGAGAGCAGTTTCAGTTACATGATGAGGTCAGAAGCCAGGTTGCAGACAGTTAAGAAGAGAGCGAGAGGAAGTGGGGGCACCAATTTTAGATGGCCTTCTCAAGGAATTCAGCCCCCAAAAGGAGAGGAGGCACAAGCTGATTGCTCCTGGGGCTGGATGGATCCAAGGGAGAGTTTTTGAAGATGGGGGAGACATGGGTATGTTTGTAGGCAGTAGGGAAGCAGCCGGTAGATTAGTGGGAGGTTGTGGATGAGAAGAAGGAGCGTTCTCCTGGAAAAGATGGGATAGAATGGGGTCATTTGTACAGGTAGAGAAATTTTCCTTGGCCAGAAGGGAGCTTGCCACTTCATGTAAGACAGAGGTGAAGGAGGAGGGGAGTAAGGCATCCGAGTAATATGAGATGAAGAGGGGGGAGAAGGGGGAGCTCTCAGGAAATGACCTCCATTTTTTTTTCAGTGAAAAATCAGGCAAGATCCTTGTCTGAGAGATTTGAGGAGGGTTGAAAAGGTTTGGAAAAGGTGCCGTGGTAAATGAGATAGTGAGCCGATTAGGAAGGTATGAAAGGATTGCCTTGCCCCAGTGAGGGCCCAGTTCAGACTATTTTAAATTTGTAGTGGACTCACTCATCACAGTATAATGATCTATTCCAGTTTCATTCAGCTGTGTGTCAGTGGCAAAGGCGGCAGACTGTGGGGGTGATCCAAGACTAGGTTTTGGCAGGATCAGATCTTTGTTGGGATAAAGAGGTAGGGGACCCGAGAGAATATAACCGTATAGTACTGAACTAGTTCACTGAAGGGTCACAATGGGCAAGGGAAGAGGATGTAAGTGGTGTAGGGGTGGTAGTCTGGGAAAGAACTGAGGGGCAGAGGAAGTTACAGCAAGGACAAAGAACGGGGCCCGAGCTTAAAACTCAGAGGGAGATGGAGAATGACAACAGATCAGGAGCAGGAAAAGGAATTTCCGAGTTCATGAACATGGAAGCGGAACATTTGCGGGTGATACCGAGATCAAGGTTATGACCATCTCTGTGTGTAGCCAAGGTGGGGTGGAAGAGGAGGTCATGGGAAATGAGTAAGTCAAGGAACTCGGAAGTTAACGTTTTTGAGGGAGAATCAACGTGTTTTGAAATCGGCTAGTATGAATGAGGGCAGGAGTGAGGGAGGAGAGTAAGATGGCGAGCCGGGTCCCAAACTCATCCGTGAAGGAAGGAGAGCGGCCTGGAAATTGGCAGATAATAGCTACCTGAATCTCGATCGGGTGATAAATGGTAACTGAGGGAAGCTCAAAGGAGGAGAGACCAAACTGGAGGGAGAGCCTGGAAGTGGCACTGGGGAGCAAAGAGCACTTCGACTCCTCCACCCCCATGAGAGAGGGGGGCAGGGGAGAGGTATGAGGTAACTGGCTCTGCAGCCCTCGGCTCATTCGTGTATGAGGCAGCCTTAAGTGCCGTACATCTGGGTACGGCCAACTTCCAATTATCCATGCAGGGATTATCCACATTGCAGATTCTTCACACACATGGCCAGCCAGTCCCAGCTGTGCAGATCCCATATCACCCAGCCGGCACCGAGGCAGAGGCAGAGGCAGACACGGGGAAATCGTGCAAGGGAGATAGTTACACGGAAAAGCAGCCCACCATGGGGAATCAACAGACTCTCAGCTCTGACCCAGCTGGGGGAATTAGCCATGGATTTGGACTCTCCAAATCAATGTTCCCTTTCATTGGTACAGAAAACTGAGACCTAACACCAACAAGGCGGGGGCACCCAAGGGAATGCAGAGATAACTTAGCCTGGACAGGGGAACATGATAGTTACTGGCCAAATCAAGGCAACAAGCATTTATTAAGCCCCTACTGTGTGCTAGGCACTGTGCTAAGCACTGAGAATACAAAGACAACCCCCCCTCCAAAAAAAAAAAAGAAAAACAAATCCCTGCTCTCAAGGAGCTCACAATCTAACGGGGAACAAAGCACAAATGGCTACGTGCAAAGGAGCTATATGCAAGATAAATTGGAGCTAACAACAATAGGAAGGCACCAGAATTAAGGGGGATCAGGAAAGGCTTCCAGTAGAAGGTGGTATTCAGCTAGGATCTGAAGGACTCCAAGGAAGCCAGGAGGCAGAGAAGAGGGGGAAGATTGTTCTAGACAGCCAGAGGAACTTTCCAGGGTTGGGGGATGGAGTGTCTTGCTTGAGGAAGGGCAAGAAGTCAATGTCACTGGGTCACAGAGTATTTAGGGGGGAAGTAAGATATAAAAAGACTGGAAGGGTAGGAAGGGATCAAGGGATGAGGGGTTTTAAAAGCCAAAAAATTTTTCTATTTGAGGCAGTTGGGATTAAGTGACTTGCCCAGGGTCACACAGCTAGGAAGTGTTAAGTGTCTGAGGTCAGATTTGAACTCAGGTCTTTCTGACTTCAGGGCTGATGCTCTATCCACTCCTGCCCTCTATTTGATTTTGAAGGAAACAAGGAGCCACTGGAGTTTACTAAAAAAGTAATGTTGTCAGACATGCCCTTTAGAAGGGTCACTTTGCTAGTGCGAATTTAGATTGTAGTGGAGAGAGAATTCAGGCAGGGAGATCAAGCACAGGAGTGAAGTGATAAGGATCTGCATCCGGGGGGGAAGCTGGGTTAGAGGAAAAGAGATGTATATGAGGGAGGACAAGAAGGTAGAATCATTACAATTTGCCAACTGATTCGACGTGACCCTGAGAGGGAGAGGGAGGAACTGAGTAAGATGCCTGGGTTTTGAGCCAGCGTGCCTGGAAGGATAGCGGGGCTTTCAACAGTCAGGGAAGTGTGGAAGAACACAGGGTTTGGGGGAAAGAATAATGAGATAAAGCTGAATGTAAGATGTCCATGGGACATCCAGTTTGAGATGTTCAATAGGCAGCTGGAGATTCAAAATTTAATATTAGGGCTAGAGAAATTGATTTCAAAATCACCTGTCTAAACAAGAATTGGATGGTAAATGGCCATTGAATCTATGGGAGCTGACATCACTAAATAAAATAATATAGAGGAGGAAGATTAAAAGCCCCAAGTTGGAACCTTGGGGAGCAGTCACGGCCCCCGTATGAGACCTATATAAAGAGCCAACAAAAGAGTGTTCAGAAAGGAGGAAAGCGCAAAGAACAACATCACTGAAATGGAGAGGGAGGGGCAGATAGGTGGCGCTGGAGTGGATGGAGAACAGGCCTCAGAAGCTTGACCCTTGTGAGCTGTGTGACCCTGGGCAAATCACTTAACCCTGATTGCCTCTCAAACAACAAATAAAGCTACAAAACTAAAGAGAAGAGAGTATCAAGGAGAGGGCGATCAATAGCGCCAAAGGCCACAGGGAGGTCGACAAGAATAAGGACTGAAAAAGAACCATTAGATGTGGCAACTAAGAGACTTTGGGTCATTTTGGAATTTGACCTGAATGAGAAAGTCAGAAGCCAGACTGCAGGGAGTTAAGAGTGAAAGGAGGGGCAGCTAGATGGCCTAGTCGATAGAGCGCAGGCCCTGAAGTCAGGAGGATCTGAGTTCAAATCCAGCCACACTAGCTTAATCCTTCCTAGCTGTGGGACTCTGAGCAAGTCACATAACAAAAGAAAAAGAACGAGAGGAAAGGAAATTTTAGACAGTCTTCTCAAGAAGTTCAGCCATGAAAGGGAGGAGAGATCTAGGTTGATAGCTCTCATCTCACATAGTATCTCATCTGTACAGATGAGGATGGGGGAGACATGGACATCTTTGTAGACAGTAGGGAAAGAGCCAATAGTCAGGAAGTGATTGGAGATTAATGACAGAGTGGGGATGATGGCAAGAGGGGGTATTCTCGTGGAGAAGATGGGATAGAATGGGGTCAACTTGTGCAGGAGAAGGGGTTTGGACCATTTCTTTATGAGACACAGAGGTCAAAGAGAGAGGGGGGAGAGGCATTTGGGTGACATGAGATGAGGAGGAAAGGGGAAGAGAGTTCTTAACAAAGGGCCGCAAATTTTTCAGTGAAATACATGGTAAGGTTTTCATCTGATAGGGTGGAGTCCCAGGAATTGAGGGGCTGTCATGTGGAGGAGAGAGAGAGAGTATTCTGCTTGGCCGCAAAGGGTGGAGCCAGAAGCTGTGAGCGGATGTTGCAAAGAGACAGATTTAGGTTTGATTTCAGGAAAACTCTTCCTAGAAGTAAGAGTAATGTCAGAGCAGAGTAGGACTTTTTGAGAAGCAGTGAACTCCCCATCACTGGAAATCATAGAGAAAAATCAGAGGCACTGAGATCTAGAGCCAAAAGAAACCTTAGAGGTCATCTAGGTTGATCAACCTAGATGATCAAATGAGGGGTTGGATACATTTGCCTCATTCAAAAATGAGGAAACCGAGGCCCCAAAGGGTTAATTTGGGCTATTTGCCCAAGGTCACCAGGGAGTAAATGATAAAGCGGAGATCACAGGTAAGATTCTTGGTTCGGTTTGGGCCTGACTAGCCCGCTTCCCAAATTCTTTCTAACATGGAGAGGCTCTGTTCTCCTGGAATGCTTAGCCTGACAAGAGCCAGGAAGCTTACAAAAATCACTAAGTACCATAGCAAAAGTGCTATAAGAACTGTTATTCCCCAATTGATAAATGGTCAAAGGATATGAGCAGGTAGGTTCAAAAGGAAAAAATCCAAGCTACCAAGAACCATATCAACAAATCACCAGTAATTAAAGAAATAATGAAGTTCCATCTTATACCCCTGAGATTTGCAAAGCTGACTTAACAAAGGAAAATGCCAAATGTTGGAGGGGCTGTGGAGAAAACAGATCCATTAAGGCACTATTGGTGGAGCTATGAATTGGTCTGGCCATTGTAGAGCAATTTGGAATGATGTTCCTTTGATCCAGTGATTCCTCCCCCTCAAACAAAAAGGGCAAAAGGATCCATAGGTACAAAAAGATTTATAGCAGCTCTTTTCAAGGCA
Organism: Sarcophilus harrisii; assembly: GCF_902635505.1. Taxonomy (NCBI): domain Eukaryota; kingdom Metazoa; phylum Chordata; class Mammalia; order Dasyuromorphia; family Dasyuridae; genus Sarcophilus; species Sarcophilus harrisii. The sequence continues at coordinate 19,947,225 of NC_045432.1, forward strand.
AAGAACAGGGAAGTGAGGAGAACCCCTCAACTGGGGAACTATTGAACAAATAATGAATGGCAATGCAATGGAATACTATTGTTCAGGAAGAAATGAAAAGGATGATTTCCGAGAAGTCTGGGAACACTCATATGAACTGAGGCAGAGGGAAATAAGCAGAATCAAGAAAGCAAAGGCAACCGGTGGTACAGTAGGTAGAGCTCTGGGCCTGAAGTCAGGAAGGTCTGAGTTCAAACATGGCCCCAGATACTTACTAGCTGTGCGACTAGGAAAGTCTGTCTAGTCTCATTTCCTCAACTATATATTGTTGTGACGATAGCACCTATCTCTTGGCTATGAGATATTTGAAAAGCATTTAGTACAGTGCCTGGCAACGTAGTTGCTTAATAAATGTTTTTCCCCCTCAACATTGTAGATAAACTGATTTGAAATTTGAAGAACTTCGGTCAACCCAATAATTCCAGACATCTACAGATGATCTATTCAGAATGAAATGTTTTGTTTTAAGAAATGGCCTTTGTTGGAATTTGTTTTGTTTGATTATGAATATATATATATTTAGTAATAATTTTTTATTTTTCAAAATCCATACAAAGATAGTTTTCAAGAGCAAAATCTTGTATTCCAAAAATTTTTGTCCCTCCCTTTCCACCATCCCCTCCCTTAGACGGCAAGTAAATGTGTGATTCTTCTAAACACATTTCCACATTTATCACACTGCACAAGAAAAATCAGATCAAAAAGAAAAAAATGAGAAACAACAACCAAAAGGTGAAAATCCTAAGCTTGGATCCACATTCAGTCTCCCTAGTTCTCTCTCTGGATGTGGACGGCCCTTTCCATCCCGAGTCTGTTGGAATTGCCTTGAATCACTCATTATTGAGAAGAGCCGTGACTGTTTGGCAGAAGAGTCTTGTTTTTCTTTTTGAAAGGAAGGTAGAAAAGAGAGAAAATCATTTTTTGTCAATTGAAAAAAGTGAATTACTTCCCAAAAATGTCTAGGTGAGCTCAGCCAAAGGAGCATCTTAGGAAGGAGGAGATGGCGGGGTTCCGATGGGTGAAGATGGCGGCAGAGAGAGGAGAGAGCTCAGCTGAAAGGAACAGCACGGGTGGGATGGTCATGGAAGAAAAGACTGGTAAGGTAAGTTGGAGTCGAGTTCTAAATGTAGAAAATAGGTGTGTGTGTGTGTATGTGTGTGTGTGAGTGAATGTGTGTATCAGAGAGGGGTAGTGTGTGTGAGTATGTGTGTGTGTGAGAGAGTGTGTTAATGTTGTGTGATTTGTGAGAGAATTTTGTGTATGTATTGGTGAGTTGTGTGTATGTGTAGGAAGTTGTTGTGGGGGTTGTTGTGTGGTGTTGTGGAGTGTTGTTGTGGAAGAAATTTGTGTTTTAAATTTTAATGTTTGTATTTTTATGGAAATTTTATGTGGGGAATGTGTAAGTTTGTTGGAGAGGTTTTTTGGGGAATGTGGGGTTTATTATTGTGGAATGTTGAAAGGTATGTGTGTGAGAGTGTGTGTGAGTGTGTGGTGAGGTGTTGGTGTGTGGAGAGTGTTGTGTGTGGGTTGTGTTGAGGTGTTGTAAGGGTGTGTGTGTGTGTGCGCGCGCATGTGTGTATGAGAAAGCACATCAGTATTAATTTCTTTTGAATTAAATCTACAGGAAACTCATAGTGGAGGAAAGTCCCTTTAGCAGAACAGATTGATACCTTCTCTGTAACTTAGACACTCCTGGAGTTGCCGGGAGCCCAGAGAGATGCTCCTGACTTGGGCAGGGTCATATGATAATGTGTCAGAGGGAAGACTCAGACTCATGTCTTCTGGCTCTCTATCCATGATGCCTTTCATCATCAGATTAACTGACACGGACATTTTATGAAGCACTTCATGTATGCAGTGCCATTTGGCTTGCACCTTACGCCATTCCTGGGAGTCAGAGAATAGAACATCGTGCTTCTCATTTTAGAGATGGCCAAGCAAGGGTTCTGGGAGATTGTAGCTCTAGAGCTAGGAAGGACCTTTGGCAGCTGTATGGACCAACCTCATTCATTTTACAGAGAAACAAGCTGAAGGCCAGAAAGGACAAGGGTCTTACCCACAATCACACAGCTAATAAGTGTCTGAGACAGGATTTGAACCCAAGTCCCATAATCTCTCCACTAAACTACATTTCCCCTAAAATCCCCAGAGTCAGAGAACGTCAGAGATGAAGGAAGTCTTCGAGATTCCCCAAGTCCAAGCCCCCATTTTACAGCTGAGAAAACTGAGACCTAGGTCCTGGGTCCGCTCCTTCTTAAGTCTCCCCCATAGGTGCTCAGATGGAACAGTTGTGAGCACAGGACAGGAAGCAAGAGCTGCTGGGTATGACTTTGCCTCCAAATGACAGCTTGGTAGTGATTTTCCTTCTGTCTGTGAAACTGTCCCTGGCAAAGTCGCTGGGAACTTGGGTCCCACTTATAGGACCATAGATTTGGAGGCATGACAAACCTTAGGCAGTGTCTAATCTAGCCCCCAGTGATTTTTAAGCAAGGAACAGAGGCCATCTGTCGGGAGCTTGCTCTTCTCCCCAGTTCTATGTCTCAAAAGCTCTCGACATCATTCTCCCTCCATTCTTCTTGCTTTGACCCCAGCCTCAGAGGAAGAGGTGACTTCTCTTCTCCTTGCCAAAATCAACCACTTGACTTGTGCCTTTGATCCTGTGCCTTTAAGGAGCCTGCCCAATGGGCTGTCTCCCCACCTACATCTAATCTTCAATTTCTCCTTATCTGCTGGCTTTCTTTATCTTCTGGAGGCCAACCAGCATGCCCAAGCCTCCCGATCCTTAAAAAAAGCTTTCTTGGGGCTGCTAGGTGGCATAGTGGATAGAACACCAGCCCTGAAGTCAGGAGGACATGGGTTCAAATCTGGTCTCAGACACTTAATACTTTCTAGCTGTGTGACCCTAGGCAAGTCACTAAACCCCAATTGCCTCAACAACAAAAAAAGCTTTCTTTTGAGTCTGCCATCCCCTCAAGCTATTGTTCTCTCTCTATCCTCCCTTCCACAACCAAACTCCTTGAAAAATCTGTGTATCCTCCACTCCTCTCCTTGCCACTTATTCCTCAGCCCCTTCCACTCTAGCCCCCATCTCCATTACTCAGTGGAAGTCACTGGGCCTCCCGGGCCTCCACTCTCCCTTGGCTTTTGGGCCATCGCTCTCCCCTCCCATGAGCATTTTCTTTAGTTTCTCGGTGGGGACATTATCCATGCTCCACTCCTAAGCTTGGGCATCTGCTCCGGATCTTTTTCCTCTTTCTCCTTTATGTGCCTTTGAATGCGCCCTGATGATCTCAGCAATTCCAATGAACTATCTATGCAAAATATCCCCCCTCACTGGCCTCTTTGCCTCCAATTTTCCCTTCTTCCATACAACTGAGGCAGCTAGGCGGTTCAGTGGATCGAGCCCGGACCGGAATTCAAATAAGGCATGGACACTTCCTAGCTGTGTGACCCTGGGCAAGTCATTTTACCCT